>NW_027526335.1:141377511-141977511 GCF_048455015.1 Haemaphysalis longicornis | reverse complement strand
GAGAGACTTTTGGGGGTAGTTTGCTTCGAGACAAGGCAGTTTTTCAGTATTCAGAGCAAGAATTCAGGGGACCGTATCCGTAAGTAGCTTCGATGTGAGTCAACTGAGCAGTAACCGCACATCTTCTCGCCCAATGGTGTTTCTTTCTCCCAGGGCCCCAGCACACCATTTTGTCGGTACCCCTGCGTCACGAACACGAACACGCAGCCTTTGCCAAGAGTGTGATATCGAATATATACGTAGAACCGCTTACAAGCAGTGCTAGTCATCATGGCCACCAGGTATATCTGTATTATTCTCCAGCGAAAATGGGTTCCGTTCCTAGAAGAGGTATAGTACCAGGTAGAACCAAATGCAAGAGTTTGAGCTCACGAATTAGTACCCGTATAATTTTTAGCACGCGTGAATTTTTATACTCTAAATGCTTATAAATTTTAAACCCATCTGAGCCCGACTATATTCTGAGAATGAGTGAGTTCTGAGTCCATTTTATTTGTGAATTCATTTTGAGTTTTAAGTCTATTTTGAGTTCTGACGTGATGTTGAGATGTGAATCGACTTTGAGTTTTTAATACATTTTGCGTTATGAGTCCATCTTGAGTTTCAGTGTATTTTGAGTTCTGAGCACAGTTTGAGTTTTGAGTCCAAATTAGTTTTCGGTACATTTTGAGTTCTGAACACATTTGAGTTTTCAATCCAATTAGAGTTTGAGTACATTTCGAGGTTGAGAACATTTTTAGTTCTGGGTTCCTTTTGAGTTTTCGCCAGAGTGATTTCTGTGTTTTGCGCTGACTTTGAGTTTCAGTTAGCGTAGATGTCTGACTCAGCAATGAGTCTGAGTTCGAGTGAATGGTGATACTAAAATAAATGTGCAATTGAGTTGGTCGTGCAAAATTTGCCTATTTAAGGCTGCCAATAACTGCTCATTTAAAAAGATCTGTTCACTTCTTTCTTGTAACATTGCAAAACTTGGCGTCTGCGTCACGAGAAAGCCCAAGACAATTCCTTGTAGTGGTGCGCATCGAAAAGATGTATGTACTTGTTCGTTACAGAAGAAATTATTCGCAATTTCCATTTTCCAATTTCCATTTCCATAAGCTTTCTATATAAGCAATTTAAGATAGACGGAAATATAGACTTGCCCACCAGATATGCTGCAAGGAGGTGGTAAATTTATTGTACTTCCCTGAGCATTAGCTTCGACATTGCAGTAATTATTAGGCAGAATCAGTGTTTTTTTCCCGTTCGAACGTAACACAGTGAGGTCTGGGCGTGCTGTGTACGCAAAGAAAGAATTTTGGCAAGGAAACCCTACTTTAAAAGGTTGAATCAGAACGCGAGCTTTTCTGGGCTGACTGAAGTGCCCAATTGTATTTTAATTTCATTTGCCGCGTCTCTAGGTTTATGTTTTTTTTTAGTCACAAGCTGCACTAGTTTTTTGATACTTCGGTTTCGCTAGCGTTCTGGCAACATTAGTTTAAAGCCAATATAAAGGACTTTTTTAGGTGGCATTGTGGGTGCCATATCAATGAGTTTAATATTATGGCCTTAGATATACTCCAGTAACGTTTGTATTACGTATAATATTTTATTTTGAGCAAGCTGATGGGGTTATTTACTCTCGCAATTTTCAAATACTCGTACTTTTTATACAAATGCATAATGGTGAGGCTGAGGATTTATACCCCTGGCTTGTTTCTACGTTATTTGTTTCACACTCTGTGTTACAAAAAACCGGATCATTGCGTTCAGCTTACGACTGATGTATAGATTGTGTGTTCATCAAATTATCAGAGGTGATAATGAGAGCATGATGGTAGTAAATTTGGGGAAACAATATAAGCAGCTAGAAGCCCGTTTCCGGCTCTCGTTCATTCAATCCCAGCCTAATAAGTAGGAGATGTTGGATATTTATGGTCTGTGGTGCTGCTAACCACTCAGCGCGAGCCATTGATATTTACAATCGTAACCGATAAAGTGTTACGCTTGCGTGCCTCATCCACATATACTGAATAATAGTGATATCCACAACAGATTTCTTATACTACCGCTACCTCTTCAAGGGGCTCCTCAGAAATCTTCAACAACCCGGCAGTTGTCGACAGGAGCGATCAAGTAGAGGTAAGTCACTGCCCTCCTGACTTTTGTACTCATTCCTTCATGTGTACTTAAGGCAGTTTTTACCAGACAAGCCGAAAGGCGCAGTGTGCAGCGTTTTCTATAGTAGATAAAAAATACAGAACATGGTATTCTAAATTTTCCACAAAAAACCAAGACACTGGTGTTCATTGTTGCCGAAAACGTTTTTGAGGTAGCATTTTTCAGGCAAATATTTGTAAGGATGGAGTTACATAAAAGGGAAAACCCACCAAAACGAGACAGTGCAAATTTTCGAATATAGGGTGCAAATTCGAATATAGGGTGATACCGTAGAAAAAATGTAAACTGTGTTCAACTGGAAGCCACATGAAGCAGAAAAAATGCTCAGAGAAAGCCACTAATGTTCTGGTATTCGCACGGTTGCAACAGTGATAACTTTCTATCTAAGCTTCGCACGCTTTTTCTGTAGTTGAACGAGGTTTATTATGCGAGAGAGGTTCAAACCTGATATGTCATTCTATGTCTCCTGAGGTGAGTTCTCTTCAATAAAAAAAAATAACAGCAATATTTCTATGGTTTTCTGAACTTGTCACCTTTCTCCTAATGCCGGGGAGTGTTTCTGTTGCATTAACGAAGGCAACTTTGTTCATTATTCGCAGGGAAGGTATTTTCTGCTAGAAAAAACGGCCACTTCATGAAAAAGCAACTAAATGTCCTTATTTTTTTGTAAGCTACGAAAACCCGGGTCTTTAGGAGAAGAGGTGAGGGCATTACAACTAAGTTATTTTCGCATTCTTAAAGAAACATTAGGTATCATGCCGCCTAAAGTTGCACAGGTACCTCATCTATGACGGATGCGGTGGGTGTTACGAGCCGGTGTGTTGGATATTTTCGACCAATGGCAGACTAAGATAAAGCGAAGAGCGACTCCCAAAAATGGTAGAGCTGCCCAAACGTTTAGTGTGTAGACGTTTAGCCGCCATTACAGTGGTTTTGTATTGGTGTCGGCTTCATAACTGGGCATATAAAAATAAAAATAAAACAAACCCCGAGGATAGTTTGGCGAAAGTACGAACGAGAGAATACACGCACCTCGGCGGCGATGCATGACGAAAGTGTACGTGGAGGCATTGAGACATTCTGGGAGGTGACGACAAGCTTCGACGTGATGGTTTAAGATTGCGAGCCACCCACCATCTGGTGCTCAGGCGGTGACATCCTGAAAAGCAGCAGCTCGGGCCGGACCCAGAAAACTGCTGGAAGTGCTAAAGCCGAAATTTTACATCGAAAGGTGCAGTAAGTGTCACCTATTTTTCGTAAGCGCTGCACGTGCTTCGCTTCGTTGTCGGTGCAGATAACAGACAGAAAGCGAGCGCAGTGAAAAACAGAACGCGAGGTGTGGACAACATGCGCGCTAGTTTCAACAACTAGTTTATTGCAGAACCAGGACATATAAACACGTCTGGCTAGCATGAAGAGAGGAGGAAGGAAAGGAAAACATCAAAATGATGGGCGAAAAAAGAAAAACAGTGAAGTGCCGCCTACGACAAGAAATTCAGATCAATTTTCGATATTTCCACAGATGGCCTTCTGGCGAATTGATCACGAGACCTTGCAATCTCTGCCGCTTCAACAATTCCTCTTGTCAGGCCCGAGTGGTGAAAATGCAAAACTGTCGGGTGGTCGCCGGAGCATGACAGGGGTTTCCCAAGATAAAGTTTTTACAACGGACCGCGAGCTGACCGTAGTCGGCAACACTACTGGCCTTGCTCTTGCGCTCTTGTAAGCGAAATTTTAAGCATATGCCAGTCTCGCCAATGCAATGTCTACCACACGACAGAGAAATTTTGTACGCAACGCTATGTCGGAATTTAACAAAGGGGTCTTCGTGTTTGGTTGTGGAGATAATTTTCCGTGCGCGCGTGAGATAGCTGAACCTGCACAAGGCCAAAAGCTTGTTAGGCGCCATTTACGTGACCTTGACCCCTGGACGTTGCTAACTTTCTTGATGTTGTGAGTGATTTAATGTATGTATGGAATCAGAGCTTTCGTTTCTTTAGCCCTTCTTTCTTTTTTATTCCTCGGGTTTTTTGCACTCTCGTCATCGCTTCAGCAATGAAAACCGAAACCTGCCTTGGGAAACCCGCAGCTTTCTTGCGTGCAGCCTGAATGTGAAGGCTTCATCTACGCCGTGTTGGCATGACTTGCAGAGAGCACTGACAAGAAAGACAGCGCTATGTTCCTCTTGACCAAATTATAGAGGGCCTAGCTGTACGGCAGAAGCGGCTTCTTGGGTCTCGGCTAGTACAACGAACACACGTTGTCATTCTTGAAACACAGCCGAAATACGCAAACTTCATGCTGTCCTTCACGGGCAATTCGAACATGAATGTCAGTGTCATAAAACAGACAACAAATCGGCCAAGATATGCGACACAAGGTCAGTCAAAGATAAAGAACCCTTATAGCAATTCATGGCTGAAAGATCGAGAAAACAGGAAGTGTCTAAAAAAATAAAAAGTCGTCAACGTATCTGAACCATTTCAAAACTTTAAGATTGCCCAGCCGCTGAAAGAAAGCATTGTCACAACGCGTAAAATCAAATGACCTAACACACGTGCGACACACTACCCAATGCAAATACCCTGTTTTTGCAGAAACTACTACTGTCAAAGGAAACAATGGTTTATGTGAGACAGAAAGATAAAAGCTCCAAGAATCCACTCATGTTCACACCACACGCGTTCTGAAATTGAACCACACGGAAATCATCAATGGCGTTCTGGACACTGAAAAGGAAACGTTCGTGTGTCAAAGAATAAAACAAATCTTTCATGTCAGCAGAAAAGGCGGTTAGGCTTGCAAGACCACCTGTCTTCATAGAAATCACTTACAGCTGCAGAATCTCGTGAAGAAACTGGTCCGCCACCTCTAACAACCTAATCTTGTTCTGCGAAAAGTCTGCGGCGAACTATGGTTACGTCCAGCCTCGTAAATGATCACGCAAAACGGACATTCTACCCTAGGAGTCAGTGCCGCAAAAAACATTTCAAGTGATACAGTTTTGCTGCTCCATATTTGCTTGACTAATTTTATAAGGTTGAGCTGCTTACACATCGGCTTAACATGAAACTGGATCTTTTTGAGTGAGAGCTTTCAGTGGAACCTAGAGACTGCTTGCACAGATTGATAGGTCTTGGCTCGGAAAGTTATTGAAAATGGCCAAATATCGTGCTAATTAGATTCGGCGTGAACAGTTCTTTATCTGTGAATGACCCTACTGCGTCGCATGTGTTATCCACTTTTTTTTGCCTTTCTTTCTGCCACTTACTATCACATTTGAATCGCACGCGCAGGACAGCATAAGCGTTTTAGATTTGCGCCGACTTTTCGAAGATGATCACACGTGTGGTTGTACGAGCCGAGAGACAAAAAGCCACCCCTGCCGCACAGCTCGGAACGCTCTAAGTTGGTAGGGCGACGCATTTAGTAGTTGTAATTACTTGTTTGTTACAAAAGAAAATCTTTGGAGATAAAGATAGACGCGAAATACAGACGAGGCCACCAGATATGCTGCAAGGAGGTGCTCATTCCGTTGTACTATCCTGAGCTTTAGCGTCGACATCGCCGATATTATGAGGCAACGTTATTGTTTTTTTTTTGTTTGAACTGAACTCTGCGAATTCTGGGCGTGCTGTATGAGCAAAGAAAGAATTTTGGCAAGGCAAACCTACCTTAAAAGTTCGATCAGGGCGCGAGCTTTTCTTGGCCGGCTGAAATGCCCAATTTTGTTCGATTTGTATTTGGTGCGACTAGGTTTATGGTTTTTTTTTAAGTTACCAGCTGTAGTAAATTTTTTTGACACTTGCGTTTCGCTAGAAATCTGGCAACATTCTTTCGGAGTCATAATCAAGGATTATAGTTTTAACTGGCATAGCGGGTGCTCAATCCATGAGTTTATTATTCTGCCTGGCCTTATGTGTAGTCCAGTAACGTTTGTATTACGTACATTTACAAATATTTTGAGGAAGCTGAAGGGGTTTTTTACTGTCGCAATTTTCACACACTCGTATGCTTTTACACAGATATTGTATAATAAGGTTTAGTTTTTACATTCCTCGCTTGTTTCTACGTTATTGGCTTATACACTCTGTGATACAAAAAAAATGGAGCGTTTCGTTCAGCTTAGCACTGATATAAAGGATTGTGTCCTCATCAAATTATCAGAGGTTATACATGAGAGCGTGACGGTAGTAAATTTGGGAAAACAATATAAGCAGCTGGAAGTTCATTTTCAGTGCTTCCATTTAATCTCAGCCTAAAACGTAGCTATGTAGGCTATTTATGGTCTGTGGTGCTGCTAAACATTCAGCACGAGCCATTGATATTTAGGATCGTTACGCATGAATCGTTAGGCTGGCGTGCTTCCTCCACAAATACTGCATAGTAGTGTTATCAACTACAGATTGACTTATACTACCGCTGCCTCTTCAAGGGTTGCCATACAAATCTGCACCAACCCGCCAGTTGAAGAAAGCAGCAATCAACTAGAGCTAAGTGACTGCCAACCTGTCTTTCCTACTCGTTTCGTGTTGTGCGCTTAAGGAATTTTTGTCCCGAGAAGCAGAAAGGCGCAGTGTGCAGCATTTTATTCTAGATGAAAAGGAATAAAGGTCATATTCTAAAGTTCCCAAGGAAAACAAAAACAAAACTGGTGCACACTGTTGCCAAAAAGCGTTTGCCGAGGTAGCAATTTTGAGGCAAATATTTGTAAGGATTCAGTTACATAAAGGGAATACTAACCAAAACGAGACAGTGTTAATTCTCATTAACGCACATAGCATGACACCTTAGAGAAATGGAAATTGTATTCAATTGGAAGCCACAGGCAGCAGAAAAAATGCTCAAAGAAAGCCATTCATATTTGGGTATTGGCATGACTCCAACAATGACAAATTTCTCGTCAAACCCAGCCGGCTTTTTCTGTAGTTGACTGAGGTTTATTATCGCAGAGAAGGCCAAACGGGTATTGTGATTCTATTTCTCCTGAGGGGACTAATTTTCAATGGTTTTCTGAGAATGAATGCTTCATTTGTATGGTTCGTTTGAATGAACATAATTGTCTATGATAGGTGGCATTGCAACGCCTTAGCCACAGATATGCCGTGGCGGATTGACGCTAGACGTAATTGTAGATAAAAGGAAAGGTAGGTAGGGTACGTGAGATGATCTTCGATACGCCGTAAAGAAAGGCACTGTGACAAATTGTTTCTTATGACGTGAACGGTTCCGTAAAGTAAAATTTGGATCCTGTATTTGATCTACAGAGTGAACGTATTCGGCAAAAACTGCGTAGAAATCTCCAAATAGAATCTTGGTGTGGCCCACATGGTCGGTACTATAAACGCTGAAGTAGTTAAACAGGAAGGCAGATTGTGAGGAAGTATCGAGGTTTCCCTGGAGGAAATATTTCCCTGTGGTTAGGCAGCAAGCATGATCAGGACCCGAAGCTGCGGGCTTCATGTGGAGTACGTTTGTACCCCGAACGCACCTTAGCTTAAACCAAAGTCGTTTGAGGCGGGGTAGATTACGAGTAATGGCAGAATGCAGTGAGTAAACGAGTGGTTGGAGTGTCTGCGCATTTGTGTATACAAGGCAAGACATCCGTCTTGAATCCCAGTTATAAAATATTTAGGAAGCATGCCTTAGATGTAACTTAACCCAATTATTGTGAAACTTTTTGGTTGTCTTCATAGGTAACATAAAATGTTTTAATTTTTTTACAATCAGTGATCAACGTTATCCATACGCTATTGCTCACTGTATATTTGGTGAAAATTTATTTTGTGTGCTGCCAACAGATCTCGGCAGACTAACCCATAAGTCAAACTTCAAAGATTATTTATAATTCAAACTTATGCGTGAGCGTGAGTTTGACTGAACGCGAGACTTGTGTGTCATCCTGAGTTTGAGCCTAGTGAACCCAAGTGTGTTTGATCCCGACTCAGTTTGAGTACGCCTGAGTTCTTAGTTCTGAGTTCTTAGTACATTTTCTATTAGTAGTACATTTTCACTTTTTAGTAGATTTTGAGCGTGAGTACATTTTGAGTCCTGAGTACAATTTGGGTTTCAGTACATTTTGAATTTCAGTACGTTTTCAGTTCTGAGTTACTTTTGAGCTTTCGCCAGAGTGATTTCTGAGTTTTTGTGTACTTTGAGTTTCAGTTAGCGAGCCGCCGCGGTGGCTCAGTGGCTAAGGCGTTGCGCTGCTGAGCACGAGGTCGCGGGTTGGATTCCCGGCCGCGGCGGCCGCTTTTCTGATGGAGGCGAAAAGCAAAAACGCCGTGTGTACAAGATTTCGGCGCACGTTAAAGATCCCCAGGTGGTCAAAATTATTCCGGAGCCCTCCACTACAGCGCGCCTCATCGCCTGCGTTGCGTCGGCGCGTTAAACCGTATTGGCGGTGAGCGCGACCACGGGCGGCGCTGCGGAGCGCGCCTCCGTGACGTCGGCTTAGGGATTCTCGCATTTGTCGTCTGCTTCACTCGGGCTCGCTTTCTATGCTGTTTCTTTGCGCGCGGTTGAGATTTTGTGCTTGTCCGCAGCAGATCTCGCGAATGCGCAACTTTTTTTTCGTAACAAAAGACTTAAAATAGCGTAAAGTAGCTCAAGGCGTGATTTTAAGTATAGTTTTTGATACCGCTCCGGAAAAAAAACATTGCCGGCGTAGCCCATGCATTGCTGCGAAGCTGGTCCTGTGCGGAGCTCGAAGAGTCGGAGCTAGGCGTCAGCCTCTGTGTTCAGCGGTCTTTGGAACAAAGGTAACAGCCGCAGGCTGACAACCGACATCAGCGAAAATGGAAGACCAAAAAAAATTCCAGGCCTTCGGGGCTGTCGGCTTTGGCAGGAGGCATTACGATTCCAGCTAATTGTATGTAAGGTAAAACAGATTTGGCAACCTTGCCTAACACTCGAAACTATTGTGTCAAGTCACTTTACGTTGTTATCGCATGAAAGTGTGCCGACATGCACTATGGGGCACAAATAATGTAGGTTGATTTCCAAATAACCTGCTGTGTGTATAGGCGCGTGCTGGTTTTATACCAGGCTTCTAACCAGTATGCAGGCTTATTGAGCAAAACGAGTAACCTGTAAGGCAAACATACAGTAAGAATATGTTTGTTCAGATTTGGAGGGATATTTCGGTACATTTGCCACAGCCATATCATCCCAATATTCAGATAGGCGTTATAGTAAAACTGCACTCAAGAGGGGGAGGTCCAGGAGGAGGAGAAAACTTTAACAGTAAAATCGAGCTGGTTAGTGGGCAGGCTCCTCAGTCCAAGACGAGTAAGTAAGATTTATTCTTCAATTCACCGAACGTCATCCCGAGTAGGCCAGGATTTGTTCTTTGCGACTGAAGGGGTCTGAAAACAATAAAGAGCTGTCTGGACATATTCACTGGTTTCGAATTGTTTTATACTGAAAATTGGCATGTATACTATTTATTGCGTTAGTTAGCAAGTATATCAAGTTTTCAACACCGTAATCATGTCATAACTTTTCGGGTTGAGATTGAGTTCGTTACGATATCGATGGTTCGATAGAAATTAGGTGCACAAAAGCCGCCTTCGAGTACTGTGGACAACGTTATCTGCGCCGTAGCACAGATCTTATTGCATTGAATATTCACACGAACTTTGTGAGCGTTGCGCAAACATCCCCAAACCTCCTAGGACGTTTAGGACGGTGCAGAAAAATTAATGCGTTGGGCACAGAAAAAAAAAACGTTCATCTAACAACAGCGAAAGAGAAAACACCCGTTTTATTTCCTGCTGTGCGACCCGCTGCTTGATGCGTAGCATTAGACTGTTGAGTCTTCATAAGAGCATCTCAGAAATAGTGAAGGAAGCCTACGCATTTTGAATATTTATTGAGGAGCTCTGAGCGCTGAAACTCGCAAATACGCTAGATAGGACCAGGGCGAGTTACACACGATTGTCTGAGCGATGCTTTCTGAAAGTCGTTCTCTCTCTCCTCATGTGTTGTAAAATTGTGCGGGACAAAGCTTGAAATTATTCAGAGCCGTCAGAATCTGATTGAAAACACGCTTTTTAAAGCACCAAAGCATCAAAGCGGGCGATTTCTAGCACAGGCACTGCTGCCAGTCAGAACCGGACGACCGCGGCGCGGGTGTAGCAGCGGGGTGAATGTAGCAGACGACAGCGGAGCGGGTCCCTAAGCTGACGTCAGATCCAGGGGGCGCCACTCAAACATCTCACCGCCAATACAGTCAATCAAGTTTCAGTTAGCGTAGATGTGTGGCTCAGCAATGAATCTGAGTTTCAGTGAGTCGTGATTATAAACTAAATTTTAAATGCGGAGCATTTCTTAGGCTCGCCAACTCTTCCGTCCATAGGCGCCCGCAGCTCATGACGTCACGTCGAGGTGCAGGTGCGCGCCTCTCCCCCGTACCCTCCTCGCTCTCAACATCAGCTGCGGCGGTGCGGCAGGAGCGCGTCTGCGCACGCATGCGCCGTAGCTGCCCCGTGTGCCTCGTCGCTCTCAGCAAGAGCTGCGGCGGTGCGGGGGGAACGCCTCTGCGCGCGCATGCGCAGTAGTTATCGGTGCGCTCCGTCGCGCTCAGCAGTAACAGCGGCACGTGTACACGTGATAGCGGCGTGCTAGCGGCGTGACAGCTGCGCGACAACAGTGTGGTGGGGGGCGTGAAAAGGTCGCGCGCTTGTGTACGGAAGTGCATGCATGCGCGTCTTTCCCCCATACTCCTCTCCCTCGACAGCACGCGCAGTGTATATAGCGGTGGAGCGAGCGTTCGAACTTCAGTCAAGTGCGTCTTTGCTTGCCTTTCGTTTGGCTGTAGATGAAGTATAAGCGATGGAAGCAACAGTACCGTCAACAAGTAGTGCGACAAAATGCAACAGCAGCGTAGCTCTACTGTTTGAAATTAGGCTTTCTAAACCCTCCCCACATCCAAACGGTAACCACAAACTACCCAATTACGCAACTTTCACGCAATACAACCACCCCTATGCGACGCATTTACTCGAGCTCCCCGTTGGAAGCTGCAGGCGGGCGACTTTTCTTAATTGATATTGAGTGAATCGTGCCAAATTTGCCGAGTTACGGCTGCCAATAACTGCTCATCATCTGCTCAAAATCTGCTCATTATCTGCTCATTATCTGCTCAAAACTGCTCAAAAATATCTATTACTTCACTGGTTTTTTGTAACATTGCGGAACTTGGCGTCAGTGTCACGACCAAGCCCAATCCATTTCCTCGTAGGGCCACGCAATGAGAAGATGTAATTAGTTGTGCGTTACAAAATAAAATCTTCAAAGATGAAGATAGATACGAAATATATTTTGTAATGCGGGTTTATTGCCTTGAAAGCGGAGAGTAGGAGGGGCACTCAGAAGTGGCAAGCGGATAAGTGTTCCAGCCGGCAGTATATCTCGAGCACTTCACGAGCTTCACGCCGATGGCGATGCCGCTGCGGTGGCTCACCGTGCTGCCTCGTCGTCATCTGCACAATTCAAGTGGTCAATCTCCTTGAGTGGCGTACGCCAATCACAATGACATTGCTGACGGTTGTTGTGGCCGCGTAGCTTATCAGTTGCTCGGTAGTGCTCGCATGGTGGCTGCGCGCCACTTGCTCGTCTTTCGCACTACAATTACCCCCCACCGGGAAGGGAGCCACCCTGGCGACCTAAGGGCACGTCACGACGGAAGGGTCGTAGTACGGCTTGAGGCGATGCACGTGTACCGTTTCGCGGCCGCGGCAGCGTAGATCAGACGATGGTGTGAGCGGCTCCACAACGTAATTAACGGCGGAGGTTCGTTCGAGTACGCGGTACGGCCTATGGAACTTGGAAAGGAGCTTGCTAGAAAGTCCAGGGGTAGTGGCTGGTACCCAAAGCCATACGAGAGAGCCGGGAGAAAAAACCACTTGTGGGTTGTCACCATCACGCCGATGTTTTTGGTGGAATTGGTCCTCGGAAGTAAAATTGCGAGCAAGCTGACGGCACTCCTCAGCGTGGCTGCAGAGCTGAGAAACAGGCGTGTATTCGGATGCGTCGGGTCGGTAGGGTAGAATGGTGTCGAGAGGGCAGGATGCTTCACGGCCATAGAGGAGGAAGTACGGCGAGAACCCTGTAGTAGTCTGCGTCGCAGTGTTGTACGCGTAAGTCACAAAGGGGAGAATCGCGTCCCAATTGGAGTGGTCCGAAGACACGCACTTAGCGAGCATGTCGCCGAGGGTGCGGTTAAATCTCTCCGTCAATCCATTAGTCTGGGGATGGTAGGCTGTAGTGCTGCGGTGGGTGACGTTGCATTCTTTCAGGAGAGCCTCGACCACTTCTGACAAAAAGACACGGCCCCGGTCACTTAGAAGTTCTCGTGGTGCTCCATGACGCAGGATGAAATGGTGCAAAATGAAGGTAGCAACTTCGCGCGCTGTGGCAGCCGGTAGGGCAGCAGTCTCAGCGTATCGCGTAAGGTGATCCACGGCGACGATAACCCACCGGTTGCCGGCCGCAGTCAGGGGCAGAGGGCCGTATAAGTCTATGCCGACTCGGTCGAAAGGGCGCGCGGGGCAGGGCAAAGGCTGTAACGGGGCGGTTTGTGACTGCGGCGGAGACTTGCGACGTTGGCATTCTCGGCATGATTTGATAAACTTCGTTACAAAGGAATACATTCCTCGCCAAAAGTAGCGCAGCCGCAACCGCTGGTACGTCTTAAAGACTCCTGCATGGGCGAATTGCGCATTCGTGTGGAAGTTAGCACAGATTGTAGAGCGTAGGTGGCGAGGGATCACCAACAACCACTTGCGGCCTTCGGGGAGGTAATTCCTGCGATACAGAAGCCCGTCACGAATGGAAAAATGCACGGCCTGACGTCGCAGTGCCCGCGAGGCACTACGTTCCGTAGGGTTCGAAATCAGGTCAAAAATGGAAGATATCCAAGGGTCCTTGCGTTGCTGCCCTGCCATGTCCTCAAGTGGCTCAGATGCCTGTATGCAATCAATGGCCGTAATTTCGGATGAATCAGTGGATAAAGGTGAGCGAGATAAAGCATCTGCGTCGCTGTGCTTGCGTCCAGACCGATATATCACTCGGATGTCATATTCCTGAAGGCGAAGGGACCAGCGTGCAAGGCGACCGGAGGGATCCTTCAGCGACGATAGCCAACAAAGGGCATGGTGATCTGTGACTACATCAAAAGTTCGACCGTAGAGGTAAGGCCGGAACTTTGAAATAGCCCACACGATGGCCAAACACTCTTTCTCTGTAACAGAGTAATTACATTCCGCCTTTGTAAGAGTGCGGCTCGCGTATGCGACGACGTACTCGTCGAATCCCGCCTTCCTTTGGGCAAGCACTGCACCCAAACCTAAGCCGCTGGCGTCGGTATGGATCTCGGTGGGCGCGGAGGGATCAAAATGACGCAAAATGGGAGGTGACGTAAGTAAGCGGCGTAGGGTTACAAAGGCTTCATCGCAAGCAGGTGACCAGGTAGACAGGTCATGACTCCCGCTCAGTAACTTCGTTAGAGGCGCAATGACGGACGCAAAGTTGGGCACGAAGCGTCGGAAGTAGGAGCAGAGTCCGACAAAACTGCGCAGGGCTTTCACGGTAGTCGGTTTCGGGAAGGCGGCAACAGCTCGAAGTTTAGCAGGGTCGGGAAGAATGCCGTCCTTTGAAACAACATGACCTAAAATTGTCAGTTTGCGGGCAGCAAAATGACACTTTTTAACATTCAGCTGTAGCCCAGCGTCGGTAAGGCACTGCAGAACTTGTTCCAGGCGACTGAGGTGGGTGTCAAAATCGGGCGCAAATACCACGATGTCATCCAAGTAGCATAAGCAAGTTTTCCACTTGAGGCCACGCAGAATGTCGTCCATCATGCGCTCAAAAGTGGCAGGCGCATTACATAACCCGAACGGCATCACGTTGAATTCGTATAACCCGTCGGGGGTCACGAACGCGGTCTTGGGGCGGTCGTCGTCTGCCATCGGCACCTGCCAGTAACCCGACCGGAGGTCTAAGGAAGAGAAGAACTTGGCGCCTTGCAGATAATCTAATGCGTCGTCGATGCGTGGCAACGGGTAAACGTCTTTCCGGGTGATCTTGTTCAGTCGTCGATAATCGACACAAAAACGAACAGACCCATCTTTCTTGCCAACAAGAACGACCGGTGAAGCCCACGGGCTGTTAGAAGGCCTAATGACACCACGCTGAAGCATTTCATCAACGTGCGTTTCGATCACGGATCGCTCTTTGGCTGAAACGCGGTATGGTCGTTGCCTCAAAGGTGGATGAGAGCCGGTGTCAATGCGATGTGTGACGGTCTGCGTGCGGCCCAAGGAAGTTTGCTGGCAGTCGAAGGTAGATCGGAAACGGTGAAGAAGGGTAAGCAGGTGGTTGCGCTGGACAGGGTCGAGGTTGTCGTCTACGGAGGGAACGAAGGCGGCCGAATCAGATGCACGGGGAAGAGGCGGGCTTAGCGAGCTGAGCGACAGAACGTGGGATGCATCCGGGAAGTCGTTTATGAGGCGAGCGTCAATAGCTTCGACGCGTCCAAGGGACTCGCCACGATGCACGGTTAAGGGTGAAGAGGAGGTATTGCAGATGGAGATCATGCTAGCGCCATTTTCGATTTCAAGAATGGCGTAGGGGAGAGGGGCGCCCTGGCGGCGCATAAACAGATTAGAGGGGGTAAACACAACAGTTGCGTCAGACACCATATCACAGATTACCGGCACGATAACTGCAGAGGCTGGAGGGATTGTGGAGTCTTCTGCGGCGCACAGCTTGAATGTAGTGGTTACCTTGTGCACTTCAGTACCACACAGCGGAAATAAAGAGATCTCGGCGCGGGCACAGTCAATAACAGCGTGGTGACGCGACAGGAAGTCCCACCCCAAGATAATGTTGTGGGAGCACGAGGAAAGAACGACGAACTCGATTACATACATCGCGTTTTGCACAAAGACACGGCTTGTGCAAACGGCTGAAGGCTCGACGTGATGCGCCGTAGCTGTGCGGAGACGGAAACCGGATATTGAGGTCGTCACTTTTCGTAATTTGCGGCAAAGTTTGTCGGATATAACAGAGATGGCTGCTCCCGTGTCTACAAGGGCGTATGTGGTGATTCCATCGATAACTACTTCAATCACGTTCGTAACAGACAGGCCAGGGCTTTGGTATTTCGACGGCGCCGCAGTTCTTGCCTCCGGAACTGCGGCGATCAGTTTTCCTCCTGGGCATTCGGACGACGGCGCAGCGGCGAAATGGAACGGCGACGAGGGGAGGACGACCGACGAGTATCGGGTGCTTCGCGAGGAGGCGAGAGATATGGCGGCTCAGCAGCGGCATTACTGGACGAACGTGGAGGAGTATACACGCTAGCAGCAAAGACTGGTCTTCGGTAAGCGTCTCCGGACGGCGCGACTCGACGGCGGCAATAGCGCGCTACGTGACCAGGAACTCCACAGGAATAACAAATCGGCCGGTTATCGGGCGTGCGCCATGGGTTGCTGTGAAGCGGTGCCGAGGAAGCTGGAGGAAGGTAAGGCGGCGGCTGCGGGCGGCGTAAGGGCACGTAAGCGGTGGTCGGAGCCTGCCGTGCCGCCATTTCAGCGTATAGAGGCACCGCTACAGGCAACGTCTGGGGGACAGCTGGCGTTGTCGGTAAGACTTCAGCGACTTCTTCCCTAATAATTCGACGGAGTGGCGACGACAAGCAAGGATCTGGTACCGGCGACGATGGCAGAGATGTACAAGGCAGGAGAGAGATCTGCCGAGCCACCTCTTCACGAACAAACTCCTTGATGCGGCTCAGTAGCGACGGGTTTTCGTCGAGTGCCAGCCCACAGAGCGGCTCCTCATGCTCCACAGGGCGGCGACGAGTGAGGCGACGCTGCCTGCGCAACTCGTCATAACTCTGCAACAAGCTGATGACGTCTCGGACGCTCTGAGGGTTTTTCGCCAGAAGCATCTGGAACGCGTCCTCATCTATTCCCTTGAGTATGTGTTTGATGGTGTCTTGCTCAGGCATGGAAGGATCCACGCGCCTGCAAAGGTCGACCACATCCTCGATGTAGCTGGTAAAGTTCTCGCCGGCCTTTTGAGCTCGCTCTCTCAAACACTGCTCCGCGCGAAGCTTGCGAACCGCAGGCCGGTCAAATACTGCCGAAAAGTTCGTTTTGAATGCGGTCCACGTTGCGCGATCCTCTGGGTGGTTGAGATACCATTTTTCGGCAAGTCCCCTCAAGGAGAAACCAACGTTATTTAGCTTCATGGCATCGTCCCACTTATTGTGTGCGCTTACCCTCTCATAGGCCGAAAGCCAATCTTCGACGTCCTGGTCGTCTGCGCCAGTGAACATCGCCGGCTCACGCTCACGGATCACCCCGGAGCAGATGACAGCCGGTGGCGAAGGCGATGTCGTGTTTCGGGCGTCACTAGTCATGGTGGACCCAACGGTAGAAAGCAGGGTGCGACTCCGAAGCTCCAGGCTGGCGGGTACACGGGGTGAAGCTACCGAGCAGGGCGAGGATGGAATCCGCACACTCCACCAAAATGTAATGCGGGTTTATTGCCTTGAAAGCGGAGAGTAGGAGGGGCACTCAGAAGTGGCAAGCGGATAAGTGTTCCAGCCGGCAGTATATCTCGAGCACTTCACGAGCTTCACGCCGATGGCGATGCCGCTGCGGTGGCTCACCGTGCTGCCTCGTCGTCATCTGCACAATTCAAGTGGTCAATCTCCTTGAGTGGCGTACGCCAATCACAATGACATTGCTGACGGTTGTTGTGGCCGCGTAGCTTATCAGTTGCTCGGTAGTGCTCGCATGGTGGCTGCGCGCCACTTGCTCGTCTTTCGCACTACAATTTATTTATTTATTTATTTACAAATACTGCAGGCAGCACTGTAGCGCTAGCAGGGGAGGGGTTATAGTAACTGTGTTAGAAGCAATTTTTCAAAACAGTTAACATTAGTACACTGGACAATACATTCAGGTAGCGCGTTCCATTGTTCAGTTAAGCAAGAACCTCCAGGCGCGAAGCCCATGGAAACAAGCACGGTTGTGGCTTTCCACAGGAAGGTCCCTACGCTGGTCCGGGCTCGCCCGCACCGCGTTTTACGGCGGCGAGCCTCGCCCAGTCCCGGTGCAGTGCCATTCCTGCTTCTGGATCCCCGCCCGAGTGAAATATAATCTAGGCCCCCAGATATGCGACAAGAAGGTGCTCATTCCGTTCTACTTTCCTGAGCCTTACCTTCGACATCGCCGAAATCATTTGGCAGCTTCAGTGTTTTTTTCCCGTTTGAACTGAACTCTGCGAGTTCTGGGCGTGCTGTTTGGGCAAAAAAAAAATTGGCAAGGCAAATCTACTTTAAAAGTTCAATCAGGGCGCGAGGTTTTCTTGGCTGACTGAAATGCCAAATTTTGTTAGATTTTCGTTTGGCGTGACTCTAGCTTTCTGTTTGATTTAAAATTTACAAGTTGCAGTCATTTTGTTTACACATCTGTTTTGCTAGACTTCTGGCAACATTCTTTTGAAGTCAATATCAAGTAATATAGTTTTAAGTGGCTTTGAGGGTGTCATATCAATGAGTTTATTTTCTGGCTTATTGTGTAGTCCAGTAACGTTTGTATAACGTATAATTACAATTTAGAGAACGCTGAAGGGTTTATTTACTCTCGCAATGTTCACAGACTCGTACACTTTTACGCAAATGTATAACGGTGAGGTTGAGTTTTTATACTCCTCGCTGGTTTCTAGGTTATTGGCTTATACGCTCTGTGTTACAAAAAAAACCGGAACGATGCGTTCAGCTTCGCACTGATATATAGAATTGTGGACTCATCACATTATCACATGTGATACATAAGAGCATGATGGTAGTAAATTCGGGGTATTATTATAAGCAGCTATAGGTCCGTTTTAAACTCTCCTTCTATTCAATCTCAGTCGAGAGGATAGGTATGTAGCATGTTTATGTTATGTGGTGCTGGTAACAATTCAGCACGAGCCATTGATATTTAGGATTGTGACCCATGCATCGTTAGGCTGGCGTGTCCCCTCCACAAATACTGCATAGTTGTGTTATCCACTACAGACTTACTTACACCAACGTTCCCTCTTCAAGCGTAAAGACAGACGTCTGCATTAACCCCCCTGTTGTGAACAGCAGCAATCAACTAGAGGTAAGTCACTGCCCAGCTCTGTTTTGCACTCGTTCTCTCTTGTGCACCTAGGGCAGCTTTGACCAGTGAAGCCAAAAGGAGAAGTGTGCAGCATTTCGTTCCTCCATGAAGAGAACGAAGGTCGTATTCTAAACTTTCCTCGGCAAACCAAAAAATTGGTGCACACTGTTGTCAAAAACGTTTTCTGAGGTAGCAATTTTGAGGCAAATATTTGTAAGGATGCATCTACATAAAGGGAATACCAACCAAAAAGAGACAGTGTTAATTCTTGTTAACGAACAGAGCATTATACCTTAGAAAAATATAAATTTTACTCACTAGGAAGCCACATGCAGCAGAAAAAATGCTCAGGGAAAGCCGTTTATATTTGAGTATTGGCGCGATTCCAAAAATGGTAACTTTCTCGTGAAACCCAGCAGTCTTCTTCTGTAGTTGACTGAGGTTTAGCACTCCAGAGATGGCCAAACCGTTATTGTGATTCTATTTCTTCTGAGGTGACCAATTTTCAATTGTTTTCTCAGAATAAATACTATATTTGCATGGTTTTCTGAACTTGCCCCATTTCTTTCGTTGCTGTTGCATTACGAAGGCAACTTTACTCGTTATTCCCAGCGGAGGAATGTTCTGCTAGAAAAAATGGCCGCTCCAGAGAAAAGTAAATTATAGTCCTTAGATTTCCGCAAGCAATACAAACCCCGTTCTTTAGGAGAAGAGCTGACAATTCTACAACGAAAATGTTGGAATTCTTAAAAGAAACATTTGATATTGCATGCCGCCAAAAGTTGCACAGGGATGTCATCATTGAAAGCCACGGTGGGTGTTACGATTTGGTTTGTTGAATTATTTCGCACCAATAGCACACTGAGATAAGTGAAGAGAGACTCGCAAAAATGGTGGAGCTGCCAAAACATTTAGTATGTAGACTTTTGGCCACCATTCCAGTGGTTTTATATCGGTGTCGGCGTTGTATAGGATTTCATCAAGGTTGGCCGGGGTACGAGCTAAGTTATTTACAACGGTACTTGTTTCCGAAATTAGCGCTGCTACATGAAAAGTACTGATTACGTGCAGTGTTCCGCGCAAAACGGTCAGCTCCGGATAAGAACAGGGGTTCTCAAGTCTGCGGAAATCGGATATAGGAGAGGTAAGCAGTCTTTTACCTGTCGGATTGTTAATAAGTTTATACAAAAGTAGGAAGACATAAAAGCAAAGTGATGGGAATAACGAAGCAGCTTTAATGAAGTTCTGGACAAGCATTAGCACAATATTCACTTTCATGAAGGGCGATACGGATTAGGGTACCAAAGTTGTATTCGTATGAAAAGGGAGCACATTTATTTGATGGCTTTTATTTTAACCAACATCGCCTGTTGTTGTGTACACGTTTGTACTATTATTCCTTATCCGTGAACGTGGGGGCTGGAGCGAACAACCTGACTTATTTATGGTGGCGCGATTTAATTAGAGTGAGGGTAGAAACAAGATGTTGTCGGAGTGCTCCGAAATGAATAGACCACTAGCGATACAAATCTGCAGATTGGAGAATGAATGTCATCAGAATCAAGCTTTATTGAAATGCCCACCAAATCGCAAGCGTTAGATATGTGAGAGGAATATTGAAATATAATGCTCCGAACGACTGGTATATGTTCCTTTCCGGTGCATAAAAGGTGGGTTTCGGGCACTACATAGCGATAGGGAGTATTTAAACAGTAGGAATACATCATGCCTACTGCAACAATACTATTGTGCGCAAACAAATCTGCTTTATCCCCACGGATGATACTGGAAGTGTCCCGAGTGGTTCCAACGTGAGGCTGTTTTTTTGGAAGTATTCAGAGTTTTTTAAGAAAATTCTCTGGAGTTGGTCGACAAGCACTGTGGGAAACAGAAGCATGCGTGCTTAAGGTAGAGTCCGTTTCTTCTTCCAAAGATAGCGTAGGTTGAATGGCGAAGCCATTCAAGTTGGGGTAGGTTAGACATTGATTCAATGATTGTAGGGTTTTATGCACCGAAGCAACGAAGGCGATGAGGCGCACCGTAGTGGAGGGATCAGGATTATTTTGACCACGTCAAGAACTTTAGCATGCGCCGAGTTCTTGTACACACAGGGGTTTTTGCTTTTCGCCTCCATCAGAAAAGCGGCTGCCGCGGCGTAGAATCGCACCCGTGACCTTGTACTCAACAGCGCAACGCCTTAGCCACTGAGCCACTGCGGCGGGTGGATGTTAGACGTAATTGTACATAAAAGGAAAGGTTGGCATGGGTAGGTGATATAATCTTCGGTAAGCCATAAAGAAAGCCACTGGAACAAATTGTTTCCTATGACGTGAACGGTTCCGTAAGGTAAAATTACGATACTGTCATTTGGTCTACAGAGTGAACGAATTCGGCAAAAGCTATACAAAAATCTCCAAATAGGAACTTGGTGTGGCCCACATTGTCGGTACCGCAATGGGTGAAGTAGTTGGAGAGGAAGTCTTTAATGATGAAGTATCCAGGTTTTAGTGCAGGAAATATTTCCCTGTGGTTAGGCAGCAAGCATGATTAGGATTCGAAGCCGCGGGCCCGATGTGGAGTACGTTTTTTAGTCCGAAAATACCATACGTAAAAAGCCAAAGTATTTCCAGGCGAAGTTTATGAGTAATGGCAGACTGCAGTGAGTAAAAGAGTGTTTGAGTTTCGGCAAAATTGTGCATACCAAGAAAGAGATCCGTCTCGAATCTCAGTTATGAAACTTTTGGAAAGTACGCTTTGGATGTCAATTTAAATGACCCATTTTGGAATTTTTTTGGTTGTCTTCATAGGTAACATAAAATCTTTTAAATAATATTAAACAATCAGTATCAACATTGTGAATGCGGTATTGCTTACTGTATGTTTGCCGAAAAATTAACATTTCGGTGTTGCCAACAGATCTCGGCAGATAAACTCCTGAGTCCAACTTCTCAGACTCTTTAGTATTCAAACTAATGCTTGAGCGTGAGTTTGACTGAACGCCAGACTAGAGTCATCCTGAGTTTGAGTCTAGTTAGCCCCAGTGAGTTCATCCCGGCTGCATTTGAGTACGCCTGAGACCTAGTGAGTACTGAGTCCGTTCTGAGTTCTTTGTACATTTTGTTTTTTGGGTATATTTTGAATTTTCAGTAGATTTTGAGCGTGAGTATATTTTGAGCCCTGAGTACATTTTGAATTTCAGTACATTTTCAGTTCTGAGTTCCTTTTGAGTTTTCACCAGATGGATTTCTGAGTTTTGTGCTGACATTGAGTTTCAGTTAGCCTAGATGTGTGGCTCAGCAATGAGTGTGACTTTCAGTGAGTGGTGATTGTTAAAAAAAAATTTAATTGAGATTGAGTGAATCGTCCCAAATTTGCCGAGTGACGCCTGCCGATAACTGCCCCTTTTAAAATAATGTATTACTTCACTTGTTTCTTGTAACATTTTGAAACTTGGCGTCAGCGTCACAACCAAGCCCAATTTATTTCCTGGTAGGGCTACGCATTGAGAAGATGTAATTACTTGTTCATTACAAAAGGAAATGTTCGCAGAAAAATATAGAGAGAAAATATAAACCAAGCCACCAGATATGCTGCAAGGAGGTGCTCATGCCGTTCTACTTTATTGAGCGTTACCGTCGACATCACCGAAATTATTAGGCAGCTTCAGAGTTTTTCTCGCTTGAACTGAACTCTGCGAGTTCTGGGCATGCTGTGTGCGCAAACAAAGACTTTTGGCAAAGGAAATCAACTTTAAAAGTTCTATCAGGGCGCGAGCTTTTCTTGGCAGAATAAAATGCCAAATATTGTTCGATTTTCGTTTGGCGCAACTCTAGGTTTATGTTTGTTTTTAAAAGTTGCAAGCTGAAGTAATTTTTTTTAAACTTCTGTTCCGCTAGAGTTTTCGCAACATTGGTTTGAAGTCATTTTCAACGATCATATATTTAAGTGGCTTTGCGGGTGTTATTGCCATGAGTCTTTTCTGGCCTTTTGTGTAATCCAGTAACGTTTGTATTACTCATATTTACCATTTTGAGAACGCTGATGCGGTTATTTACTGTCGCAATTTACATAGACTCGTACGCTTTTACACAAATGTATAACGGGGTGGTTGAGTTTTTATATTCCTCGTTGGTTTTTAGGTTATTGGCATATACTTTCTGTGATACAAAAAAACCGGATCATTGCGTTCACCTTAGCACTGATGTATAGGATTGTGTGCTCATCACATTATCAGAGGTGATACATGAGAGCATGATGGTAGTAAATTTAAGGAAACAATATAAGCAGCTAGAAGTCCGTTTTCAGCTCTCCTTCCATTCATTCTCAGCCTAAAGGATAGCTATGTAGTATATTTATGGTCTGTAGTGCTGGTAACCATTCAGCACGAGCCATTGATATTTAAAATCGTGACCTATGCATCGTTAGGCTGGGGTGTCACCTCCACAAATACTACATAGTAGTGTTATCCACTAGAGATTTACTTATACTAACGCTGCCTTTTCAAGGGTTACCAAAGAAGTCTGCACAACTACTCCCCAGTTGTGGTCAGCTGCCAACAACTAGAGGTAAGTCACTGCCCAGCTCTCGTTTCCACTCGTTCCCTGTTGTGCACTTATTGCAGTTTTGACCAGAGAAGCCGAAAGGCGCAGTGTGCAGCATTTCTTTCCTCTATGAATAAGAAGGAAGGTCATGTTGTAAACTTTCCATAGAAAACCAAAAAAACTGTGCACATTATTTCCAAAAACGTTTTCCGAGGTAGCAATTTTGAAGCACATATTTGTAAGGATGCCCTTACATAAAGGGTATAATTACCAAAAAGCGACAGTGTCATTTGTCGTTAACGAACATCGCATGATACCATAGCAAAATGTAATGTGTGTTCAATTGGAAGCCACGTGCAGCAGAAAAAAATGCTCACAGTGGTGGTGTATTTTCATCTTAAATGCTGGCGGTATTTTAATTACAGTGAGGGTAGGAACAAGAATATCGTCGAAGTGCTCCGAAAAGAATAGGCCACTAGCGAGAATAGGCCGCATTTGGGAGAATGAATGTCATCAGTATAAAGGATTAGTGAGAGAGAGAGAAAGGCATGCTTTATGTGAGGCCTTTGCGAGAGCACTCTTGCTGTCTGTGCTGGCCTGTGAAGGTGGTTGCGTCGTCAGGGAGGGCGGGTGGGATGATAGGAGTGTCTGTGGTAGGTACCCAATACGCCTCTTGGACCCTCATCGGCATAGACAAACGCGGCAAGAGAGGTTCATAACATAGTGAGCGTGGTTTTGTTTCGTGTTAACGGTAGCACCCAGTCGAAGTACGTCGTCGGGCGAATGACCTCGGGGAGTGTATGGAGCGTGCGAGCATGGCAGAGAGCGTAACACGGACAGTCCAACACCAAATGTTCGGCCGTTGCAGGCACGCAACACTGCAGACAGAGTCCTTCTCCGGGGTCATTGCCGTAGAATTTGTTGCAGAGCGCAGGTGAGAACGCGGCGTTGGTGGCAAGGCGGCGAACCAACGTCTGTGTGGCCCCCGGTAATAACCTCTCCGGCATGGCAGGAACAGGGCGCTCATGCTCTTCGGTGCAGTCTTGCCTAACCTCGCGAAGAAACCGGAGTATCTGTCGGCGTCGCTGTTGTGCGAGTTCTTTCCTTACAGTTACATCCAGCGGGATTGCATTACTGATGGGCAATACAATAAGGGAGGTTTGCTGTCCAGCCACAGCTCGCGCCTCGCTGCGAGCACACTCATTGCCCCCAATACCCGAATGGGCAGGTACCCAAGCAATGGAGGCGGCTATGTTGAGGTTAGAATATAACTCCAGGAAAAGTCCGACGTAGTCGGCGAGGATTCCCGGATATGAAGACGAAGCTCCGCTCACTCGCGTGCAGATGTTGTATGCGCGAGCCGAATCAGTGAAGAGCAAAATCTTGCGAGGTACGTCCCTCGGTTCGAAAGCATTCTTCGCCCACTGTGCAGCATGGAGGAAGGCAAGTAACACAAGGTACGTTGTGTCGGCGCTGGCGGTACTGGTAAGGAGGCCCGCATTAGCGACGCAATGGGTGGTGTCAACCCATGCCACCGCACAAACGTGCACTAGGCCACTTTCGTCCTCCTCAACAGTACTCCAGTGAAATTCACCAGTGATTAGTGAAATGCCCATCAAATCGCTACTGAAATATATGTGAGAGCATTATTCACTAATAATGCACCGAAAGACTGGTATATGTTCTTTTCCAGTGCATAAAAGGTGGATTTTGGGCACTACATAGCCATAGGGAATATCTGAATAGTAGGAAACCATCATGCCCACTGCAACAATACAATTGTGTGGAACAAACTCTGCGTTATCACCACGGATGGTACGGGGAGTGCTCAGAGTGGTGCCAATATGAGGCTGTTTTTTTGAAGTATTCAGTGTTGTTTACGAAAATTCTTATCTGAAGGTCGTCGCGAAGCACTGTGGGAAACAGGAGCATGCGTGCTTAAGGTAGAGTGCGTTTCGTCTTCCAAAAATAGGGTAAGTTGAATGGCGAAGCCATTCAAGTTGGCGAAGTTAGACATTGATTGAATGATTGTAGGGTTTAACTCACTGAAGCAATGGAGGCGATGAGGCGAGCCGTGGTGGTGGGATCCGTATTAATTTTGACCTCCTCGGGAACTTTGCCATGCGCTGAGTTGTTGAACACACAGGGGTGTTTGCTTTTCGCCTCCATTAGAGAAGCGGCCGCCGCAGCCGGGAATCGCACCCGACACCTTGTGCTCAACAGCGCAACGCCTTAGCCACTGAGCCACTGTGGTGGGTAGACGTTAGACGTAATTGTAAATAAAAGGAAAGGTAGGTATGGGTAGGTGATTTAATCTTCGATGAGCCATAAAGAAAGCCACTGGAACAAATTATTACTTATACGTGAACGGTTCCGGAAGTTAAAATA
Source organism: Haemaphysalis longicornis (assembly GCF_048455015.1). Taxonomy (NCBI): domain Eukaryota; kingdom Metazoa; phylum Arthropoda; class Arachnida; order Ixodida; family Ixodidae; genus Haemaphysalis; species Haemaphysalis longicornis. The sequence continues at coordinate 141,952,253 of NW_027526335.1, read as the reverse complement.
TCGATACTGTATTTTGTCTACAGAGAGAACGAATTCGGCAAAAACTTTGTACAAATCTTCAAATAAAAACTTGGTGTGGCCCACATTGTCGGTACCTAAATGGTTGAAGTAGTTAAACAGGAAGGCTATTAATGATGAAGATTGGAGGTTTTCCTGCAGGAAATTATTCTCTGTGGTTAGGCACCAAGCATGATTAGGACCCGAAGCTGATGGCTCAATGTGGAGTACGTTTTTGTCCGAACGCACCATAACTTAAAAGCCAAACTCATTTGAGGCGGAGTACTTTATGAGTAATGGTAGACTGCAATGATTAAAGGAGTGGTTAGAGTGCCTGCGTATTTGTGTATACCAGGCAAAACATCTGTCTTGAATCCCAGTTAAGAAATAATTGGAAACCAAGCCTTAGATGTCACTTTAACCGAATTATTTGAAAAAATTTTTGGTTGTCTTCATAGCTAATATAAAATGTTTAGGTATTTTTTACAATCAGTGATCAACGTTATCAATACGGCATTGCTCTCTGTATATATGCCGAAAATACACCTTTGTGTGTTGCCAACAGATGTCGGCGGACTAAGTCATGTGTCCACTCACTCAGACTCTGTTGGATTCAAACTCACGCTGAGTTTGAGTTTGACTGAGCGCGAGGCTTGTGCGTTATTCTGACTTCGAGCCTAGTGAGGCCGAGTGAGTTTGATCTCGACGGAGTTTCAGTACAACTGAGACCAAGTGAGTTCTTAGTCCATTCAGAGTTCTTAGTACAGTTTGAGTAGATTTTAAATTTTAAATCATTTTGAGTTTGAGTATATTTTGAGTTGTGAGCACGTTTTGAGTTTTGAGTACATTTTGAGTTTTGCGTTCAGTTTGAGTTTGAGTACATTTGGAGTTCTGAGTAAACTTTGATTGTTAAGTGCATTTTCAGTTGGAGTGTATTTTGAGTTTTCAGTTCATTTTATTTTCTGAGTATATTTGGAGTTCTGAGACAATTTGGAGTTCTCAATACATACGAGTAACCCACGGGGCAGCTTTAGGTTGGCTGTTAATTTTGATGCGTTGCTTTGGGCTCGCAATTCACGTTACCAGCAGCTACGGCAGCATTCGCGATCCATATGGCCAATTTGGGAGGGGGGGGGAGTCTTATTTTGGAATGTTTCTTGTTGAACTTCCATCACTCTCATTCTCAGAACCGGCTTAGCCACGTTTGCCGGCTTTGCCATGTGACTGATACTAAACTGGTAAGGTCATAACAAGGGTTATCTCATGTTTTCTTCTTGACGGATCCTCTAAGAATTGTGGGGGAGTGTGGTGGGAATGCATATGCCTGATCCTGCTTGCTGTGTGTTCGTTTGCTTATGTGAACAGTTGATATGATATGTGTTAAAAGGAAGAGGTGGTTGCTACGGGTAGGAGGGGCCGGTGACAGTTCGTTCTGCTGTTTCAAATGAGTTGGTAACAGAAATTACTGGGCGACGCCCCTTTAGAAAGTATAATGAACGCAATTTGAGATGGATTGGATCAAAACTCTAACTTTTGTGTATAGCGATTACGCAGTCATAATAATTCATAGATGGGGTAAAAATCAATATGATGCCGATAGGACGTGTGGAGAATAGTGATGATGGTGGTTGGATATTTATGGCGCAAGGCCAACTGGGGCAAAGAGCGCCAAAACAATAGTCATATATGAGGGGTGAAACCTTAAACACTAAGTAACGTCACCAAAAACTAAAGTAAAATCACAAAACTACAATGAGCATGGCTGGTGTATAGGGCCAGATTTCATTATGCGTGATAGGAAATGAGGTTTAAAAATTTGACTTCTGACAAATACTCGAACACACGTTTCACGGCAACAATGGCATCGTCACCTAGAAACAACGATGGATGTAGGGAAATATATTGTCTGTAGAGTTCTCTGAAGTGTTTGTGTCGGGTTGTGTGAAGTGCCTTGAATGTGATTAGTATGTGCACTACGGATAGGGCCTCTCCACACCTGCTGCACTGGGGTCTAGAAGATCCCGTCAGCAGATACGAGTGCGTCGCATGGGCGTGCCCTATCCGCAGCCTACCCAAGGCGACTTCCATGTGTCTGTTGTGTGAGTCAGCTGTGTACCGTCCCAAGTGTAGCTTTATTACGTGTAGTTTGTTGTCTGTCTGTTCGTTCCAGTGTGCTTGCCATGTTCTGCGCAGGTGTTGTCTTATGTGAGGCTTGAGTTCTGTGTAGGGTGTCGTTGTAATGTCTACAGTGTTCCTGAGTGCAGCAACAGCGGCCCTCTCGTCTGCCAACTCGTTCCCAGCGATCCCTGCGTGTCCTGGACCCAGCAGAGGACCAGCACATGCTTTTGTGCATACACGGACATGATAGTGTTGAAAACAATATTAACTATGTGGTTTTTGGCGGGCTTGTGCGATGACAGTGCGCGAACAACACTCAGAGAATCTCTGTAGATAATGGAGTTCGGAATTTGATGTTCAAGAATGTGTCGTACAATCAGTAAAATTCCATACGCTTCTGCTGAAAAAATTGTTGTGTGCAGGCTTATGGTTCTGGCTGCATTGAAATTTGGACCATGAGCAGCGCACGAAACCATAGTGGAGGTTTTAGAAGCGTCACTATAAAATTCCGCACATGTGTATTTAAACTGCAGAGACTGAACGTGCTGCAGTATTGCAGCTCGTGGTACCCGATTTTTGTCAAGTCTCATAGAAGAAAAGTCGCACGACACAGGGCGAACTTGCCAAGGCGGTAAACTGTTTGAAAAGAATGACCTATATACATCTAAAAACGAAGCACTGAGTTCCGAGGCTGGCTCTCACTCTAAGGGAAAAGGGCAGAGGAACGGATTGGCGATTTACAAATAGCAGAGATGTTGATGTATCGTTAAAGACAGGATAAAAAGCGTGATTATTCAGTGATGAAAATTTAGAAGCATATAGCAAGTCCATGTACGTTCGTTGGTTCTCAAGGCTCCAGTTATCACACTCGACATACAGACTCTCGACAGGGCTAGTGCGAAAAGCACCCGAGGCGAGACGAAGCCCCAAGTGTAGCACTGGGTCAAGCATTCGTAACGCTGTTTTACTCGCCGAACCACACACCACACTGGCATAGTCCAAACGAGACCCAACCAGAGCAGCATACAAGTGCAGCAGAAGTTCTTTATCGGAACCATAGGACTGGTGGGAGAGAACCTTAAGGATGTTCATTGTTGTGAGACATTTATACTTAAGTTTCTTGATGTGGGGAATGAATGTGAGTTGGTGGTCAAACACCTAAAAACTTGTGCTCCTTGTTCACAGGAAGCGGCACGCCATTAAGAGTAATGTCTGGGTCCATATGGACCTCGCGCTTCCTGGAGAACACAACGAGGAGCTTTTTACAGGATTCAGTTTAAAACCATTCTTGTCTGCCCAGCCGGTACATTTCTTTACACCAAGCTGGACTTCACGTTCGCAGATTGACATATTGAATGATTTATAGGATATCTGGACGTCATCTAGATATATGGAATAGGAGATTGTAGGTGTCAGTGCCTTACCAAGAGAGTTCATTTTTACTATGAAGAGAGTGTAGCTTAACACGCCACCTTGTGGCACGCCATTTTCTTGCACGTGAACCTTTGAGAGTGCACAACCAACTCTTCCTTGAAACGTTCTGTCTGCCAAGCAACTAACAAGAGTGTTCAACATGTTACCCGAAACACCGAATGACTTCAGGTCACTAAGGATCCCATAACGCCAAGTGGTGTCGTATGCCTTCTCAAGGTCGAAAAACACAGTTAAACGATACTGCTTATGCGCGAAGGCATCCTTGATGTACGAGTCAAGAGCTAACAGTTGATCGCTCGTCGATCGCCCAACCCTGAAGCCTGTCTGTCTGCTTTCGAGAAGACCGTTGTACTCAAGAACGTACACCAGCCTGCGATTCACCATCTTCTCGAAGAGCTTGCACAGACAGCTCGTCAAGGCTATAGGACGGTAGCTTGAGGGGGACGACGGGTCCTTTCCCTCCTTCAGGAAAGCTACAACTATAGCCTCCTTCCAAGAGTTTGGAATGTGCCTCGAAAGCCATATCTTGTTAAATAGGTGTAAGAGCGTTAGAAGAGTGTCTTCGTGCAGGTGTTGTATCATTGTGCATGTGATGTTGTCTGGGCCTGGAGCTGAAGGTTTGGACGTGCTCAAAGCAGCCCTCAGCTCATGCAGTGAAAACTCTGAGTTATAAGAAGATGTTGACCTATTCTTATCTAGTATAGGCTTCTTTTCGGCCGTTTGTTTGTGTTTCATGAAAGTGTTTGTGTAGTGTGCTGAACTGAACACGTGTTGGAAGTGTTGTGCGAGGGTGTCAGCCTGGTCTTCGAGTGTGACCCCTGTTGTGCTGACCAGAGGTAGGCTGTGTGTTTGTTGTCCTTTGAGTTTGCGTATTCTTGTCCATACTTTCTGTGCTTCTGTGTAGGAGCTTATAGATGTTATGAAGGCACGCCAACAATCTGGTTTTGCCTCACGGCGCACACGTTTTTCTAACGCCTTGGCCCGTTTGAACAAAATGAGGTTACCCGACGTGGGGTAACGACGATGGACACCCCACGCCTTGTTCTGGGCCTCTCGCGCCCGCCTACAGTCCTAATTCCACCACGGCCTCCGCTGGTTGCGCGGGGCACCGGAGGCGTGGGGAAGGGACTTTTCGGTGGCGTCGAGGATGTGCGCCGTGAGGAGTAGGGTAGGTTCTTCAACGTGTAGGTGTCCTATGGATATGTGGTGTAGTTTGGATGTCTCTGTAAATGTATTCCAGTTAGCTCGTGCTTCATTGAACCTATAATGGGAAGATCGACTGCATGGGCCTTTACCAATGTATGTGAGTGAGGTGGGGAAGTGGTCACTACCGTATGGGTCAGTGCCCACACCCCACTCGAGGAGAGGAAAGAGAACTGCGGAGCCAATCGCCAAGTCAAGACATGAGTATGTGTTGTGTCCTTTGTTATGGTATGTAGGCTGTTTATTGTTGAAAAGGCATGCTCCTGAAGATGTAAGGAATTTCTCTATCAGGCGACCTCGGGCATCCATGCGAGAAGAGCCCCAAAGAGAGTTGTGCGCATTAAGGTCACCTGTCAGGATGTATGGTTCGGGCAGCTGGTCAACCAGCGCCTCGAAGTGAAAGCTTAAAAGTGAAACATCAAGAGGAATGTATATAGAGCATACCGTTATTAACCTATTAAATATTATTGTTCGAATTGCCACAGCCTCAAGGACAGTGTGCAGAGTGACAGGGTGGCATGGTAAAGATTTTCGGGCAATTATGGCCACACCCCCAGAAGAGTGCGCGCAGCCATCCCTGTTCTTTCTGAAGACCATGTAACTATTCAAGAAATTTGTGTGCTTGGAATTGAAATGTGTTTCCTGAACACACATTACACTTGGCTGGTAAGCATGCAGTATTTCGTATACATCGTCAAGATTATTCAGAAGGCATCCGCAGTTCCATTGTATTATGTTTTCCCTTCCCATTATGATGTGTTGAGAGCTACTGGAGTGTGACTATTTATTTAGGGTCTTTCGGGGCTTGGACTCTTGGAAGGGGTTTTCTGGCCTTCTCTACTGACCTGCCCGTCGCAGCCCGTTACTTCCGCTGCGATGAAAGCCGGAAGGGCTCGACGTCCATGTCGTCATCTGAAGGCAAGGGGGTGCCCAGCGGACTGGGCCCCCTTGACGTGGTACCCTTTAGAGTGTTCTTTGCCTGCGGTGCTAGTGCCGAAGGCGTGGGGAGCACCACAGATGGCACAGGCAGTGAGGCGTGGGAGGGGGTCGCTGCGACTGCCTCCGTCTCCGTCGCCATGCCCTTGCGTGTGCTTTGGGTCGGTGGAGAGGAAGCAGTGGAAGCAGCGGCATCCCCAACAGACGTTGTTGCCACCACAGCCGCTTCTGGGTGAGCGAGCGGTGCAGAGGGTGGTTGTGCTGCAAGAGGCAGCCCAGGGTGGGGGGACCGCGGTGGGACCAAGTCCGACTCTCGGTACTGGGTCCCTGCCGAAACAAGATGGCGCTCCGCCCCCCAGCGAGCTGCGTTGGCGTACCTCCCCAGGGGGAAAGACGCGAACCTCTTTCACGCTTCTGGGAAGGTGATGTTCTCGGTTACCTTAAAGTAATGACTTTCTTCTCAAGATGAAACTTTTCACAAGCGCGAGGGTATGCTGCGTGTGGACCCTGGCAATTTGGGCAGGTAAGGGTGGTTGCAGTGCAGTTGTCGGAGAGATGATTATGATGGCCACATTTGGCACATGTTGTTCTGCCACAACAGGAGTTGGTACCATGCCCGAACCCCTGGCACTTGAAACAGCGCCGCGGGTTTGGGATGTACGGCTGGACAGAACTACGGATGAAACCTGCGTTGACATGCTCGGGCAGTGTGCAGCGGTCGAAAGTCAGAATCAGATGTTCAGTGGCTATTTCTTTGTTATCTCTCCTAATGACGATTCGCCTTACTGCTGTCATGCCTTGGTCTTTTAGGCCTTCGAGCAGATCAGTCTCTGTCTCGGTTAGGAGATCTGACTCAGATATCACACCCTGGAGCTGTTGAGGCTGCGGTGGGGTGTGACTCTGATATCAAGGTCTGCCATGCGGGTGTGGCTGATGAGAGTCGTGGCTTGCTGCTGCGTGTTGACCTCAACTAAGACTGCACCGGTTCTTAGTTTTTTAGCATTATTACCTCTTGCCAAGGATGGCTTCAAGAAATGTCGATACAAGGAATACGGAGTGTGAAGAAAGAGGGCTTGTATTTGTCAACAGATTCAACTATAAAAAAACGGGGGTAGTTGTCGGGTTTCGGGGAGTTGATGGCCGGAAGAGGTGGAAAAGATTCTTCGGTGCGGACCCTTTTCAGGGTCCGATCAGGTTTGGAGGGGGTTTTTCGGCTTACCATACGGCATAGGAAAAAGCAGGGCACGGGGGTACTTCCTTCACTCGGGTTACCCTGATACCGAGAGAGGTCCCAGAGCTCCCTGCCTGGTAAACAGACAGGGAGCCCATCCGCCGGAGCTTGACCTGGGCTCCGACGGCCACCGTTTGAGGTTTCTACCCTTCACCTTAAAAACACATGACCACTGTAGGTCACAGCTTTTGTTGGGGGGCTCGGGGTCCGCGGTATCGCCAGTACCGCCACCATGAATACTCAAGGTGCCCCGTGCGGGGACGTGTGGAGAATAAATTCAAGGTCCCAATGAAGGAAATAACGTAAGACAAATATGCGTTATGGTTATCTGATGACCAAGTGAAGGTAAGTCATAAATTGTGTTTAAATTCAAATTCAAGAGGCTAGTGCTCGTGGTGTACCAAATAAAGGTCTGGATGTGGGAAATCACATGGGACAAATGCAAAAATACTTCCTGAATGTTATTATGCCATAGTCATGGGGGGGTGACAAATTGGGTTAATAAAAAAATGTCACCACTAGGGTCCTGGGGGAATAAATCTGAAGGTTCGACGAGGTCAAATCACGTTGGACAGAATGCGGTATTGGTATATCATGAGATATTTAGGGCTAGCCATTTTTTGGGTTACATTCTTATTCCTGCCACTTCGATGTTTCGAAAATGAGAAATAGTAATTTATTGGTTTACATTCTTATTGCGGCTACTTCGTGGTTTTGAGTATTAGAATTATTGGTGTCGATGAGCCGAATCACCTGGGATAAATACAAAAGTGATTCATGTAAATGGTGATGAGATAGTACTGGCGAGTCTTATATTAAGGTAAAGTTCCGTGTAACCCCGCCAGGGCGTGTGTTGTAAAATTATCGGCCGTAATGAGACGATTTAAAGGTACAAACAAAGGGTTTGCGGTTCTAATCATTATAATGAATGATAAATTGGGTTCACGTTCAAGGTGAAGCCAATAAAAGACGCGGGGAACCAAATTGAAGGTTTCAAGAGGGGAATCACCTATACACATAATTATTCCTTACTGGTTGCAGTCATGAGAGTCATGGTTGATCAGATATGAATAAAATTCAAAATGGTGCTGTTAGGGTGGGTTGGGGGGTATCAAAATAAATGGTCACGTTGTGGGACACGTATGAAATTGCTTACTGGGTATAGTTATCACACAGTCGTACTGAGTCATGTGTCAAGTTAGTATTCAAAGTGATGCCGCTAGGGCTTGTTGGGCTCTAAGTTAAGTTATCCATGAGGTAAACCACGTGGAATAACGAAATGCTTCATCCTTAGCATCTCTATATATAGTCGCAGCTAGTCATAAATTGTGTTAAAATTGAAAGTCGTGCTTATGGGACGTGTAGGGTTCCAAAAGTTTGTCTCCGGGAACGAAGGTGGATGGGATACCACCATCGGAAATCATTGCACTGAATAACGTCCAGTTCAGCAAAAAAAAGTCTTATTCAGCGCCGCAGTGATATAATTGTGCTCATGAATTGTTGGCACGCCATCTTGAAAGTGTGGCTGTGTAGACATATTCAGAACTCAGCATCCGTAAACAAGCCTACGTCCAGAAGAAACTTCTGAGGAACTATTGAGCTGGTATATCTGCAGTTCCTAAGACATCAAGTATGCCTTTGAATTTCTGGTTTGAACATTCATTGCGTTCACATTCGACTTTATCTGCCCCGTGCAGGCGCAGGGTGCTCCGCTTAAGCTGCACACTATATTCTATACTGATCTGCAACCCTCTAATAATTTTCTGCTACGTTACATAAAAATATTTCAAACGGCTCCGATGGACCAAATATGCATTGTTGCGGTATAACAAAAACACGTGTATCAAAAAAGAAGCATGTATGTACCACACGACAGATGTTTTGTTGTTTGGTTATGTTTTACAGTGCCGCTGTTTTTTAAACTGTAAGTTAAAAATTCAGGAAGAAATACAAAGAAAACTGAGAGCACTCGTTAGCGGGTTCTTTGTGGCATCCGCCCACGTATCCCGGCCCAAGCCGTACCTCTAGCAATATAAAAAAAAAATGAAAACTGAAGCGCTGATATGAAGCACTACGCGCGTGTATAGAAAAACCTCCAGCGCTATGCTAAACATGAAATACACTCCTCGCGGGAGGGGTAAGCGCGGCCGAATTCTCTTGAAGTCATTATAGATATTTTGAGACTTGGCTGCGAGTGGGCGAATCCTTCCCTAAAGGACTTGAATATCCTTGAACCGCTGCCTGGAGTCAATGAAGGAGTGCGGGTGAAGTGTACAGGGCTAAGCAGGAAGTTGCATCCAACACTCGCCGCGAAGTAGACGTCAACCTATTCGACGCTTATTACGAAGATTGGTATCACCACAACTTAACAAATAAACAGTGATTGTTAAACGTAACTATGCATTCCGCAATGGTTGCCACCTGCACAGCTTCGCCATTCAAGATATGTGCGTGAGTGCAAGCTTCCTTAAATCTCTTTACTTCCGTTTTTTTGCACCCCGGCAGTGTGCTCATGCATTCACTGCAAATGAGAACCACCCAAATGTGAAGCCCTATATCCGGATTGAGATAGCTGTAAAGAAGCACACACCACACAATGAGTTACGAAGTGGAGCATATAGCAAGCTCGAAACCTATGAAATCTATTGATGCTCCTTCCCGGAATTTGCAAAATATACATTACGGCACTTGTATATATCAAATTTCAGACTGCTACGCGTATCAAGTAGGTATATAAAATTGAACTTCCATGTTTTATTATGCCGAAGCGGCCCCTGGCCAATGAGGGGCACCGTAGAGGAACGATATGGATAAATTTGGGCACATCGGTGTCGCTAACGGTCGGTGATATCTCAACGCACGGGTGTTTCCACTTTTTGCCTCCATCAGAAAAGCAGCCATGCCCCGCGCCTGGGATGAATTCCGGCTGCTTGAGCTCCGCACAACACCGCAGTAACCTGTGTGCCAACACGTCTGAATACCAACTTTTAGAATGGCTGGTGGTCACAGTGTATATAAACCCAATATATTTGAACCCTATTTATCTCCTACACGGATGACTTTTGAAATTTATTGTACGCCATTACGAGCGTTTAAAACAGGAGCTTTACTTGTAGAGGAGCACAAGCTTTGCTCCACAAGACCTTTGCTTCAGAAGCAAAGCGATAAATTTCCATCACGGAGGAGTAAGACAGGCAAGTAGCATCTCGTCAAAACTGTTCACAGCATGTCTGGAAGGGCGTTTCGAAAGATTTACTGGGAAAACATAGGACAAATGATAAATGAGAATTGTTGAGCCATTTGCTGCTTGCCGACGAAATACTATTGTTGTATAAGATTACCGAGCACCTGCTTAAAATGCTTGAGGAACTACAGTAAGAAAGGATGGCGTTGGGATTTAAAATAATAATAGAGCTATAGTAATAAAAAAAGGCATTAAACAAACGTCCTCTTCTACTTAGGAAACGAAACGCTGGAAGAAGTAAAAGAATACGAGTTCCTCGGGCAGATAATCATTGCCCATTTTTTGGAACCAACCAACCATTGCTGACTTCAACACAACAAATACATCCGGCGCAGAATAAGTATGGGCTGGGTATGACTCGGCAAGCAATCCCAAGTAATGGGAACTAGCTTCCTCTGTCACTCAAAAGAAAACAATGTACAACCACTTCAAACTGCTGGTTATGATGTATGGAGCAGAAACGTGGCTCCCTGACTATGCAACTAGAAAGCAACCTGAGGTTGGCTGAAATGGCCAGGGAATGAATAACGTTAAGAGTAACACTCAGGGACCAGAGACCTTGTACCTGGATCACAGAATAAAATAGACAAGATAATATACTTGAAAAAAAGAAAAAGAATGAACTTGGTCTAGCCGTGTAGTGAAGCGAACCGACAACCGGTGGTATAGAAGATATGAGTATAGAGGGAGGGCAAGGCCAGTAATTCTTTGGCGGGATAAAATTGCAAAATTTGTTGTTAAGATGTGGATTTGAGCAGCACAGGACACGAGAAGTTGGAGGGAAATGGGAGAGGCCTTAATTCTTTATTGGACCTTAGGAGACGGAGGATGATGGTGACGGTGATAAGGAGGATGAAAGGAAGACTTTTACCATTGCATTTCAGGGTCGAAAACGCTATACTCGTGCACAAACACACGATGGTCGCATTTGTAAGCTGTTTCCGAAGCCACGCGCCCAACTTTAAAACCGCGGAGGGCCTCAGCCATTTGAAACCCTACAGGCTACGGAAGAAATATTTGTCAGAGTTAGATGAAACTAACATGTGCGATTAGAATTGCCGCTGCGACATCTTTACAGCGCAACCTCCCTTCATAATCATCACCAGTTACAGTTTCTGCATAATAGGCCGATTTCCTTTGCGCGCGAGACAAATCCACGCGACAGAGAACACCGCCTTCCCTTGTCGCAACCTGGAGACACTACCTGATCCACGGCCACATGTTGCCATTAGTTGCATGTGAAATAATAAGTACACAATGCCTAACTGCCCACTCGGGCGCCTATAAAAGAACAAGATGACACAGCTCATTGTCGCGTTTAAAAAAGCCAAAAAATCTGTTTCTGCAGTGCTCAGAGGTGGTCTGGAAACATTCAGATGAGAGAATAGTATCTGATGGCCGATGAAACGTAGGGTATTGCACGGCTCGGGGCAGCACCAATAAGTCCTCAAGATTATTCTTCCACTACACACTTTAAGAGCATTACAACCATAAATATGGGGTAAAGAACTTCAAGCGGAGCTTACGCTCACCTAATTTTGCTCCAGCCTGTCTAAATGTCCTTCTGCGCACTTAATTATTCATGACCCCTTCAGCCTGATGGAGTAGAAAGTGCATAAAATTTTGAACAATTGCCAACTAATACAGGTGCCCTCATACGCCGATCGTCTTCTTTCGAAGTTTTTTTCGTACGAGATTGGCGATGAGCAGCAAATTTGAATACTTTTGGTCTATTTTAGTGTACTTCATTTGGCTTGTTTTCTGTAGGATTATTTTTAAATCGTCTTTTATCACAAGTATTTCTCAGTTACACTAATATAACGAATAAAATTACTGGCTTTGCAAATAAGGCTTTTTCGTGCAGATCCAGGACATTGCATTGTTAGTGCGTTGGTATTTTTCATAGGATCTTTTCGCAGGAACATAATAAATTTTATATCCCTATCCTTAGAAAGGAAGAATGCGGTAGTTGATCTGTAATTCGCCGGACATCGTCTTATGAATAAAAAGTACAATAGCAGTACAAAAGTATAAATCAAGAGTGAGCGTCTTTGAACATCTATTCCTTCCAAACATTCCTCTTTTGACAAAACCCGGATGAAAAATGCAGAAAAAGCGCAACTCCGCCTATACCTGTGTGAACTTGTGCGCTTCCTTCCTTTTTCACAGGGGCTTTCGTGCCAAAGCTTGTGAATATTGGATGCGTTGCATTTAGATGTTTTATAGAAGGATGACAGAAAGTATTAACAGACGTAAGAGCAACCTTAAATACCTAACGCAAAATCAACGACACAATTTTCGCCTGCATGGGGATGCTCCGTGAGTGATGCAGGTGTCGTGCATATTTCAGCCAGTCATTGTTTGGCGCAACCGACACTTGGGGAATTGCTACACACATCTCCACATACATTGCTGAACTGTTTCGTCTGCTCCTCGTGTGAAATCGATGAGGAAAGGAACTGACACCTGATAAAAAGACTCCAAACTTTGCCAAGTTGTCAAATTGGACTTTCGTTCAGAAAACGGTATTATATAGTATTGGTTACCCCAATAGCGTATAGAAGAAATAGCCAAGAATTGAAGAGTTACAATTGCGGTAGAATGGGCAGTGGGTGGACTCGGAGGTTGCCCATTCCCGCCATTTGGGATAGTGTCCCCGATCTCCATATCCATCTTGACCCGTGGCTGTTCGGCAGCGTTGCTTCCATGGCTTCGCGGCCTTTTCTCCAGACAATGCGACTGGAGTGTCGCGACAAACGCCACATTTGAAAAATGGCCTTGTCAAATGCCGCAAGCGTCATTGACTCCCCTCAAACACCTCATGAGGGTTTAAAGGGGCCCTGAAAGGCGTTTTGAGCACACTAAATGAAGTAGCGCAATCGTTCTATTGGGTCGTCAAGGTCATCTGGGTCAAGTATTACTCTTTTACGCGCAGCGGAAAGCTCACACTTTTGTTGCAAAGTTTGTCGCTTTTTTCTCACCCTTTCCTTCGTGTTTTTGGACGCCGCCATCTTCACATGTCTACATCATCGATTCCCAGATGTTCGTCATGAGCTAGACATCCTGCTATTGGGCGGCTTTTTCACGCACTTCCGGCAAAGAGATGAGTCATCTGCTCAGCGTCGGCTCGCCGGCTGATCTGCCAGCGGAGTGTCGGAGTGCTTGGACATTTTACGACAAACGAAACAAGTGTAAACAAACGCTTAACCGTTCGTATTGAATGCAACACGGCCATAACACGACATGGATATTCTCTTACCTGAGTACGTTTCATAAAGAAAGCGTTGAAGCCCCGTGGCACTTCTTTCGTGCAACCGCAGAGAACGCCCTGAACCGAATGCCCGGGTTTGACGGATACATTTTATTCCACTTCAAAACAATCCAGAGATGCGTTTCTAACGAACACAACGTCACAACATGCGTTGCAAGTCTGAACCGCGATTGACAGACGATGGGTTGCGTCCTCCTACCCGTCGTAAATTCGGCACTCACCTCGCGCGCGGTTGCGGGGACGAACAGCAAGTCACTTAACTCTGGCGCGCAAGCCGAGATGGCTTTTAGCCACGCACACTGCACATACCCCATGCGAGGTTGAGTCGTACGTCGCTCGAGAAAGATAAGCCAGACCATGGGAAGCACTATCCACCCGCAGAAGCAAAACGTCGCATTTCATCGCGAAACAAAGGCGTCCACAACACACACACCATCGCCTCCTGTAATGCCAAACGCATCTCGCACTTCCAAGTGAGAGTGAGTAGTATGCCTGCAGTGCCCATATGCCGCGAGGTGGGGCCCCAAGCTGAACCGGGATCACGCAACCGTAACTGACTTCTGGGGCGGTTTGTGCCTTGTTACCAAGGCAACCGATGTTTGAGATTGTCAAACAAACGGCGCTTGCTCCAGCGCTAGAAAGCTCAGAGGCGCGCCGGAGCATGTTTTGCCAACGTTGCCGCTCTCCACCACGCGTCGCCCCAAGCTGAACTGGTCACATGATTGAAGCGTTTTGTGCACGGGCTCTGTATCGGTTTAAAATGTCTTTTTCACACGCCGCCGGCAGGAATTACCACCACCGCAAAATAAGACCCGGCACCAGCGGGGCCACATCTGATACGGCGCTTTTTGGATAAACAGTGCGCGGTGCATGAGGGGCATGAGGGACCGAGCGCACGGTCCTCCCCGAGCGGCTGCGAGTTCGCCGCCGATTAAAAGTGACGTGCTGCCCTGCAGCAACGCACACCGCGAAAGGGCAAGGCAAGGCCGCCGCACAAACGCGGCCAGATTTTTCGTTCGCTTTTCCAGCCTTGAGCGGAGTGAGGGATTGAAGGTGTCAACAAAGCTTGCCCGTAGCAGACAGCAGTCGGAGGACCGTAATAGCGGAAGTACGTCACCGCCGAGGAGCGCAGCATCACGGGAGGTAAGGCTGGAACGCCGTCAACAGCGGAGAGTAAGTTGAAAGGAGGAGGAAACGCGGCGCGACGATAATGCGCGGTTTTTGATTTACGATTTCTCAGCTAATACTCATCGCTTCAACAAAATTCTTGCGGGAGGAGATTGCTAATACATTGTCTTATTTAGTTACATGTACATCCATGCATCGGCGGAAGGTATTTGAGGACCCCTTTAAATATTCCCGTCCTTCAAAAGTGAACTCGCCATATTAAGTGCCACGTGTTTCTATAGCTACCCGCGAATCTCCACATCGGAAACACTAATTGTACAGCCCCATTAAGCTTGCCGCACAACCCCGAATTTTAACTTCTGAAGTGGCGGCACATGATGATCTAACGATGCGGTCATTGCCTAGTTTAAATTTGGTATCGCAAATCCTTCAGTCTGATATCGCAGTTTGTTTTTTGCTACCATTTTAGCATCTGCGATGAATTCGCGCAGTTTATCTACTCCTAGCTATAAGTGATCAGCGAGATGCCCTTTTTATCTGCCCTAAGTGATTTTATTCATCGAAACATTTAATTTTATGCAAAACACATTCTGGCGGCAGTTGTATGAATTTTGATCTAATTTATGACCTAGCATGACTACCTTCTTAGGACAACGGGGAAGCATCTTTTATGTGTCCAAGTGATTCCCGTCATCAATTATTTCAATTTGATCGTCCTTGTCCCGCGGCGGCATCATTTTGCTCTTTACCCGAATTGATGACTCACCATGACTATGTCATTATGATGACCGGGAGGAATTTTTATTTGTCTCACGTGATTTGTCTCAATTACACCTTTAATTTGACAGGCTATACGCCCTAGCGCCACTTCACGTTGCATGTTAACCCTCTCTATTTTCACCATGACTGTGTCAAGATTACAACCAGGCAACAATTTTTTATTTGTCCAACATGAATCCCTTCACAGAGATCTTGAATTTGTACTCTGCACACCCTCGTGGTATCCCAAAATATTTTAGACCATTCTGTAACTCACCGTGACTGTCACGAGTACGAATCGGATGTATTACTTATTCGTCCGAGGATATTGCCCTAATCGAAAAATTTATTTGAGACCCCCTTGCCTAGAAGCCATCAATATGAATTCAAACCATTATGATGGCTCAAGATAAGTAAGTAATGATAATTACCACCAAGCGTTTTTTTTGTATCACATAATTTTTCTCCGAGAGACATTCATTTATATAATACAAATCTCCTAGGGGCACAGCACTTTGAATTTCTATTTGGTTTATGAATACCCATGACTACCATGTTACGCTGTTGGCCATTTTTGTAATTTTTTTCTATTCGTTATTTTTCAGTTTTTCAAAGTTTTGTTCCATCAATCATCTCCAATTAAGCTTTTGTAACGAGAGCTGGTTAAACATCCGCGATATCTACGATGTTGCGGAAATGCGGGGCGTTACATGGTCCTGGCTGGCGTGGAGTGGGGTACTCGGCAAAGAATGCTACGCATTAAAAAAACCGAGGGATATCCATGAATGCGTCGCGCTTGAGAGACTCACGGGACAGCTTGCTTTGAGACAAGGCCGTTTTTTAGTATGCTGAACAAGAATACAGGCAACCGTAACCGTAAATAGCTTCGATGTAAGTAAACGGACCAGTAAGCGCACATTTTCTCGCCCAAAGTTGTTTGTTTATCCCCAGGGCCCCAGCACACCATCTAGTCTGGACCCCTATGTCATGACCATGAACACGCAGCCTATCTCAAGAGTTTGATATCCAATATATCCGTAGAACCGCTGGCAAGCAGTGCTAATCAACATGGTCACCAGGTATAGCTGTAGTATTCTCCAGCGAAAATTGCTTTCATTCCTAGAAGAGTATAGTTCCAGCTGTTTGAGCTCACGAATTTGTACCCGTATAATTTTTAGCAAGCGCGAATTTTTAAACTCTTAATGCTCATAGATTGTTAGCCCGTCTTAGCCCGACTGTATTCGGAGCTTGAGTGACATCGAGTTCATTATAGTTCTAAATCATTTTAAGTTTTCAGTGTAGTTTTGGTTCTGATGTCATTTTATTGTTTGAATCAACTTTGAGTTCTTAGAACATTTTCCGTTTTGAGTTCATGTTGAGCTTCAGTCTATTTCGAGTTCTGAGCACAGCTTGAGTTTCGGTCCAAGTGAGTTGTGAGTACATTTTGAGTGGTGAGTGCATTTTGAGTTGTGAGTCCCATTAGAGCTTGAGTACATTTTGAGTTAGAGAACATTTTCAGTTCTGAGTTTCTTTTGAGTTTTCGCCCAATTTCTGCGTTTTGCGCTAACTTCGAGTTTCAGTTAGCATAGCTGTGCGGCTCAGCAATGAGCCTGAGTTTGAGTGAATGCTGATATTAAAACAAATGTGTAATTGAGATTGTTGTGCCAAATGTGTCGAGTTATGGCTGCCAATAACTGCTCATTTTAAAAAGATTTATTACTTCACTTCTTCTTCGCAACATTGCAAAACTTGGCGTCATTGTCACGACCAAGCACCACCTATTTCCTGGTAGGGTTGCGCATTGAGAAGATGTATTAACTTGTTCGTTACTAAAGAAATTCTTCGCAGATAAAAATTGACGGGAAATATAGACTAGTCCACCAGATATCCTGCAAGATGGCGGTCATTCTGTTCTACTTCCTAAGCCTTAGCTTCAACATCGCGGAAAATCCTCAGTGTTTTATTCACGTTTGAAAAGAGCTCTGCGATTCTGGGCGTGCAGTGTGCGCAAAATAATTTTGGCAAGTCAAGCCTACTTTAAAATGTTCAATCAGGGTGCGATGTTTTCTTCCCTGGCTGAAGTGCCCAATTTTTTTTCGATTTTAGTTTGGCGCATTAAAAGCTGTAGTACAGTTGCAAGCTGCAAAATTTTTTGACACTTGTTTTTCACTGGAGGTCTGGCAAATTTTTTTTGAAGCCACTATCAAAGCTTATAAATTTCGTTGGCATTGGAAGTGCCATAACAATAGGTTTTTATTCTGACCTTAGATGTACTCCAGTAACAATTGTATTAGGTATAATTAACTTTATTTTGAGCAGTCTGAAGGGGTGATTAACTCTCGGAAATTTCAAAGACTCGTAAACTTTTATACGAATGTTTAATGGTGAGGTTCAGTTTTTACATTCCTCGCTTTTTTCCAGGTTATGGGTTTTACAGTCTTTTATACAAAAAAAATGTCCCCGCATTTCCCCGAGGGGAAGAATGTGAAAGTGCGAATGCACGAGTTGAATTTGCGAGGTTCGGTAATGTTCGCGAAAGAGAGATCGCACACACACACACAACTACAAAGAAAGAAAGATGCATTTATTCACAGACATCTATTTGTGTTGTCGTTGTACTTGATTGCTAGAGCGGATCTCAGCTTTGAAATTTCGTGTCAGTAGTCCTTTAAGCGGGTGCATTAGCCCTTCTCACGCCCGATTCCTGGCCAATCCCCCACGTGGGTATGTGCCATGTCAGCGGCCAGGCAGCGCGCGCCCATCTCCCCCCGTTGCCAAGGAAGACGAGAAGATTCCTGGCCAATCCCCCACGTGGGTATGTGCCATGTCAGCGGCAAGGCAGCGCGCGCCCATCTCCCCCCATTGCCAAGGAAGACGAGGAGCGCGCGCAGCCGCAGCTGTTGCTATGTGGACGGACGGCGGTCACCGGAATTCAGGGTTGCTTATAAAGTGCATTCGCACAAAAAAAACCGGAGCGTTGCGTTCAGCTTAGCACTGATGTAAAGGATTGGTGCCTATAATATTATCATAGGTAAGAATGAGAGCACGATGGTAGTAAATTTGAGGAAACAATATAAGCAGCTGGAAGTCCGTTTTCAGCTCTCCTTCAATACAATCCCAGCCTAACGAATAGAATATGTAGAATATTTATGGTCTGTGGTGCTCCTAACCACTCAGCGCGAGCCATTGATATTTAGAATCGTGACCTATAAATCGTTAGGCTGGCGTGCCTCATCCACAAATACTGTGTAATAGTGTTATACACTACATATTTCTTATACTGCCGCTGCCTCTTCAAGGGTCGCCTCAGAAATCTTTGCCAACCCGCCAGTTGTCGTCACCACCAGTGAACTAGAGGTAAGTCAATGCCCAATGCCTACCTGTATTTTCTATGCATTCCCTGTTGTGCACCTAGGGCAGTTCTGACCAGAAATCCGAAAGGCGCAGTGTGCAGCTTTTCTATCCTAGATGATTAAGAAATAAGGTCGTAATCTAAACATTCCACGGAAAACCAAAAGAACTTGTGCGCACATTTGCCTAAAACGGTAAGAGGTAGCATTTTTGAGGCAAATATTTGTAAGGATGGAGTTACATAAAGGAAATACATACCAAAAGTAGACTCTGCAAATTCTCGTTAGCGAATGTAGGGTGATAACGTAAAAAAATGTAAATATTGTTGAATTGGAAGCCACGTGAAGCAGAAAAAATGCTCAGAAAAAGCTGCTTTTGTTCGGGTATGGGCACTGTTGAAACAGTGATAACTTTCTATCTAAACTTCGCCCGCTTTTTGGGTAGTGTAACGTGGTTTGGTATGCGAGATATCTACAAACCTGTATTGTCATTCTTTGTTCCTGAGGTGACTAATATGCAATTTTAACAGAATAAATACAATATTTCGATGGTTTTCTGAACTTGTCACATTTCTCTCAACGCCGGGGAAAGTTTCGGTTGCACTATCAAAGGCAAATTGGTTCGTTATTCCAAGCGAAGGTATTTTCTGCTAGAGAAAACGGGCGCTACATGGAAAAGTAACTAAATGTTCTTATTTTTTTGTAAGCTATATAAACCTGGGTCTTTAGGAGGAGGGGTGATGGCATTACAACTAATGTATTTTTGCGTTCCTTAAAGAAAGATTAGGTATTGCATGCCACCTAAACTGTCACAAGGAGCTTATCATTGAAAGATGCAAGGGGGTTACTAGTCGGTTTGTTGGATATTTCGGACCAAAAGCTGACCAAGTGAAAGTGAAGGGCGACTTGCAAAAATGATGCAGCTGCACAAAAGTTTAGTGTGTAGAAGCTTGGCCGCCATTGAAGTGGTTTTGTGTCGGTATCGGCGTTGTAACTGGGCAAACAAAACAACAAGTAAACAAACTACGAGGAAAGTTTGGCGAAAGTGCGAAGGAGAGACTAGACGCTTCTCGGCGGAGATGCATGACCAAGGTGTGAGGGGAGGCAGCGAGACATTCTGGGAGGGGACGACAAGCTTCGACGTGATGGCTTAAGATGGCGTGCCACCCTGAATGTGGTGCTCAGGCGGTCACATCCTGAAAAGCAGCAGCTCTGAGCCGGGACCAAAAAACTGCTTGAAGTACTGAACCGAAATTTCACATCGAAAGGTGCAGTAACTGTCACTTATTTTTTCTTAAGCGTTTCAAGTGCTTCGCTTTGTTGTCGGTCCAGATAACAGACAGAAAGCGGGCGCAGTGAAAAACAGAACGCGAGGTGTGGACAGGATAAGCGCTTGTTTCAACAAGTCGTTTACTGCAGAACCCGGCCATATAAACACATCCGGCTAACATGAAGAGAGGAGGAAGGAAATTAAAACATCAAAATGATGGGCGAAAAAAAACAGTGCCCTGCCGCCTATTACAACAAAATCCAGATCAAGTGTCGGTATTTCCACAGACGGCCTGGTGACGAATTGATCACGGGACCTTGCAATCTCTGCCGCTTCAAAAAGTCCTCTTGTCAGGCCCGAGTGTTGAAAATCCAAAACAGTCGTTTGGTCGTATGGAGCATGACCCGGGTTTCCCAAGATAGTTTTTACAATGAGAAGCGAGCTGGCCGTAGGTGGCGATCCTTCTGACCTTGCTCTTGCACTCTTGTAAGCGAAATTTTAAACATCTGTCAGCCTTGCCGATACAATGTCTACCACACGACAGAGAAATTTTGTAGACATTGCTATTAGGCATTTAGCAAAGGCGCCTTTGTGTTTGATTGCGGAGATAGGTTTTCGTGTACGCGTGGGATAGCTCAACCTGCACAAGGCCATAATCTTGTTAGGCGTCGTGCGCGTGACCTTGACCCCTGAACGTTGCCCAACATTTTGAGGTTGTGAGACATTTTATGTATGTATGGAATAACAGCTTTCCTTTCTTTGGCTCTTCTTTCTTTTTCCCTTCTCGGGTTTTCTGCACTCTGGTCATCGCTTCAGCAATGAAACAATAACCTGCCATGGCAAACCCGCAGCTTTCAAGCGTGCAGCCTGAATGTTGAGGCTTCATCTACGGCGTGTTGGCATGACTTGCAGAGAGCACTAGACAAGAAGGACAGCACCATGCTCATCTTGACCAACTTAGAGTGGTCCTAGCTGTATGACAGGAGCGGCTTCTTGGCTCTCGGCTCGTACAACAAACACACGTGATAATCTTTGAAACACAGCCACAAACACAAAAACGTCATGCTGTCCTTCCCTGGCAATTCAAACATGTATATCAGTATCATAAAACACAATTATTCGGTCACAATATGTGACAAAACAAGGTCAGTCAAAGATAAGAAACCGTTATAGCAACTCATGGCTGAAAGGTCGAGAAAACAGGAAGTGTCTAAAACAATAAAAAAGTCGTCAACGTATCTGAACCATTTCAAAACTTTAAGATTGCCCAGCCACTGAAATAAAGCAGTGTCGCAACGCGTTAAAATCAAATCTCCTAGAAGAGTTGCGACACACACGAACCAATGCAAACACGCTGCCTTTGCAGGAACATTTACTGTAAAAATAAGCAACGGTTGAGGTAAGACAGAATGATAAAATCTCCAAGAATCCGCTCGTGTTCATACCACACGCGTTCTGAAATTGAACCACACCAAAATCTTCGATGGCGTTCTTGACACTGAAAAGCAAACATTCATGTGGCAAAGAATAAAAGAAATCTTTTATGTCGGCAGAAAAGGCAGTTAGGCTTGCATGGCAACCTGTCACCAAACAAATCACTTAAAGCTGCAGATTCTCTAGTAAGACACTTGTCGGCCACCTCAACAACTTAAGCTTGTTCCGTGAGAAGTCTGCGGAAAACTTTTGCCACGTCCGGCCTCGTAAAGGATCACGCAAAACAGTCATTCTACCTTATGAATCACTGCCGAAAAAAAATTTTTCAAGTGATATATTATCACTGCTCGATATTTGCTTGCCTTTCTGATGGAGGCGAAAAGCAAAAACGCCCGTGTGTACGAGATTTCGGCGCACGTTAAAGATCCCCACGTGGTCAAAATTAATACGGAGCCCTCCACTCCGGCACGCCTCATCGCCTTCGTTGCGTCGGCGCGTTAAACCCTACAATCAATCAATCATATTTGCTTGACAGTTTTGATAAGGTTGAACTGCTTACTCTTCGGCTTAACATGACACTTGACTTTTTTCAGTGACAGCTTTTGGTGGGACCTAAAGACTGCTTTTACAGATTGATAGGACATGGCTCGGAAAGTTATTCAAAAAGGCCAAATGTCGTGCTAAGGAGATCCGGCATTAACGGTTCTTTATCGGTGAATGGCCCTATTACGTCGCATGCATTATCAGCTTTTAATGCCTTTCGTTCTGCAACATACTTTCACATTTGAATTGCACGAGCAGGACAGCTTAAGGGTTTTAAATGTGGGGCGGATTTTGATGATTATCACACGTGTGGTTGTATGAGCCAAGAGCCAAAAAGCCACCCCTGCCGCACAGCTCGGCACGCTCTAAGTTGGTAGTGCTACGCATTGAGTAGTTGTAATTACTTGTTTGTTACAAAAGAAAATCTTTGGAGATAAAGATAGACGCGAAATACAGACGAGGCCACCAGATATGCTACAAGGAGGTGCTCATTCCGTTGTACTATCCTTAGCTTTAGCATCGACATCGCCGAAATTATGAGGCAACGTTATTACTTTTTTTTCGTTTTGGCAAGGCAAGGCAAGGCAATTTTGGCAAGGCAAACCTACCTTAAAAGTTCAATGAGGGCGCGAGGTTTTCTTGGCTGACTGAAGTGCCCAATTTTGTTCGATTTTCGTTCGGTGCGACTCTAGGTTTATGGTTTTTTTAAGTTACCAGTTGCAGTAAATTTTTTTGACACCTGTGTTTCGCTAGAGTTCTGGCAACGTACTTTTCAAGTCAATATTAAGGATTATAAATTTAAGTGGCATTGGGGGTGCTATATCAATGAGTTTTTTATTCTGGCTTAATGTGTAGTCCAGTAACGTTTGTATTACGTGGAATTACCATTATTTTGAGCAAGCTGAAGGGGTTGGTTCCTCCTGCAATTTTAACGGACCCGTATGGTTTTATACAAATGTATAACGGTGAGGTTGAGTTTTTATATTCCAGCCTTGTTTCTAGGTTTTTGGATTATACACGGTGTTATACAAAAAGAACTGAGCGTTCCGTTCAGCTTAGCCCTGATGTATAGGATTGTGTGCTCATCAAATTATTAGAGGTGATACATCAGAGTATGATAGTCGTAAATTTGGGGAAACAATATAAGCAGCTATAAGTCCGTTTTCTGCTCTCCATCCATTCAATATCAGCCTAAAGGATAGGTTTGTAGGATATTTATAGTCTGTGGTGCTGCTAACCATTCAGCACGAGCCATTATTATACAGGATTGTTAAACCTAGAATCTTTATGCTGGCATACCTACTCCACAAATGCTGCATATTAGTGTTTTCCACTAGAGATTTACTTATACTATCGCTGCCTCTTCAAGGGTAATCCAAGAAATCTTCACCAACCCAGCAGTTGTCGACAGCAGCAATCAACTAGAGGTAAGTCACTGCCCAGCTCTCTTTTCCACTCGTTTCCTGGAGTGCAGTTACGGCCGTTTTGACCAGAGAAGCCGAAAAGGGAAGTGTGAAGCATTTCTTTCCTCCATGAAGAGAATGAAGGTCGTATTCTAAGCTTTCCTCGGAAAACCAAAATACTGGTGCACACTGTTGTCAAAAACGTTTTCCGAGGTAGCAATTTCGAAGCAAATATTTGTAAGGATGTCATTACATAAAGGGAATACAAACCAAAAAAGGACGTTGTAATTCTTGTTAACGAACATAGCATGATACCGTAGAAAAATGTAAATTGTATTCAATTGGAAGCCACATGCAGCAGAAAAATTGGTCATGGAACGCCGTTTATATTTGGGTATTGAAGCAATTCCAACAATGATCACTTTCTCGTCAAACTCAGCTGGTTTTTTCTGAAGTTGACTGAGGTTTAGTATGCCAGAGATGGCCAAACCGATATTGTGATTCCATTTCTTCTGAGGTGAATAATTTTCAATGGTTTTCCCAGAATAAGTACTAAATTTGTATGGTTTTCTGAAGTTTCCACACTTCTATAGTTGCTGTTGCTTTAACGAAGGCAATTTTGCTCGTTATTCCCAGCGAATGTATTTTCTGCATGAGAAAAAGGCTGCTCCAGGGAAAAGTAAATAAATGTCCTTAGTTTTTTGTATACAATACAAACCCGAGTATTTAGGAGAAGAGCTGACGGCATTACAACTAAAATGTATTCGCATTCTTAAAAGAAATATTAGGTCTTCAATGCCGTTAAAAGTTGCACAGGGATCTCATCATCAAAAGCTGTGGTGGGTGTTACGAGTTGTTTTGTTGAATTATTTCGCACCACTACCACACTGAGATAACGAAGATATACTCGCAAACTTTGTGCAGCTGCCCAAACGCTTAGTTATTCGACGTTTTGCCTCCGTTTGAGTGGTTTAATATCGGCGTCGGCGTTGTATAGGATTTCATCCAGGTTGGCCGGGGTATGAGTCAGTGATCTACAACGGTACTTTTTTCGCAAATTAGCGCTGCTACATCAAAACTATGATTGCATGCAGTGTTCCGCGCAAAACTGACAGCTCCGGCTAAGAAAAGAGTATCTCAATTCGGTACAAATCTGATCCAGGCAAGGTAAACAGACTCTCTCCTGTAGGATTGTTCAATAAGTTCTTAAGAAAATAGGAAGAAATCAAAACAAAGAGATTGGAAAGACGAAGCAGCATTATTGAGTTCTAGAAAAGCATTAGCACATTATTCAATTTCTTGAAGGGCGATATGGATTAGGGAAACAGAGTTGTCTTCGTTTGTAAGGGGAGCACATTTATTCGATGGATTTTATTTTAGCCAACATCACCTGATGTGGTGTACACGTTTGTACAATTATTCCTCCTTCGTGAATGGGGTGGGGTAGGAGCGACCAACGTGACCTATTTATGGTGGCCGGATTTAATTAGAGTGAGGGTAGGAACAAGAATGTTGTTGAAGTGCTCCTAAATGAATAGGCCACAAGCGATACAAGTCCGCATTTTGGAGAATGAATGTCATCAGAATAGAGGTTTTGTGAAATGCCCAACAAATCGCAAGTGAAAGTTATGTGAGAGGAGTATTCAAAAGTAATGCTCTGAACGACTGGTATATGTTCTTTCCGGTGCATAAGAGGTAGATTTCGGGCACTACTCAGCGATACAGATAATTTGAAGAGTAGGAATCCATCATGCGCACTGCAAAAATACTATTGTGTGCAAACAAATCTGCGTTATTCCCACGGATGGTGCGGGACGTGTCCCAAAGTACTAAGTGTTTTTACCTTAATTCTTCTCTGTAGTCGGTCGGCAAGCACTGTAGAAAATAGAAACATTGAGGTTTAATATACAGTCCCCTTCTTCATAAAAATATGGCACAAGTAAAATGGCGAAGCCTATAAAGTTGTGGGAGGTTTGACGTTGATTGAATGATTGTAGCGTTTAACGCACCGAAGCAATGGAGGCGATGAGGGGTGCCGTAGTGGAGGTATCCGAATTAATTTTTACCACCTGGGGAACTTTAGCAAGCGCCGAGTTCTTCTACACACACAAGTTTTTGCTTCACCCCTCTATCAGGGAAGCGGCCGCCGCGGTCGGGAATCGCACCCACGACCTTTTGCTAAACAACGCTTATGATGATGATGACGATTGCTATTGGTTTTACCTTTGAAGCGGGGTGATGACATGTCATCTTACCAAAAAGGACTAATACAACCATGTTTTACACTCTTGGTTTAATACTAGCGCTGCTTAGGGCAGGCACTAAAGCTCATTAGGCCCGAAATAATTTTTTTTTCCTGGTACAGGTGGTAACTGTCCTAGGCAATATCCCCCTCTCTGCTTTTCGTCCACCAGCATTCTAATCTTCTTTTCGTCCCCTCGACAGCCTCGAAGTTACCTTCCTCTCTGATACCCTTTAATCCTAGGGCGTCTGGAAGCCCAATATTCCCTTCATGTAGATTTGGATGGATACCCTCACATTCTAACACTATGTACCGCATAGTTTCTGTTTTATTTCCGCAGACCACGCATACCCCATCATTTTTTGAATACTTTCCGACAAAACTCTTAGTTCTCAGGCAACCTGCTCTAGCCTCAAAAAGCAAAGCACTGCCCTAGGAATTATCGTAGAAATTTTCCTTTCTGATGTTCAATTTCTCAGCCCTGTACAACTCTAACGACGTTTTAGCTTCTATTTTTTCCCTCCATTTAGTCGTTTCATTCTGCCTTGCCTCTTTTTTGGTTACCTTGGCTGTTTTTGATTATCCACTGTTCTTTCCGTATTTCATCGTTAGCCTTCTGGTCTTTCTTAACCACTGCGTGTCCACGCTTTTCAAGTATAGGTACCTAAATACCTCTAGCTGCCCACCTTCGTTGATTCATTGCTCTCAACCTCATCTCAAAGCATATTTTACTCTGTGATTCTCTAACTTCAAACGATGCCCATCCCATATCTCCCTGAACTGCTTCGTTATTTGTTTTTCCATGCGCGCCTAAGCTAAACATCCTACCGTTCTCTGGTTAACTTCCAGGCCTGATAGAATGTCTGATTTTAAGCAGACTACAGCATTCGCAAACGTGAGACCGGGAACCACATGACTCTTACTCCTTCATATCTGTTATACCCCCACGGAGCTCTATGCTTCATTATAGCTGCGTTTTGCTTTCCCTTAACCTTAACTTGCACCTCGTGAGTTCTTAAGTAGTTACCCCTTGGTTTATCCACACTCCCAAATATTTATATTCCTTCACTCTAGGTAATTCGCCTTGCTGGATATACACTACATCAGTGGTAGCGTCATTGAAAACCATTATTCCTGATTTTTCTGCACTGAAATCTAACCCGAGGTCGGTGGCTTCCTGGCCGCTAATATTTATTAGCCGCTGCATATCGGATTGATTATGAGCTAAAAGAACAATGTCGTCTGCGTATAACATTCCCGGAATATGCTGTTGTACAACTTCGCCTTGCAGCATATTGGTTAGAGTGAACCCTACTAGACTTTCTTCCAGTTTCTTTTCTAACCCTGCCATGTAAAGCATAAAGAGTATTGGGCTTAAAGCGCAACCCTCTATCAGTCCCCGGTGGATGTTGACCTGCTGGGCGCATTTCTGTCCTTCCCAAGTAAGGTGCACTCTATTGTCTTTATAGATTGCTATAAGGAACTGTACTAACTCGTCATCTAATCCCTGGAGTTTCAGCGTTCTCCAAAGCCGTTCTCTATTTACGTTGTCATATGCCCCTTTAGTGTCCACGAACGTGATCCATAGTGGTCTATTCTGTGTTTTCGCAATTTCAATGCATTGCGTTATCACGAACAAATTGTCATTCAGTCGCCTGTCTTGTCTAAACTAATCTGCATTTCGCCAAGTATTTCATTTTCGTCCATCCATGCTTGAATTTCTGATTTTATCGCCTGCATTACGAATCTATACACCACTGACGTTACTGTGAGTGGTCTGTATGAATCAATACTGGCTTTGTCTCCTCTGCCTTTATATATTAAATTCGTCCTACTTTCTAACCAGTCCTCTGGTATTTGTTTGGTTTCTATTGCACTAATAAACGATTCCTTACTTTTAGGTACAAGCAGGGTTATCAGTTGCACTGGTATTCCGTCCGGGCCCACTGCTGTCTGGGGGGAAACCTTTGCTCTGCTTTTTTCCAATCAAGGTTGCTCAAACATATTTCCTATACCGCAGTCTTCTGTGGCGCTAAGGTAATCGGTGCTGGTTTCCCTACCACTATTGTCCTAAACTTCTCACTAATCACTCGATGAATATTCGCCAACGCGTGCTCTCCTTCTGAAAGTTCCCCCTCCTCATCAATCAGGAATTTTTGATGGTTATCGTTTTTTGAGCTTAGTGATTTTACATGGTTCTAAAACTTCTTGGATGCGCTTTTGTCCTTCTTCCGTATTTCTGCTATCCATTGTTCCCTTTTCTGCTTGATCTTTGCTTGCACCATTTTCGGCACTTCTAGTTTTTTCCAACGGTAGATATTTCATTTCTCCTTCACTACCTCCGGTTCCATACCAGTTCTTTTTGCTTCTCTATGTTCCCTCGACACCTTTCTGCACTGGTCAATGGCCTCTTTTATTTCCTTATTCCACCAGCTTCTCGGCTTTCTCTTCCCTTTCCATCGGTTTTGTTGCATTGCTTCATTCATCTTACCCTTTATGAACGCAATCATTTCGTCGTAATCCCAATTTTTGCCTAGGTATTTTTTTATTTCATCTTCCAATACATCAGGGATGATTTTTAACTGCTCATTATTCAAATTAGTTCCTCCTATTGTACCTATTTCTACATTTGTCCGGTTTACGCCTCCAAAGTGCAAGCTAAAGCGCTTGTGGTCGCTTCCTAAGATGTCTGTTCCATTTTCATCTATCCTAATTTCTTGCAGCCTTCCGTATACTGTCTCGATACTAAACTGTTCTCTATGCTGGACTGTCTGTTACCGTTTTCCCACGTTATTTGTCCGTCACACTTGCGTTCCGTGTTTGCTATTACGAGCCGGTTTTTCTGACATATATCTATCACTAGAGAACCGTTGTGGTCTGTGTATCCATTCAAACACTTCTGTATGGGCATTCATCTCTCCAACTATTATTATTTCGCCAGTATCTTTGAACTAGTTTATATCTCTTCTCAAAAAGTGTACCATTTCCTCATTTTCCTCCCTGGCACTACTTCCCGTCCACAGATACACTTCTCCTAATGATGTATTTTCCCCCTCTATGGTGCCTCTAACCCATAGATGATCTTTACAGCTTTTATGCACTCTCTACCAGTCGGTTCCTTGTTTAATGAGAATGCCAACATCTCCCCCTTTCTTCATTCCTGTGGTCCTGTTGCAACCTTCCCAAACATAATTGTCTATGATAGGTGGGGCTTCTCTATGATAGGTTGGGCATAAACAAAATTGTCTATGATAGGTGGCATTGCAACGCCTTAGCCACGGATATGCCGTGGCGGATGGACGCTAGACGTAATTGTAGATAAAAGGAAATAGTAGGTAGGGTACGTGATATGATCTTCGATACGCCGTAAAGAAAGGCACTGGAAGAAATTGTTTTTTATGACGTGAACGGTTCCGTAAAGCAAAATTTGGATACTGTTATTTGGTCTACAGAGTGAACGTATTCGGCAAAAACTACGTAGAAATCTCCAAATAGAATCTTGGTGTGGCCCACATTGTCGGTACTATAAACGGTGAAGTAGTTAAACAGGAAGGCAAATTATGAGGAAGTATCGAGGTTTTCCTGGAGGAAATATTTCCCTGTGGTTAGGCAGCAAGCATGATCAGGACCAGAAGCTGCGGGCTTAATGTGAAGTGCGTTTGTAGTCCGAACGCACCTTAGCTTCAAACCAAAGTCGTTTGAGGCGGGGTAGATTACGAGTAATGGCAGAATGCAGTGAGTAAACGAGTGGTTGGAGTGTCTGCGCATTTGTGTATACAAGGCAAGACATCCGTCTTGAATCCCAGTTATAAAATATTTAGAAAGCACGCCTTAAATGTAACTTAACCCAATTATTGTGAAACTTTGTTGGTTGTCTTCATAGGTAACATAAAAAGTTTTAAGTTTTTTTTACAATCAGTGATCAACGTTATCAATACGGTATTGCTCACTGTAGATTTGGTAAAAATTTATTTTGTGTGTTGCCAACAGATCACGGCAGGCTAACCCATGAGTCAAACTTCAAAGAATATTTATAATTCAAACTGATGCGTGAGCGTGAGTTTGACTGAACGCGAGACTTGTGTGTCATCCTGAGTTTGAGCCTAGTGAGCGCAAGTGAGTTTGATACCGACTCAGTTTGAGTACGCCTGAGACCAAGTGAGTTCTGAGTCTGCTCTGAGTTCTTAGTACATTTAATATTATGAGTACATTTTGACTTTTTAGTAGATTTTGAGCGTGAGTACATTTTGAGTCCTGAGTACATTTTGGGTTTCAGTACATTTTGAATTTCAGTACATTTTCAGTTCTGAGATACTTTGGAGTTTTCGCCAGAGTGATTTCTGAGTTTTTTTGAATTTCAGTACATTTTCAGTTCTGCGTTACTTTTGAGTTTTCGCCAGAGTGATTTCTCAGTTTTTGCATACTTTGAGTTTCAGTTAGTGTAGATGTCTAGGTCAGCAATGAATCTGAGTTTCAGTGAGTTGTGATTCTGAAATAAATTTCAAATGCGGAGCATGTCTTAGGCTCGCCAACTCCTCCGTCCATAGGCGTCCGCAGCTCATGACGTCACGTCGCGGTGCACGTGCGCGTCTCTCCCCCGTACCCTCCTCGCTCTCAACATCAGCTGCGGTGGTGCGGCAGGAGCGCGTCTGCGCGCGCATGCGCCGTTGCTGCCCCGTGTGCCTCGTCGCTCTCAGCAACAGCTGCGGCGGTGCGGGGGGAACGCGTCTCCGCGCACATGCGCAGTAGTTACCCCGTGCGTAGTACATTTTATTTTAGTTCGTAGTGCATTTTATATTCATCATCATCATCATCATCACCAGCCTATCTACGCCCACTGCAGGCAAAGGCCTCTCCCATTATTCTCCAATTACCTCGGTCCTGCGTCAACTGTTACCAATTTATCCCCTCAAACTTTTTGATCTCATCTGCCCGTCTAACTTTCTGCCGCCCCCTGCAACGCTTGCCTTCTCTAGGGATCCACTCTGTTACCCTTAATGACCAGCGGTTATCTTGCCTTCGTATTACATGCCCTGCCCACGTCCATGTCTTCTTCTTAATTTCTACTAATATTTCTTTAACACCAGTTTGCTCCCTGACCCACTCCGCTCTCTTCTTGTCCCTTAATGTTACAACTATCATTTTCCGCTCCATTGCCCGCTGAGTAATTCTCAATTTAAGCTGAACCCTCTTAGTGAGCCTCCAAGTTTCCGCACCGTAGGTGAGTACCAGTAAGATGCAGCTGTCATACACTTTCTTCTTCGGCGACAATGGTAGGCTGTTATTCATTATCTGAGAATGTCTGCCATATGTCTGCCCACCCCATTCTGATCCTTCTAATTATCTCTGCCTTATGGTTGGGATCTGGGGTCACAAATTGGCCTAAGTAGATATATTCGCTTACCACTTCCACTGCCTCGCCACCTATCTCAAACTTCTGTGCTGTCCCGAGGTTATTCCCGAGGGTATGTCCCGAGTTTTCTGCATATTAATTTTCAGGGCCAGGGTTCTACTCTGTTCGCCCAGTGCGGAAAGCATTCTCTGCAATTCGTCCCCCGAGTTACTTAGCAAGGCAACATCATCAGCAAATCTGAAGTTACTGAGGTATTCTCCATTAACCCTTACTCCCACCTGTTCCCAATCCAACGTTCTGAATACTTCTTGTAAGCATGCTGTGAATAACATTGGAGGGATTGTGTCTCCTTGTCTGACACCCCTCCTCACAGGAATTTTACTGCGCTCCCTATGGCGGATGATGGTAGCTGTAGACCCATTGTAGATATCCTCTAATATTCTTACATAATGCTCATCTACCCCCTGGTTCCGTAATGCCTGAATGACTGCTAGGGTTTCCACCGAGTCAAATGCTTTCTCATAATCTATGAAGGCTATATATAGGGGTTCAGTAAACTCAGCGCACTTCTCTGTTACCTCATTGATCGTGTTAATATGGTCCATTGTTGAATAACCTTTACGGAACACTGCTTGTTCTTTAGGTTGGCTGAAATCTAAGGTTGCAGAGATTCGGTTAGCGATTACCTTGGTAAATACCTTGTAGACGACCGACAGTTAGCTGATCGGCCTGTAATTTTTCAAGTCCTTCATGTCGCCTTCCTTATGGATTAGTATGATGTTCGCGTTCTTCCAAGATTCAGGTACCATTGCGGTCATTAGGCATTGCGTATACAGGTTTGCCAGTTTTTCAAGTACAATTTCTCCGCCATCCTTAAAGAGGTCTGCTGTTATCTCATCCTCACCAGGTTCGTTGCCCCCTTTCATTTCTTTCAAAGCCTTCCTTACTTCTACGGTCGTAACTGGTGGGATGTGTATCTCCTCTGAACTACTGTCTCGTTCGGCATTATCCTGTATGTCCGGGCCACTGTACAGATCCTTATAGAACTCCTCGGCCACTGTGACTTTTTTATCCCTATTTGTGATGACATTGCCTTGCTTATCCTTAAGTGCATACATCTAATTTTTCCCCACGCCAAGACGTCTCTTCACTGCTTTCAGGCTACCTCCGTTCTTTACAGCGTATTCGACCCTCTCCATATTATACCTCCGTATGTCAGCTGTCTTACGCTTATTGATTAACTTCGAGAGCTCGGCTAGTTCTATTCTGTCAGCTGCGGTAGAGATTCTCATTGTTTGCCGTTTCCTGATTAAATCTTTCGTTTCTTGTGAAAGTTTACCAGTATCCTGTCTAGCCATAGTGCCCCCAACTTCTACTGCACACTCCGTGATAATGCGTGTAAAGTTGTCGCTGGCTTCCTGTGTAGTAAGGTCGGCTTCCTCGTTCAGGCGGAATATCCGTTCTGCAGCTCGATCCTAAATTCTTCTACTTTACGTCTTACTGTTAGCTCGTTTATCGGCTTTTTTTGTACTAGCTTGTTGCGTTCCCTCCTCAAAACTAGCTTTTTATTGACTAGAAATCCCACTCCCAGCTCTCTTCTGCCCTCTAGACCCCGGCAGTGTTGTACACGTTCCTCCAAAATAGGAACTAAAGCTCGTTCCTCGTTCCTTGCCAATTTTGAAACGAGTTCCCGTTACAAGTTCCTTTATTGCGAAAGGGACGCGTTCCAGTTCCAATTCGTAAATTGGAACGTGTCGTTACATTAACGTTACAATTAGGTTTTTAAATTAAAATATAGTGTCGGATAATCCTGGGTCGAAATTATGTGAGACATTTAAAACTCACATCGAATTACGTATATTATACGAATATTAACACCACCGGCAGCAGATTATCTGGAGATAAAGATAATCAAAAGAAACGCTCCTAGGCGAATTTTTTCAGGGAGCACCGGAGAAACTCCAGACGGCTCGAGGACATTTCGGCGCAGGATATTTCGGTGCGGAAATTTCGGTCACGGACATTTCGGTGTACGGACATCTGGGCGACTAAATTATCCGGTGCTTGCCTGTTTGCGACAGCCGTTATATTTTTATTTCCGCTTAACGTGGGTTATGGACAACAATCTGGAGCAGTGAATTTATTTTTTTGATTGATGCCATGGTCGATCTTTGCCAGTTATTTTTAGAAATTCTACATTTATATATTTTTGTTTCATACCTTTTCCTGGGACACTTGTTATGCAGCCGATTGAATTCTTTAGCACACGTTTTTTTATTTATGACAGGTTGTTAACTTATATTCGCTCTTTTTTAGCTAAGACAATTACTCGTGTTTACCATGGTCTACCACTACTTTTGTATTTTTTTTAAATTACACACCCTCAAAAACATAAATTACATGCACACTCTCAATATCCAAAGCGTCACAAGCATTAGCTAGCCCTCCAGAATGAAGAAAATCTTATGAAGAGTATTACGTAGGCTGGGCTGCCTTGCTAAAATGAATTCGCGAACACTGGTCTAGGATATTGTCGGGGAGGAAAAATGGGACTTTTGGAAAACAGCCGCATGTTCTAATGTCCTAAATGCTGATTAAGCGCGTACCGGTTGTGCATACAAATTCCACACATTGTGTTCGGGACAACCGACCTTCGTTTAATGTTTACAAGCCTACATTTACCACATTTTTTTTCTTCGTTCTAGCGTCCCCCCCCCTCCCACCTCCCGCCTGTACGCTCGAATCTCGTCCAGATTTCTTTTTCAGCCTTATTATTTTCGCTTTCCCCTGAAAATCCTACTGGCGTGGTGGCGTTCACGGTCTCCGAAGCGTCACGCAGTGATTTTTATTTTTTTATTTAGAACATACTGCTAGCCTCTTAGTGGAGGCTTTTGCAGGAATCGGGTGAATACATTCAGAACAATGACATAGCACACTTCGCGTTTAAAACAGAGAAAAAGCTTTACATTCACCATTGGCGCACGAAACCTCTATAATGTGACACAAAAAGCCAGCCACAAAGCCGCTGAGAACACAATGGCCACTCTCTCTTTCTGCGCCTCTCTCTCTCTCTCTTTCTCTCTCTTTCTGCGCCTCTCTCTTTCTGCGCCTCTCTCTCTCTCTCTTTCTGCGCCTTCAGTCGCCCCCTTGGGAATTAACTCATCAAGTCGCGCATATCATGGATGCCCCAGGTATACATCTCTTCATCCCATTATAAGGAGCAAACCCGCCGCGGTGGCTCAGTGGCTAAGGCGTTGCGCTGCTGAGCACGAGGTTACGGGTTCGATTCCCGGCCGCGGCGGCCGCTTTTCTGATGGAGGCGAAAAGCAAAAACGCCCGTGTGTACGAAATTTCGCCGCACGTTAAAGATCCCCAGGTGGTCAAAATTAATCCGGAGCCCTCCACTACGGCGCACCTCATCGCCTGCGTTGCGTCGGCGCGTTAAACCCTACAGTCGCAACAGTCGCCTTATACTTTTCCAAGTCCAGTAGACGCAATGGTGAAGCACAAGTGACACTCCTGTCTCTCTGCTTAGGAGGATGATTGCCGGCGGGGCTCAGCGTTCCCCTCCCCTAAGTAACGCCACCGGAACTGCGATCGTTGGTTTGTTAGTTTTAAGTAGAACTGACACGGAATACAACGAAGGCGAGATTGATTGAGAGAATAATTAAAACGAAATGCACACGCGCCTAATCGACCTCGTTTTTCTGTTGTCTTTTCGCGGAAGTTTTGCTGGGGTAGGGGGGGGGGAGGGCAAGAAATAGACTAAAAGCAGCAGCGCCTTGCACCGTTGGGTGAAGTGAAAGGAAAGCGTTTTGGTAACACTTAAAGTATTAGGGTTGTTCACATGAATGTTAAAATAACAAAAAATGGTTGAACGGATCCAAACTAACAACGTTAATTTTTACCATCTACTGGCGAAATTGGGTTTCACGCGGCAATGCTCCGCCAGGGTTTAGCGTTCGTTTCCACGAACGGCGGAGAAAGCACAAGTCTCGAACGTAAAATCATATCAAGTCACGAAATTGCAATATTAAAGCTAAAATCTTCAAAGAATGCCTGGGACATATTCTCACTCAAAATGTGTGGGCCAAGACGCCGTGCACCAAAATGTCCGGGCACAGAAATGTCCACACCGAAACGTCCTGGACCGAAACGTCCTGGACCGAAATGTCCGACACCGAAATGTCCGGATCCCGTTTAGCAGTCCGCCCGTTTCGTTGGCTAAGTTGTTACCGGGTTGTCCGGGACCGGTCTGCTCCTGAGCGCGCGTAAGGGCGAGTAGGAAGGGTGCGGATGCACGGACATGGCCAAGGGAGGCCCGCGGAACTAATTTCCCTACCGCGACGAATTCCCAAGTGCCCGGGCGGGTCCCGGTAAACCCAGTAACAACGCATACGACAGAACGGAGGGACTGCTAAAACTCTCTATTCTTTCCCCGCCAGGGAAAAATTCTATCGGCCAGACGCGCATTCTGGCCTCCCCAGACAAACGGCGAAGGGTGAAACGCATTCTCGCGGCTACGCTATTCACCCGTCGAACGCTGCGTAAGCAACCAGCACGAAAGCAAGCACAAGCTGCGGCCTGCTGCGTGGTTATTCTACTACCTTTGATCTTCGAGGAAGCACGTACGGCTGAAGGGCGGGCAAACTGACCATCTTATAGGAAGAGAAACGCAGTAGCGCTTTGTGTATTTTTGTACTCGAGCCTTGGCATCAAAAACAGCCAAATCCTAGCGATGTAACGGCAGGAACGCCGTTCCTGCCGTTCCTTCAAAAACGTAACGAGTTACCGTTACAGTTCCACCGACCCTTAATGGAACGATGGCGTTCCTCCGTTCCTCCAAAAAGGAACTAGTTCCAGGAACGCCGTTCCTTGTAACGCCGTTCCGTACAGCACTGGACCCCGGTAACATAGGACGCGTCCATTTCTCAGCACCGTAAAGGCTTCGCCTGCCCTCCTAACCTCGCTAAGCCCTATTACATCCCATTTAATGCCCTCTAATTCCTCGAACAACACCTCGAGACTTGCTTCGCTAGATAAGGTCCGCGCGTTAAACGTTGCCAGGTTCAGATTCCATTGGCGGCCTATCCGGATCGAGGGAATCTTAGCACCCTCTGCTGCGTCACAGGTCTGACCGCCGCCGTGGTCAGTTGCTTCGCAGCCGCTGGGGACTGAGGGCAGAGGGTTAATTGGCGTATTCATGGGAGGTTGTGGCCGTTACTACACCAGGGTTGCCAATCCTGCTCTGGTGAGGGAGTGCATTACCGGCAATGGTCGCCGGGGTCAGGCCGCACCCCATGCCCCTTTGTGCAATTCCATCAATACGCGGATTATTTTTTTTTGAATCCGGTGGGAATTGTCCGGCACCGGGATTCGAACCACGGTCCTTCTGCACGCGAGGCGGGTGTTCTACCTCTACGCCATCGCTGCTCCCCTGCGCCACGGCTGCGCCACCGTAGCCGTGGCCAAGGGGTTAGGGCACCCGCCTCGGCGGCGGGAGGTGGGGGTTCGAACCCCACCGCCGGATACCCACCGGTTGATCAGGGTACACGAGACCCCCGCCCGGGTGCCCTGGGCTTACCTAGGGGAGTGTACGCTTGGGGGAGGTCCTCCAGGTATGCCGTCCTCAGCGCTCGGTGGGCTTAAGGCACTCTGATATGTCACATTTTCTATTATGAGTACATTTTGACTTCTTAGTAGATTTTGAGCGTGAGTACATTTTGAGTCCTGAGTACAATTTGGGGTTCAGTACATTTTGAATTTCAGTACATTTTCAGTTCTGAGTTACTTTTGAGTTTTCGCCAGAGTGATTTCTGAGTTTTTGCATACTTTGAGTTTCAGTTAGCGTAGATGTGTGGCTCAGCAATGAATCGGAGTTTCAGTGAGGGGTGATTCTAAAATAAATTTTAAATGCGGAGTATTTTTTAGGCTCGCTAACTCCTCCGTCCATAGGAGTCCGCAGCTCATGACGTCACCTCGAGGCGCAGGTGCGCGCCTCTACCCCGTACCCTCCTCGCTCTCAACATCAGCTGCGGCGGTGCGGCAGGAGGGCGTCTGCGCGCGCATGCGCCGTAGCTGCCCCGTGTGCCTCGTCGCTCTCAGCAACAGCTGCTGCGGAGCGGGGAGAACGCGTCTGCGCGCGCATACGCACTAGTTAACCCGTGTGCTCCGTCGCGCTAAGCAGCAACAGCGGCAGGTGTACACGTGATAGCGGTGTGCCAGCGGCGTGACAACAGCGTGGTGGGGGGCGTGGAAAGGTCGCACGCTTGTGTACGGAAGTGCGCGCATGCACGTCTCTCCCCCATACTCCTCTCCCTCGACAGCGCGCGCAGTGTATATAAGCGGCGGAGCGCGCATTCTAACTTCAGTAAAGTGCGTCTTTGCTTGCCTTTCGTTTGGCTGTAGATGAAGTATAAGCGATGGAATTAACATTACCGTCAACAAGTAGTGCGACACAATGCAGCAGCAGCGTCACTCTATTCATTGAAATTAAGCATTCCAAACCCTCCCCACATCCAGACGGTAATTACAAACTACCCAATTACGCAACTTTCACGCAATACAACCACCCCTATGCGACGCATTTACTCGATTCCCCCCGTAGGAAGCTGCCGGCGGACGACTTTTTTTTTATGGAGATTGAGTGAATCGTGCCAAATTTGCCGAGTTACGGCTGCCAATAACTGCTCATTTCAAAAATATCTATTACTTCACTTGTTTCTTGTTACATTGCGGAACTTCGCGTCAGTGTCACGACCAAGCCCAATTCACTTCCTCGTACGGCCACGCATTGAGAAGATGTAATTACTTTTGCGTTACAAAAGAAAATCTTCGCGGATGAAGATAGGTACGAAATATATTTATTTATTTTTTTATTTACAAATACTGCAGGCAGCACTGCTGCCCTAACAGGAGAGGGGTTGTAGTAACTAAGTTAGAAGCATTTTTTCAAAACAGTTAACATTAGTACAATGGACAATACATTTATGTAACGCGTTCCATTGTTCAGTTAAGCAAGAACCTCCAGGCGCGAAGCCCATGGAAACAAGCACAGCTATGGCTTTCCACAGGAAGGTCCCGACACTTGTCTGGGCTCGGCCGCACCGCTTTTTACGGCGGAGAGCCTCGCCCAGTCCCGGTGCAGTGCAATTCCTGCTTCTGGACCCCAGCCCGACCGAAATATATTCTAGGCTACCAGATATGCGACAAGGAGGTGCTCATTCCGTTCTACTTTCCTGAGCCTTACTGTCGACATCGCCGAAATTATTTGACAGCTCCAGTGTTTTTTTCCCGTTTGAACTGAACTCTGCGAGTTCTTTGCGTGCTGTGTGTGCAAATTAAGAATTTTGGCAAGGCAAATCTACTTTAAAAGTTCAATGCGGGCGCGAGGTTTTCTTGGCTGACTGAAATGCCAAATTTTGTTAGATTTTCGTTTGGCGTGACTCTAGCTTTGTGTTTGATTTAAAAGTTAAAAGTTGCAGTCATTTTTTTTACACTTCCGTTTTGCTAGAGTTCTGGCAACATTGTTTTGAAGTCAGTATCAAGGAATATAGTTTTAAGTGGCATTGCGGGTGTTATATCAATAAAATTATTTTCTGGCTCATTGTGTAGTCCAGTAACGTTTGTATTACGTATAATTACAATTTTGAGAACGCTGAAGGGTTTATTTACGCTCTCATTGTTCACAGACTCGTAGGCTTTTACGAAAATGTGTAACGGTGAGGTTGAGTTTTTATATTTCTCGCTGGTTTCTAGGTTATTTGCTTATACACTCTGTGTTACAAAAAAAACCGGAACGTTGCGTTCAGCTTAGCACTGATATATAGGATTGTGGGCTCATCACATTATCAGATGTGATACATGAGAGCATGATGGTAGTAAATTTGGGGTATTATTATCAGCAGCTATAGGTCCGTTTTCAACTCTCCTTCTATTCAATCTCAGTCGAGAGGATAGGTATGTAGTATATTTATGGTCTGTGGTGCTGGTAACCATTCAGCACGAGCCATTGATATTTAGGATTGTGACCCATGCATCGTTAGGCTGGCGTGTCTCCTTCACAAATACTGCATAGTAGTGTTATCCACTACAGATTTTCTTATACTAACGCTGCCTTTTCAAGGGTCACCAAAGAAGTCTGCACAACTCCCCAGTTGTCGTCAGCTGCGATCAAGTAGAGGTAGGTCACTGCCCAGCTCTTTTCTTCTCGTTCCCGGTTGTGCACTTCGAGCAGTTTTGACCAGAGAAGCCGAAAGGCGCAGTGTGCAGCAATTCTTTCCTCTATGAATAAGAAGGAAGGTCATGTTGTAAACTTTCCTCGGCAAACCAAAAAACTGGAGCACACGGTTTCCAAAAAAGTTTTCGGAGGTAGCAATTTTGAAGCAAATTTTTGTAAGGATGCAGTTACATAAAGTGTATCCTTACCAAAAAGCGACAGTGTCATTTCTCGTTAACGAACGTCGCATTATACTATAGCAAAATGTAAATTGTGTTCAGTTGGAAGCCACGTGCACCAGAAAAAACGCTCAGAGAAAGCCGTTTATATTTGAGTATTATCACGCTTCCAACAATGATAACATTCTGTTCAAACTCAGCAGCCTTTTCCTGTAGTTGACCGATGTTTCGCATGCCAGGGATGGCCGAACCGTTAGTGTCATGTTATGTCTCCTGAGGTGACTAATTTTCAATTGTTTCCTCAGAATAAATTATATGTTTGCATTGTTTTGTGATCTTGTCGTATTTATATCGACGCTGGGGAAAGTTTCTGTTGCATTAACGAAGGCAAC
This sequence comes from Haemaphysalis longicornis, assembly GCF_048455015.1. NCBI lineage: Eukaryota > Metazoa > Arthropoda > Arachnida > Ixodida > Ixodidae > Haemaphysalis > Haemaphysalis longicornis. The sequence continues at coordinate 141,912,548 of NW_027526335.1, read as the reverse complement.
TTTGCTCGTTATTTCGAGCGCAGGTATTATCTGCTAGAAAAAACGGCCGCTCCAGGGAAAAGTAAATTAATGTCCTTAGTTTTTTGTATGCAATACAAATCCGGGTCTTTAGGAGAAGAGCTGACGATATTACAACTAAAATTTTGGCATTCCTAAAAGAAACATTATCTATTGCATGCCGCCAAAAGTTGCACAGGGATCTCATCATTGAAACCAGCGGTGGGTGTTACGATTCGGTTTGTTGAATTATTTCGTACCAATAGCACACTTAGATAACCGAAGAGAGACTCGCAAAAGTGGTGCAGCTGCCGAAACGTTTATTGTTTAGACGTTTGGCCACCATTGCAGTGGTTTTTTATCGGCATTGGCGTTGTATAGGATTTCATCAAGGTTGGCTGGAGTACGAGCTAAGTGATTTACAACAGTGCTTTTTTCGCAAATTAGCGCTGCTACATCAAAAGTATGATTGCGTGCAGTGTTCCGCGCGAAACTGACAGCTCCGGATAAGAACAGGGTATCTCAATTTTGTAGAAATCTGATCCAGGCAAGGTAAGCAGACTCTCTCCTGTTGGATTGTTCAATAAGTACGTAAGGAAATAGGAAGAATAGGAATAGGAAGAGCGTGTACCTAAGAGATTGGAAACATGAAGCAGCATTATTGAGTTCTAGAAAAGCATTAGCACAATATTCACTTTCTTGAAGGGCGGTATGGATTAGACAAACAGAGTTGTCTTCGTTTGTAAGGGGAGCACATTTATTTGATGGCTTTTATTTTAGCCAACATCGCTTGATGAGGTGTACATGTTTGTACTATTATTCTTGGCCTGTGAACGTGCGGGCCGGAGCGAACAACCTGACTTAATGATGCTGGCGGGATTTTATTAGAGTTAGGGTAGAACAAGAATATTGTCGGAGGGCTCCGAAAAGAATAGGCCACTAGCGATAAAAGCCCGCATTTGGGAGAATGAATCCCATCAGTATAAAGGATTAGAGTGATAGAGAGAGAAAGACGTGCTTTATTTGAGGCCTGTGAGAGAGCACTCGTGCTGTCGCGCATCAATGCTGGCGTGTCAGGGTGGTTGAGTCGTCAGGGAGGGCGGGTGGATTGGTAGGAGTGTCTGTGGTAGGTACCCAATGCGCCTCTTGGACCCTCGTCGGCATAGACAAAACGCGGCAAGAGAGGTCCATAACAAAGTGAACGTGGTGTTGTTTCGTGTTAACGGTAGCACCCAGTCGAAGTACGTCGTCGGACGAATGTCCTCGGGGAGTGTATGGAGCGTGCAAGCACGGCAGAGAGGGTAACACTGACAGTCCCACACCAAATGTTTGGCCGTTGCAGGCACGCAACGCGGCAGACAGAGTCCTTCCCCGGGGTTATTGCGGTAGAATTTCTTGCGGGGCGCAGGTGAGAACGCAGTGTTGGTGGCCAGGCGGCGAACCAACGTCTGTGTGGCCCGCGGTAATAACCTCTCCGGCATGGGAGGAACAGGGCGCTCATGCTCTTCGGTGTGGTCTTCCCTAACATCACGAAGACACGGGAGTATCTGTCGGCGTCGCTGTTGTGCGAGTTCTTTCCTGACAGTTACAACGGGCGCGATTCGGGCGCGAATACTATCAGGGAGGTTCGCTGTCCAGCCGCAGCTTGCGCCTCGCTTCGAGCCCACCCATTGCCCTCAACACCCGAATGGGCCGGTACCCAAGCAATGGAGGCGGCTATGTTGAGGTTAGAATTTAACTCCAGGAAAAGTGCGACGAAGTCGGCGAGGATTCCCGGATATGAACACGAAGCTCCGCTCACTCGCGTGCAGATGTTGCGTGCGCGAGCCGAATCAGTGAAGAGCAAAAGCTTGCGAGGTACGTCCCTCGGTACGAAAGCATTCCTCGCCCACTGTGCAGCATGGAGGAGGGCAAGTAACACAAGGTTCGTTGTGTCGGCGCTGGCGGTACTGGTAAGGAGGCCCGCATTAGCGACGCAATGGGTGGTGTAAACCCATGCCACAACACAAGCGTGCACTAGGCCACTTTCGTACTCCTGACCAGTAGTCTATTGAAATTCACCAGTGATTAGTGAAATGCCCATCAAATCGCAACTGAAACATATGTGAGGGGATTATTTACTAATAATGCATCGAAAGAATGGTATATTTTCTTTTCCGGTGCATAAAAGGTGGAATTTGGTCACTACATAGCGATAGGGAATACTTGAATAGTTGGAGTCCATAATGCCCACTGCAACATTACAATTGTGTGCAAACAAATCTGCGTTATTACCACGGATGGTACGGGGAGTGTCCCGAGTGGTTCCAACATGAGGCTGTTTTTTGGAAGTATTCAGTGTTTTTTACGAATATTCTTATCTGAAGTTGGTCGACAAGCACTGTGGGAAACAGGAGCATGCGTGCTTAAGGTAGAGTGCGTTTCTTCTTTTAAAGATAGCGTAGGTTGAATGCCGAAGACATTCAAGTTAGGGGAGGTTAGACAATGATTGAATGATTGTAGGGTTTAACTCACTGAAGCAACGGAGGGGATAACGTCCAGTTCAGCAAAAAAAGTCTTATTCAGCGCCGCAGTGATATAATTGTGCTCATGAATTGTTGGCACACCATCTTGAAAGAGTGGCTGTGTAGACATATTCAGAACTCAACATCCGTCAACAAGCCTACGTTCAGAAGAAACTTCTGAGGAACTATTGAGCTGGTATATCTGCAGTTCATAAGACATCAAGTATGCCTTTGAATTTCTGGTTTGAACATCCATTGCGTTCACATTCGACTTTATCTGCCCCGTGCAGGCGGAGGGTGCTCCGCCTATGCTGCACACTATATTCTATACCGATCTGCAACCCTCTAATAATTTTCTGCTACGTTACATAAAAAAACTTCAAACGGCTCCGATGGACCAAATATGCATCTATTGCGGGATAACATAAACACGTGTATCAAAAAGGAAGCATGTATGTACCACACGACAGATGTTTTGATGTTTGGTTACGTTTTACAGTGCCGCTATTTTTTAAACTGTAAGTAAAAAATTCAGGAAGAAATACCAAGAAAATTCATAGCACCCGTTAGCAGGTTCCTTGTGGCATCCGCCGACCTATCCTGTCGCAAGCCGTAGCTCTACCAATATAAAAAAAATTTGCCGCATTTCCCCCAGGGGAAGAATGTGAAAGTGCGAATGCAAGAGTTGAATTTGCGCGGTTCGGTAATGTTCGCGAAAGAGAGATCACACACAAACACACAACTACAAAGAAAGATGTATTTATTCACAGACACCTATTTGTGTTGTCGTTGTACTTGATTGCTAGAGCGGATCTCAGCTTTGAAATTTCGTGTCAGTACTCCTTTAAGCGGGTGCATTAGCCCTCCTCACGCCCGATTCCTGGCCAATCCCCCACGTGGGTATGTGCCATGTCAGCGGCCAGGCAGCGCGCGCCCATCTCCCCCCGTCGCCGAGGAAGACGAGGAGATCCCTGGCCAATCCCCCACGTGGGTATGTGCCATGTCAGCGGCCAGGCAGCGCGCGCCCATCTCCCCCCGTTGCCGAGGAAGACGAGGAGATTCCTTGCCAATCCCCCACGTGGGTATGTGCCATGTCAGCGGCCAGGCAGCGCGCGCCCATCTCCACCCGTTGCCAAGGAAAACGAGTAGCGCGCGCACCCGCAGCTGTTGCTATGTGGACGGCGGCGGACGCTTCAGGCTCGCTTAAGAAGTGCATTCGTACTTAAAACGAAAACTGAAGCGCTGATATGAAGCGGTACGCGCGTGTATAGAAAAACCTCCAGTGCTATGCTAAACATGAAATACACTCCTCGCGGGAGGGGTAAGCGCGGCCGAATTCTCTTGAAGCCATTATAGATATTTGGAGACTTGGCTGCGAGTGGGCGAATCCTTCCCTAAAGGACTTGAATATCCTTGAACCGCTGCCTGGAGTCAATGAAGGTGTGCTGGTGAAGTGTACAGGGCTAAGCAGGAAGTTGCATCCACCACTCGCCGCGAAGTAGACGACAACCTATTCGACGCTTATTACGAAGATTGGTATCACTACAATTTAACAAATAAACAGTGATTGTGAAACGTAACTATGAATCCTGCAGTGGTTGCTTTCTGCAACAGCTTCGCCATTCAAGGTATGCGCGTGAGTGCAAGCTTCCGAGAATTTCTTTACTTCCGTTTTTTTTTGCACCCAGGCAGTGAGCTCGTGCATTCACTGCAAATGAGAACCACCCAAATGTGAAGCCATATATCCGGATTCAGATAGCTGTAAAGAAGCACACACCACACAATGAGTTACAAAGTGGAGCATATTGCCGCGAAACATACATTGGGTTTGTTTATTTGTGTTTTGCTTTAACCGCCCGGCTGCGCCGGTCTGTGTTATCTCTGCGCCAAGGGAAGCGCGTGTTCCATTCTTTCTTTCTGGGCCGCATGTGTTATGAGTTGTGATAGGGAGAGCCTTCCGATTTAAAGTGAACAGTCCAGAATAATCTTCTTGGATCTAGTATGTTCTCGATGTGAATCGACGTTTCGAGAACCACGCGCGCAGAAAGATAAAAAAACACCCCCACCTCCCCGAAGGGGATCGTGCAGAAATGCGAATGCATTGGGTGCACCGATGAGTGCGCGCGCTCCACTGTATTATACAGATTCCGAGCGCAGCGAGCGGAGAGAGGGTACGCGGAGAGGAGAGAGAGCCCGCCGAGCTCTGCGAAGCGAGAGCTCTCACACGCCCGAGCGCGCTCCTCCTCTCCACTCACTCTCCGCTACTCCGCCCGAGCTCCGCGATGCGAGCGCCCTCACACGCCCGAGCGCGCTCCTCTTCTCCCCTTGCCCTCCGCTACTCCCGCCCGAGCTACAACCTGCTCCGGTTGCTAGGCGCGCCACAGCTGTTGCTAGGGGCCAGGAGCGCGGAGAGATAACACATGCGGGCGCACGCCAACGCAGCACGACACCCCCCGACTAAGAAATGCATTCGCATTTAAAAGCCTGCAGTGCAGACGCCGGAACATTCGATTCTGCGACGCTCGCCGACGCAAGTACGTTCCTTTGTTGACCGCTGCTTCGCCGCCTCTGTATTCTTTTCAGTTGTTAGGGAAGCACAAGTTCGCTCCAATAAAGTTGTTTCTTTTCCAAACAACTGCGTCGTCCTTGGCTTTGTGACATCTGGTAGAGGTGCTGGTTACGCACCCTTCATGCCCACTTCAACCTCTGGAAGCCGGCAAGCCAGTCCAACAAAAGCCAGCATCCGCCTGCAAGATTTACCACCCGAGTTCGGTGTACTATCGGAGAAGACGAAGAAGAAAGATGTCGCAACCAGTACCATGCTCAACCAAGCCAATCTTCCTGTCGTTCTGCACCAGCCACGGCAACCGCCATCATTCTGAGGAGCCCCCGCAGAATACACAGAAGAATGGTTGGAGAGACTGGAGCGCGTCCGGAAATTCAACAGGTGGGACGACGCAGACACGTTCCGGCACGTTTTCTTTTACTTGGAAGATTCGGCTCGCACTTGGTTCGAGAACCACGAGAGCTCCTTGACAAACTGGGCTCAGTTCAAAAGCGACTTCACTAAGACCTTGACTACCGTGGTCAGAAAAGAACCCGCAGCGCTTTTACTTGAATCTCGAACGGAGCACCCCAACGAAGGGGTAGTGATCTTTGTTGAGGAGATGAAGAGGTTGTTTCGACGTGCGAACCCGGAGATGACAGAAGAAAAGAAAGTAACGTTTCTAATGCGAGGGGTAAAGCGGGAGCTTTTTGCTTGCCTGGTCCGCAATCCTCCCAAGACGGTGGCGGAATTTGTGTCTGAGGCGGCCGCGATGAAGAAGACGCTGGAAGATCGAACGAGGCAGTACGATCTCCCGGTCAACGGTCTGGTTTCCGAGACGATTGGTGCCGGGGCTACAAGCTCCGACACACTGCGTCAGACCATCCGAGCAGTGGTCAGGAAGGAGCTTCGGAACCTTTTTCCAACGACGCCACAACCTCAAGTGGCTTCCCTGACTGACGTCATCCGCGAAGAGGTCCAACACGCTTTGAGCACTTCTATGCCATCCGAGGCACCCCGCGAGCCACAGGCGATGACCTACTCCGCGGCCGTTCGTCGACCCCGCCCTGCTCCAACCCGTCTACAAGAAGCTCCACCGTACTGCCGTCCACTCTCGCCGGCGTCCCCACTGTCGCCGCCGTCGTCCGTAGCGCCGTACACAGCCCAAACCCAGACGCCGAGGAAGACTGACGTTTGGCGAACGCCAGATCATCGTCCGCTGTGCTACCATTGTGGAGAGGCCGATCACATCTATCGTTGCTGCCCGTACAAGAGACTCGGACTGCGTGGTTTCTCCGTCGGCGCCCCATGCCCCCGACCCGGCCAGCGCCCGACCGAGATCGATGAATACCTGTCCAACACCAAACGAGGACCAGCCCGCTCACACCGATTGCCGTCGCCCTACCCATACCAGTCGCCGAACCGCCATTGCAATGCTGATTTCGCACGTGGAAGGTCCCTTGCCGACGCGGGGGAAAATAAAAGCAGCAACTTCTGGAGGTGAAGTTGCTTTACGGCGAAGAACTGGAAACCCTCCAACGACGCAAGGACGCGCTGAAGAGAGTGATTCACGATATGCTCTCATCCCGACGACCCAACCTAACCCTGACGAGACTCCCGAACACGACGACAGCAACACGGCGCAACGCGTACCCGACCTGACCGAGATGTCCGTTGAGAAGACGACGACAACGACGATGCACAGTGCCCGACCGTCAACACGTACCAGAAGAGATACGGCGCCCCGACAAACCCGGAACTCGAGGAAGACTGCATCGGACGTCAAGGTGTCCATCGACAGCTTTGACGTAGTCGCCCTCGTAGACACGGGAGCTGACGATTCGGTAATGAGCGGACCATTTGCGTCTAAACTGAAGAAAGTTATCACCAGATGGGACGGTCCGCACATACGCACAGCAGGAGGCCACCTCGTGAAGCCTAGTGGAACGTGCACATCGCGCGTCACCATAGACGGCACAACGTACCCTGCGGGGTTCGTCGTTCTGCCTAACTGCTCCCGCGACGTAATTCTTGGAATGGACTTTTTGATGGACAACGGTGCAGTAATCGCTCTGCAGACTAAGTCAAAAATGTTTCCCCCCATCACTCCATGACGCCGGAACCGAACGCCGAACGACGTGCTGCTGTAAGTATTGCCGATGATTATGTCACCCTCGCACCCAGCGCAAGCTTGATGGTCGCAGTCTACTGTGAAGATGCCGCTCCTGACGTCGACGCTATCGTAGACACTGATCAATTGGTGCTTCTCGACCGTGGTGTGTCGGTCGCAAGAGGCACTGCGCACTTCAAGGAACACCAACCCCACATTTTGGTTACTAATTTCACCGAGGAGTGCCAGCATTTAAACACGGGCGCGGCAATTGCATTCCTCGAAGAAACGCAAGAACCAAGGGACGTGATCGCGGTCGCCGACTTTGAACGCACACCCGTAGAAACCTTCAAGCTCCCGCAGCCCTTCGACGTGAATCCGGCGCTACCGCAAGAACAACGGAACAAATTATTGGCTTTGTTGCGTCGCTATAGCGAAGGTTTTTCGTCGAGCGCAAAACTACGTCAGACCCCTCCATGCGGAGCACCGAATAATAACCGAAGATGGAGCCCGGCCTACCCTACTGTCACCGTACCGCTTCTCTTCACACGAACGGGAAGCCATCCGGACTCAAGTCGACGAAATGCTCAACGACGACATTATACAGCCATCGAAAAGCCCCTGGGCTGCGCCCGTCGTACTCGTAAAGAAAAAAGACGGCACATTAAGGTTTTGTGTTGACTACCGACTACTGAAAAAAAAATCACGCAAAAGGTTGTGTACCCCGTCCCCCGAATCGACGACGCCCTCGACCACCTGTGCCACGCGAAGTACGTCTCGTCGATGGACCTGAAGACCTGCTACTGGCAAATTGAAGTGGACGAGAGAGACCGAGAGAAGACGGCATTTATAAGCCCAGACGGCCCATACGAGTTCAAGGTGATGCCGTTTGGACTGTGCACAGCAGCAGCGACGTTTCAAAGATTCATGGACACTGTGCTAGCTGGGCTTAAGTGGCACACCTGCCTCGTATACCTCGACGACGTAGTGGTATTCACCCGGATTTTCAAGGAACATCTTTGAATGTTGGAGTCTGTACTCTCGGCCATTCGTACGTCGGGGTTGACGCTGAAGCCTGATAAGTGCCGTTTCGCATACGGGAAACTCAAGTTCTTGGGCCACGTCGTCAACGCCGCGGGAGTCCTACCTGACCCGGCAAAAACTTCAGCCGTTGCGAACTTCCCAAGGCCGAAAGACAAGAAGGGCGTGCGAAGATTTCTCGGGCTGTGCGCATACTACCAGCGCTTCGTCGCAAACTTCGCAGGCATTGCAGAGCCACTCACGCGCTTGACGAATAATACCACCCCTTTCAGCTGGGAAAACGACCAAGAAAAAGCATTCTGCGAGCTGCAAAAACGCCTGCAAAGACCGCCCGTGCTCGCTCAGTTCGAAGAAAATGCCGAAACAGAAATTCACACGGACGCCATTGATATAGGCTTGGGTGCCGTCCTTGTCCAAAAGCAAAGCGGCTGCGAAAGTGTAATCGCCTATGCCAGCCGTGGTCTGTCGAAGGAGGAAAAAAAATATTCTGCCTCTGAGAAAGAGTGCCTGGCTATTATATGGGCGATTTCAAAATTTCGCCCATACGTGTATGGAAGCCCATTCAATGTTGTAAGAGACCACCACGCGCTGTGTTGGCTTGCCAATTTGAAGGACCCCTCTGGCCGTCTTGCGCAGTGGTGCTTGCGCCTGCAGGAGTTCGACGTTACAGTCGTTTAAAAATCCGACAGGAAACATTCCGACGCGACTGCCTGTCCCGCGCCCACGTCGACCCACCACCACAAGACTGTGATAAAGACAGCGCGTTCTTCGGGATCGTGACGGAGAGCGACCTAGCTGCCCAGAAGCGTGACTACCCCGACTTACGCGTCATAATCGAGTACCTCGAGGGATGCTACGTTCCTGTTCCTAGTACCATCAAACGCAGTTTACAAGCATTCAGCCTGAGAAACTCCGTCCTCGTGAAAAAGAATTTCAGCCCCGGAACAAGAGCGAATTACCTTCTCGTTATCCCCGCGGACCTTCGTGACGAAATTTTGGAAGCGTGCCACGACGACCCATCTTCCGGACATCTCGGCACAGCCCGTGCTATTGGAAAAATCAAGGCGAGGTACTACTGGCCCGGCCTTACCTCTGACGTCACCCACTACGTCCGGTGCTGCCGTGACTGGCAGCGACGAAAAACGCCGCCGACAAAACCCGCCGCACTTCTGCAACCGATTGCCGTACCAACGAGACCATTTCAACAGATCGGAATGGACCTTCTAGGCCCGTTCCCTACGTCACGATCACAGAACAAATCGATTGTCGTAGCGACAGACTACATGACGCGCTACGCAGAGACCGCCGCTCGTCCGAGGGGGACTGCACAAGAAGTGGCGAAGTTCTTTATAAGCCAAATTGTGCTGCGACATGGAGCCCCGGAAGTCCTAATCACAGACCACGAAACGGCATTTACTGCGGAGCTGAATCAAGGAGTATTACGCTACAGCAACACGGATCACCGAAGAACGACGGCGTACCACCCCCAAATGAACGGACTAACAGAACGCCTGAACAAGACAATCGCAGATATGCTGTCAATGTACGTTGACGTTGAACATAAGACTTGGGACGAAGTGCTCCCGTATGTCACGTTTGCGTACAACAACGGCTATCCAGGAGACGAGACAGCTGACGCCGTTCGAGCTTGTGTAAGGTAGAAGGCCGACTACGATGCTCGACGCCATGCTTCCGCACGTAGACGACGACGACGTCAACACCGACGTCCAAGGATACCTTGCACGTGCGGAGGCGGCCCGCCAGCTCGCTCGAGTTTGTATAACCGACCAGCAGCTGGTGGATGCGGGCCGCTACAACCTCCGATGCCGAGACACCGAGTACCAACCAGGGGATCGTGTGTAAGTTTGGTCTCCCATCCGACGACGCGGACTCAGTCAGAAGCTCCTGCGACGGTATTTCGGACCCTAGCAGATTCTACGACGTGTTGGCCAACGTACCTACGAAATGATCCCCGATGGTGACTCCGGCATATCACGACAACGCACGCGGCCTGAAGTCGTCCACGTGGTTCGCTTAAAACCTTTCTACGGACGATGACGAACTTTTATTTTCATTTGTTCGAACTGTCGCTTGTGTTAGCATCGGATCGATGCACTCTTATAGGGGGGGGGGGTAATGCCGCGAACCATACATTGGGTTTGTTTATTTATGTTTTGCTTTTACCGCCCGGCTGCGCCGGTCTGTGTTATCTCTGCGCCAAGAAAAGCTCGTGTTCCATTCTTTCTTTCTGTGACGCAAGTGTTATCTGTTGTGATAGGGAGAGCCTTCCGATCTAACGTGAACAGCCCAGAATATTCTTTTTGGATCTACTATGTTCTCGATGTGAATCGACGTTTCGAGAACCAGGCGCGCCGAAAGATAAAAACCTGCAGTGTGGACGCCGGAGGATTCGATTCTGCGACGCTCGCCGACGCACGTATATACGTCACTTTGTTGACAGCTGCATCACCGCCTCTGTATTCTTTTCAGTTGTTGGGGGAGCACAAGTTCGCTCCAATAAACTTGTTTCTTTTCCAAACAAGTGCGTCGTCCTTGGCTTCGTGATAATATAGCAAGCTCGGAACCTATGAAATTCATTGATGCTCTTTTTCGGAATCTGCAACATTTACATTACGGCGCTTGTAGCTACGAAAACAGATTAGGCCAGTCGCGTTCTCAAAGTTTCCCTTGCCGATGCTACGTATTGGAAGCAAAGAGCTGTGATATGTCGCTCGGGCTGCTTTCAATTTTCTTTTTCATTTTCATTTTCGTTAGCGAGAGGGATGACCCCGCCGTGTCGAAATGTTAACTGCGAAGCATGCAGAACTACGGTGGCCCGCACCCAGGGGTTAAAAGCCAGCTACGAAAACAGATTAAGCCAGTCGCGTTAAAAAAAAACAAAAAAAGCGCAATTTTCGAATTGCACATTCGGGCTTGAGGTGCGGCCTGATCCCGGCGACCATTACCGGCAACGCACTCCCTCACCAGAGCAGGATTGGCCACGCTGGTGTAGTAACGGCCACAACCTCCCATGAATACGCCAATTAACCCTCGGCCCTCAGTCCCCAGCGGCTGCGAAGCAACTGACCACGGCGGCGGTCAGACCTGTGACGTAGCAGAGGGTGCTAAGAATCCCTGGACCCGGACAGGCCGCCAATGGAATCTGAACCTGGCAACGTTTAACGCGCGAACCTTACCTAGCGAAGCAAGTCTCGAGGTGTTGTTTGAGGAATTAGAGGGCATTAAATGGGATGTAATAGGGCTTAGCGAGGTTGGGAGGACGGGTGAAGCCTTTACTGTGCTGAAAAATGGACACATCCTATGTTACCATGGTCTAGAGGACAGAAGAGAACTGGGAGTGGGATTTCTAGTGAATAAAAGCATAGCTGGCAACATAGACGAATACTATAGCATTAACGAAAGGGCCGCAGGTCTTGTAATTAGGCTCAATAAGAGGTACAAGCTCAAGGTGGTGCAGGGCTACGCGCCCACATCCAGCCACGACGACCAAGTAGTGGAACGCTTCTATGAAGATGTGGAATCGGCAATGGCTAAAGTAAAAACACAGTATACCGTAGTTATGGGGGACTTCAATGCTAAAGTAGGCAAGAATCAGGTTGGAGACAAGGCAGTTGGGAACTATGGTCTGGGTAGTAGAAATAGCAGGGGGGACCTACTAGTTGAGTTTGCAGAACGGAATAACCTACGCATAATGAATACGTTCTTCTGTAAACGGGAGAGTCGGAAGTGGACCTGGAGGAGCCCGAATGGGGAGCACAAAAATGAAATAGACTTCATATTATGCGATTACCCTGGCGTTGTGGAGGATGTGGAAGTGCTCGGAAGGGTAAGGTGTAGTGACCACCGTATGGTAAGATCTCGAGTTAGGCTGGATTTGAGGAGGGACCGCAACAAGTTAGTACGAAAGAAGCCAATAAATGAGCTAACAGTAAGACATAAAGTAGAAGAATTCAGGATCGCGCTGCAGAACCGATATTCCGCCCTTAACATGGAAGCCGATCTTACGACACAGGAAGCCAGTAACAACCTTACACGCATTATCACGGAGTGTGCAGTAGAAGTCGGGGACACTATGGCTAGACAGGATACTGGTAAACTTTCACAGGGGACGAAAGATCTAATCAGGAAATGGCAAACCATGAGAATCTCTACCGCAGCTGACAGAATAGACCTAGCCGAGATCTCGAAGTTAATCAATAAGCGGAAGACAGCTGACATACGGAAGTATAATATGGAGAGGATCGAATACGTTGTAAAAAACGGAGGTAGCCTGAAAGCAGTGAAGAGACGTCTTGGCGTGAGGAAAAATCAGCTGTATGCACTTAAGGATAAGCAAGGCAATGTCATCACAAATAGGGATAAAATAGTCACAGTGGCTGAGGAGTTCTATAGAGATCTGTACAGCAGCCGGGACGTACACAATAATGCCTAACGACACAGTAGTTCAGAGGAGATAGACATCCCACCAGTAACAACCGAAAAAGTAAGGAAGGCTTTGAAAGAAATGAAAGGGGGAAAAGCACCTGGTGAGGATCAGATAACAGCAGACCTCTTGAAGGATAGCGGAGAAATTGTACTTGAAAAACTGGCAAACCTGTATACGCAATGCCTAATGACCGCAATGGTACCAGAATCTTGGAAGAACGCGAACATCATCCTAATCCATAAGAAAGGCGACAAGATGGAATTGAAAAATTACAGGCCGATCAGCTTACTGTCAATCGTCTACAAGGTATTTACCAAGGTAATCGCTAACCGAATCTCTGCAACCTTAGATTTCAGTCAACCTAAAGAACAAGCAGGGTTCCGTAAAGGTTACTCAACAATGGACCATATTCACACGATCAATCAGGTGATAGAGAAGTGCGCTGAGTATAATGAACCCCTATATTTAGCCTTCATAGATTATGAGAAAGCATATGACTCGGTCGAAACCCTAGCAGTCATTCAGGCATTACGGAACCAGGGGGTAGATGAGCAATACGTAAGAATACTAGAGGATATCTACAATGGGTCTACAGCTACCATCATCCTCCATAGGGAGAGCAGTAAAATACCTATAAGGAAGGGTGTCAGACAAGGAGACGCAATCTCTCCAATGTTATTCACAGCATGCTTACAAGAAGTATTCAGAACGCTGGATTGGGAACAGGTGGGAGTAAGGGTTAATGGAGAATACCTCAGTAACCTCAGATTTGCTGACGACGTTGCGTTACTAAGTAACTCGGGGGACGAATTGCAAAGCATGCTTTCTGCACTGGGCGAACAGAGTAGGACAGTGGGCCTGAAAATTAATGTGCAGAAAACTAAAGTAATGATCAATAACCTCGGGACAGCACAGCAGTTTGAGATAGGTGGCGAGGCAGCGGAAGTGGTAAGCGAATATATCTACTTAGGCCAAGTTGTGACCCCAGATGCCAACCATGAGGCAGAGATAATTAGAAGAATCAGAATTGGGTGGGGTGCATATGGCAGACATTCCCAGATAATGAATAGCAGCCTAGCATTGTCGCTGAAGAAGAAAGTGTATGACAGCTGCATATTACCGGTACTCACCTACGGGGCACAAACATGGAGGCTCACTAAGAGGGTTCAACTTAAATTGAGAACGACTCAGCGGGCAATGGAGCGGAAAATGTTAGGTGTAACATTAAGGGACAAGAAGAGAGCGGAGTGGGTCAGGGAGCAAACTGATGTTAAAGACATATTAGTAAAAATTTAGAAGAAGAAATGGACGTGGGCAGGGCATGTAATGCGAAGGCAAGATAACCGCTGGTCATTAAGGGTAACAGAGTGGATCCCTAGAGAAGGCAAGCGCTGCAGGGGGCGGTAGAAAGTTGGATGGGAAGATGAGATCAAGAAGTTTGCGGGGATAAATTGGTCACGGTTGGCACAGGACCGAGGTAATTGGAGAAGACTGGGAGAGGCCTTTGCCCTGCAGCGGGCGTAGATAGGCTGGTGATGATGATGATGATGATGATGATGATGATGATATATCAGAATTCAGACTGCTACGCGTATCGAATAGCTATATAAAATTGAACTTCCATGTTTTAACATGTCGAAGCTGCCACTGGCCAATGAGGGGCACCGTAGACCAAATATATGGATAAATTTGGCTACACCAGTATCGCTAATGGTGGGTGATAGCTCGACGCACCGGCGTTTTCACTTGTTGCCGCCCTCAGAAAAGCAGCCATGCACCGCGCCTGTGAAGAAATCCGCCTGCTCGAGATCCGCACCACACCGCAATAACCTGTGCGCCAACACACCTGAATACAAAATTCTAGAATGACTCGTTGTCAGAGGGTATCTCAAGTAATTTAAACCATATATATCTCCTTCATGGACGTCTTATGAAATATATTGTATGCCATTACGAGCGTTTTAAACAAGAGCTTTGCCTGTGGAGGAGCTTTACTCCACAATGCTGCAAACGCAAGAGCTTTGGAGTACGACCTTTGCTTCAGAAGCAAAGCGATAACTTTCTATCATTCAGGGAGTAAGACAGGCATACAACATCTCGTCAAAACGGTTCAATGCATGTCAAGAGCGGTGTTTCGAAACCTTGACAGGGAAAACATAGGACAAATGATAAATGAGAATACTTGAGCAATTTGATGTTGGCAAGCGAAACACTATTGCTAAGTGAGATAAGAGAACACCTGCATGCAATGCTTGAGGGAATACAATTACAAAGAATGGCGATGGGATTGAAAATGCTAATGAATAAATCCTTTGTAATAAAAATAAGCATTAAAACATCCTCTTCTGCTTAAGAAACGAAACGCTCGAAGAAGTAAAAGAATACAAGTTCCTCGGGCAGATATTCAGGGCTGACTTCAACACAAGAGAGACATTCGGCACAGACTAAGTATGGGCTGGGCATGACTCGGCAAGCACTCCCAAATAATGGAAATAGCTACCTCTGTCACTCAAAAGAAAAAAATCTACAACCACTTCAAACTGCTGGTTATGATGTATGAAGCTAAAACGTGGCGCCCTACAAATCAATTGGAAAGCAACCGTAGGTCGGCTGAAATGGCCATTGAAAGAATAAAGTTAGGAGTAACACTCAGGGACCAGAAACGAGGTACCTGGATCAGAGAACAAAATAGAGTAGAAGATTAAAAAGGTATGAAAAATTAAAAACGAATGAAGTTGCTTTGGCCAAGTAGTGAAGCGAATCGACAACAGGTGGAATATTGAAGATGCGAGTCTAGAAGGAGGGCAAGGCCAGTAATTCTTTGAGAGATGAAATAAGGAAATTCGGTGTTATGCTCTGAATCTGAGCAGCGCAGGACAAGAGAAGTTGGAGATCCATGGAAGATGTTTTCATCCTGTATTGGACCTTAGTAGACGGAGGATGATGGTGACGGTGATAAGGGTGATGAAATGAAGAGCTTTTACCATTGCATCTCAGGGTCGAAAACACTATAACCGGACACAAACCCACGAAGGTCGCATTTGTAAGGTGTTTCCGGGCCCACATTTTGCTGTTTTAATGAGCCCAACTTTGAAGCAACGGAGGGTCTCAGCCATTTGAAACGCTACAGGCTACGCAAGAAGTAATGGTCAGAAAGGATATACAATCATGTGCGATTAGAATTGCAGCAGCCACAAATTTATCACCGCAACCTCCCTTCATAATCATCACCAGATGCAGTTCCTGCATAATCGGCCCATTACGTTTTGAGCGAGACAAATCCACGCGCCAGTGAACACCGCCTTGCCTGGTCGCAACTTACAGGCACTACCTGATCCACGGGCCCATGTTGCTATTAGTTGTATGTGCAATCATAAGTAAACAATGCCTAACTACCCACTCGGCCGCCAATAAAAGAACAAAATGACACCGCTTATTGTCGTGTTTAAACAAGCCGAAAATTCTGTTTCAGCAGTACTCAGAGGGGGTGTGGAATCATTCAGATGTCACACAATATTATCTGATGGCTGATGGAACGTAGGCTATTGCACAGGTCGGGGCAGCACCAATAACTCCTCAAGATTATTCTTCTACTACATACTTTACACGCTTTACAACCATAAATATATGGCAAAGAACTTCAATCGAAGCTTACCCTCACCTAATTTTTTACCAGCCTGCCTGAATGTGCTGCTGCACACTTCATTATTCATGAACACATTAGGCAGATGGAGTAGAAAGTGCATAAAGTTTTGAACAATTGCCAACTAATACAGGTGCACTCATACGCCGAAACTCTTCTTCCGTAGTTTTTTTGTACGAAATGGGCGATGAGCAGCAAATTTGGATACTTTTGGGCTATTTTAGTGTACTTCAAGGGGCTTGTTATCTGTCGGAATATTTTTTACTTCCTCTTTTATCACAAATATTTCTCATTTACACTAATATAACGAATAAATTAACTAACTTTGCCAATATAGCGTTCTTGTTCAAAACCAGGACATTGCACGGTTAGTGCTGTGTGTTATTTTCAAAAGGATCTTTTCGCATGAATTTCTTTTTTGCTACCATTCTAGCATCTGCGATGATATCGCGCAGTTTATCTACTCCTAAATATAAGTCATCAGCCGGATGTCCTTTTCATCTGCCCCACGTGATTTTATTATCCGAAACATTTAATTTTATGCAGAGCACATTCTGGGGGCAGTTGTATCAATTTTGACTTAATTTATGACTTAGCATGACTATCTCCTAAGGGACAACGGGGAAGCATCTTTTTTGTGTCCAAGTGATTCCCCTCATCAATAATTTCAATTTGATCGTCTTTGTCCCGCGGCGGCATCAATTTGCTCTTGAACCCAATAGATTACTCACCGTGACCATGTCATTATTATGACCAGAATGAATTTCTATTTGTCTCACGTGATTTCTCTCAATTACACCTTCAAATTGACACGTAACACGCCCTAGCGCCACTTCACGTTGCACGTTAACCTTATCCATATTCACCATGACTGTGTAACGATAACAACCAGGCAAGAATTTCTTATTTGTCCAGCATGAATCCCTTCACAGCGATCTTGAATTTGACACTCTGCACACCCTCGTGGTATCCCAAAACATTTTCGACCATTCTATTACTCACTTTGACTGTCACGAGTACGAATCGGATGTATTACTTTTTTGTCCGAGGTGATTGCCCTAATCGATAACTTTAATTTGCGACACCCTTGCCTAGAAGCCATCAATATGAATTCCAACCATTATGATGACTAACTATAAGTAAGAAATGATAATGACCACGAAACGTTTTTTTTTCTACATACTTTTTCTCATAGAGACATTCAATAATATAATCCAAATCCCCTAGCGGCACATCGCTTTGAATTTTTAATCAACCTATGAATACCCATTACTATTGTGTTACGCTGTTGGCCATTTTTTATAATTTTTCTATCTTCGTTTTTTTCAGTTTTTCAAAATTTATTTCCATCAATTATCTCCAATTAGGCAGGTTGAACTTCCGCGATATCTACGATTTTGCGGAGATGCGGGGCGTTACATGGTCCTGGCTGAGGGGGAGTGGGGTACTCGGCAAAGAATGCTACGCATTAACAAAACCGAGGGATATCCATGAATGCGTCACGCTTGAGAGACTCACGGGACAGCTTGCTTTGAGACAAGGCCGTTTTTTAGTATGCTGAACAAGAATACAGGCAACCGTAACCGTAAATATCTTCGATGTAATTAAACTGACCAGTAAGTGCACATCTCGCCCAACCTTGTTTGTTTCTTCCCAGGGCCCCAGCACACCATCTAGTCTGGACCCCTGTGTCATGAACACGAATGCGCAGACTATGTCAAGAGTATGATATCCAATATATCAGTAGAACCGCTTGCAAGCAGTGCTAATCAACATGGCCACCGGGTATAGCTGTAGTATTCTCCAGCGAAAATTGGCTTCATTCCTCGAAGAGTATAGTACCAGGTGTTTGAGCTCACGAATTTGTACCCGAATAATTTTTAGCACGCGCGAATTTTTAAACTCATAATGCTCATATATTGTAAGCCCATCTTACACCGAATATATTCTGAGGTTGAGCGAGTTCGAGTTCATCTTAGTTTTGAATTCATTTTGAGTTTTCAGTGTATTTTGGGTTCCGTTGTCATTTTATTATTTGAATCAACTTTGAGCTCTGAGAACATTTTGCGTTTTGAGTTCATGTTGAGCCTTAGTCTATTTGAAGTTCTGAGCACAGCTTGAGTTTTGGGTCCAAGTGAGTTGTGAGTACATTTTGCGTTTTGAGTCCAATTAGATCTTGAGTACATTTGGAGTTAGAGAACATTTTCAGTTCTGGGTTTCTTTTGAGTTTTCGCCAGAGTGATTTTTGCGTTTCGCGCTGACTTTGAGTTTCAGTTAGCGTAGATGTGCGGCTCTGCAATGAGTCTGAGTATGAGTGAATGGTGAGTTTAAAATAATTGTGTAATTGAGTTTGTCGTGCCAAATATGTCGAGTTATGGCTGCCAATAACTGCTCATTTTAAAAAGCTCTATTACTTCATTTCTTTATCGCAACATTGCGAAACATTGCGTCAGCGTCACGACCAAGCACCACCTATTCCTTGGTAGGGCTGCGCATTGAGAAGATGTATTAACTTGTTCGTTGCTAAAGAAATTCTTTGCAGATAAAGATAGACGCGTAGTATAGACTAGCCCAGCAGATAATCTGCAAGATGGCGGTCATTATGTTCTACTTCCTGAGCCTTAGCTTCGACATCGCGGAAAATCCTCAGTGTTTTATTCACGTTTGAACGGAACTCTGCGAGTTCGGGGCGTGCTGTGTGCGCAAACGAATTTTGGCACGTCAAACCTACTTTAAAATGTTTAATCAGGGTGCGAGCTTTTTTTGGATGACTGAAGTGCCCAATTTTGTTCGATTTTCGTTTGGCGCGTAAAAGCTGTAGTACAGTTACAAGCTGCAATAATTTTTTGACACTTGTGTTTCGCTTGAGTTCTTGCAAAATTCTTTTGAAGCCAATATCAAACATTATAGATTCAGGTGGCATTGCAAGTACCATAAGAACGAGTTTGTTATTCTGGCCTTAGATGTACTCCAGTAACGTTTGTATGACGTAAAATTAACTTTATTAGAGCAAGCTGAAGGGGTTATATACTCTCGCAATTTTCAAAGACGCGTAAACTTTTATACCAATGTATAATGGTGAGGTTCAGTTGTTACATTCCACGCTTGTTTCTAGGTTATGAGTTTTACAGTCTTTCATAAAAAAACCGGAGCGTTGCGTTCAGCTTAGCCCTGATGTATTGGATTGTTGCTCATATTATTATCAGAGGTGATAATGAGAGCATGATGGTAGTAAATTCTAATAAACAATATAAGCAGCTGGAAGTCTATTTTCAGATCTCCTTCCAATCAATCCCAGTCTGAAGAATAGGAGATGTAGAATATTTATGGTCTGTGGTGCTGCTAACGACTCAGCGCGGGCCATTGATATTTGGGTTCGTGACCCATAAATTGTTAGTCTGGCGTGCCTTATCCACAAATACTGCGTAATAGTGTTATACACTACATATGTCTTATACTACCCTTACCTCTTCAAGGGTCACCTCAGAAATCTTCGCCAACCCGCCAGTTGTCGTCAGCAGCAGTGAAATAGAGGTAAGTCAATGACTACCAGTATTTTCTACTCGTTCCCTGTTCTTCACTTAGGGCAGTTCTGACCAGAGAATCCGAAAGGCACAGTGTGCAGCTTTTCTATTCTAGATGAATAAGAAAGGAGGTCGTAAGCTGAACTTTCCTCGAAAAACCAAAAAAACTTGTGCGCAAATTTGCCTAAAGCGTTTTCCTAGGTAGCATTTCTAAAGCAAATATTTGTAAGGATGGAATTACATAACGGAAATACCCACCAAAAATAGAGTCTGCAAATTCTCGTTAGTGAATATAGGGTGATAACGTACAAAAAATGTAAACTTTGTTCAATTTGAAGTCACATGCAGCAGAAAATATGCTCAGAGAAAGCTGCTTATCTTCGGGTATTGGCACGGTTGAAACAATGATAACTTTCTATTTAAACTTCGCCCGCTTTCTCAGTAGTGTAACGAGGTTTGGTATGGGAGTGATGTCCAAACCTGTATTGTCATTCTATGTCTCCTGAGGAGAATAATATTCAATTTTTAACAGAACCTATAAAATATTTTCGTGGTTTTCTGAGCATGTCACATTTATCTTAACGCCGGGGAAAGTTGCCGTTGCATTAACAAACGGAAATTTGATCGTTATTCCACGCGAAGGTATTTTCTGCAAGAGAAAACGGGCGCTCCATGGAAAAGTAACTAAATGTCTTTATTTTTTATAAGCTATACAAACCTGGGTCTTTAGGAGAAGAGGTGACGGCATTGCAACTAAAATATTTTTGCATTCCTAAAAGAAACATTAGGTGTTTCTTTTCCGGAACACTTTAGTGACATTTTAGGATGCCGCCTTAAGTGTCACAGGGACCTTACTATTGAAAGATAAGGCAGGGGTTACGAGTCGGTTTGTTGGATAGTTCGGACCAAAAGCAGACCAGGAGAAAGTGAAGGGCGACTCGCAAAAATGGTTCACCTGCACAAAAGTTTAGTGTTTTGTTTAGTGTGTAGACGTTTGGCCGCCATTGATGTGGTTTTGTATCGATGTCGGCGTTGTAATTGGGCAAACAAAAACAAGTAAACAAACTACGAGGAAAATTTGGTGAAAGTGCGAAGGAAAGACTAGATGCTCCGCGGCGGCGATGCACGACGAAAGTGTGAGGGGAGGCCGTGAGACAATGTGGAAGGTGACGACAACCTTCGACGTGATGGCCTAAGATGCCGCGCCATCCTGCATCTGCTGCTCAGGCGTTCACATGCTGAAAAACAGCAGTTCTTAGCCGGGACCAAGAGAACTGCTGGAAGTGCTGAGCCGAAATTTTACATCGAAAGGCGCAGTAACCGTCACCTATTTTTTCGTAAGTGTCGCAAATGCTTCGCTTTTCGGTCGGTCCAGATAACAGACAGAAAGCGAGCCCAGTGAGAAAAACAACACGATGGGTGGACAGGACAAGCGCTAGTTTCAACAAGTCGTTATTGCAGAACCATGCCATATAAACACGTCTGGCTACAATGAAGAGAGAAAGAAGGAAAGGAAAACGTCAAAATGATGGGCGAAAAAAGAAACACAGTGCCGTACCGCGTACTACAAGAAATACAGATCAAGATTTATATTTCCACAGACGGCCTGCTGACGGATTCATCACCGGACCTTGCAATCTTTGCCGCTTGAACAATTCCTCTTGTCTGGACCGAGTGGTAAAAATTCCAAAACTGTCGTTTGGTCGTACGGAGCCTGAAACGGGTTTCCCAAGATAAAGTTGTTACAACGGACCGCGATCTCGCCGTAGTCGGCAACACTACTGTCCTTGCTCTTGCGCTCTTGTAAGCGAAATTTTAAGCATCTGCCAGTCTAGCCGATACAATGTCTCCCACACGACAGAGAAATATTGTATACAAGGCTATGTCAGCATTTAACAAAGGCACCTTTGTCTTTAATTGCGGAGATGGTTTCCGTGCACTCGTGGGATAGCTCAACCTGCACAAGGAAAAGCTTGTTAGGCGCTGTGAACGTGACCTTGACCACTTGAACGTTGCCCAACTTTATTGAGGTTGTGAGAGATTTTAGGTATGTATGGAATACCAGCTTTCGTTTTTTGGCTCTTCTTTCTTTGTCCTTCCTCGGGTTTTCGGCACTCTGGTCATCACTTCAGCAATTCAAACTGTAACCCGCCTTGGGAAACGCACAGCTTTCAAGCGTGCAGCCTGAATGTGAAGGCTTCATCTACGGCATTTTGGCATGACTTGCAGAGAGCACTAGAGAAGAATGAAAGCACTATGTTCCTCTTGAGCAACTCAGAGTGGGCGTAGATGTACGGTAGGAGCGGATTCTTGGCTTTCGGCTCGTACAACAAACATACGTGATCATCTTTGAAACGCAGCCGCAAATACAAAAGCTTCATGCTGTCCTGCAGAGTCAATTCAAACATGTATGTCAGTGTCATAAAACAGACATTGAATCAGCCAAGATATGCGACACAAGAAGGTCAGTCAAGGATAAAGAACTGTTAGAGCAATTCATGGCTAGTAGTTCAAGAAAACTGGAAGAGTCTAAAACAATTAAAAAGTCGTCAACTTATCTGAACCCTTTCAAAACTTTAAGTTCGCCCAGCCGCTGAAAGAAAGCATTGTCACAACGCGTTAAAATCAAATGACATAAAACAGGTGCGACACACTACCCAATGCAAACACCCTGCTTTTGCAAGAACTGCTACTGTCAAAGAAAACAATGGTTGAGTTAAGACTGAGTGATAAAATCTCCAAGAATCCGCTGGTGTTCATACCACACGCGTTCTGAAATTGAACCACACCAAAATCTTCAATGGCGTTCTCGACACTGAAAAGCAAACATTCATGTGGCAAAAACTAAAACAAATTTTTCATTTCGGCAGAAAAGGCAGTTAGGCTTGCATGGCCACCTGTGGTCAAAAAAATCACTTAAGCTGCAGATTACCTCGTAAGAAACAGGTCGGCCACCTCCAACAACTTAAGCTTGTTCTGCGAGAAGTCTGCGGCAAACTTTTTCCAAATCGCTGCCTCGTAAACGATCACGCAAAACGGACATTCCACCTTATGAATCAGTGCCGCAAAACAAATTTCAAGTGATTCATTGTCGCAGCTCCATATTTGTTTGACAATTTCTATCAGGTTGAGCTGCTTATACATCGGCTTATCATGACAGTTGACCTTTTTCAGTGACAGCTTTCGGTGGGATTTAAAGACTGCTTGACCACAGTGATAGGACGTGGCATGGAAAGTTAGTAAAAAGGTCAAATGTCGTGCTAGGGCGATCCGGCATTCACGGTTAAACGCAGATGTAGATGCAGATGTAGCGTTGTCTGTGTAGATGCAGATGTAAATGCACATGTAGCGTTGTCTACGTAATTACTTTTTCCTGTTGTAGACTCTGTATTCGCCAGACTGGGAGATGCTGAAACGTTCGCTTACAAGAGCACAAGAACAACGTCAGTAGCCTTGCCATCGGTGGAAAGCCGGCTCCCTATTGTAAAAAATGTATCTTGTAAAAGCCGCGCGATCCCATGTACGACCAAATACTGTTTTGTATTTTCGCCGCTCGGGCCTCGAAAGAAAAATTCTTGTAGCCGCAGTGACCGGAAGGTCCAGTAATCAATGCCTGACTAGGTCGTCTGTGGCGTTGTAAAACATGGAGCTGTATGCCTCGTCGTAGGCGGTACGGCACTGTTTTTCCTCTTTCGCCCATTGTTTTGATGTTTTCCTTTCCGTCCTTTTCGCTTCATGCTTGCAAGACGTCTTATTTTTTGCTGGTTCTTCAATACATCAATTATCAAAAGCAGCGCTTGTCCGGTCTCCACTTTGTTCCCTTTTATTTACTGCGCTTGTTTTAGCTGTGGCTATGAACCAACACCCCAAACATTTTCCCGACGGAAGCGTCAAGATGATTCAGGTGTTCAGAGGGGTTTTGTTTTTGATGTGAGGTTTGTTGTGTGAATGTATTTATTACGGTTATCAGACTTCGCGGTTAACGGTTCATAAATTGTACTGCTAGGCCTAGTCCGTGGAAGGGGGAGGGAAGACAGACTATTTTATTGGTGGGCGTGGGGTTAATTAGAGGGAGACCTGGCTTAACGGTGTTTTTTTTGGGGGGTGGAGAGTAAAGATACAACTTGGATAGCAGGGTTTTATACGGAATTGATGTTTATTTCGTTGTCAAGGAAAACCGCAGGTAACAGAAATGTCACGTAATCAGTCAGGCACAATAAAAAATGTACAGGTAAAATTTCTTTTGAACTCAGAGTTTGATTTATGCACAATACCGCGATTGAGATTTCTCCAGTATGACGAACACATCTTGCAAAAGGTATATAGTAATCACATCAAACGCAGTCGGTATAATCAACACGCTTTTTACCGTGATGCGTCCCAATTGGATTCAAGCTGTAGGCTGCCTAATTGGTAGGACCGCCTTTTTTCTACGGAAATTTTATCGAGATATTTAGCGGGGAGCACACCTGGAATATAATAGCGGGCTTCGGGTGTAGTGCTTCCTATTTTGTGTTCCAAGGGCTTCACAAGGTTAAATAATGTTATGGTAATGATGGTGGGTACAGTTAAATCGCGCAAGGCCGACAAAAGCTAATGTTATTGTTATTGTAAGAGATAATTTTATTTCATAAGGCCGGATGTGCAATAAATAATAAACTTTCTAGTAAAAACAGAAGTGAAGCGAATGCAAGAAGATGGCTGGTGTATAGGGCCAGTGTGAATATGCATGATATAAAACAAGCTGTAAAAACTGGACGGCTGAGAAAAACTGAAAAGAACGCCTGTTAGAAAACATTGCGTTGTTGGCCAAGAAGTGTGATGGGTGTAGCGCGATGTGTTGTCTGTGCAGTTCAGGAAAATGTTTGTGTCGTGTGGTGTCGAATGCCTTGCATTGAATGAGTGTGTGAACTACGGATAGGGCCTCTTCGCCCTTCCTGCCCTGGGGTCTTCAAATCCCGTGAGCAGATACGAGTGCTTTGCATGGGTGTGCCCTATCCGTAACCTAGCCAAGGCGACTTCCGTGTATGTGCTGTGTGAGTCAGCTGCGTACCGTCCAAACTGTTGCTTTATTACATGTAGTTTGTTGTCTGTCTGTTCAGTCCAGTGTGTTTGCATTGTTCTGTGCACGTGTTGTATTGTATGGCTTGAGGTCTGTGTCGGGTACCGTCCTAATTTCTACAGTGTTTCCCAGTGCAGCAGCAGCGGCCCTCTTGTCTGCCAACTCGTTCCCAGCGATCCCAGCGTGTCCTGGGACCGAGCAGAAGAGCAGCTCATGCTTTTGCGCATACACAGACATGATAGTGTTCAATACAAGAGTAACTATGCGGTTTTTGGGGGGCTTGTGTGATGATGGTGCGCGAACAACACTCAAGAACTCTGTATAGATGATGGAATTGGGAATTTGATTTTCAAGAATTGGTCGTACAATCAGTGAGCTGCCATACGCATCTGCTGAATATATCGTTGTGTGCACGCTCATGGTTTTAACTGATTGAAATTCGGACCATCAGCAGCGCAGGAGACCTTCCTGGAGGTTTTAGAAGCGTCACTGTAAAATTCTGCTCGTGGGTATTTAAACTGCAGATACCGAAAGTGCTGCAGTATTGCAGCTCGCGGTACCCGATTTTTGTCAAGTTGTAATAAAGAAACGTGACCGGATACAAGGTGAACTTGCAAGGCGGTAAAAAATTTGAAAAGGAAGTCCTGTACACATCTCAAAATGAAGTGCTGAGATCTGAGGCGCGCTCTCTCACTCTAAGCGAAAAGGCCTGAGAAACAGATGGGCGATTTACAAAGAGCACAGATGTGGATGTATTGTTAAAGACAGAATGAAAGGATGGCTGTTAGGCGATAAAATTTTAAAAGCATAAAGCAAGTCCAGGTATGTTCGTTGGTTCTCAAGGGACCCCTTGTTACACTCGACATACAGACTTTTGAGAGGGCTAGGGCTAAAAGCTCCCGACGCAAGACGTAGCCCCATGTGTAGCACTAGGTAACGCATTCGCAATGCTGTTTTAGTCGCCGACACATACACCACACTGCCATAGTCTAAACCAGACCCACCCAAACCAGTATACAAGCGCAGCAGGAGTTCTTTGTCAGCCCCATACGATTGGTAGGGGAACCTTAAGGGTATTCATAGTTATTCACAACTAAATAATTGTGCTTCTTGTTCACAGGAAGCGAAACTCCATTGCGAGTAATGTGTGGGTCCGGATGGACCCCTCGCTTTATGGAGAACACAACGCAGGAGCTTTTTGCAGAATTCAATTTAAAACTATTGTTGTGTGCCCAGTCGGCAGGTTTCTTGACAGCAGGCTGGACTTGACGTTCGCAGATTGACATATTACATGATGTAAAATATATCTGCACGTGGTCTACATACACGGAATAAGAGATTGTAGGTGGCAGTGCCTTTCCAAGAGAAATTATCTTTACTATAAAGAGAGTGCAGCTCTACCCGCCACCTTGTGGCATTGTAATTTGTTGAACGTGAACCTTTGAGAGCGCACTACCAACTCTTACTGGAAACGTTCCCTCTGACAAGTAACTAACAAGGGTGTTCGACATGCTACCAGAAGCAAGGAATGACTCAAGGTCACGAAGAATTCTATAACGCCAAGCGGTGTCGTAGACCTCCTCGAGGTCGAAAAACACAGTTAAACAATGCTGCTTATGCACGGAGGCATCTTTGATGTACGAGTCAAGTGCTACCAGTTGATCGTTCGTCGATAGCCCCAACCTGAAGCCTGCATGGCAGCACTCGAGAAGACCATTGTACTCAAGGAAGTACACTAAGAAATCGGTGAAGGTGCGCTTCACGACAACGCCCTAGAACGGCCATTCAGCATGCTTAAAGGGGCGAATATGGCGAATGACGAGTCCCAGCATGCGAATAAAGTAGAAGCCAGGATCTGCGCTGGGACGACTGCGTAAGGTGCGCGTGTGCGGCGTCGCCTCTTATTGGCCAGGCGCGTTTTCTCCTAAGGCTCGAATACAACTCTGAGCTGTGGCAAGATTCAATATCAGCGGTATTGTTTGGAGCTACTCAGGACTTACGGCATTTGTACTTGCTATAAGATCAGCGCTATCCACTGATGCATAGTCCAACGTCACAATGTCGATTCTGATTGGCCTTCCGGGCTCAAATGTGTGTGGTTCTGATGTTGTTCCCTGCGCCTTTTGGCAATATCTCAGATAACATCATGCTACGCCAGTTTTAAACCTTCACCTTCTGACACCTCATGACGTCATCAACGGAAAGCTATGTCACTATGCACTGCGCGTTCTCATCATTGTCACTTGCGTTTTCGTGCGCAGCACCTTGACTTCTCGTACAGGGATTTTGCGGCGGCGGCGGCGGTGACTTCAACGTATCCAAGACAGCAAACGAGAAACCCAAAAAATAAAGCAAGCGCGAGAAGGTTCGTCGAAA
This sequence comes from Haemaphysalis longicornis, assembly GCF_048455015.1. Lineage (NCBI taxonomy): Eukaryota > Metazoa > Arthropoda > Arachnida > Ixodida > Ixodidae > Haemaphysalis > Haemaphysalis longicornis. Next base: position 141,885,299 of record NW_027526335.1, on the reverse strand, counting down.
GTGTGAGAAAGTGTATGGCAGGCAAAGGCTACCGAGTTATCTCTACCGTTCCCTCCATTCACTATTTCGCATGCATCACCGCCGAGGAGCGCCCTCCCCTTCATAGTTTGGCCAGACGCTGCGCCTCCGTTTATCAACATCATCATCATCTCCACCAGCCCATCTATGCCCTCTGCAGGAAAAAGGCCTCTCCCATTGATCTCCAATTAACCCGGTCCTGTGCTAACTGCGACCAATTTATCCCCACAAACTTCGTGACCTCATCTTTCCATGTAACTTTCAGCCGTCCCCTCCAACGCTTGCCTTCTATAGGGATCCACTCTGTTACCCTTAATGACCAACGGTTATCTTGCCTTCACATAACCTTTCCTCCCCACGTCCATTTCGTTTTGTCAATTAAGGTAATATGTCCTTAACAGGCGTTTGCTAACTGACCTACTCCACTCACTTCTTGTCCCTTAAAGGGGACAAGAAGAGACACAAAAAGAGACACAAACGTTTTGCATCTTTTTTTTGCGATAAGTAGCTAGTAACCTACTTATAACCAGTAGAAACCTCATCCCCTTCAGCGTGCGACGGTTGTTTATTTGAGGCATTTTAAATGCGGCCAGTCGCAGTTTCGGTTTCAGCGAGTGCCGGGAAACGATGCATTTTGTGGATTTTGTGTGAACAAAGCTGACCACGTGACCGCCAGAGGGATATCACAGAGCAGAGCCGCCGTAGCACTGTCGAATCCGCATAGACGGCATATTCTGTGAATGCCCCTACGTACTGATCTCGTGAGGCGCTTAATTAAATAGCAGTAATACAATTAAGGAAAAAGACATCCCCCTCACGAGGGGCACGATCAAATGCACAGCATTTCCGAGGGGGTGCGCCGGCAAGTCGTATCTCTCGATCGCGGGACCCGTGTCGCCATCTTTCGGAGGCGCCGGACAACTTGTGGCGCTTTTGAAACAAACCAGAACTGAGTGAAGGATATAAGGCGCGTTCAGTGCATCGAAATCTGTGTCGGTTTCGTGGCTCAGTCGGTAGTGCGCCGGGCACCTTGCGTTCCGCCCGCGGCGTCATGGGTTTGAAACCGGGCGCCGGAAACTGTTATTTCTTTTATAGTGTAGTGGCGTGGCTGCGGCTACGACAAGGTGCGCCTGCGGACTACGACAAGGCACGCCAACGCCGCGTGACATTGTGAGTTACTAAAATGCTATGCATTTAAAAGCGACCGTGGATGTGACGCAGGCGCTGCGAGTGCAAATGCTACCGCGGCTAAAGAACGACGCACGAGGCTCGAGACGGTGGGTGACAAGACGCGCGCTTGGAGCAGCCGGCCGGTCTGCCTACAGGTCCGCCTACAGATGTGTTCGGCTTAGCACTGCGGCGGATATTCGAGTGCTGCTCTCGCAAGCAGTGCAGATGACAATTTTAAATGCTTAGCATTTTAGTAACTCACAATGTCACGCGGCGTTGGCGTGCCTTGTCGTAGTCCGCAGGCGCGCCTTGTCGTAGTCCGCAGCCAGGCCACTACACTATAAAAGAAATAACAGTTTCCGGCGCCCGGTTTCGAACCCATGCCGCGGCGGGCGGAACGCAAGGTGCCCGGCGCACTACCGACCGAGTAACGAAACCGACACAGATTTCGATGCACCGAACGCGCCTTATATCCTTCACTCATTTCTGGTTTGTTTCGAAAGCGCCACAAGTTGTCCCGCGCCTCCGAAAGATGGCGACACGGGTCCCGCGATCGAGAGATACGACTTGCCGGTGCACCCCCTCGGAAATGCTGTGCACTTGATCGTGCCCCTCGCGAGGGGGATGTCTTTCTGGACACTCTCGCTCTGCGTCCTTTTCACGTGGGATTACTCTTTAAATAAACCGTTTGGAGTGTTGTCCACAGCGAATTGACTGCGCAATTTTAGTGGCGCAGATAGCGCGCTTCGAAATAAGAATATTTGTGTGCGCTAGCCAGTATTTTAGTTAAACTTTACCGGTTTCAGGAAAAGTCGTTTGCGCTTTCCACGACTATACTCATCTCTTTTTATCTTGGTCTTGAATCTACTTCAAACTCGGAAGTCTTCGAGGGCTGTCTGCAATCATCACGCCTGGTAAACTAACGATGGCGTCCGTTCCGCACGTGTCCATGCAAACTAAAACACTAGGATGTGCTCTCTTTAACGACCCCGGAAAAAAAGTGCGAGGCGACGAGAACCTCGAACAATCACCATGGGAGGGAAGATGGCCTAGTCTGTGGCATAGGGGTCTAGATGAGCTCTATATAGTAGAGTGTAATTAATGCAACCCGCCATCGCATCATTAACTCCTTTCTCATGTAAGCCACCATGGTCGGGACTTGGGGACAATTTCGTGCAGCGGTAACAAGCTATCACTCGAGCTACCTGCGCCGGCCAGGGCCACTTCGCGGCCGTGGCCGCCGCCAGCACAGCGACCATGCGGCTAGCTAAGTGGGCTTTTCGTGCCTCCGGCGCGTTTTCGCATCCAATGGTAATAAACAGTAATAGAAACAGAGTGCCTGGAATCGCTGTAAAACTTTGGTAGCGGCCAGCTGCCCCATGAGCTGACGAAATCACGGCGCCTCCGCCGCCAACGATGGGGTCGTTCGTTCTCGAGGGCAGAAGCTCCGCCCTCCGGCCCTCCGATTGGAGCGGCGAGCCGGGCGAGCCGGCGAAAAACGCCCGCAGTGCGGAAGCGGCAAACACAAACTCGTGACGTGTTTAGATCTTGTTTATTTACACGATATCCTCGAGATGTCGATTGCGCGTGGTCCTCGGCTGGCTGCTCGGTTGCGTTTTGCACACTTTAAGATTGGTTTTAAATATGTTCTAGGCTGTATTCGCAGCTGATATTTTGCAGATGGTGTATATGTGTTCCCACCAATCTATCTCCGAAGTTATCTCGCCTTCAAAATTCTGTGTCAGTGCCCCTTTAATGCTACACCTATCATCTTCCGTTGCATTGCTGGTTGAGTCGTCCCTAATTTAGGTTGAACCCTTTTAGTGAGCCTCCAAGTTTCTGCCCCGTAGGTGAGTACCGGTATGATGCAGCTGTCATACATTTTCTTCTTCAGGGAAAACGGTAGGCTGCCATTCATTATCTGAGAATGCTTGCCGTATGTACTGCACCCAATTCTAATTATTTCTGTCTCATGGTAGGTATCCATGGTCACACCTTGGCCAAGGTAGGTATATTCGCTTACCACTCGCACTGCATTCCGACCTATCTCATACCGCTGTGCTGTCCCGAGGTTATTGATCTATACACTATTTTTCTGCATATTGTTTTCAGGCCCATGGTTATACTCTGTTTCTCTAGCGGAGAAAGCATGTTTTGCAATTCGTCTCCCGAGTTACTTTGGAAGGCACCCTCATCAGCAAATCTGCGCTAACGGAAGTATTCTCCATTAATCCTTACTCTCAGCTGCTTCCAATCCAATTTTCTGAATACTTCTGATGAACAAGCTGTGAATGACATTGGCGAGATTGTGTCTGCTTGTCTGACGCCCTTTCTGGTATTTATATTGTAGCTCTCCGTTTGGACGACGATAGTAGCTGTGGACCCAATGCAAGTATCTTCTAGATTTCGTACATAATGCTCATCTACACCACGGTTCCGTAATGCTTCAAAGACTGCTAAAGTTTCGACCGAGCCGAATGCTTTCTCATAATCTGTGAAGGCTATATATAGGGGTTCAGTATACTCAGCGCACTTCTCGATCACCAGATTGACTGGTGCGGCGGTGAAGAGGTGGAGTAGCGGTAGAGCATGCGCCTCTCTTGCAGAAGGACTGTGGTTCGAATTTCGTGGCCGGCAATTTCCACTGGAAACGAAAATGCGGGTATTGATGGAATTGCAGCTTGAGACTGTATGCGGCCTGGCCCCGACGACCATTGCCGGTAATGCTCGCCCTCACCAGAGCAGGATTGCCCATTCTGGGGTAGTAACGGCCGCAACCTCCGATGAATACGGAAATAACCATTCGTTTATAGCTAATCCGGACCCCGTGACTTTTGAGCAGGTACGTAAACACACTATTAACAACCTGGATGTCACCGGCGTGCGCTGCCGGTCGATTGCGTAATCACGGTATCACTTCCTGAGACGCAGAAGATATGCGTCCCCACTGAGACTGCAGTTCGCGCTGCTCAAAATGTTCGCCTACGACAGTGTATCATTTGTCAGCTGCTTTTTTGGTAAGTTTTACTTCGAACATTAAAAACTAGAAAGGCATAAGAGCCAGCATGCTTTCCCAAACCGTAAAGAAAGAGAGAGCCCTGATAAGAAATAAATTTGTCGAAGATATATCACTGTAAGAAGTTAATTCATAATAAGGTGTTGCTCTTAAGTACACTCGACTGCGGATAAACTGATAGGCGCTTTTTAACGTGAAAGTGATAAGTACCAGATAGCACCAAGATCTGGCCCGTGTCATATCCGTCACTAAAATGACACCGCCAGAAACAGTTCCATTGACACGGCTGTGCCCAGACTCGAACCACGAGCTCTTTCGCAGTAGCGGGTGGTGCAAGGCGCTCTGCCCACTACGCTAGATATCCAAGCCGAAGTACGTTAACGAACGTACCTTATATCTTTCACACTACTTTCTTTCTTGAAATGCCGTCTACGAGATGCTGCCGTGTAGCAGTAGTGAAGAGAAGCAGTTCAGCAGGACATAATCAGTGCCTACAGGTGGCGCCTCGATGTCAGAATCTTCCTGGACGCGGGATGCGGGTAAATTGAGACACCCTCCGCCACCTACTGCTTCCGGTCTCGGTTTCGGTTTTATTTCGCTTCATGGTTTTCAAGAGAATGTGGTTTTAGTCGGATTTATACAATGCAATGATGTGGCGCGTGCATTCTATTGTCTAACGTTGATGCATCTAACGGTGCCATACCGACGTAATACAAATAGCGATGTGCAAGTTCATATGGGTGTACAATAAAAACTCCCGTCAAGGCATATTTCGTTTTCGTTATTTACCCATTGCCATAAAAGAGGCATCAACCACATTTTTAGTAAAAGGGACTGCCTACGTACTTTTAAGGGAAATAGGGTAATTCTGTAACCTAGATACAGGCTTGCCCAGTGCGTCCTCTATGCGTTAGGCAGAAAAACGCACAAACACAGGACCGAACAGAAAGTGGGGCGAGACTCTGCAGTTGAGACTGGAATTTGATTTCGTTGAATGGAGTGTAGGTTCGCTCCAAAGGACTGAGCAAACATACTCAGTAGTTGCCACCGTAGGACGAACGAATCATTTGGATAACGAACAATTGAAATCTCTTTAAAAATATCAGGTACTGTACAGCCCACCCATAAAAACTTTTTTTCGATCTGCGAAGTCCTCAAAGTACCCACGGCTGTGTTTACCTTCGTATTTTTTATAAGGTCAATTTTCTAAGTCCTGCAAGTGTATCAATTGGCCTAGTCTGCAAGTGTGCACTAGACAATCAATGTTTGCAATTGTGAAGGAAGCGCAAAATCTACTAGCTTGCCAGTAGACCATCTTCAGATTTTCGTTTACTCTGAAATATTGGTCCTCTACGTTGGCATGCTGATACTGTTAGGGGAAAGCAGTCTATGTTGCATTGGCATGTCACCTTGAACTACATTTGTGTTAATGCGAAAGGTGCAAAAACTGGTGAAACAGCTTATTATTCGCAACTAGGCAAACAGACACGACAATTCACAATCCATCGTTTCTTTTTTCAAATGGGCCTTCTTGTGTTTGGAATAGTTCAGAGAATTCTGTGAAAAAAAAAACTCGCCTTCGTTGTCGGTTTTTAAAGTTTTAGAGCGAACTACGACGCCGTTCGGGAAAGCAACTGTTTTAAATGAGTTGCGTTCTACTGCTCTACTATTTTATTGGCAGAGTGATTATATCGTTTAAAACTATTTTAGGGTGAATATCTTGCCATCTCACTACTTTGGTATGTGCTAGGTATGTACGGAGGACGAAGAAAAGGAGTACAAGGATGTAAATTTTGTGTTCGGTCGTGGTTTTTGAGTAGGTGTGCTGTGTGACTTACTGTGTTGCTCCACGTACAGATACGTCTATTAAATACTTTTATTTCCGAGGTAAAGAGCCTCCATTGAAGTGACGACGACCGTCAGAGAAACCGGCGGAGATAATATGTTAGCGACACAGTGAAAATATTTCCGCCGACATCCATGTTTTCGTTGATAATCACCCAGTTGAGGCTCTTGTGGACTCTTACTGATTAATCAGTTATAAATGGCTCACTCGTGGCACAGCTTCGAAAAGTGAGGACTTCTTGGTATGGGGCTCCTATTCGTACAACCGGCGTCCACCGCGGACGACCGATTGACGTGTGTACTCCTAGGGTTCAAATTATTCGTGCAACATGTCATGATTTCTTTATTTGGCTGGATAACTGTTCGAGGCAACTTATATTCAGGCAGGACTTCTGCGAATTTGGGGTGCACTTCTGAGGCCGCAATTAATTAGGTGAGCTGGTCGTCACACTTTCTATATCCCGGACATTGGAAGACGACAGCAAGGAACTTAGACCAGCCCTGCTCGTCTGCGCAGACAACGTCACGCTACCACAACGAGCAAGGATATTTGTCACTGGATAATGTCAGCCATCCTTACGCAGTTGTGACAACGCAGAGCACGTCTCGCCACTCCTAGCTCGGTTGGTCTGTGCTGCCTGTGGCCTGGCTGACATGTGTACAGGGCGAATTGAGATAATGCTTATTTGCGTGCGGAGCATCAGCATCTGTTGCGGAAAACAGCAGCTGCCTACTTCGAAAAAGTCAGGGAATGTACCAAGAGTCACAGTTTATGGCTATCACTGATGTGAAATGTACTCTCAAAAACCACGAAAATTTACTTGAAGCCTATACCAACGGCGACGCAACAGCAGGGGCTTCTCAAGGTGATAGACACTTGCAGCGACAGATTTGCTGCGTAGTACAAATGCGGCAGACACCGTATATAAACATAACATCATAATCGATGAAAACGAGCGACCTATGCTTAGCGGTCATTAGGGCGATCATGAAATTTCGGCCATATTTGTATGGGTGGGGTTTTCACCTGGCGACCGACCATCACCCCCAGTGCTGGCTCGCAAATCTCAACTATCCCGTCAGAGCGCCTCGCCCGCTGCAGCCTCAGGCTACAAGAACTTGGGGTGAACGTAGTATACAAGTCGGGTCGGAAACATAGCTACGCTGACCGCCATTCACGTGTCCCGGCTGCTCAGTCCTCGACCGGTACAGACGATTACAGGGGATTCCCGGGTGCCACACTCCATCGGCTTTTGCTCAGGAACCGCGATTACACATTGATCTCCGTTCTCTCATCAACCACCTGAATGGACAAACCCCTCGATTGCCTCATATTTTTGCATGCAACCGCACATAATCTTTTCTTTCTAACCAGGTGCTCTACAAGAAAGACTTTGGTCTATAAGCAACGTCATACCTATTTATTGCGGCCGAGGCAGTCAGGGAATAAATCTGCACGCCTGTCACAATGAGCCGTCGTGCGGGCATCTTAGCATCGCTCGAGCGCTGACCGGCATGTGACACAAGTATAACTGGGCAAAGCTATCCGAGAGTGTGAAGTGGTGCGTAAGAACATGCCGAGACAGTCAGAGGCGTACGAAGCCCCCTACAAAGCCAGCTGGAAGTGTGCAGCTAATAAATATACCTAAGGAACCATTTCAAGACGTTCGCATAAGCCACTTGGGACCTTTTCTTGTGTCCTCATCTGGCAATGACACAAGCTATTGCGAGACGAAAGGTCTTCCAAGTGGCATTGCAGCAGAGGTTAGGAAGTTTGTCCTTTAAAATTTTATGCCGGGTGATGTGGCCACGAGGGTACATATCATTATAGAGGAATGGTGTTCACGGCTCAACTAATTAACAAAGTTCTTAAACTGTGTTGTACCAGTCACCGCAAAACAACGGCGTACTTCCTCAGGACTAACACACTCATTGAAAGATAAAAGAACACAAAAACCGATATGCTTTTGATTTACGTCTATGTAGACCCCGATAACTGGGGTGGCATACTTCCGTGTGCAACATTCGCTTATAACACCGTTATGCTGGAACCAACGTGTTTTCCCCTTTCCGTTTAGTCTACAGTACAAATGTCACCATTTGAATCTACTTCCTGAAGAGTGTGCCAATGTTACAAAGGACGCGGAAGAAATCACTCAGCATTCTGAAACCACAGCCTACTACCACGCCAGCGCATTCAATACCAGCAAACCGTCGAAGCACAGTGGTATATTGTACGGAACTTAGAAGTCACGTAATCGCCGTGAGAACACATTTAGGCATGGATCACGGTTCGCCATAGAGGTCAGTCTGAGAAGTAATTGGGACGCTACTCAGGTCAATAGAAAGTTTTTTCCGGTGAATCAGTGTGTGGACTATCAAGTTCTTCTTGAAGGAACAGTACCCTCGCCTAGGGCCACAATTCAGACTGAGGTTCGAAGTGTCGCCAAGATGAAGCCTTATTAGGGTCGATGAACTCCAGTGTGAGAGACTGTGACACTGCAAACATGTGATTTTGGTGTACTTCTCTATTGTTTTCGCTTTTTGAACCCGCCTTTCCCATGAGCTTTTTAGGCACCGGGAAAGTTCTTTCCAGGGGAGGGGTAGTAACACAGTGATTCTATCGTTTATTCCTGATGCACGGTCATCACTTTGTCATGTCGCCACTTGGCTATGGGCCTCTGTAACTACGGTAGAAGAAGAAGTGGAGCTCGAAGAGCGAGATTTACTATTCGGTCCTTGTTTTCGCGCACCTGTGCTCTGTGGCCTAGTGTGTCATCGTGGAAGAGATTTGCTATTAAAGTCATTTACTTTCATATACTTGTGTGCACACGTGTGGGCGTCCAACATTCGGTGAAATAGCGGGAAATTTAAAAAATGTTGGTTTCGTTGTTACAGAGTTATCAAGATGAATCTAAAACGCCAGCCATAATTTTCTATTTTGAGTGCGTATTTTCGCAATTTATTGGGAGCTGAAATCGTGTACCTCATTTTCATCTATAATGGGTTGACCTGGAAGGTCCATGAGAACAAATTACGAAAAAAATGAAACTTTCTGACTGGCTTCTGTTCGCAAAAGGGACGTCCGCATTTCCGAGTTGTTGCTTCTGTAACATTGTTACCTTGTCGGGAACCGCGGGGTCGCAGCGCAGCGCAAGAGAGAAAGTATCAGCGTGGCAGGCTTTCGGAATCGAACTGCCCGTGCCGTGCTGGCGCACCAAGCACGCGCCGCTCGTCTCTTTATTCTCGTCTTCTGTAGCCGGCGCCAAGGCGCCGGCTAAGAGCGCCAACCAGAGGGCGCCACAGGGCCCCCCGCCCAGACGGAATGTCGAACGTGACGCGACGGCGAGGCTGGCGGGCGTTGGTTTTGGGGGCGAGCGGTGGAGTGTTTAGGCCTGCGATGTCTGCGCGGAGTTCGTTGGGTGGCGTCTCGATGTAGGCCGGTTTGAGGCGGTCCAACGAGACGACTTCTTCGCGGCCATTTAAGAGGATGGTGGCGGACTTGTGGGTCTTGTTAAGGACACGGTACGGCCCATCGTAGGAGGGGGTAAGAGGCGCCTTTACGGCGTCCCGCCTGAGGAAAACGTGTGTCGAAGACGCCAGGTCGGGATGCACACAGATGCGGTGGTCTGAAGACCGAGGTGGGACCGGTCGCACGTGCTGCATGCAGTCCTGCAGGCATTGGAGGTACTCAAGCGGCTGGGGCGAGGAGGCCGTAGGGACGAACAAATCGCCAGGAAGCCGCAGGGGTGCGCCGTAGACAAGTTCAGCAGTTGAACAGCCGAGGTCGCGACGAAGGACGGCACGCAGGCCAAGAAGCACTACAGGCAGGTGATCAACCCAGTGCTCTCTATCCAAGCGCGCAGTGAGAGCAGTTTTTAGCTGGCGATGGAGCCGCTCAACGATGCCGTTGGCACAGGGATGGTATGCTGTGGTGCGGCAGTGTTTAGTGCCAAGCAAGCGGCTGAGGGAAGTGAACAGGGTGCATTCAAACTGCCTGCCTCGATCCGTGGTAACAATGCCGGGGCAGCCGAAACGGCAAATCCATGTCGAAACGAAGGCTTTTGCGACCGTTTCTGCCGTGATGTCCGGAATTGGTACGGCTTCGGGCCAACGGGTGAAGCGGTCAATCATTGTGAGAATGTACCGGCAGTCACAGGAGGGAGGAAATGGTCCGACCAAATCAAGATGGACGTGGTGAAAGCGACAGCTAGGTGGCAAAAAAGGCTGCGTTGGGGTCTTCGTGTGGCGGGTCACCTTGGCTGTCTGACAAGCGAGGCACGAACGGGCCCACTGGCGGACATCAGCGTTGATGCTCGGCCAGACGTACCGCTGTGTGATGAGGCGCTGCGTGGCTCGGATGCTGGGGTGGCAGATGTAGTGGAGGGAGTGAAACACAGCACGACGGAAGGCAGCCGGAACGAAGGGTCGAGGCACCGCCGCAGACATGTCACACCACAGTGAGCCAGGCATGAACGGATGAGGCACAAGTTGTAGACGAAGGGAACCCGGGTGGTCCCGCAGTGCTTGCAGCTCAGGGTCTTGAATCTGCGCCTGAGCTAGGCGTTCCCAGTCCACAGCAGATGCAGCACTGCCGATGGAGGTAATGCGTGAAAGCGCGTCAGCCGCCTCGTTGTCGGTGCCTTTGATGTGCCGAATGTCCGTCGTGAATTCCGATATATACGCGAGCTGACGGAGTTCCCGTGCAACGTATTTGGAGGAGTTCGTACGGAAAACGTACGCCAGAGGCTTATGGTCCGTAAGAACGTGAAAGGACTGGCCCTCCAAAAAGTGCCGGAAGTGCTGGATGGTGGCGTAAATGGCGAGCAGCTCACGACCAAAAACGCTGTAGCGCGTCTCGGCAGGTTGGAGCTTCCGAGAGAAGAAACCCAGCGGGTGCCACTCGGAGTCGAATCTCTGCTGGAGAACAGCGCCTATTGCAACGCTGGATGCATCTACCATGATGCGAGTGGGTGCGTCGGTTTTCGGGTGGATGAGAAGCACCGAGTAGGCGACGGCTTGTTTGACAGCGTTGAAAGCGGCTTGAGCTTCGGGAGACCAGGAAACCGCGGATGAGGAGCTCTTGGTTGTGCGAAGAAGCTCAGTCAGTGGATGCAGAAGCTCGGCGCAGTGGGGTATAAAGCGTCGCGAGAAATTCACCAGGCCCAGGAATTCACGAAGCTGGCGGAGGCTGGTAGGTTCAGGGAAATCCTTCACGGCTTGAACGTGAGAGGGTAAAGGACGTATTCCCTGCGCCGAGATGTGATGGCCCAGGAACTCGAGCTCGGACGTCCCGAAGACGCATTTCTGGGCGTTGACAACCAGGCCAAATTGTTGAAGGCGTTGAAAGAGTTCTCGGAGGTGACGCTCGTGATCTTGTGGAGTAGGACTCGCGACTAGGATGTCGTCGATGTACGCAAATACAGCCGGAAGGCCGCGCGTCACCTCGGCAATGAACCTTTGAAATGTTTGAGCTGCGTTGCGTAGCCCAAAGGGCATGCGCACATACTCAAACAAGCCGAAGGGTGTAGTGATGGCCGTCTTCGGGATATCGGCAGGCTCGACGGGGATTTGGTGATACGCTTTGACAAGGTCCACTTTGCTAAAGATTGTGCACCCTTCCAAGTGGCTTGTGAAATCCTGGATGTGGGGTAGGGGATAGCTGTCGTGGACAGTCTGAGCGTTGAGCGCTCGGTAATCACCGCACGGACGCCAGTCTCTACTTTTCTTAGGAACCATATGCAGTGGAGACGCGTGGTTGCTGGACGATGGGCGGATAATACCGAGTTCTAGCATGTGCTCGAATTCACGTTTAGCAGTCGCCAGACGCTCACCGAAGAGGCGGCGCGGCCGAGCTGCAACTGGTGGACCACGCGTGACGATGTGGTGGGTAACGCTATGCTTGAGCGGCTGCTTTAGGTTGCAGGGTCTCGTGACCTCAGGGAAGTCTTCGAGGATTCTTGCGTACGGGCATGAGGGAAGCAGCGTGCGGATGCCAGTTGGAGCGACAGTAGACAATATGCCCAGGATGGAAAGGCGCGTCTTGGTGTCAATCAGGCGATGGTGACGCATGCTGACATCTAGGTCAAAGTGGGTGAGGAAATCGGAGCCGAGGATGGGCTGACTGACGTCGGCTACTACGAAGACCCACCGGAAGGCGCGTCGCAAACCAAGGTCGAGGGTGAGGGACCGCAGACCATACGTGGCGATAGAGGTAGAGTTCGCTGCACGAAGTGTAGTCCAGGTGACTTAGAAGTACGCTCATCCTTGGTGGCCGGTAGTACACTGACTTCAGCACCCGTGTCTACCAGGAAGCGCAAACCAGAAATGCGATCCATGACCAGGAAAAGGCGGCCAGGTTGTAAGGCGAGGTGACTTGCCGCCATTAGTGATCTCACGGCGCGTTTCCCGACCAGCTGCATGGGGAAGTGCAGTGACGGGCGCGGTGCTGGAAAGTGCGATGGTACTAGCAGATAGCCGAGCTTCGAGGGCTGCGCGAACAAGAACCACCCGGGGAAGACGAACGGCGGCTAGGACGTGGGGAGGAGCCGCATCGGCGATCAGAGGACGTCCGAAGCGCTTCAAAGGAAGCGGCGAGTTGATCGATCCGAGTCTCTAAGGGGGAAACGGCCGATGACTCTGCTGTCGAAGCGAGGGGGGTGACTGAGGGAGAAGTCGCGTCGTGAACTTTATCAGCAAGCTCGGCGGAGTGGTCGAGGGTCAAGTCCCCTGCAGCAGCTAAAACGATGCGAGTGGACTGTGGCAAGCGCTGCAGAAAGAGTTCTTTTAAAAGTGCACCGTTGGAGTCCACGTTGCTCGCGCCCACAAGCTGTCGCATGGTGTTGAGCAGCTGGGAAGGGCGGCGATCTCCAAGCTCTTCGTGGGTGAGCAGGTGCCGGAGGCGCGCGCTCTCAGACGCCGTGGTTCGGTCCAGAATACTTTGCTTGAGCCGCTGGTACGGAGTATCGTTCAAAGGTGAACCGATGACGTCTGCCACTTCATCAGCCACCTCCGGAGGCAGGTTGCAAAGCAAGTGGCCAAACCGAGAAGTATCCGAGGTGACGCGGTGCAGATCGAAGACGGCTTCGACCTGGGCGAACCAGACGTGTTGGTTCTTGCGCACGAAGGTGGGCAGACGGAGCTGTATGACTGCGACGTCCGGCGGCCGCGAGGAAACGTCAGGCAAAAGAGGGCCCGAGGGCGCGAGGTTGCTGGGGTCGGTCATGTTTTAGTCCGGAGTCACCACTGTCGGGAACCGCGTGGTCGCAGCGCAGCGCAAGAGAGAAAGTACCAGCGTGGCAGGCTTTCGGAATCGAACTGCCCGTGCCGTGCTGGCGCACCAAGCACGCGCCGCTCGTCTCTTTATTCTCGTCTTTTCTAGCCGGCGCCAAGACGCCGGCTAAGAGCGCCAACCAGAGGGCGCTACAACCTTATCCATTTCCTTGCTAGCTGCGCGAGTAATGGGAGTGTGAATAATATATTATGATCTGTTTGTTTGCTTCATACGACAAACACTAATTTCAAGTTGCTGCATTTTGCAGAATAATGGCTGCGTTTGGTACCAGACGACGAATGGACTACAGCACCATGGCAGATTTGGCAGAGGTGCGGAGCAAGCGGGGTCTCCACTACGACTTCCAGGTAAGATGTCTGCCACGTAAAATAAGGTTTGGGTTCTAACAGAGGTCTCTCGCAATGTTGTCATTGGTTCATTATAAAAACAATTGTGCGGTAGTTTATGGGCAGGCATTTAGGGACGCTGCAAATACATCGTCCAGGTATATACGCGTTCGGGGAAGAGAGCACAACTAATTTGAAGTCTATAGATATACAGTCCTTCCCGCATGTATCCAACTCGAGATGATCGTAAAAAAGATCGGTATATGGATAATTTTATATACAAAATATTTTTTTTTGCTAACGGTAACAAAAGTGATGTTGGGATTGTTTGGTATATAATATAATTCGATATATCTGCGTTTGGTATATCCGGTATTGAGAGCATTTATAAGCATAACGTCGCAAACTATTACAAGCTTGATGCTCGACCCTGTAGCACCCCCTTGAATTGGATTTGAAAGCCCTTAACCCGGCATTGGTGTCTGTCCAAGTTATTGCAAGAACCGCCAGAAATTACGTCAAAAATTTTATTTGTACGCAAGCCATGTTCTATGAGAAAGTGTACAAAATGAAGCTTCAAATTCAAAGACTGCATCTGGAACTCCTAAAAATACCCGTGTTATTTATAGCTATATAAAGCGGCACAAGACCAAAAAAATGTAGAATGACCATCATAACGGTGAAGGACACACACGGTAAGCTGATAGTCAATGAAATCATTTGAGAAGCCATTTACCTATTGCGCGCTTCGTGTGATGAGTGAAGAGCAATATTGAAATATGTTTAAAACAAAACAAGTACACTTAAAAATTACACACTTAAATGTTCACCACCTATATCAATTTAAAAGGACGTAATTAGCATACAAATGACAGCATTCTAACTCAGTGGATGATGGCCTGGGTGCGGTGCACGGGGACTCGAAATGACATCCAAAGACAACAGACACAACCATGTCTGGTCTACCAGACAAAGGGTCGAATCCGGCCTGTGCCTGTGTGATTTCTTGCGAGAGTAAATGCTATGCGCATGAACGCGGGTGGACAATCGGTGGTCCTAAGGTAGTCCGCCCCTAAAATAGTTGTTGGTATGAAGTAATGAAGAATTTGGAAGCCTGCCGGGAATAATCTAAATGCGTGATACCAAGCTTCGAAACATATTGGAATTGATGTTTTGCACTTGAGAGCTTTACTGGACTTTAATTGACTTCGAAATACAAATAGCAAAATTTTGACATTTTTGCCGCCTATAGTTTGGAGTTAGGTAAAAAGGTTATTTATTCATTGAAAAACATATATATCCTAAAAGCGAAAACGTGTATAAAAAAGTAGATAATTTTGGTTGTTTTTCTTTTAATTCAAACGAGCCATTAGCTTATATTTATAAACATTTTCAGAGGAAACAATGCTGTCCCTTGTGGCATTGGCGCTGTTTGCATGAAATGAAAAGAACGCGATAATTCTGGTGGAATAAATTTGGCGGTTTCAACAGGGAAAACACAAGGTGCAGTCCTAATAGTGATACGGTATATATTATAAAAATAGAGAAATACTATGTTTTGGTGAGCATGTATGCGCACTATGGTTAACAAAAGTATGGGCTTGTAGGGTGAGGAATTGGGAAGATACGTATAATAAACAACGAAACTAGTGAGAGGAAAGAGGAAAGTTTGTGTACGGAATATATGGAGTCGAAAGAATATGTTCGATATGACTTGCACCATTTTCTACCTCGACCAGCCAAATTTTCCTTCACGGCGTGCAAGACAAGAAAGTACCAACTCGGCTGGGATGAGGGATCGAGGTTACCAATCACTTAGCTTAGTGTACATAGCGCGGCCAATATTTACCCAGTGTTCCCCGCGCACTGCCCACACAAGCGGCAGCGTCGGCGCGACAGATTTGTCGTCTGCTTTAGCGGCGGTTAAATTGTGGCTATTTTGGTGCAGCTTCGCATCCATTGCGCGCTTACTTTGCACGACTTTATTAACTTGTTCGGCAGCACCTCCTGGTGACCCCAAACCCGACGGAAGTTAGTCATTGTACGGCAACGATACGTTCAGGATTATTTTGCAGGGTTGGACAAAATGTAGAGACATCATGCAGTCATCTGGTCGCTAGAGAAACTCTACCTTTTCGCACTGCTTGCCATGATTGGGACTCTGTTTTTAAATTGATGAATTCCAATTCGTTTATGTCTTAAGAGGCATTACAAAAGGTGAAAGGAGCAACTAGTTCTAATAAATAGTTATTATAAAAATTCCCTCGCACTTCTCGCCATTTTAAAGCATATTAAACTAGCTAGTTTAAATCGGTGTAAACAGGAATCACTAAGTTCACATGCCAGATTTTTTCGGTGTTTGTGCTTGTGTCGCGCGGGGGTGTAGGCATGACCTAGCACATCAGAATGGCTAGGTTCTGTGACGCTCCTTCCGTTTTGTTTCTGCTGACGCATGACAGGGCTTCAGGGGCGGCGTATGCCACTCGAGTCCGCGCGCGGCCGACACTGCGGTGTTCGGGACACCGTCCCCACAAATTCTAGGTAACGGCTGTCTGAATCACTGCTTTGTCTTTTTGTAGAGCCACGTGTGTGAATTCAAGTGATTTCGCATGGGAAATTGCTGTTGGTGTCTTTAAAGATTAGCTTTCCAACCACCTTTTCAGCATTGACCGGAGCCAATTTTTGTATTATTAACTATCTAACAGTTATAATTAGGACAGGTTAGGCTGAACACCTAAAGACATAATGATAACTAAGATGAACAGGGTGCTGCTTTCCATAAATTTGGGTTGCTACACTTAAAGTTGTATGGTACAAAAGTGAAAAGCCTCATTTATTTTTAAGGAAATATTACTAAATTCCAGAAACACAAGTTCTTATATATCTTTGTACAGACGTTATTGCGAACTCACTCACATAACCTATATATAGAGAGAGCCGGCGAAAACAACTGAGGTCCGCGTAATTTCCGAGCGCCGGGTGCAGCCACAAAAGAACAGCAACCCTTCTAGCAAGTAGTGATTATGATGATGGCCCATGAAAAAAGATGAAATGAGATAGTGAATAACATGCACAATGTAAAAACAACAATGAAGCTAAGTGGGATGTTCTACGGACACAGTGCTAAGCCTCTCGTGTTAAAAAGGCCAAGTTCACGCTCACACTAGCATTCTCCCACAGCTGAAGCGGCCAACCTGGCTGTCACTGTCAGTTAGAGGAATCGCGGCTAAGAAAAGGCGTTATTCGGGCAACGTGCCAGATCTCAGTTCCACAGCAACGATGGTCAGTGACACCAGAAGTAGGCGTTACACGATAATTGACTGCAGAAGTTCGCCCGCAGATTATTTAAGGGCAGATAAATAGGGGCACGAGGTTCTCGCATAATCAAGGAACACGGAGAGGAGTGGCAAGCAGAACGCCTTCACTAGGTTTGAAATAGACAGAGCGATGCGCCTAGCCATGGTGAACTGGCGGTTTTCTTGACACACCGGTGTGTTCGAATAAAGAAATCTGCGGCAGTCAGCCATCCCAGAAACAAACTGGTCGCAAAAATTCGCTGTTGGAGGTATAGGTGGAACGAGGAAAGGCGCGTCGAGTACAGAAGAAGATGAACGGACATAGACAAAGGAGGACGGGGACAATCCAGTGGTTTGGAGCACAGCGGTATTGTAGACCTAGGTAACGAACGGTAGAATGGTGTCCCTACTGGTGTGGCCAGGGCAAATGTAGAAGAAAAACATGTCCGAAAGGGTCCGATATGAGCGCTTCGTTAGGTCGTTCATTTGGGGTGGTAGCTCGACGCAGTTTTATGCATGGTTTCAGTGTCTCAAAGACCCGCGGAAAGAAGAGAAGAAAGAAACATGCGTCCGCGGTAATTGCGAAGAACTCGGGAAGGGGGGACCGTGGCGCCAGAATATGGTTTTAAGAAGAAATCTGCAACTTCTGAAGCGCCCCCCAAACGAATAGCAGCGTTTCAACGCAAAGCGTCAAGTGGTCCACTGCCTTGAAAACCCACAGATGGCCGGCCGCAGTTCCAGAAGGGCGCCCGTACAGGTCAATTACAGTTATATGAAAGAGAACAGAATAGTATAGAAGTGTTTCTAGCGTCCCCGCTGGTGACGAAATCAGTTGTTTGAGGTGTTGGCATGGTTCACACAATGCAACATACTTGGCGACGCTGCTTGAGAGGCCAGATCAAAAAAGTTCGTTTGGCATACTCATAAACATCCCCCTCGCGAGGGGCACGATCAAATGCACAGCATTTCCGAGGGGGTGCGCCGGCAAGTCGTATGGATTACGTATTGGTTGTTGGTTTTCTTGTTACACGCTGCACGTCATCAAATTTGCGGTGGGCTACAGCGGGGCGTCCCGGCAGCACGAGACGCGACCAGCGCTGCTGGTCTCTCGATCATAGTCTCGATCGCGGGACCTGTGTCGCCATCTTGCGGAGGCGCGTGACAACTTATGGCGGGTCTCTCGATCATAGTCTCGATCGCGGAACCTGTGTCGCCATCTTGCGGAGGCGCGTGACAACTTATGGCGCTTTCGAAACAAACCATAAATGAGTGAAGGATATAAGGCGCTATCGGTGCATCGAAATCCGTGTTGGTTGCGTGGCTCAATCGGTAGTGCGCCCGGCACTTGCCGTTCCGCCCGCGGCGTCATGGGTTCGAATCCGGGCGCCGGAAACTGTTGTTTCTTTTATAGTGTAGTGGCCTGGCTGCGGACTAGGCCGAACGCCGCGTGACATTGTGAGTTACTAAAATGCTATGCATTTAATAGAGAAAGAGGGGAGAAAAGGAGAGGCAGAAGAAAGGGGGGTTCTCAGGAGCAGACACTGACGAATACGAAGGTCGAACAGCGGAAACTTGAAAGGTAGAGTAAGGGACCGCTCAGCGGCTCAGAATGACGTGACGTGCCGCATTCCGCGTACTGTAGAAAGAGAGAGAAGAAAAATAAATTACCACACTTTTAACTTCACGATAAATTAGTTGATGGAAGTTTCCGTTACAACTTGCATCTTTGTTATTGGGGCATAGTGTCTTGTATTTTGTCTTAATGGCCTCTTCACATAAGGGATCACGTGAATCCCCTCGTAAAAAGTTCGTTTGGCATACTCATAAACATCCCCCTCGCGAGGGGCACGATCAAATGCACAGCATTTCCGAGGGGGTGCGCCGGCAAGTCGTATGGATTACGTATTGGTTGTTGGTTTTCTTGTTACACGCTGCACGTCATCAAATTTGCGGTGGGCTACAGCGGGGCGTCCCGGCAGCACGAGACGCGACCAGCGCTGCTGGTCTCTCGATCATAGTCTCGATCGCGGGACCTGTGTCGCCATCTTGCGGAGGCGCGTGACAACTTATGGCGGGTCTCTCGATCATAGTCTCGATCGCGGAACCTGTGTCGCCATCTTGCGGAGGCGCGTGACAACTTATGGCGCTTTCGAAACAAACCATAAATGAGTGAAGGATATAAGGCGCTATCGGTGCATCGAAATCCGTGTTGGTTGCGTGGCTCAATCGGTAGTGCGCCCGGCACTTGCCGTTCCGCCCGCGGCGTCATGGGTTCGAATCCGGGCGCCGGAAACTGTTGTTTCTTTTATAGTGTAGTGGCCTGGCTGCGGACTAGGCCGAACGCCGCGTGACATTGTGAGTTACTAAAATGCTATGCATTTAAAACAACTGCTTTTGCTGCCGTCGTGTACCTTCTGGAAGGCAAGGTGACCAGCCGTAGCGTCTTCATGAAACGTTTTCAAAATGTGTCTCCAAAGAGAGAGGGGAATGATGGTTCACCCACTTGTCGCCGATAGGGCAGTTGTTGTACAGTAAAAGACAACACCCTTCAAGAGTCTGAACGTTTTAAGTTACGCTGGAGAGAGATGAGATAAGACGGGACTTCCAGGGTTGACAGTTTCCACGACTGGAACTTGCGAGAGCTGCCACCACCGGAGCAGACGCTCATTGTCCTCGGTTTAGGACAATGGACAACGTGGAAAAGCGTCGGCATCAGCGTTTTTCTTACCGGTCTTTTATATCACGATAAAAGCGTTCTCCTGCAGGCAAAGTAACCACGCGCCAAGGGGGTTCGGTTCGGTTTTTTTATGGAAGACAACAAGCAGAGTAGGTGGTTGTCAGTTACAACGGTGAAATCACGTCCTTACAAGTATGCCCGAAAGTTTTGAATATCCGACTTTAAGGTTTAACGCGCGGGCACAATGCAGGTGATGAGGCGCGCCGTAGTGGAAGGCTCCGGATTAATTTTGACCTCCTGGGGATCATTACTGTGCATCGAAATCTCGTACACACCGGCGTTTTTGCTTTTCGCCTCCAATAGAAAAGCGGCCACCGCGCCCGGTAATCGTACCCGCGACCTCGTGCTCAGCCGCACAGCGCCTTAGTCACTGAGCCACGGCGACGGGTGAAACTTTTGAATAGACCAAGGGACAGCGAGGCGCTCCGGATCAGTTACGAAAATTTTGTTTTCGGCTAATGTCAAAGTGCGGCTCGCATATGCAACTAATCGTTCAAAAGCAGAAGCAGTGCGTTGAAAGAGCACATCACCAATACCATGCCCCCTGCCGTCGGTGGGGAGTATTGTTTGGGTGATTTATCAAAATGGCTAAGCACCAGAGAAGCGAGGGGCTGCTTGAGTGTAATAAGCCCTGTCTCCCGTTCTTCCGACTAGTCAAATGATGTATTAGCAGCGAGATGATTGTGCAGCGATGAAGCAACTGTCGAAAACGTGCTGCTGAAACGAGGGAAGTACGACCCCAATTAAAAAAAACTGCGAAGGTCTTTCTGACGGAGACGTCAGTAAAAAATTTAATGGCCCTATATTCGTGGGGATCATGGCGAATTCTATCTTTGCACACAACATGACCGAATTCATTTTCGAAGTGTCATTTTTTTAGTTCAGTTGCAGGCCGACATCACTGGGGCCAGTTAAACATTGATCCAGGCGCTGCAGGTGTTCTCTAAACTTGAAATGAAAGATAACAATGTCGTCGAGGAACCACTGACACGTTTTCATTTCAATCCACAAAAAATATTGTCTATCATACTTCGAAGGTGGCCAGAGCATTGAAAAGCTGAAATGGCTACACAAATAATTTGACGAGGCCAACGGCATTGTGAGAGCGGTTTTCTCTTTTTCGGGCTCGGGCATCTTCAGAGCTCCGTCCGTGCTGGATCGAAGATTAACTCTTTAAAAATAATCTGCGCCTTGCAAGGTGTCTAAGCATCGTCGATGCGAGACATCGGGTACAGATCTTTGCGCGAGATTTTCTTGAGTGCCCTAATATCCACACAAAATCTCATGGAGGCATCATTCGTTTGAACTGGCTCTACGGAGAATGACCTGGAACTCGGAGAACAATAGCAAGTATTTCTCTTCAACCTGCCGTCAAGGTTTTTTTGATAATTTAGCGCTGTTAAGGTGAAACACGGAACGGACGTCGCCGAAAAATTCAGGAATCATCCGTTTCAATCCGACACGTGGCTGCTGAAGTCGGTGCGACTACCAATTCGTGAGAGTGGAATATTGTGTTGTGCATGCAACCAAGGTCAACAGTTGCCTGGTTTCTTCGGGGGTAAGGTCAAAAGGAATATACTGGAGCGTTAGATAAGATGAAATATTCCTAGGTGATAAAGATCCGAGAGAAACAGCAGCTGTCGCGCCATAGCGGAGAACGGAACCAGAAGTGGCTAGTTGATGTAGGAAAATGGTATTTGATGTCCTTTTGACTTCGGCGAGACTGGTGTAAGTAACCATGTAAAAATGGACAATGCACGCGAGTAGTAGCAGTTCTTTAAAAGAAATTCCCGGTTGGTTCAAATAACACATCGCCACCCACAGTGTTGTCTGAAGCCAGAGAGATTACTGTTTCTTCGCCCGGAAACAGGGTAAAGTCGGAAGCAGTGGTCAAACAGCTCTGGCTCGTCAGTGACACTAGCTAGGTTCGTTTCCGTAATCACAATCATCTGTTTTTCACAGGCGGTAATGGCAGATGCGAATAGCAAAATGTCCAACCCTAAAAGGATAAGATGGAAGCATGGAGAGCGTATCGGAAACTGAATGTGATGACGAAGGCCGTTGATGACCACATGCGCTGTACATAGTTCTGAGGGTTGAATCATATTTGCGTTCGCAGAATGCAAAGCTGGACCAGAGAAAGGAGTTATTAATTTGCGCATTCTCCTACACAAAGTTTAAATTTTTTATAAATATGCTGGTGCCAATGTCTGCAAGTGCTTCCGCAATAACTCCCTCTACATATTCCATTGCCCGTAAAGGGGACTCGCACTGTTCCTTCGTGACGCAGTTTCACTCTCAGAAAGTGCCGCATCTACTTTTCCGCACGATTTTAACCAAGGTGGAAGGCCGGGGGCGAGGTTAACGTAGAGCGACGGTAGGGTGCGGGAGAGCGGCGTTGCGCCGGGTGCAGGTCTTGAGGAAAGTTCGTAGCACCACGAGATGGCGAAGGTTGCGCGAAGGTGGCGAGTACACGCGTTAGCAAGCGCTTAGCCGTAGTAGGTGTCGCAGTCGTTTTGTGCGTAACTTTGACGGTTGTCTAGGTGGCGTTGTTAGCCAAAACAAGAAATATATTCATGAATACCCCAGTTACAACACATTCGGACGCCCGTTGGGCGTGTTGCTCTCCACAATGTAAAGGAAGGCGGGGAACGCACAGGTGGCAAAATAGGGGCAAATGACCACGATCTGTCACAGGAGCAAATTGCTCCCTAAGACATGTTCGTTTCGCAACAGCTTGGGACTAAGACAGCACGATAACCGGAGCATGACGACGGGGTTGGGGATTGTCGGTCATATACACCAGGTCCTCCAGTATCAAGTCGCGCAGGCCATGGGAGTGGGCATGAGTGTTCGGCATGCAGGTTTTATTACGCTAGTGTAACTCCTCACGGGTGATATTCAAGATCAAAGTAGGGGGCTGTGAACACGAAAGGAGCCGGTAGGAAAATAATCCTGTTGATTGCGATTGGACTGCAGGCGGTGCAGGCGCTGACAAATCGTGCATACGTTAGCAATGGAGGTAGGGTTCTGTACTGCGAGAGCTCTAAAAGCGAAGGAGCAGATTCCTTTTATGATGTGATGTATTTTTGCGGTTACCGACGAGTTCATCCCAGCGTGTCGGCAAAGCGCGATGATATGTTCGGTGTACGAAGAGTAGGCATCGTCCGGCTGCGGCGCGTGAGTCGTGAGTTTGGTTTTGGCTCTACAAGACACAGTCGATCGCTTGCGGGAATTTTCGCGCAGCTCTTTTAGAAAGGTGGTTAAATCAGGGACGGCTTCTTCATGGTCTAGAAACTGGGATTTCGTCACTTCAGTCAAGGAAAACGAGACGTTCTGCTGTTTGAATGTATCACCCCACCGGTTGAAAGTGCTTACCTGATTTATCTGACCCAGTCAATTTTGGACATTATCACCGCGGAGGCCAGCGAAAAACTGGGGATTGCGCTGACGGCAGGTGTCAGTAATGGCAGGCTGGACCGTGGCGGCAGCGTTCCTGCCCGAAGGGCAGCCATTGTGCTGTATGGAGCTGGTGAAACGTAGTATCCATCGACTTTTTTTGAGCTCCAGTGGTGCGACAGCGAGAGGTAGACAGCAGGGTCAAAGTCACCGAGAATGCCTCAGGCCTGCTTACTTTGCGAGTTCTGAGCACAGCGATAAAGCAACAGCAACCATTCCAGCCAGCAGAGATGATGGTGATCGCCCGTGAAAACAAATTGGCTTAAATCCACTCTGTGATGGTGGTTTGAAAGCAACGCTTTCAACAACACCCACAACAAATGCCCATGAATTCACACACGTGAATGTCTTAAGACTGATACCGGTAATTCTCTAAGCAGTTACCTAGAATTCATGGGGGCGATGTCCCGAACGCTGCAGCTAAAGCCATGGCCGGGCACGAGCGGCGGATGCCACCGCTGTAGCCCTGCTGTGTGTCAGCGGAAAGAAAACAAGCAGGAGCGTCTTTTGAAGGGTCACACAGCGGAACCTTGCCATTCTGATGTGCTAGCTCGTGGATACACCACCGTGTGACACGAGCGCAGACGCCCCAACAATTTGGCATGAAAGCTTTGTGATTCCCATTTATACTGATTAAAGCGGATTTCTGGGCAAGTTGGTATTCCATTGCAAGACCGTTCAAAGCGCAAAAGGTAAAACGAGGGACTTTGCCTCTCGTCGTCCCTCGTTTTACGTTTTGCGCTTTGAACGGTCTCCCATTTATACAAACTGAAACTAGTTTAGTACGTTTGAGAATGGCGAAAAAGCTGAGGGAACTTTTATATCGCTATTTATTTGAACAGTTGCGCCTTTCGCCTTTTTATTACCTCTTAAAACACAACGGAATCGGTATTCACCAATTGAGAAAAGGAGTCAATTCGTGGCCAGCAGTGCGCAAATGGTGGCGTTTCTGTAGCGGCCAGATGTCTGTATGTTGTTTCTGCATAATGTTTGCCGCCCTGAAAACAAATCCTTAAGACAAAGTTGCCCTAAGACAAATTTATTCTGTCGTCTCAGGGTTGACCAGAAAGTGGTGTCGAGCAGGTTAATCAAACTGTGCAAACGAACCGCGCAATGAATGAGAAGCTGCCCCAAAACAGGCCCAAAACAACTATCTCCAAAGCAGAAGACAAAGGCGCTCCTTCGACGCAACCGCTCTTGTGTGCAGCGCGTGCGCAACCCTGGGTAAACATTCGTTGCACCCTCTACACTCGGCTCTGTGTGTGAAAATTACATTACGCGTTGTTACTAAGTCATCACGTCATTGACATATTCGCACTTTCGTAACACTCCGCTGGCAAAAAAGTTTAATATAGTTCTTACAGTACACCCGCAAAATTTTCGTAACCGACACATGCCCATGTATAAAACAGAATGGTAGGGTAGGTCATAGCGGTTTTTCTGGAAAATCTGGTAGGCGGGAAGGGGCTCAAAGAGTGAAATGTCTGTGATATAGGCCCTTTTGTCACGCATTTTAAGTGCGAAGCACTTCTTAGTCGTGCCTACTCCTGCTTCCGCCGCCGTCCTCCGTCCGCAGCTTAGATCGGCGCGCCAGCCAGGCGACAGCGTCCGGCGCCAGGTTTCGATCCGAGGACTTTGCGGCCACAGCGCGGCGCTCTATCGATTAGGCCACGGACGCGACGCTGATATCAGTGTTAGTAACGCGCCTTATATCTTTAACGCATTCAAACTACGTCGTCAGCGGCGTGCGTTGGCTACTCAGCGGCGTTATGGCGGCTTGATAACTGCGTGCTGTACACGTGATTCTACAAACCCGCTAGTTCTGCATTCTCTCACGTGACTGCGCCTCCTCTCCCTTCACTCCGGTCGGCGCTTCGCAGCTGCGGTGAGCTGCGGTGCGGTGCGCTCCTCCTCTTCCCTGGCCCCCCGCTCCCCGCCGCCGCGGTCCCTTCTTTCGAGAGAGAGGGGGCCACGTTCCCTGGTGAAACAAAAACCACGGCCGCTGGACCTTGCGTGCGCTCTCATCCAGCGGCCGTGCAAGAACCATATGTGGCGCGCGCGCGGACCCCGCCGGTGGTCCCAGTTGACAGCCCCCGGCGGCGGCGGCGCGCGCTTTGCTTCGTCCATTCTCCCTCCACCAAGATTTCCGCAGAGGGACAAACGAGGCGTGTTAAGCCGAACGTGATCACGAAGGGGTGTTAATGTAACTAACGGGCAAAATGCCACCAAACTTCAACAAACTCCCCCTCATAGCATCACCCCGTGCTTCGCACTTCCTCATACTCCCCTTCGGGGAAATGCGGGGGAATTTTTTTAAACCGTCGTTCCGTCTTTCCTGTCCTTCTCGCTGTGTCCCCCCCCCCTATTGGGAAATCATCACCGTCATCAACATCATCATTGTCATCATCAGGCTGTTCAGGTCCACTGCAGTTCACTGCATTTAAATGCAGGCCACTTCATAATAAGGCACACAGTTTACCACTGTGTAATTCATACAGCCATCGTGTGTTTCGGCTTTCGCTTCTTCTAAACCCATCTCTTGGTAGCCCTCTGTTACAATAATTGCCCAGCGGTTGTGGGTTCGTCTCACTACACGGCCACCGCAAGTCCATTTCTTTTCAGTTCATTTCAATATGACATCTTCTACTCTAGTTAGTTCTTCGTTCCAGGTAGCTCGTATCTATTCATTCAATGGGACGTTGAGTAGATATAAACTTGCTTTACAGTTTGTTAGTAAGGCACCAAGTGTCAGCTCCGGTTGTTGTAACCGGTGGTATTCACTGGCTGTGGTTTTTTTTTAGTGGCAGATCTAGCTTGCTTTCCAATATTTGGGAATTGTTGCCAAGTGCTGCCCAGCCCATACCTATTCTGCCCCGGGTTCCCTTGTCGTGTTTAGGCCAGCACTAACCATCTGTCCAACGTGGTTATATTCTTTTACGTATTCAAACGTGTCGTCTCCTAAGTTTGATTAAGTTTGAAATGTTGTCTTTGCAGGCCTATATCTATTAGTTTAGATTTATGCATATTTATTTTTAGCCCACGGCCGTGATTTTTTATTGTAGTTGCTCAAGCATTGTTTGCATGCGTTGGGCAGTTTCACTCGGCAAGGCTATGTCTTACGCAAACCTCAAATGCGTCAAGTATTCCACGTTTGTTCTTAATCCTATGTTTTTCTAGTGAAGTTCCTGAATTCCACCTCTCGACATGACGTGAATAGTTTGGGAACACTGGTGTCTGTATTTCTTACTCCCTGTTGGATCGGAAATTTCTCGCTTTGCTTCTATAGGGTTGTCCTACCCATGCATACCTCATACATGTCTTGTAGAAAACTTAAGTATGTTTTCTCTACACCCTGGTGTTTTATTGCTTTTAAAAGGCTGGGGTGAGTACGAAACCAAACACTTCTCGTAATCTATAAAAACCTTCTTCTTTCAGACTTCTATCCCTTGGTTGACGACGTGGAGGTGATCCATTGGCGAGTGCCCTTTACTAAACCCAGCCTGCTCTTTTGGATGATTACTATCCATGCTCTGAACTATACTGCTTACTCTGGCAAAACAACTTGTTAGCAAGTGAGAGTAAGCGGTGGATCTGTAATTCTTTAAAACCTTGGGATCTTCTGTTCTTTTGAATTTTTTTTTGTTGGCCTTCTTCCAGAATATGGGCAATTTTTGAGTCATCAAGCGTTCCAAAAGAGCAAAGTAAGCTTTTTCAGTACAATATCTCCGCCCTCCTTCAAAAGAACTATGGTTAAGCCGTCATTACCTACAGCTTATTCTATTTCCATGCGTTTGAGAGCCATTCCAACTTACATTTTAGTGACATGTCGGACATTGCGCATTGATCTTGTATTCTTAGTAGCTCCCCCAGACTAAAGCCGCCGGTATACAGCCTGGTGAAGAATCGTTCTGCTGCTTGAATTATCTTGTCCAAGTAGTGTCTATCTTGTCCAACTTCCCTGCTCATTGCTGAGTCCACACACCTGTCTTTGACAATTCCTTGCTTCCTGTTAGTTGCTCTCAAGTTTCCCCTATCTGCATCGTTTCCTCGATTGCTAAGGCCGTTTTAGCTCCTCGTCAATCTTCTTCAGATGTGGTATATCGCTTCAGAATATTGTTGAATCCCCGTGTAATAGCTAAGACAATAGACTCCGCCACCCCCCCTTCGGAAATAAGCATAAATAACTCGTACGTTTCACGTGTTACAAGTCAAAATAATGTATAGCTATGGTTTTTTTTTCGTAGCGGTAGTTTAATGTTTCTCTGACCGTTTTTTTTGCTCTGTTTACAGTTCGGCCACAAGAATGTAAACACCTACAGAAAGTTCACATGGCCGGAACCTCATTACAATGGCTGCGCTGTTCGAGCATTCTTCTTTTCAGGCGAAAACCCGTAAGTGCGCAGTAAGACCAATCTTTGTCGTTGCCATCTTGTGCAATGTGTTGCGGTATGTATTACTAATTTGCCGAAGCCCTGATTACATAATCTCCTCAGTCCCTGGGTACCATTTGCGTACCCCTGTATCAAAGGCTATGGCTTCCAATGGTTATAGGTTCGCGCGTTCAAATCCGTCGTAACGCAAGGAGCAGACATGCTTTTACTAAATCCTGACAGATTGCGCCATATGTTCAGTCATCTTCGAAGAGATACTAAAAAAATCTCTAACATCTCAAATGAAGTACCGCTGCCAATTATGTGGTGGGAAGTGGAGTTAGATGCCTGAAGTCTGATCTTTTTCTATTCTTGCAGACCCGCAACTGTTTCTTTGCGCTTCTCACAAACTGAGAGCCAGAGTACCCAAATGGGCGCCATAAACGTTTGATGGTATTTTCTTTTGTAACTAATTTATATTGGTTAATATCGGCCCAGACCCAGAGTAACAAAGCAGGTACCCTCACATTTTGACACTTTATTTATTTTCCGCGTTTGTAAGGTTTTTGTGTGTGTAATTTTTAGGTATTTTTATAGGCAAGAGGCCAAATAAAACATTGTCCCATAAATTTTTTTTTATTTGTGCAAAATTGTGACTGAGGAGATTAAACCCAAAACAAATTTGAGTGAGTGTTGCGAATGTTTTGGAAATAGTTTAACAAAACCTTGGTATTTGCCCTCCATGTCGACATTGTCCTGATCTACTGGTATACATCTGTCAGTTTGGCTGCCACAATGCTTTGGTGTGCGGCGTTATGATGTTGCAGCGGTTTCATAGATCAGGGGTTACGTTCCACAAACTACTCAGCACAATGTGTTTTTTGGAAGACACAGGTGTAAAATTTTTTCATGGCAAATTTACCACACAGCCTAAAAATCTGTGCACCCTCATGAATTCCGCCATTAACACGCCGAAGCATCTATGCAAAAAAATAACCATATCCCTCTCCCTAATTTCAAGGATTTCACGCAATGCCACAAATTGGGTTTCTCAGTGAGCCTGTGAAGAAATATATTCTAGTTTTTACACCGTATTCTGGTGCATCTGCCGAAATAGGTTTTGATGCGGTTATTTTGTGTCAAGTTGGCATTCTTGAGTACTTCCAATCGGAGGGAGTCTGCTTCGCCTCTAGAGCATTTGTGAGGTGGTGTACTTTCTCTTGAGGATTTTTTTGTTTATCACTGTTCACTGCTCAACGGTGAGCCCTTGTAGCAGCAGCGGATGTACAGATTGTTACTTAGGCGCGAGGGTTCACATATTTATACAGGTGTGAAGGAAAGTATGGTTTGTTGCGTTTTTACTCGACCAACTTGGATTCAAGATTTCTAGCTTTGAAATAAGGAATACCAACCTCTTGGCGACGAGTATGGGTTTGTGGGGTCTACGTTTTGCGAATGCAGAAAAACAAACGCATGATTCTTATTGCAAGTGGCAGGTACAGTATATAAACATGTTTCATCTGGTTGATTTGGCTGCAACTGTTAAACAAAAAAACTTCTTGCAAAAAAAGAATTCTGCGGGGTGCATAAGAAAGAGGGAGGTTTGTGTAAGCTTTTGGCAATCTAACGGGCCTTTCTCAAGTCCTTTTTGTACAGTGGCTACTGCGTTAACTAAGCGATACTTGTTTATTGCTAGTTTCATGGTGCCGTGGAGGCCCATTGAGACGGCGGTCACTATGTGTTTTAAAGAGTACCTTCACAATCTGGTGTATGAAAATTGGTGAAAAATAACCATCGAGGGTGCAAATAGTACTGCTTTTCTGCCGTGTAGAATATTGGATGCACCGGGCGTATGATAGGGATAGAAGAAAGCTGCATTATGCACAACAGCATTTTTACGTGTTTTACGAATGAGCCTACTTTTTATTAGCAACATATCTCTATTATGCTTTTGGCCTTTTTTGGCGCTATATTTGCCCCCAAGCACTAAACCCTATTACACCAATTATTTGCCTCAAAATAGGTATAAATTCGCTCAAGGCACCAGCGAACATTAAAACTGTTGTCAATGACATTACCCATTCAGTGTTCGAGAAAACAATTGTTATATATTCCAGAAATGATTATCTTCCGCACTCTTGGTAAAATAATCCTTTCGCTGCAGAGCTACCTCCAATATTACCACCCGTTTGATCACTGTTTATTTCGCTTATCGTGGATCGGAATCAATTGTAAGTTAACCGATGACTGGTTTAGTTGAATCGACTGCAACCCACACGCCAAATGCACAACGGACTAGCACTACAATTGTGTGGTTGTGACTTCGAGGGCATGCACCTCATGTAGGACGTGCGTACCTAAGCAGTAATACAAGGGAGTTTTATGTCCTTGGAATTTTGCTGACATATATTGCGACCAATTCTACAGTTTTATCGTCAGATCTGCTTATCCATACGGTCGGACATAACGTATTCGTTTTTATCATCTTTATTTTACAGGGCTGGCGGAATTGACGTTCGATATAGCAAATGGTATTACGTCAACCCTACAATCGAGAATGGAAAAGTATATAATAATTTCTCAAACGATTTTACTTATGGCAAAACTGGACCAAAACAAGGAGTAAATGTGGAAAAGAACACATATTTTTCATTGGGCGCTATCTTTGACGACAGGTATATGGGTGTAAGTAAGCTTGCATACCGAGCTTTGGGGGACACTAAAAAGTGTCGTGCATGAGCTCTTTATGAGGATTACAAGAATGGGTAACACATGATCGAATTGAGTAAGATGGGGTGCATTGGTGCTCTGAAATAACGTTTCCAAATATTTTGCATAGTTTTTGTGGAAAATGTTCGCAGCCTGTAGCAAATATTATGTTTTTTTTAAAGCAGACCTCGTCTAGCAGACCATAAACGAATGCATAAAAGCGCCAACAAGGCAATACAATGATTGGCGGGGTGGCTTTTAAAGCAATGTGTTAATCAGTCAATGAATAAGACAGCAGGTGCAATCGGCAACACACCTGGCCATACCAGCGAGTTCAATTTCAACTACGTACATAATAGAACTGCTGTTACCTACTTTTTACAGAATGGCTGGCAGAAAAATGAGCTCGCCCAGAACCTTAAACGCACCAGTATTCTTCAAATCTTCTATTGGCGAGCAAGCGTAAAGCTGGAATGCAAAAGTACCGTGAAGACCTCTGTACTCCTCCAAAGCGTCCATTTGCACTATTAGGAAAATGGTTGTTTGTAATTAGAACACCAAAGGTATACGCCGCACAACTAAGGAACAGATGTTTTCGGGTCCATCTATCATTTCAAATGTTAACAGCAAGCTTTTTTGCAAACATGAGCCTGTAATGTATAAAAATGCGAACAAAACGATCTCTCTTTTACAAGTTTAGAGCACAGGAAAAGGCACACTTTGCCTTTTTTGTGATGAAAATCATTAGAGGAAATAAAGTTAACCCTGGCATGGTACTCATCTTGCTTTGCTGAAGCTGAGAATGAAACAACCAAGCGTTTATGTGCATTGGGCTGCATAAAAGCGTTCTTCGTCCATCCAATCTCCTCTCCGCTGTACACTTCACTACACCCACCGGATGTTATTGAAGACAAAGGGACGAGCCGCTGAGACCCCTCCCGATGATTCCTTTAATCCTCTGAACTTATGATGATGATTATAGGGCACCAGAGAGGCAGAGCTACTTCTTTTACAACGTCCTCCCCCGCACAACAATGAAGGAGCAAAGTCCGCGTTCAAAAATTGTTTAGCACATGGAGCGTTCCTTTCACGTCCATGCGAGCCAAAAGAGTTAGACACCTTGCACCTTCCACCTCCATCGATGGTAACGATGCGTTGGCGTTGGCGGACCTATGAATCAAGCCACTGCGGCCACTAGATGCAGTCTTGTGAGGCGACTAGTTGAGCTTCTTCTTTCCATCTTATTGGTAGGAGGTATTACTTTTTGTTTCCGCCTCACATGATGTTTCCTAGTGGCAGCCTGGTGCACATTGAGCATTTTAGACGTAGGCTTGTTTTCACAGCCTATAATGAGTGTCCTGGAGGCACATTCAGCTTTTTGTCTTGGCTCGCGGCATCCTGTACGCCCTTTCGCTGAATACGGCCGGCGCCCATAGATATGCTTCCCTTCTACAACCTGTAGTTTGCGGCGCCGATTTTCTCTAAGTGGGTGTGAAGTGCCATTTGAACCGACTTTTAGCCCCTTTGTCATCGGACGTTTCCTCTTGGCAGTCTTTCCTTTGCTTCGCTTGCACACCTTCTTCTTCGGGACCGTATATATTAACACTGGAGCACCAATTAGGTCACGTTGAAATAAAGATCTCTTCCCGTCTTCGAGCGGCGAATCGCTCGAAAGCGCGATGGGCTGTGTACTGTTGCAATTTCCTTGATTAATCGCTTGAGTTGCATTAGGAATACACGGTTCCTTGATTGGCGCATGTGAGCTCAGGTTGTTTGTAGTCGAGTCGTTGCTGATGGCCTTTGCTTACGCTAATACAACCGCGCTAGGGACCGTTGACCCTTGATCTGATAGTATATTTTGAGTGGTAACCAGGTTGTACTCAATCTCTACGGGGCTAGACACGAGATGGCTGGTTTGCAGCAGCGTTACACCACACGAATTCAGCTTCGGGTTTGTCGTAAGTTGGCTTTTGTCATTCACTGCTGCATTACGTTGGTTCGCGTATGAAGTATCGGTACTCTCCCAATATTCTTTCATGTCATGTCGGTGTTCCTGCAGCTCTGAGTATGTTCGACCTCTGTAAGACGCAATTAGGTTTTCTCGGGCTCTCCGCGAATGGGCCACTTTAAATTCAGCCTCTGCCTTTGCCATACAAACCACGTCTTCAAACTTATGCGCATCTTCAACCTCTTCCTCTAATTCATCAATGTCCACGGTCTCTTCAACTGCTCGGTTAATCCTTTTTAGTGCGTCACGATTCTCATTCAAATTCAGAATAAGCGCTCTCAACTCACTTATTGGTGGTCTTTCGGTTGGGA
This sequence comes from Haemaphysalis longicornis, assembly GCF_048455015.1. Taxonomy (NCBI): domain Eukaryota; kingdom Metazoa; phylum Arthropoda; class Arachnida; order Ixodida; family Ixodidae; genus Haemaphysalis; species Haemaphysalis longicornis. The sequence continues at coordinate 141,852,740 of NW_027526335.1, read as the reverse complement.
GGATGTCTTCAACCTTGCCGATCATGGAAGTGATAGATTGTCGGACAATGCGCCCCCCTTCGAGTAGGGCCTTCTTATTCCGGTAGAGCGTCGCAAATCTCGTAGGGGCTGGCGACCGGGCCCACAGGGCAGAAGTCGGCGTCGTCTCCGCGTCAGTATCGTCTCCGCATGAGATCATTATGCACTGTATCGGGCCTAAGGCTCGGCTTCTTTCATCTTCTTCTTAGGCTGTTCTTCGGTTCTGCTTCTTCCATCCGCGGCTTCATTCTGGCTCCTGAGAGGTGAGAGGGTGCCGAAGAGAAGCGAAATCCGCTCAGTGTGGCTCACCTCTCGAGGTCCCTAGTCCCAGGTTTCATGGCACCAAAAATATGAAGACAAAGGTACGAGCCGCTGAGACCCCTCCCGATGATTCCTTTAATCCTATGAACTCGTGATGATGATTATGATGTTATATTTATGTTATATATTAGTGTTATATAATATTAAAAAATAATGTTATATTTTACCACTGTACCCCGTTTTTGGTGCCGTCTCCTTCCTCTACATTTCTCTTAAGTTTTTACACGAGTGCACGAGTGCAGCGGCTGAAGCCATGGCACGAGTGCAGCCATGACAAAGAAATGAAACACAATATTGCTAGAAAAGCAATCTGTACGAAATGACAGGTAAAAGGTGCCCTTGAAGTGCCTAATGAGTTACTAAAATGCGTTACAAAAAAACGTGGGGAACATTCCTGAGTACCAAAGGTTGCACTCCTTGTGTACACCCGTGTTTGGGCCCTGCGGCCGTGGGGGCGACAACCTGTGACAGTGGTGCGGTCATAGGAATTGCAAGCTTCCTTAATGGCATCATGTCGTGCGCCCTGCTTGCGATACCACGTACCTTGCGAACGAGCAATCCCCAAGGAGGAGCCTGAATTCTTTCTTATCGGCGCTCCTTTTCTAGTGGACACTCTTTTTCTTTCCACCATTACGACACCGTGTTTTTTTATTGTTGATTTTCAGAGATAGAGAAAAAACTGCATTGGCAGTGAAAATGTGCCAAGCAAGATCGAAATGCTGGTGCTGACGGCGGGAAAAATGGGTGAAGGTCATACCCTATCCCTAACGTGTTTTCTTAGAGTAGGGTTGGTGCATTCGTCGTGGCTGTATGCCAGTACCACCCGGTGACCTCTTCTACCAGTTTCACCAGGCAGACCTGCAGGTCCAGGCCACAACTGCGAAGTGAGCCTGTCTTTCCTGCGGCGTGCCGCGCGGCATAGCAGCGCTACCACGGGACTTGGGAACGCGGCTCCACAAGACCCATCCTCATTGCCTCCCATGTTACCTTCCCTCTCAAAGAATTCCCTTAATACAAAAGCATTATAGGGCGGTATTCGGTTAGAATAAGCTGTAAGAAATTAAAAAAAGCAGCATTGGCTGAGACAATTAGTCAAGAGCAATCGAAGTCCCGATGTTAGTGACGGGCAAGCAGTGAAGGTCACGCCACGTCCTCGACGTCTTCTTCGGTAGTTAGATAAGTGCTCTCGCAACGACCATAGGTCATCGCTTTCCGGCTATTTCTTCCGCCATTTTCTCAAGGCGGACTTGTAGGCCTGAGTGACAACTGCGAACTGAGGACTCCAACTTGTCCTCCCAAGGCAGCTTGGGAAAATATTCGTGGGTCCGTGCACACAAGAAGTGATATCCGTACCGTGGAATCCAGGCATCTAGTCGTGGTGTCGTAGTATCCAGTGAGATACGACCACGCGAACCTGGATTCTCAGTAAGAATATGGGATGGGATGTACCTGGTTAGTAAGTGTTCCTGCTAGTTCATGGGCCGCCTTTGTCCATGTCCATATGAACCCAGAATGGGCATCAGCCAAAGTTTGTTCAAGTGGTGATTCATATATTCTGTCTCATAGCGGAAACATTTTGAGTGGGATTTTTAACCACTAATGATAAGAGGATAAGGTTGAATCAAAGGAACAGCGCGATCGCCGAACTAACACTGGTTTTCTTGGCGTCTGGACTGTGATAGAACGGAAGGGTGACGGTTGTGGTAATTGCGAACGCTGATTGCAATGTCCTTGCCGTGCTGTCTGTCCACCTCTGAGCTGTTGCATTGTTGTTTCCACTGATCTCTGCGGTACGCGGAATTCCAGTTGCGAGCATGCTTTGGGTATTGTGTGAGCCTGTATTTATTCGGGTACAATTGCCGCATGGTGATGCATGATGGCTTGTCCTATTCCCAAATTTTGATAGATATTGTCTATACTCTCGTACCTATGGCCACAACTCCTTATGCTCTGTCCTTACCTTCCACTTCGTTTACTGTTTACATTTTTTTTTCATTATTCCCGTTCCCATGATTAGGAGAGAAAATAAGGCAGCAGCCTGGTTGATATTCCTGCCGTTCCTTTACCACCTTTCCTTCCTTTCCTTTGTAGATGTTCTTTTGGGTGGAAGGTTGAGCGATTACTTCGTTTTGGTATGGTGACGTGCAGGAAGAAGGGAAGGGAACAGGAATTCACGCCGTGTATTTACAAGGCTGAGGGCACCGCATAAGCCAAGGCCCAAGATCATCTTCTGCTTCTACTTCTAGCTCTGTCCGTGAGTCAAACGTGCTATTTTCGTCTTCTTCGGCTGCTAACGGGCACATGTGTAAATGGTGTACATAGCTTCTGTAGTAGGTCTTCCTATATTTTTTGTGAGGCTCAGACACTGCAGCGTAACAAACACGGCTTAAAGCGCCGTCTCGGTGTTAACTACAGTTGTGCGAGGTGGTGACCATGATGCAGTTTTATAAAAGCAACGTTAACAATGTGCGTTCTTGAACGCGGCGAAGTTCCTAAAGGAACGGCTGGAAATATCTGGTACGTGACACCTGTCATTGAGCGGATGACCCGGTAAGGTGGAGAACATTAGAAGAGGAATTAGACAACATCCCATGGGACATGATGGGTGCCACATCAGTACAAAAGACTTTCTAGAAAACTAAAGGTTTCGGTGGAGGGAGTCGTCACGCGTCTTCCTGGAGACATGTGATGGGAGCATGCTTGAGTGGGCAACTTGGCGAGCATGGACGGGACAATTGATGGCTGCTGTGGCAAACTCAGTTGTGAGCTAAGAACACGGTAAGAGAGTGTGAAACCGAAAAAAACTTGCTGGCGTCCGTAGAGCAAGATGAATGGGGACTAGCCTGCAGTGTCTCGGCGGGGGAAAGTGTGAGAGAGCTGGACGTAAGAAAATGCCGCGCCCGAGCCAGGATTATCGTTGAAGACTTCTACAGACATTGTCAGCGAGCGTCCTGTTAGGCCTCTCCATGAGGCCTTTATTCTGCTAGTTTTTAGCATTTGTAATATTGTGTTTTGTTGTGCCGCACGAATAATGTTGTCATACTCAGGACAAAACAAGAGGCCCCTAAAACCAAGAAGCTGGCGAGGTGAAGCATGATGCAGAGTATGTCGCGTAGAAGGAAGTCAGCAATGTCGGATACGCAGATGATGGCAAATGCACAGCAATGGCTAAACGCGTTGCTTACTGAATAACGATCACTTTATTCTTGTTGCCGGACGTAGGCTCTGCAAAGGAGACAAAACGACGAGCACTAACAAGAAAAACGGGTTCATTCAAGGGTTGCGGGAGACCGGGCTTTGATGTAAAAGGCTTTTTGCCGCGTTGGCAAAGGAAACGCGTTTAAGCGTAACAGCGGAAAGAACGGCCAATTCCGGACCGAAAAACGTCGCACAGTGTGTAAGTGTGCAAAACACCGAGGTGACCAGCCGAAGGTGGGTCGTAAAGCTGTTTGAGGATATTTCTACATAGGTGGTGAGTGACAACAAGCACGAGTTCCGGGTCATCTGGACAGAGAGTACGGAAGAAAAGAATGTCATCTTGTAGTAGAAACAGGTGCCTCGTGCGTGCACGGAAGAAGGTGTGCAATTTTTTGATAAGGAATTTCAAAGAGGAATCACGGTGGTGTTCATCCCCGATTTTGAGCAGGTCTTACGTCGCAAGGGACTAGAAATGGGGCAGGGGTTCGAAAGTGTCAACTGGATAACGAGATGGGCAGTTGGTGCCATAACAAAAGAGAGCAGACTTGCAGAGAGCGCAGACTGAATGGACCTGAAGGCATAGTTCTCAGCTATCTAGGCGCATGGTGGAATCTCTCGACGAAGAAAGCCAACATAGCGCATGACGACATGTGACAACTTTAAAGAGCGGTTCATAAAGATAGGGGGTGAAACTGTGAAGAGACGACAGAAATGCAAGGCATTCAAGCTCGGCTATGAAGTGCGTGCGTTAGGGAGACAGAGGAGACGACAGGCATATGCGGTGGCGCGGTCGCGACCGTCCTTACGTTGGGCGAGGACGGCGCCGATGACATGATCGCTGTGATAGGTTCTCACGTTGGTAAGAAGGACGCCGCTGAATTGAACTGGAATTCCTGAAGATGTAAGGAGAGATATTAACGTAGCAACGTCATACGCTCGGTTCAAACCCCTGTAGAACTGCACGTACTTCTTCTGAAGGTCAGGGAGGTAATAGAAGATGTAGGAAGGTGTAAGGAAGATGTAGGATGTAGGATGTAGGAAGATGTTGATGTAAGAAATGAAAGATGTAGGAAGGAAAACAATGCTGCGCACGTCGTGAGGTCACCGCAGCTCTGACGCCACGTTTCACATATGGGGGCAATACTCAATTGTACCAGACCACTAGACAAAAATGTTCGTGGTCTCTCCCATCCCTCAGTACCACTAAGGAAATTACACACCGACAATTACAACCACAGACTCGCATACAGCCGGTTCGAAAGAATTTGTTGTTTCCCATTGCAGTACACCACTCTATGCAAATGTTGTATACAGCTGGGGACTCTCAAGCGTATACTCCTGAAATGCGCTCACAACCCAGCCCTACCACCCCTCTCTACCCATTTCTTTCCTGAGCTGTGGGAGACACTGTTGACCAGCTGTCAACCGGAGCACCAGACTCTCCTGGTGATACGGGCCAAAACGGCTATGGCAACACATGTATTCCCGGACTAGGGTTCTACTCTCAATTTGCAGCTCATTCAAATGCATTCTCTCCATCCATGTAGAAAATGAAAGCAAGGTGTTCATGGCGTTGATTTTGCGTGTTTAAGAACTCGTTTAGAGCTGAAGAGACGGCGAGTAAACCGACGTTTGAAGGAAATTTGTTGTAGGCCTTAATGGAACCTGCGAAAGCTGAGTTAGACGTGTTTGAAATGATGGCGAGAACATATTGACAACAATAGTAACAGGTGAAGATCGACGATTAGAAACTATGGAGTGCAGAATCCATAATGAGTTTGAAGGTTGTGGTGCATTGCACAGCCCAATCGAAATTTCCTTGACTTTCTGAGCACGAGGTCGCGGGTTCGATTCCCGGCCGCGGCGGCCGCTTTTCTGATGGAGGCGAAAAGCAAAAACGCCCGTGTGTACGAGATTTCGGCGCACGTTAAAGATTCCCAGGTGGTCAAAATTAATCCGGAGCCCTCCACTACGGCGCGCCTCATCGCCTGCGTTGCGTCGGCGCGTTAAACCCTACAGTCAATCAGTCAATCAAATTTCCTTGACTTTGCTGAGACCCTAGGCTACGCCAAAGGCTGTCTTTTGTCGGTCCGTCGGTTCGACAACGATCAACCAAAACCCCGACCGGAGCTGTATTGAAGAAAAGTAGTTAGGACCATGAAGGCAGTACAGGGCGTGGTCCATTCTTGGTAGTGGGTTTAAATCGTCTCGGTTAATTGATTGACGCTATGGTGATCGATGCAGAAGCGCTAGATATTGTTTTACGTTTGGCCAGAACTTCTGCGGACTCCAAATGATTTTTGAAAAGCTCGTTTTTAGTTCATCAAGCTTTTTGCTCTCTTTTTGGATTTCTACTGCGTTCCGTATAGGACGTTTTATAGATGGTATTCGTTGAAAAGTATAGCGGTCAATTTCTTCGCTGTGAAACATTGAAAACGGCCACAGACATGGCCAATGCGCCACGGACGTGGACAAGTACCCCCATCCCGCTGAGAGCGACGTAACGAGTGACGGCGGGCTCACACGGTTGCAGGGAGTAGAAGAGGGGTGCCTAATCTGGCGGCCATGCGCACAACGTCGCCTATCAACAGACGCTTGGCCACAGATATGGCGGCGCACTCGCGTGGTTGCCTGCATGCATTCCACGCCATTGAATACCGGCCATAAGGTAACCTGTGAATGTGCTGTGCTTTTTGAAATAAGGTTTGCTGTTTGATCCGAGCAGTTTTGTTGTTTGAGAATTGACGAGCAGGTCGATTTTTGTGTTGGTCGAACCAGACATTCTTTCTTTCCTTCCTAAAAAATATTTTGTTGGCTCTGTTCGGCTCTTCTGGAGATCCGATCATTGCTTTTTTGTCGGTTGTTGCTTCTCCCGACAGCCATGATTGCGCAAATACACCTAAAATTCCAGCCGGCCTAAGAGAGTGAATTACACAGTCTCCCTAGCAGAATAGCGAGTAGGGATGTGTAGTGAAATTGAATGACAAAGTTTTCAAAAAGCGCAAAACTTGAAAAACGTGACATAAACGAAGGATACACAGGAAGAGCACTTCCTCAAAACTGAAGTTTAATAAAAAAAACACGAAGACACATACCCACTCAGTCACCATACCGCGCATGCGTCTCTAATATTGTGATAAAAAAAAACCCAAAAATCGCGAAAACAAAAACAACACAACTACTTCAACTGCCATGGGGTGCGCAACTCAATTACTACCAAGACACGCAATCTATTTGCTGTTCGGCGTGTAAGGTAGGGGGTGTATCTGAGTCACGCTTCTGTTGCCTGAGTCACGCTTCGTCGTGTGTCGTGTGGTCTGATGAAGAACAGAGTGAAGTTCGCTTCCAGTCTGGAACGTAACCACCAATTCTTAGTCTTATTCCGCCGAGCCCCTGGTTCGTCGGCCGCAGGTCCCATGAAATATCTCTAGGCGAAGTCCACCCGCTTGTTTACGCAATGGTCAGGCCCCCACTAAAAACACATTCGAACACTGCGGCCGCGCCGCATGGTGCTAACGCGCCGGACGCTTCTGGCGATGTGTTTCTATCAACAAGATATTCTATAAAATGCGCCTTCAGGGTTATTTGTTGTTGCAGTAATAGGGTTGTATTTGTGAAAAGGGGAGGTTCCTTGCAGCTAGAAGACATCCACAAGCGCTTAATACAAGACTCACTGTCGCAATTACCCAACCGTGAAATTCAGGATCCCTGCTGTGGCCCCAACGCTCCACACTATGCAGACTTCACAGGCAGTTAGGCCAGGGGTGCACATGGCCGTCTGGTGGCACTGTCCTGCGGAAGCCAAACCCTGTATGTGGCAGCAGTACGATTTCTCTAAGGTGATTTAAATGGAGGGCTTTTAGAAGCCCGTGCCAGAATTCACGTGCTGTACTGCAAGCTCAGCAGCATAGGTGCTAATGGGCATATAGAGGTACTACAGATTTAACATAAGGCCACAAAGGTGAATGGCAGCACTGAGATGAAGAATCCCTTACACATGTTGCAGAAGGCCGTAGAGGCACAGTGGTAGCGTAATGCCAGAGGCCGCCGTCGTAGGGCGGGCCACTCCTAAGTGCTCACTCGTTACATATCATCGTCCAGAACTAAGAGTCAACATGTTACGGAGCTAGTGATTAGAACCTAACACTGCAATGTAGCTCAACTCGAATACGTCAGGGCAACGCAGCAGTTGGGTTTACGTTCAAATCCCATGGTGTAGGAAGCGGAGAGGGTTGAGAGAGCCTTCAGATTAGCTTACCGAACGTGTGTCACAAACTTCCGTAATATGAAGTTTGAAAACTGTAACCAGCTGCTTATCGGTGACAACTTATAGGCTGCTCATTGGTGGCACACATGTATTGTTGTCATCGTAAGCGTACGTGGTGCTCGAGCCGAGGTATACATGTCAGACAGATTCTGCGACGCTCGAGGAAAAAGCAAGCGGTCGAGAAAAAAGCAAGCATTCCGGGGTACCCCGCACGAACGCCATGGTACAGTGAGTCGTGCCCGCATTTCATACTCGCGGGCCACGCGTGCGTTCGTGCCACTCGTCCGCGCAAGCCCAGAACGGCTTGCCGCGAAATATAGAGGACTGAAGCTGTACTTGTGGGATCTCTTGAAAGCGATCCCGCGATTCTACATGGTAAGGACCAAAGGAACGCGAGCCACACCTTAACAAATTGCGAGAAGCGGTATTTCCACCCTTAGTACTTTCCCGTAAATCAAGAGTGAAAGAGACCGCTAATGCTTTTGTGCTAGTATCAACCAGAAAAAATACTACTGACGTTGTAGTATTAGGTGGCGGCAATCTTTCTGTAAAGCAAGTTCAAGGTAGAAAGGTCGGAATACGTTAGTACTGCACGAAGCCCTAACTGAACATCACGGCAAGAGTTTAGTACAAGGTTTTACGGCTTCAATATCATAGCACAAGCCTGCGGAAACACTAATGTGAACGCACATGTGGGTTTCTGGGACGTTACTCAAGGAGACTCTAATGTCTCCGCAGCCAGAGCTAAAGGTTTTTTTTACCGTCCATTTAGTCACGTTCATCTTCATCATCATGAACAACAGCCTATTAAAGTCGACTGCAGGTCCTATGGCTCTCTCATTTACCTCCGCCCACTCCTATCCTGTCCTGCCCGAGTGCAATCTTGGAATCAGAATTTCCTTATTTCGTCTTTCATTGAGGCTAAACCTGAATACAAGTAAATTTTAAGTAAGCATTATTATGAATGCTGATAACGGCTTTTTCAGCAAAAGTATACTTTTGCCAGAAGTAAAATAGATCTAACATTGACATGTTGTAAATGCTGATAACGAAAGGAATCAAGGTTAAAATCGAAATAGGTTGAGGCGCACAAACCAAGCAGTCACTAGTGATGAAAAGTAAGCTCCTTGTATCGCTTAATAAAAAGTATTCATCCAGCACTTTAGCGGTCCTGACATACGAAGCAAAAACTAGATGGCGTACAATGCAAATGCAAAAAAAAATTTAAGTTTCCCAAGAAGTAGGTTTAGTTTTCACGGAGCATGCCCTTAACTTGCTTTTTCTTTTAAATATGATTCACTAAACTGTAGTTAGACCCAGCGTTTGAGTTCTTCTATTCTCTCCTTGTGTACGTGTCTTCAAGGCTGGGTTTTACCGTTCTTCAAAGAAGGAACGACGCCGGAAATAATATTAAGAGTGACACTAAACTCACCCCTTAGTTTGTCGATAGCGAGTGGAATGCTCTGCATAATTGCATTTTGTAACGCATACACACGAATCATCTTTCTAGTCTGCATTTTGTGCGTTCCTTGAATGTGATAGAGAATCTTATCTATTGCCACATTTTTTTTGGCGCTGTATAAGTTGATGTGCCCCTTTTTCAGTGTGCTCACTTCTGAAAACCTTGCTTTGTTCTTTCTCGCCTATTCTGGTTGAGCGACTCTGTATGCTGCGCATGTTTTCTTGTCTTCTTTTCTTGTGCGAAAAATTGCTGTTGTAATTCATTACTGCATGAAACCCCCTTACGTAATGCCCTCGGGTCCCTTAAGGTATATAGATAGGCAAATAAATTCAAGGACACGAAGCCAGCATCGTGGATCAAGGAACAAATTCGAGTAGAAGATATGACAATTTAAATTAAAAAGAAGTGTACTTGCACCGACGGTGTTGTTAGACGAACTGACAAATGGCAGACAACGAGGAAAACATAATAGGAAAACAGGTGGAAAACATAATAGGAAAACATAATAGGAAAACGAGGAAAACAGGTGTAGAAGTGGAATGCCATCCACGGCGAAGAACTATCGAAATTTTATTTGATTTCTCAGAGGCGAAAAGCGCGTAAATGGCCGCACGCAGCACAAAAACAATACCGTACGCACGTGTTAACCATCAACCTATTTTTTTTTGCTCCGAATGCATTCAGATGCCGAAATTCGCTGCAATACGTTTGATGTAGTATTGAGCCGTTTCTTGGCCAAAATTCCTACATTTCCTTTGCTGTGTCTTTCTTTCAACTCATATGTGAGGTCATCTTAGCGTGTATGTTATCTTCGATAACTACTTCATAGAAATTATAGTGAGTAGAGTTGAAATAATTTTTGTTTCCCCCAGATAAGAGCACTCTGGTATTGTGCAGTGTTTCTTGTTCTCGCTGCCTAGGAGTAAGGTAATGTATGTGCTGTACATATTGTCAGAAAGCCAAAGGTGACGGCTTTGGCTTGAAGGAAAAACAAGTTGATTGAAGCGAGCTTTTGCACCCGTAAGAACAAAAAAATGCACTGGAAGGTAAGGACCAGTCAGCAAAGTTACGTAAGCGGGCGTGTGTCGCGAATCGAATGCCGCGCGGTCACTTCAGCAGGCATTTATTTGTCAGCGCTTGTGTTTCTCGAAATGTCCAACTACATCGTGAACACTGCATATAAAAGAAGATTGTTCTAGGCTAGTGACATTTGGGTGGTACACTCCCTATCAAATGAGTTAACCAGTGGGGCCTAAAAAAAGCAATGGAGCAAGCACTTCACTTGCTACACATATAACACAGCGCGGCGCGGCCTTGCAGTAAAAACAAAACAAACAGACCCACCCAAAACATGATGAGTGCCCTAACCCCCCCGTCTAAGAGTACATCGATCTGATGCTAACTACAATAAAAGAGCAGTTCGCACAAACAGAGGAAAAGTCCGCCATCTCGCGTAGTAAGGTTTTGGGCCACTTCGGGACGCGTGCGTCGTCGTGATATTCTGGAATCACCACCGGGTATCATAGTGTAGGTAAGTTGGCCAAGATGTCGTCGACCCGGTCTGGTTCGAAATACGAGCGCAGGAGATTCTCACTGAGTTGGCGTCGTCAGATGGCAGTCCAAACGCACACACGAACCCCAGGATGGTACCCGGTGTCTCGGCGTGGGAGGGTGTATCATCCTGCATCAACCTGCTGCTGGTTCGTTGTACGAGCTCGAGCGAACTAGCGCCCTCCTCTGCACGCTGAAGATATCCTTGGACGTCGCCGTTGAGTTCGTCGCCTTCTACATGCGGAAGCATGGCGTCAAGCATCGTAGTTGTCCGTGTTGTGTAGACAAGCTCGAACGGTGCCATCATCTTAGATTCCTGGATAGCCGTGTTGTATGCAAACCTTTCATACTGGAAGACTTCGTTCCAAGTCTTGTGTTCATTTTTCGCGAACATAGACAGCATATCCGCCATTCTCTTGTTCAGATGTTCGGTTAGTCCATTCGTTACGGGTTTTACGACGTATTTCTTCAGTGATCTGTGTTGCTATAGCGTAAGAGTTCTTGCATAAGCTCCGCAGTGAAACCCGTTCCACGTTCGTGATTAGGACTTCAGGGGCTCCGCGTCTCAGCAAAACTTGGTTTATGAAGAACTTCGCAATTTCTTGTGCAGTCCCTCTCAAAATGTGGCGATCTTCGCGTAGCTCTTCAATTTGTCTGTGGCTATGACAATCCACTTGTTCTCGGATCGTGACCTAGGAAACGGTCCCGGAAGGTCTATTGTAATCTGCTGAAATCACCTCTACGGGAAGGCGATGGGCTGCAGAAGTGCGTCGGGACTCATCGGCGGTTTTTTGACGCTGACACTCACCGCAGCTTCCGACGTAGTGGACACATCAGTTTTAGGCGGGGACAGTAGTACTTTGACATTATTTTTCCAATACTGCGAGATGGGTCGTAACGACTTTATCACGGATGGTCGTGGCACGATTCTAAAATTTAGTCACGAAAATCTTCGGGGCTGACAAGTAGAGAATTCGTTCTTGGTCCAGTGTTGAAATTTTTCTTCACGAGGATGGTGGTTTTGATCCTTGAGGGCCCTAAGAACTGCAACATTTCGTAATTCGAGGTTGTCGAACATGACGCTTAAGTAGGGGTCCGCACACTGCTGCGTATCTTGGTCCCTCTCCATCACGACTCCAAAGAACGGGTTGTCTTCATATGAGTCTTGGGATGGTGGGTCCACGGGGGCGAGAGACAGGCAGTCGGCGTCGGAGTGCTTCAGTTCGGGTTTATAGATGATTGTGACGTCGAATTCTTGCAGCCGCACGCTCTAACAGCCAAGACGGCCAGAGGGGCCCTTCAAGCTGCGAGCCAACACAGAGCATAGTGGTCTGTCACAAGCTTGTTTGATATTACTATACGTGTATGGGTGAAATTTTGAAATGGCCAATATAAAAGCTAGGCACTCTTTCATACAGGCTGAGCAGTTCTCTTCCTTCGAAAGGCTCCGGTTGCCATAGGCAGTTACGTTTTCGCAACCGCTTTGCTTTTGAATGAGGACGGCAGCCAAGCCTATATCACTGGCGTCCGTGTACATTTCCGTTTCGGCATTTTCGTCGAGAGGAGCGAGTACGGGCGGGCTTTCTAAGCATTGTTGTAACTCAAACAATGCTTTCTTTTGTGCGGTTCCCTAGCTTAAAAGGGTGCTATCTTTCGTCAAGCAGGTCAGTACCTCGGCAATGCGTGCGAAGGTTTTGACGATGCACCGGTAGTACGCGCAAAAACCCAGAAATCTTCGCACGCCCTTCCGGTATTTCGGTCTTGGAAGCTCGCAATTGCTGACCTTTTCGCTTCCTCAGGCAACACTCCCGCTGCGTTAACGACGTGGCCGAAAAACGTGAGCTGCTCGTACATGAATCGGCCCTTTCAGGCTCCAGGGTTAGCTTCATGCAGGAATAGCCTCGCTTACCGAATCCTAGAGAGACTCGAGACAGTTTAACACATTTATGTGATAGCATCTGGCTCAGCCGAATCTTCAACAGTCATTCAGGCATTACGAACTGGGATGTAGAAAGTCATTACGTAAGAATACTAAAGAAAATATACTACGGACCTACAGGTTCCATTGCCCTACAACAGGAGAGCAGCAAAAGGAGAGCATGCTAGGAGAAACAATCTCTCCAATGTTGTTCACAGGGTGTTTACAAGAAGAATGCAGAACATTTGATTAATAAGCGGCGGGAGTAGGGTTTAATGAAGAATACCTCAGTAACCTGAGATTTTCTGATGACGTTGCCTTGCTAATTATCTCTGGTGACAAATTGTAAAGCATGCCTACCGCACTGGAAAAACATAGTAGAATCTTGGACATCAAAATACTATCCAGAAAACTAAAGTAATCATGAATAACTTCGGGAGAGCACAGCGGTTTGAGATAGCTGCCGGGGCAGTGGAATTGGTGAGCGAATATATCTACTTAGGCCATGTTGTGACCCCGGATTCGAATATTTTGGTAGAGACAATTAGATGACTAAGAATGAAGTGGAGTGCATTCGGCAGGCATTATCAGATAATGAATGCCAGCCTACCATTGTCCCTGAAGAAGAAAGTGTATGACACCTCCATCTTACCGGTACATACCAATAGGGCAGAAATTACGAGGCTCACGAAGACGGTTCAAATAAAATCGAGGACGACTCACTGAGCAATGGAACGGAAGATATTAGTTGTAACAATTAGGGACAAGAAGAAAGTGGAGCAGGTCAGGGACCAAACGTGTGTGAAGGAGAAATTAGTTGACATGAAGAAAAAGAAATGGACACTTGTGGGACATGTATTGCGAAGGCGACATTACCGTTGATTATTTAGGGAAGCAGATTAGATCTCTAGAGAAGGGAATTGTGGCATGGGGCGGCCGGAAGTTAGATGGACAGATGTGATCAAGACGTTTGCGGGGATAAATTGGTCGCCCTCCGCACAGGATGGCGATAATTGGGGAATAATGAGGGATGCTTTTGGCTTGTTGGGGGTGTAGACACGCTGGTGATGATGATGACGACAGTCTCTAGCATTGCAATGTGATTATCAAAAGTCCGGGCGAATAACACAATGTTGTCGAGGTATGCCAGGCAGGTGGGCCACTTCAGGCCAGCTAGCACAGTGTCCATGACTCATTGAGATGTGGCTGGTGCCGTGCACAGCCTAAAACGCGTCACATTGAACCCGTATTGGCCGTCCTTAGTTAGGAATGCAGTCTTCTCTCGATATCTCTTGTCTACCTAAATTTGCCAGTAGCCTGTCTTCAAATCCATCAATAAGAACTACGTCGCGTAGCAGAGCTGGTCGAGGACGTCGTCAATTCGGTGGAGGGGGTACACGTTCTTTTTATACATTTTGTTCAGCCGCCGATAGTCCACACGGAATCTTAATGTACCGGCTTTTTTCTTCAAACGTAATATTGGCGCATACCACGGCATTTTCGATGGCTGTATACTGCTATGACGCAGCATGTTTTCGATTTGTTTCCGGATCGCTTCGCACGCGTGTGACGATACGCAGTACGGTGACTCTACTGTACGTCGGGCTCAATATTCCGTTATTCTTTGGTACTTCGCTTGAGGCGGATGATGTGATTTTGAGTTTGACCCAACCCATTCGCTGTAGTGATGCAACAACGCAAATATTGTGTGTTATTTTTCTTATGTGGCAGCGCCGATTTCACATCGAAGAGAGGCGGAAGCTTCAAAGCTTCCACATCCCTTCGGCGAGCGCTCTCGCGTCACTTGCTTCCTGAGTTTTTTGGAGGAACTCAATTCATCACCCTTGCTGGCACTCTACGGTGAAATTATTAACCAAAACGTGGGATTAGCATTGCTTAACCCACACAATCTTGCAACGCAGACAGTGTGGTCGAAAAGCAAACTTCGGTCACTCTCTACAGCGGCGTCGATATAGGAGCAGCATCTTCACAGTAGACTGTAATGGTCAAGCTTGCGCGGCGGGGCAGGGTGACATGCTCTTCGGAATTTTTACTGCAGAACGGTGTTTTGGTTCGGGCATCACAGACTGACGAAATTGAAATGTTATCGACATTCCCTGCAAATAAATTATTTCACCGTTGTCCATCAAAACGTCCACACCGATAATTACACCACGAGAGCATTAGGGTAAACTGACCAACAAAGCAGGTGCGTCGCTCTGTCTATGGGTACGCGTGATGTAATGTTTCTCTTGGCGTTACGAGATGTGTTGCCCATCCCATATGTCCATCCCATCCCATCTTGTGTTGCCCATCCCATCTTGTCGTAACTTTCTTCAGCTTAGACACGAATGGTGACGTCGTTACAGAGTAGTCGGCTCACGTGCCTATGAGGGCGGCTATTACAAAGCTATCAAAGGACAACTGGATGTCAGACGCCGCCTTCCTTGAGTTCTGTGTGCGTCGGGTCGTCGTATTTCCGCTCTTCCCTGCTGAAGGTGGGGGTTTATGCGTCGTCGTCGTCTTCTCAGCGGCGGGCTTGGTCATGTCAGGGTGCGCGTCGCACCGTATGGCTGCCGTCGTGTTGGGGAGTCATTTAAAGATCAAATCGGGTTTTCGGGCTGAGGGCATATCATGAATCCGGGTCATCAGTGAGTCGTTGCGTTATTGGCAGGTTTTCGGTTTTCTGCCATTGTGCAACTTTACCCCCAGAAGTTGCTGCTTTTAGGTTCCCTTGAGTGGTCTAAGGGATCCAGCGCACGTGAAGTCTGCGTTGTTTCGGCGGCTTGGTGGTCATTATTGGTAGGGGAAAGTGAACGGTGGAAGTTCGCGCGCGTGACATCGGTTGGTGTAGGCAGCTGTTCGTTGATCTCAGTAGGGCACTGGCCGGGTAGGGGGCGGCGTGTTACGTTGATAGAGAACTGTCAAAAACCGATCCGGTTGTATGGGCAGCGACAGTAAATATGATCGGCTTCTCCAGATGAAAATACAGTGGTCGATTATCAGGGGATCGCAATATGTCAGTCTTTCTCGGCGTGTGGTATTCAAGTTAAAGGAGGGAGGGGGTCGGTTGGGAGACAGTGGACGGCAGTACGGCGGGTCCACTTGACGACGAGTTAAAGGTGCGGTGTCGACGAATTGCCGTGAAGTTGGTGATCGCCCGGGGGTTGTGTGGGGTGCTTCCTACGGTGTAGAAGTCGCCACACGAGCATCAGAAATTGCCAAGCACAAGCATGGCAAATCATCAGTGGCCAATATATCCGAGCTTGGCAAAACCTCGGTCACCAATAATGACTTGCGATTGGGAAAGGTAACAAGCCAACAATTGGCCAAGCTCTGGAAGAGCAATATTCGACAATGCTTGGGAAAGTATGTTGCCATTATATTGCCTATGGCTGTTCCCCACGCCATTTTCATGCACATATTTGCTTTTTGACAAGTCCGTATGAGCTATGCGTAAGTATGAGTGGCCTCGCGGCCCGATTTTCGCCTTAAGCGTAGCATTATATGGGAAATAAAAATAATTTCTTGCACAATGGCTCGTATAAAACAAAAATCGGACAGCGCGGCACAATTAACACACTGTAATAACTTTGCAAAGCAATTACGCGACTTTCAAAAAAAATTGGGCAACACAACACACCGAGACTCTCTGTGTAGTTTTTTTTATATTGCACATCAAATTTACAACGAGAAACCTGGCTTGACAGTGGCAAGAATACAAAAACAAACACGAAAACAAACACAAACACAATAGTCGAGACAAAAACTAAACGTGCTGCTCATGAAACGCGAAACGTATATGCTTCCTTTAAGTGCCAGAGATTCCTACAACATGAAAGCATTCAAATAAATGAAAACAACAGCCTCCTTCCCGGTATTTCTCGACGACCTACCAAGATCAGAATATGTTTTTGAACAGCACTATTGTAGAATAGCCCAGCTTGGAAGGCTTGTGTTTGCTGTATCCGCCACTTGTCCCCGGGGAACACCTTTATAGCACTGTAATAAGAAACAAATAGCTCACTATAACGTAAATGCACGCTGCATAGTAAAAACAGCACCTAGCACAAGCCTTAACACATGTACCTGAAAATATTCAGCCTAAACTTCTCGCTTGTTAACACTTGCTATGAAACATGAACCGTACTGCAGTATTAATTTATGAATACTGCGTTTTGCAATACCTGTTACTTGGCTCGTTCTTGGAAAACAGTCCAGAATTTCATCAAAAATTTGCTTCACTCTTATTGCAGTTGCGCAAGGTAATACGAAAAAAGTCCAATAGACAAAGCAACACGCGAGCGCTTACGTGAAATTTTTTGTGGCTACTGTTGCGCCATAAAATATTATCGCGGCAGCACTGTCGTGCCGTCAACGTTTTATTAGCGTGATTTTGTTTTCTAACAACGCTGGATCAGAGACGCACTACACAATGGGTTCGGACCGCACGAACGTTTACTTTTTTTTTCGCAAGACATCTATGCTAACTTGAAGGTAGAAGAGAAATCTTGTGACCTTTGAATGTGTTATATTTTAAAGGCTAACCAAACAAAGCGGCAAAAAAAGCGGTGATACCAACCTAACAGATTAAGCAATAGGGTGGTCACGATGATGCTGGCGCCGTCGCTCACTTCTGCCTCGTCAGACACGCCAGGCGCGAACGAAACAGACGGAGATACCCAGCGGCAGTGTATTTACTTTGTCACCCGACAATATCTTTACGTTGCCCAAGAAAATAACGAAATGAAAGCTTCGTTTATAGCTAGTGTTTAATGAAGCCAGTCTAATACATACGCAACTCTTATACTACACGCATTTATTGCTCCAAGGCATGCTGAACGCCGTGAATCTGCATTTGGAGCACCGCTGCTTGTTCGAAAAACACGAAGCCGGAAAAACGATAGCTACAACTGGCGTCACACAAATGGATGCAGGTGTATGGGACCACTTAATTCTTCGCAAGAACCAACAACACTAAGCGGCACTCATGAGCGCCAGATGTTATAAACGACAGCTGAAGTTTTGGCAGGAATGAGGCGAGCTCTCCCGTATCACGCAAGGAAAAATGAAATGCTGACTTACGTTTTTAGCGGCGGCCGCAGCAGGCAAACGATGTTGTTCCACCAGTCAGGAGTCAGGTATACTTCAAACACAGCCACTGACACCAAAATGCACCTTATAGACACGCACAGGAGTACTACGGTGGTTTCAATTCAACAAAACTTGTGACAAAAGAGACGGAGATGTGGGAGCGACGCGTCCGTCCACCCTCCCTGCCACGGAGAAAAAGAGCCGGCAGAGGCACAACGCTCAAGCAGTCCGACGGACACCATTCCGTTAGAACACACAAGTGACCCATTCCGACTGAACATGTAACACTATCTCGCACGCTCCATTGAATACGCCGTACTTTAGATTAAGTAAGCTTTGTTTGGTGGTGCGGTTCTGAGGCTCTTTAGGTAACTACTTTTTGCTGCGTTGTGGCCTGTTCACCGCGCTCTAACTATCATCATCCGTCCTTTGGGACACGCAACGTGCACGCCATGTGCGTGGTCAAAATGCGTTTTTCTCCGTTATCTGAAACTCGGCCTCCGATGGGCTTTCCGTGTGACGTTACTTCTTGTCACCGTTTGCTTGGCGCTCAATAAATATTTCGGCCGAGTTACTAGTGAGTGACCAATAGCACGAAAGCCAATGAGGACCCACGGGGTTTCTAAACATTGGCATTCGGCCTCTGCCGCTTCGGCAGTGCCTGTTGAACCCCTTCTCAGATCACGTGGGGTAGGGAGGCAGTTTGATGTGGTGGCGTCGCTCGAAAAAGTCTTCGAAGCTCCTCTTTAAACACTGCATGGATAGTATCCCGTTATGTGTCGTAGGTGATAGTCCCAGCATCAGTCGTCTTCAAACCCAGCACATTGATTGGGCAGCCGTAGTGCGTCGTTGGTATTTCAAGCGTCTTCTCCAATGCTGCCGCCTCACATGCGGATTAGGCTATCCAACCCATCCGTAAACAACCCATCAGATGAACTTGTAGCAAGCGGCTCCTGGCCTAAACATAGCACCCTAGTTCTAGTCAAACACACAACACATACGGCGGTTCAGAGCACATTGTCTTTTCGGCCCTTCTGCAGGTGTCTTTCCTTTATAGATGGAAAGCATCTCTTAGTCGGCCCTTCATCATCCGGTGTCCGCACCTCTTGCCCTACACTATAAAAAAAAGAAATTGTTAGCGGTGGCCTGTTTCGATCCCACGACTCTCTGGCAGCAATGGGAGGTACGTGGCGCTCTTCCCACTGCGCTACAAAACCGGGACAGAAGCAAGAACCGTGAACGCGCCTTGTGTCCTTGACTCATACAAACTACGTCAAGAAGCTACTGATACAACGAAGGCATGCAAAGCTGAACGTGAATGCAAACGACGAACTCAAACTTTTAGAGGAGGATGTTGAATTTACCGTGACAAAGCTGTGGCGGGAAACGCCCCGCGCCTTGCAGCTCAACCAGAGAAGAGGACGGAGAGGGCAGGCAGCAGGGTAGGAGCCTGAGCACTCAATAAAGAAAGACGAAAACTAGGAGGTGTTCGATCAAGTAACGCCGGTGTTGGTCTCTTCGCTCTCTCTACATTTCTCTACATTTCTTTGTCTCTACATCAGGGTTCACACTACGTCCCCATTCGTGCTCCGATAAATAAAACATAACGGCAACACTCTGGCTCCTACACAGAACCCCTGTGATGCTAGCATCCTCCTCATGGTTCCCCTGAGGAAGATGGTGTAATGTTTGGTCGTGCAACCTCGATCCTCATCTTTGAATGGTTAATGCAGCTTCAGACCTGGTTTCCTTGTCCACGACCGTCGAGGTATGTGAACTTCCTACTCGATGGATGCGAAGTCGTCTGACGTCCTTGGAAAGTTATGTGACGGTTCGCTTGATCTATTTCTGCTTTATAGCCACAACTGTCATAATCGGGTCGCGTAGAAAGAGCCTCCAAATGTCCCCGCATAGTTTCGTTGTGGGTCGTGTCGATGTTGTTCTTCATTAGGCAAGCGTTGTAATTGTCAGCGTTACTGTCCGCTCTCTCAAGTACTTGCGCCTCATAAACTTCGTTCCTTGCCTGCTGGGGGCAAGGTGTCGTGGTCTATTTCTCGGCTGTACCTTGCAGCGTCCATCCAAGCGTAGCGTTTAGGGCCACTAAACCATTAACCTTGTTGAACCAAATCATGTACTCCGTCGCTATTCTCCACAGTTGGTCGGAGCATACTAGAAGGTGATGCCTGGCTCCTCACATACCTCTGGAACCGTTCTTCGTCTGCCAGCCGATGGTTAACTTTCTCAGCCGTGCAGCGAAAGCGCCGTTGATGTCCGTATCCGCGATTTTTCGGGAGAGCGTGGGTATGGTGAATACCTTGGTTCTCCTACTGCTCTCGCAGCGTGCTTTAACCTGCCGTATCGGCCTGCAGTTCACTGCTGCTTTGGCATTCTCTCCAAATGGTGACTATAATGACAACATGAGCGCACTTTGCAAACGATGCAAATTTGAGCGGCTTGTCACCGCTTTTGCTAAATGACAACTTGAGCTGGTAAACAATCGATATTTTGGGAAGCTGCTTTAATAAAGAAAAACAATGTGGATTTTGGTTTACCTGGGACAATTGTTGCACACTTTGTAGCCGTTAATTGAATTTGTGCTCTACCCCTGACGTCCAAACGGTAAGGGCTCTGTTTTGAGGATGGTGGCGTGGGGCCTCCTTTGCCACCCTACCAATTGCTTGCAAACGTCTTTGGGAATCAATGTTTAAGCACAGGCATCTTGACGAGCAGGGTCGTCATAAGCATATTAGCTATCTCGATTTACGTGGGTGACGGCACCAACTCGCCTTGCACGTAATGTGCTTACCTGAATGTCGATAACTGCTCCTCACTTCCCGACATACGATTCCCATGAACCTGCTCTGCTTGCCGTAAGGCTATTAGCCGCCGGACGTAAGGCGTAACGTCCTACTTTAAGGTTTAGGACGTTAGGAGTGAGTCACATTTATTGTTTACAACCTCGGACTGGCAGCAGTGCAAAGACAACCACGAACATTCTGCATATTAGCAATGTGTGCTTTTGACGCGAAAGCATAGTTTGGAGTAAAAGCGTCAATGGCTTTCGTATTGAGTCATGCTAGGTGCGAGTGTTAGTGGAGGGTGATGACATAGCTGTTACCTCCTTAGGTAGGAGTACCTGGAACGTCGCGTAAACATCTGAATTTAAGTTGGAAGAATAGTGCCACTGGCAGTACCTGCCGGAAATGTTTGGGGTTTGACATGTTAACCGGCACATGGCATTCGATAATTTCGAGTTTGTCAGCGGCCCGGCAACGCTAGTCATGTACTTGGGAGTGCCCTTACAAATATATACGTACAGATTTTCATTGCTGCCGGCAGGCTGTCGCATTGCGGGAATACGCCCAAACATTGTAAGGCATCCGCCCTTGAAAGTTGGCGGCAGCCTTAGTAGGGAACGAGTTATTTATGATCAAATTATGGCATGTTTTACAGGTTTTTACCGTGCCTATAGAAATTTAGTCTAGGTGTTGTGTTTTACCTTGTTTATTTCGGAATTGATCTGGACACAAAAGAGCCAAACAAACGTGTTCCGGCACATGTGCCTCTGGGGCTTTACACACCTGCAACTGTTTTTGCCGCAAGTTTTATCTTGTTTGTTCGCAAAATACCTGACTGCTTCTTGCGCTTTGTGTGGCCCATGGATCTAGATAGGGCGCGTGGCGAATTTGCTGTTTCGAATACATCTTTTTTCTCTTTTGGCGCACCAAAAAGATATTTTTTAAGTGGTTTTGGCAAGTCAGTTTTTGCGTGCCCGCTATATGCACGTTATTCGTCCTGTGTAAGGCTGAAAAGATCCGCACTGCAACCTTCCGGATATTGCACTACATGTGGCATTGTAGAGATGAACGTACAGCGCAGGGCCAGGCCAGAATGCGGAGAAGCGTGTCGAGAGAAATATGGTGTTACCAAGGGAGAAGGAATTCTTCCTTAAAAATCACGCTCGTATGCTACTCGTAAAAATGGGTCCGAAAGAGAAAGTCTTATACCGCCAGGTGGCGTTCAGTGTTTCCTGATGGAAAAACCTGAGTAAATCAATCATGTGTTTCCCTCTTATTCTTCCCTCTTCCCTCTTATTCCCTCTTATTCTCTGAGACCTGCTTCAGTGCACATCAAATTTTCTTTTACACGCACGCGATATTTATTTATTACCAATTAGAGGGATGCCCGTGTACCTTGTGACCTCGTCATTGTTCTCGCCGTACATGGCAATGGCAAGACCCGTAGGTTCGTACGCCATTGTGATGTTGACGTGAAATGCTGTAAAGAGTTTTTTCGAGATTATTCGGTTGCATATTAAAATATCGAGGACTCATTGTGAGCATCCTAACGGTTGCCTGTAATAAAAAAATTACCAATCATGTGGGCCGTAAGTTTTAATAATTTAAATTTTTGATGGTACGTGTTTGTACACTAAAAGGAAGGCAAATTTAAGGAAGCTCCCAATCACACGCGAGTTTTCAGCGGCGGAGCTGTTGTAAATTAGCATTGCAAATCAAATTGCTAGGTTTCAGTATCCTTGTTTCTTAGCATATTTACTCCGCTAGTAATCGGGGATATATGCATAGAAGATGTAATCTTCACGGTGATGGTTGGATGCAAATACCTCCTGAGCACTGTAGATTTCCACCGATCTTCGTCATTGACTCTAGCAGCAGTGGGAGGATCTGCCATTCACCTGAGAAAGGATTGTCACACTCGTGACATTTTATTTTTAGATTTTCTGCAACGGTGAACATACGGCCAGTAACAACAGCTCCAATATTTGTAAATAAAAAGATCTTCTTTGGCGCATGTGATTGTCAGCGGTTTCCTGGTTTCATAACTTGAAGGACAAATGTTCTACCTTGACGTGGGGAACCGGTGATATTTTGGAAGACCCCGGTTGGATAGTCGGCGTGTCGGTGGTGCCGTAAACTGTCCTCGCGGGTGAACTGGGACTACAGGCCGAGACCGTAAAATGCCCCGCGGTTACGAGTATTTATTGTAGGGCAAGCAGCAGGGAGCAATTCATGACACAGACAAAAAAAAACAAACGTTAGGCCTACGGAGTGCGTACGTGGGTGTTTCTGCGTTTGTTCTGCCAAACCCTCGCATTTCTTTACACATTCACATAAAAACAGTGAGGGATTGACAAACTTGGCCGAAGTTAAAGCAGCTGACATAAATACTAGGAACTGCGCTCTATTCCCAGTCAAAGCTAAAGTGGTCAAAGTATACACCGTACGAGAGTAAATTTCCAAACTCAGAGCGCAACCAAAGAATCCCTCAAGAAAAAGCTTTGCGGTCAATATTCACATCGTTTGACGAAGGAGTACATAACTGTTTGGTAATGACGTGATGTTGCGCTTTGTGCAGATTTTGTGCCGAGGTTCCAAATACAAGAAAACGCGATTCTCTAGATTTTTAAAACAATTTATCCTCATGTACAGCACGTTGTTTGTGTAATGTTCCGCACTGTACTGCAAAAATGTTCTTATTGACGTTCTTAGAGGGACAATTTAGGAAACCCTAATTTTTCGTTTCCTTTTTCAGTTCATGTTTGGAAACAAAGTACTTGAGCGTCACAACATGCATAGCACCCTAGGCAAGTAGATTCTGGCAAATATATTCCCTGTAACGCAGAAGAAATTGCGACGTTTGGTATTCATGCTCTTCCTTTTGCGTTGTACTAAAAGTACTGCCGATACCACGCTGTTATTTTTCTTTCGCTGATTGTGTTCCGTACGCTTTCCGCATTTTCCACGCTGACTGTATTGAGCCCAACAACACAGACCAATTAATTTTGGTCATTCATTTTTTGCGGTTGAAAATGTTCATTCCGAAAAAAGCTTGCAGAGCAAGTGTTTCCTTTGGGGACTGCTAAACCGAAATTCCGACGTAGATTTTGTTTCTCGCTTCATAAAAATCGGTTAACCTGCAGCAATACCCAGAAAAGCGTTTGATATGGCCATAATTTTTCAATGTTGCATTTATATTTTAGAACATCTACGGCATTTTTTCCACGCATGCCCAGCCGGTACATACCCATTGATACCATTACAACTTCGCTGCAAATGGGAAACCATGTTTAATGCAGAAGGTTCAATTCTGCTAGCATGAATAAGTTACCTAGCTCTTGTGCACACCAATCCAACTGTGTGTGATCGGTGAGACTAGGAAAGACCGTTTTCTGGGCGCTACGAAATGCTTCGCATGAAACATTGGATACTAAATTTTGATAGCATTGTTTCACCCAAGCCGGGAATTTACATAGCCAACATATATTATAGTTAGATGTACAAAAAGCTTACATTTTATCTCGTGACGGGAACCCCAAAGATTGCGAGAAATATGCCTCCCGCCGCAAAGTGGCCAACCGCTGACTGTAATTGGGGCTGAAAAGTCGTTAAAAGCAAATAGAGATTTCACTGAAGGAAATTAGTGCAAGATGAAAAAGAAATATTCATGTTGCCACTTAAACATTTCAGTGTCCTTTTTTCTAACCTTCCTATTTACCCTTCTTGAAAATCCAATGCGCCACTGAGGCAAGAAAAATGAAAGCGAATTTTCAACCTGCTGTGTCAGTTTTTGGTGGATGGCCATTTATATCGTCCGTAAAGACCACCTTTTTTCCTGGTAATTCGTCTTTGGTCACTTTCTTGCAAATATATTTTTTGGGGAATTCAACATGCCGATGTTGGGTTTTATTGTTCTGCCATTAGTGAGCTTTTGATGGTTCGGAGGTTTACTTGACCTTAATTTACCTTTTTCTTGGAGAGTCTGGTACTGTTGCACTGTTTCTGCGAATGTTTTTGTAATAATTACCGGTGTATACGCTCATCAATGGTCCCTTGGGAGTAGTTTAATTTCGGACCGTTATCTGTGGGTTTTTGCTGATATACTTTTCTCACGCACTTTTTTGAACCCATTTTTCTTTACTTTTTCCATGATCTTTTTGTACTTATTCCTCTTTTTTCTCTTCCTCATCCACGTCCTACTCTTCTCATCCTTTTTCTGCTTCTTCTTCTTCTTCTTCTTCTTCTTCTTCTTCATCATCTTTTTTCTTATTCTTCATCATCTTCCCTCTTGTTGTTGTTGTTGTTGTTGTTGTTGTTGTTCTTCTTCTTCTTCTAACTCTTCTTCTTCTTATTCTTCTTTTTTTTTCCTTAAGAATGGTCCCGCATATCTTGGACACATGTTCACAGTAAACCGGGGGTAAGCGTGGCAAAAAATTATCTGCACACGGCTCGATGGGTAGCGAGTTACGGTAGTCACCACGGTGTCCTCAAGGCTTGGACGGGATGTTCACTCGCCTGGCACATGAGATTGAGTAGTGTGCTTGCGCTTTGTTTTACTACATTCTTGTAATCCCAGTATAACACAAATGTTTCTGAACCTCGGGTAATTTTTCGGATAGTTGCAGGTCTGTGGTACAACCGTGGCCCAGGACGATGTAGTGCTTGTTAGCATCCTTGAGTTTTTTTTATATCTGAGCTCGGTAGTATTGATGAGCTAGGTTTCAGGTTGTTCTCGTCCCATAGGAATTTGATTCGCATGGACCTGGTTCATAGAAACTCCGCTGGTTTGTAGCCATTTCCGAGTGGTATTGTGCTATTGTAATAAAGCGCTTCATCCGGGTCGTGTCATATTTTTAATGGGGGCCTAATGACAGTCAGTGCCAATTCTGCGACACCACCATTACTCCCTTAGAGTGGGTATGAGATGAAATAGAAGAAATTTCAGTCACGTGAATTCTGAAATAGTCGCCGAGTTTGTGCACGACAACTGAGGAGCGTTATCGTCAGTAGCGATCTCACGAATTTGATGTCTTGTGAACGCCGACATGCAATGCTCAATGGATATATCAGAAGAAAAGGATTTGAGACACGGGATTTGTGGAACCGTGAGTAGCAGTGTGTTGTTACTAGCCAGTGTAGTCTGTCGCAATACAAGTATTTCATTGCTTCCCTCCACCAGAGCCAACTCGCGAGCTCTGCTCGCATCCCGAACAGCTTTTTTATTCTGTGAACGTTACAGCCACGCACACATTTGATGAATAGTCGAAGTACCTGCATATTATACAGCGCGCCCGCTCTCAGTTGTCGCGTTGCGGAATAAGTGGATACTGACGCTTGTGTATGATACACAAAACCGGTAAACAACTCCTTTTTGGGTGGTTAACCGTCAACAATATTATCATTGATTTTTACCGCAAGGGTAGTAGTATCGCAACAAACCAATTGTTTCTGGACCTTTCGAAGTAAACTAAACACCTTCACATGATGATTATAAAAAAGAATTCATGCTTGATCTCCAGCGTTAAAGCTCGGCTTTAGGTCTCATACTCAAGAACTGGCATACAATTTTTACTTTCCCGTTTACGTGATTCTGCCAATCCACACCCTGACAAGAAATGTCAAAGAAGTACTAGTGCAGCGCAAGACCCTTTATTGTTGCTGAACTAAGTATCTGGGGTTTACTCACGCAAGGTAGCACAAATCTGAAAACGGGAATGTACAGCTTGGTCACAGCTTCAATTCGAAAATTCGTTTGCTTGATGGTCTTGCCGGGTATCACAAAATTACCGTACACGGCCCCACACAGCCACAAAACGCCGATAATTTTAGATATAATCCCGACATGCAGATTCTTTCAATATCCGATATAGAAGCTTCTACGTATTTTACATTTCTGACGACAATCAGAAAACACTGCCCCAATCTAAACCCAACCGCGCACTATTTTGACTTCGCTCTAAAACCTGTTTTTCTGTTCAGGCTGGAAATGGACAATCACTTTGCAAGAGGGGTCCATGATTCTAATATCATTTCACATATACGATGAAGTCGGCAGACATTTTCCAGCTAATGGCCTGGTAAGTGAAAACACTTTATTTTTCGTATGAATAATTATTGCCCCAAGTGCATTCCGCTGCATCCTGCCTTTATTAATTAAAAAGAATTGTCTAGTGGACAGCACGCAGCGTAAAACGGAAAGGTCTGAAACGGGAATGCGAGTCTTTTTGATCATGTGCAAATGCTCAAATAACAAGATATGAATGTTTGTAGTGATACTGGTACCGGAACATCAAACCAGGTTGAAAGTCTTGGTAACAAAAGAGCCAAGTGTGTCATTTAGAGTTGTTTTATCTGGCACAGTCAAGACTGGCTACAGTTGGGCAGATGAAACAAAATTATAAATGTCAAATTGATTTTATTAAAATATAAATATTTAAATTAAAATGTATGAATTCTCTGTGTCAGGCATTTGGTGAACACAACGCAATTGTTCAGTCATAGGTACTACATATTTTGTGGTTTGGTATTCTCAAGACAGGGCTTGGCGGCTGTACATGCATTGCATTTTCCACAACGTATTTATTTATTCAAATAAAGAGCACTAGTTTTGTACAGGCGTACTTAATAAACAAACTACGGCTTTTGCATTATTTTTCATCTATATCCTGATGGTGAATTCTTCGTGCACAGGGCAATGTTTACGTGGGCGAGAACCATTCTGGTTTTTTTTTATCGCCTATTGGAACAAGAGTGACTGTAGAACTTCTTTACAAGAACAACCCGAATACGACGTAAGTATCCTAAGACGCTTATCGGAGACGAGACTTAAAGCCAACCTCACTGAGATGTTAAAATTGCAAATCCTTTTACTGTTCTGTTCCATACTGTCCACTAAGAGTCAAGCAGCACTGTTTCGAAGGGTTCCAAAGATGCCATGGCATCACTTGGGGGAGAGGGAAGTGCTTGTGGTATTTTATATGCGCTTATAGCTTCTGGGCATAAAGCCGACGATCATCTACAGGTTTAATGGCTGCTAGGATAGGATACTGGGAATAACTGGCCCAGCGACTATACCCAAAATATAGTCGCCAATCGTGCCATGATTTCTTGTTAGTAAAGTCGTTTCCTTCCACGTCACACTTATTTAATACCTGCATGTGCTATACTCTGCCGGAAGCATTTGCTGCAACTTTGCTGAAACATGTTTAGTTCACCTTGTAGTACCGTGGCCGACGGCCGATACAGGAGCAGCCTCAGAACGTGAGCGACCACAGCAGGCTAACCAACAACAACCTTTATTGATGATATGCGCATGCATATATACAGATGGCAACATAGGGCAGCGCCATCTGCCTTGGCGGAATGTAATTACAATACAACATATTCCGTTCCTTATTACAGGTGTATGAGTTAGTGGTTTACTTAGGTTAGAACTGTTAGCAAACGCTTGTGAGGGGTATGTAGAGAAAGTTCCAAACATATTGAGGTAAACTTTCCGCAACACAATACAAGAAAGGTTTCTCCAAAAGGTTGGGAATCACTGAAGAAAATACTATCTATACATAGTCTAGATATCTGTTGGGTGGCCTCCTTGAGGTTGGTTGCCCCCGACGTGCTGGTGGCTCGTAAGGCAAATCAGAGGTAGCTTGCACTTCCTGCTGACCTGGCACTTGATGCAAACTCACTGGAGAACTGTGCTCACTACACACGGGCGTTGTACGTGCTGTCACTCATGGAGTGTTTGATCGGGAACAGTGATAAATTGCTGATGCTTGCGCTAGTGTGCTTGGCGGTGTTTCCGTAGGCACTGCATCACTCGGAAGTGAAGGCGTCGCTGAATGGCCAGTATCGTTCAGACCTGAAGCGGGGTACACAGCCGGAACATGTTGAGGTGGCATATTGGCCATCTTTGATACGTTCTGCCTTCCCCTCATCAAGACTGTAAGTGGATGGTCCTTCTGTTCGATAACCTTTCGGGGATGGCTGTAGGAGAGGTCCCCTTTTACCAACAGTTGCCCTCCCGACACGGACGATGTTGACAACAGCTATGTTAGTGTTCTTCACTGCACGACGCCCGTCGGTGTAGATTTTGCTGTATGCTTGCTTCTGCTTCACTCTGTACCTCAGCTGACGAAGTTGTTCGACTGGGTCAGTGCAGAATGACAAACACGGGTTACCAACAATGTCTAAGCGAGTTCAAGGCAACCTCACACTTAGAAGCAGTGCTGGTGCAACCACGGGGGTAGATTGTGGTGGGCAGCGGTAAACCCTTAAGTATTTTGTCACGGCTTCCTGAAGTGTTCTGTACTCCAACAGGGCCAACTGGATAAATATTTTACATGCACGGTTGATGTGTTCAACCTGTCCATTTGCCTGAGGGTACTATACTTTAGAGTTTGTCAGGCGAATTCCCCACTCTGAAAAATCGGGCAACCTCTGGGAAAGAAAACTGAGGCCGATTGTCGGGGACCACTTCATCTGGATCACCCCCCCCCCCCCCGAAAAATACTTGAAGCAAGAAGTTTCTGACTGTATTTGTCATGACCTCCTTGCTAAAAATCACCTGGGGCCACTTGGAGGAGTTACCAACTAGTGTCATGGAATATCTGCTTTCCTGCGGAACGTTCTCGATCCTGTCAACGATGTCGATGCCCAGCTTCTGCCACGGACGGTCAAATAGCGTCATGAGTCGAAGGGGAGCAACAGGGGTCTTTGCTGTCTTATCTTCACTTTGGTACACACTGCAGTTCTGTATGGCGTCTTCTTGCCGATCCATATTGCGTCAGCGAAAGCATTGTCGCAGGTGGGCCTTCGTCTGAACTATTCCAGGATGCTTTTCCTGCGATATGGCAACTACCTGATGCGAGAGAGTTCTTGGAACAACAAGTCGTTCTCCACGCAGGAATGAACCATTGGAGACAGAATGTTCTTCCTGCTCAGTGCTGGACTGCCTTTGAAATGAACTTGAGCGAGGGACAAGACGCCATCACGTAGCCGTTAAAGCCTTCCAAGGTGGCACCATCACGCGTGGGCTGCTCAAATTTCTCTTTGGCAATGCACAACGGCTTCACGAGGAATACGACCTCTTCCTCAACAGAAGTGTCTTGCTGTTGCAGTGCAGTTGGCTCATTTGTGGTAGCAGAAACTCACTGGCGCGACGCGTCTGCGATCTTGTTTTCCGACCCATTCTTCTACTCGACCTTGCAGTTGTAGCGAAAAGTCGTACCTACCAGAAAAACAGGAGCGCGTTGCGTCTTTGCGGCCCTGGCTTTGATGGTGTAGTAGTCCCAGGGATACAAGCGATCTTGTTTGCTTTCACCTGCTGCGTCCCGATCAGACGAGTTCTGCTCATGTTGCTGCCAAATGCACTGCATTGCTTTCTAAGATGTTGTGCTCGCAGAGTGCTCGGTCGCGCAATTGCGAAATTTCCACTGTTCGGTCAAACGGCACAGATTCACCTCCGAGCAACAGCTTCTATCTCACCCGTGGGCGCGAAACTCCGGCGACGAATTCCGCGGCCAATGTTTATCAACTACAGTGTCGAAGTAACAACAAGCTTCTAGCTGACGCAGCGCGATGGCAAAGCAGGCGATTGACTTACCGGGATGCTCCTGACGCTCTCGGAAGCGGTGCTCGTCGACGCGGACGTTGACGGTGGTGGTGAAGTGATGCGCAAAGGCGTCGACGATTGTGTCGTATACTTCAGCTCTATCGTGTGCTTTGGCGACCTCTGCTGTCCCACTCTGCTGGGTGGTTGGGGAGGGTAGTGCGTCGACAATGCGTTGCCCTTCTGTGCCTAGGCAATGAAGGAGGATAGCTCGACAGCAGGCCGGTGGTACTTCGTCGGCGCCGGATGCTAGGAGGTAGTTTTAAAAAAGTCGGTACCAGCAAGGCCATGGCGCCGCTGGCGTATTAGGTGTGGGAAGAAACAGTGGTGGGGGCGTTATTTCGGCTCGGGCGGCCATCCGCGTCGCCAATTAGGTATCACGGCTGACGGGCGATACCGGTGCACCCTCAGCCCGTGAGCCACCACTGCAGGCAACCAACAACAACCTATGCTGATGATGTGCGCACGTATATACAGAGATGACAAAATATGGCAGCGTCATCTGTCGTGGCGAATGTATTTAAAATACAACACAGCTTTTCCAAACTTTAGCGAGACAGCTCTTGGAAGTCACTGCTCCAGACGCACGGCAACACAGAATCTGAAAATGCTCCTCCATACTGCTCCTAGAGTAAACTACTGATGCTGGGGGGCCACAAATTTGACTATGATAGTGCTGCTTCTACGATAATATTCTTGGGTTCCGGCGCACCCCTGGTGGTTTTTTGACAGACCGAAGGTTTTAGTTTGCACCCGAAAGAGATGCTCAGGAGGGGCTGTTAGGCCCCACGCTGCCCTTTCCATCAAGAAGCAGCCGCAGTAACTCAAACGTCCCGCCAGTAAAATCTAAGCATATATATTGTGAAACCACATAAACAAAGAAGCAGCCAAAACAAGTGAGTATTCTTATTACTTAGGCAGATCTGTGTGCAGCCACACAGGTTTAATCCTTGCTTCTGTAACACAAAAACGCGGAGAAACTTTATAGGCTTCTTTTAACACTCCTTACATCACCAACGTAGTATATACTGCTCCATGTCGGTATTGATTGTGCTGGCAAGGTGCATACACTGAAGCAGTGGTTCATCAAAACATCTGTTTATTTGCTATTCCCATAGACTTGATGCCGGATAGTGGAAGTTTGGAACAAGGGACGAATTTCGAGACCAACTGGTTCTTCCTAAATTATCGGCAGCCGCGCGTAAAGGCCTTCCCTGGCTTCCCTTATTTTACTCGCCGCTGGTCTCGTCAGGAACCATGGATCAGGGAGGGCGTCGTCGACAGTGGCTCCCACGGCTCAGCTCGTGTGCTCGTAGACCTGTGGTATAGATAGTCGCCTAAGACCGGAATGTTTTTGCCGAAGTCACAAGTGGGGCAGTGTGCCGTCTCTTGGTCGTTCAGTGCGGGGGTGGTGTGCGGAGCAGTCGTCACATCCTATCTCTGCAAGCAAAAAAAAACGACCCCCCAGGCTGGCGCGACCGCCGGTTTGAAAAATAGTGCGGTTGATGCCTCTTTCATACGAATTGGTAAAACGCGAAACTGAAAAGTTCATTTACTGGCCCAGCTGAATGTTAAAAGAACCTCCTTATGTTCGAAGGGCTCACGAACCTGAACCCAACCAGACAAACTGGCACCATCATTCAAGAAATTAAGAAATAACAGGTTTATTCCCGCTGAAGACCAATAAATCTTACATGCACAGAAACAGCAGCTGGAAACCCGACGGACGGCTATGAAACAATGCCACAGCGGAGAGTGCCTCATTTCACGCGCATTCTCTGTACGTAAAGGCGCTTAGAGTTTCTCTATATCGCGTAGCGCAAGTGTTGCCCGTCTAATTGGCACATGCCGAGGGTTCCAGTTCGACAGAAAGCGCGCTTTCAGTGCTGCGCACAAAACCCCGTATTCAGTCAGCTCTTCTCAACTGTGCATCCGCGGTTACGGAAGCGGCGGCAGCGGCGGCCGCTCATCTGAAAAGCGGCCGAATATCGTGCGCCCGTTTTCGACCGGCCGCTCCTCGCCACTGCCTCTCGCGCGGTGGCCCGGCGGCAGCTCCTACGTGTGAGACGGGTGGCTTTCCAGCACGAACTGGAACTCAAGATGGCGGATGGACGCGCAACTCTGCTCCCCAAGGGGAGTTATATACAGGAACTCTAAAGGCGCTGGCATCGAGACGCCAACTGTCGGCGCTCATTAGCGTCATGATGGGCTACTTCGCTTCACCTGTCCTAAATGGTAGCACCATCTCGCATTTGTAGAGCTGCTCACGTCTCTGCTGATCCCCCGGTCGCTAGAGTGCCACGTACCTCCCGTTGCGGGCCTGACGGCATGCGCTCGAATCCGGGCAGCACAGCGTCAATATTACTTTTTGTTCTGACTTTCTTCTTTATTGGTTATGACATGAGTGAGATCTTGGTGTACGAGGGAAAAAACCGTTTCTTTGTAAAACTTATAAGGGCCACGGCGTACAGTTCTCACCAGGCGTAATCGTGAGACGTTTTCTGGTACGCGGGATCCGCAAGATTCGCCAAGCGCGCTGCTTCGACGCTTGCACGTAAACACAGGAACCTGTCCAAGCGCAGATTGGCAGTGTGGGTGCCCACACTCCCCCTCTCAAACCAAAACCACAGGGACAGATAAGTCGCGTGGTTAAAATTTTATTCCTGGGCCTCGGCCACGGCAGCGCAAAGTGTAGCGCCGGGGGCGGGGGGACAGTCAGGCATCCCAGGAAGCGGTGTTTACGCACGGGTAATGGTGATGAGACGCCGTTTTTGTCTTCGCCTTCTTGATCTGCTTTGAGAAACTGCTTGAGATTGCAAACGTGAATGTGGCCACATATATCCGCTGTAGCACAGTTATCATCATGTACGACCGCCGTTACCGAGTACTCTATCAGTATCTTCCATCCCACCTGTTTGAAATTGATGCCATGAATCCTCGCGATACGCCACTGAGGGGGCGTGCGAACTCGAGTATCAGATCGCTAAGATTGAACTTAACATAGCGTTGGCGCTTGCGGTAATGATCGGTTTGTTCCATTCTTGAGACGGCCACTTGTTCATGGTCCCTTCTTCTGATGTCTGTCAGACGCTTGAGGAGGTTACCGGCCACCTCGCATGGGATGGGTAAATGCCAACCGCAGCGTTGTGCCATGAATTCTCGAGAGAAAATTAGAGCTTTTTCCCAACCACATTTTACTTGCGCAAGAAAAAAACAGTGAATCTTTTAACCATGGTGCGTGTCGCGAACGCCATTCCCAGAAGCATTATTTCCCAGTCATTATGACGGACTGTGTGAGTGACAAGCATGAATTTCCAATTTCGCTTTACACCTCTGGTTATGTTGGTCGGTGTTTTCTAGGTTGACGTTCCAGGACAAGTCACTGCCCGCCACAGTTTTTTGAACATTTTCGGCACAGATACTTGAACAGCCAGAGCAACGCCATGGCAGTAGCACAGGAAGTTCACAGTTTGCCGGGAACACCTACCCGGATTAATGCTCCAGTGTTTTCGTCTGCTTGGAGAATACACCTCTACAGCAAGCCGCCGTCTCCGAGCACGTAGGAGTCATTCTTTGTCACTTTCGGGGCAGCGGATACTTGAGCAGCGAGCTTGTCGATCCCCTAACAGCAGAATTCCTCAACCTGTTGGGCGGAGCGAAGGTTTTGCGTGCTCACCAATGTGCACCTGCCGTTGTCATTGGCTTCCTGCTCAGCTGCTACTATCGACCCTTCCGCAGATACTGAGTGCACCTGCGTAACATTGGGAGCGCGTTAGATCGCATCGGCAACTGTGTTTCTGGGTCCATTTTTGTATTCACTGGAGCAATTGTTGCTGTGTAATATCAGCGCCCATCTCGCCGGTCGACCAGCCTTTTTATGAAGACGTTTCAGCCAGGAGAGCGCTTGGTGATCAGTCTGAATTGTGAATTCGACTCCATTTAAAACATGCCAAAGCTTTAAGGCGAAATGAAGGCGAGCCACTCTTTTTTACGAACAGAGGACTTCCGTTCGACCGGAGTGAGCCCGCGACTAGAGAACGCCGCAAGCCGCATAGACTCATCGCAATTCTGAAGGAACATGGCTCCCAATAACACACACTAGCGTCTTTCTGCAAACGAACACAAGGCCCGGCAGCTACAACGAAGGGTTGTCCGCCGTCGCTTGGGGCAGTGTCACAAAAGCGCTCTTTGTTATTTCCGCCAGCACCACTAAGTACCTCTACGAAATAGCTGGGTAAAGGGCGAAAAATGTTTGTGTACATTGGAATTACCTTCCGATAAAATATGAGCATGAAAAAAGCGCAGAAATCTTTTCGCATGGGTACTGAAGAATTGCATGCAACATTTAAGTTGGACTGAAGGTGGCCTTTGTCAATTGCAAAGCTAAAGATTTTATTATCAGTAGCGAGCTCAATTTTACCGTGGTGCACAAGGAGCCAGAAAGCACGCAGGCCCTCGAACGTATTACGCAAATGCCCGGGCGCGCGGTCCCAAAATCTGTGAAAACACAACGACGTTCGCCAAATAACAAAGGCAACTTTTTGCTTTGCGTCGACCATAATGATGTCCATCATTTTTTGATAGCTACTTGGGCTGTTGCTCAAACAGAAAAGCATGAGTACAAACTCAAATAGCTTTCTCTGTCAAGTGGACACCGTCTTTGGCTATTTTGACGGATGCATTTCGAGCTGAAAATAACCCTATAGCAGCAAAAGAAACCTCGGTTGGCTTCACAAAAGACATTCTTCAAAACGCGAACCTCGAAACAAAAAAAAACTCAGCAAACAAAACCATTCACTCACAAACACAAAAAGTAAAAAAGGCAATTACTACCGGAGCTCAGTTGTAAAGTCTGCCACTATATCTTCAACGTCTCACATAGTGTTTAATTTTGAGCCTACCCAATGACAGACGCAGAATTGGTATGTAGCGTGGCTGTGAACATGCCATGAAGTGGTATTACCTCAGTGCTGTCGTCGTGATCGTGTGACTCGATTCCTGTAACGTTTCCATCGTCATGTCTTAGAATCACGATTCGATACCATTGACGGTACCCTGTGACGGCGCAGTCTCTATTGTTTGGAAATCTGGGCCAATGACTGTACAGTGCTGAACTTGTTTTCAAGCAACTACAGCTCGGAGGTTTCCGGCAGAATACCTGATGACCCTGCATTGCCTTTTGAGATACAGTCGAACACATATATATCGAACTCCAAGGGGATCGCGAAAAAGTTCGATATACGAAAAATTCGATATAGACAATATTGTCTCTGAGGCCTCACCTGTGGCAGGCTATCACTTACCGATCGACGCTTTCAAGAATGACTACGACTTCCGCAATCATGACGCAACAGGATGCTTTGTTTGATTGAAAAGAAAATCGCTGATCATGGCCTGCTTCTTCGTCCTGGAAATGAAATTAAAGACGCTGGTCTCGATCTTCTCGAGGCTGTCCAGGTGCGACAGCCCAGTTCCTTCCATGTCGCCGCAACAACGGCGAATCAAGCTGAACGCAGGAGCCACTTCAGCGGCGGAGTACGATCGTGTAGCCACCTCCTCGTCCGGACGATCTTCGCCACTCGAGGTATCAGCCTGGGTTCTTCCGACCGCAGCTACGATATCCTCGTCATCGAGGCCTGCAATAGCCTGAACATTGCTGTCAGCGTTCATGAAGTCGTCGGCAGGCACTCCGGCTGGAACAGCAGCCGGGAAAAGGGACAGCTTTGTCGCATAGTCCGGGTTCTTGCGTTTGTTGAAGATGGCTGCTGTTGCAGTGGAAATTGCTTCCGCGTCGCTTCACCACCACCCATTCACACGTGTCGTGATACGCGTACACGACGCCTGCACAACTAGAAAATTCCAGCAGTCCGCTGCGCCTTCGCACACCATGCACAGCACGCACGCAAAAGAAGAACAACGCGCACGCAACTCAAGAACTTTGATGGTGACGATTTGAAGGCTCTCTGAACGGACTCCAACAAAGCGCTCGCGATGGTCACCTCTGAGAGAAACAGGGACCTACGAAAGGGGCGGGTGAACTTGCGAAACAGCAGCAACAGCAAAATGCAAAAGAAGGAGGAGGCCGCCAGCGCATTCGTTCCTGCTCTTCCCTTCCCCGAGGCGATATCGGGGAAAGACAGACCCAGAGAGAGTAAAAAAAAATTATTGGCAAGGCGGGGAACGTACGCAGCCGAAAAAAAAGAGCTGTTCCTCAATACGGAGAACCTGCGCAGTCGGAGCGAAGTCGGGAAATCCCTACCTCACACTGTAACATTTTCCGAGCGTTTCGGGCTACTGTACCTGTGGGGTTTCGGCGAAGGTGCGATGTCGCCCGCTAAGCGACCACAGATGATGATGATGATGATGATGATGATGATGATTTCTATTGGTTTCCCCTTTGTATCGGGGTGATGACATGTCATCTTACCAAAAAAGACTAATATACCTATGATTCACACTTTTACAGAAATCGGGGGTGCAGCGACCGCCGAAGAGCACCTTCCAGCTCGCGTGGCGTTCGATATACCCAATGTCGGGAAAAATACCGTTCGATTAAACGCACGAATTCCTATACTTTTACAATGAATTTTCGAGGGGATAATTTACGAGTTCGATATAGACAATAATTCGATATACCTGTGTTCGATATATCCATGTTCTACTGTACCAGGCTACTTTCAGTACCCATAGATTTTTTGACGGACGTGAGCAAACAACCGTTGCCGAAATACAGTTCGTGGAAGCACAGTGAGCGCCAGAGATGTTAGTCTCAATTACAAAGTTTCTGGATTCGCCGAAATCAATTGAGTCAGTAGAATTGGGGAACGGAAACTTGGCATTACTCGGCATATTTTCTTCTCGTTCATGCTGTTTCGGCTTAACGTCTGTAGCGGCACGCTCAACACCTTCGCCAGATCGTAATTCTAACAATGCTGTCTCGTACACGGTTAGCTGCTTTGATCCCTGCCCGTTTTCCTCTCTTTTGCTCCCAGCCTCGTTGCTTTTCGCGATACTCATGCCTAGAGTCACACATGCTATGTGGTCAATGCTCTCCGACAGTTCAAAGATATTTTGCACAGGACGCACCTTTGATTTTGCCTGTTCTGTTTGTTTTTGCAATGCTCTTTTTTCTGCCTCAGACTTTTCCTGCCCTTTCGGGTTTTATTCAAATGAAATGCCCGTTCTTTGGTCTATCTTCGTGCCCTAAAGTAAGGTTACCATGTTTCCCCAATCCTTTGCCCTAGCAAGCCGGACACATAACTGGGCCGATCCTGGCTGATATAGTGTCAGAATCCTGTCAGGCTCGCCAAATATTTTGCCAGGTGTCTGACCGGCAGAGAAGACATTAACACAAAACAGGGGCCCGCTTCACAAAAGACATTCATCACAACAAAAACCTCGAAACAAACAAGGCACAGCAAACGAATTCCTGCACACAAGCAAGAGAAGATTTAATAAAACAAGTGGAATTACGACCCGAGGCCAATTATTAGTCTCCAAATATAACTACAACGCCTCACACAAAGATTCTGTAAAAAGGCCTACCCAGTGACTGACGCTGAAGTGGAAACGTTGCGGTCGTATGAACATGTCATGAAGCGGTAGTGCCCCGGGTTCTCGTCGTCATGATGTGGTTCAATTCCAGGAGCGTTGCCATCGTGGAGGTTCTCGTTTCATTAGATGGCGATTCCATGCCGATTACCGAAAACACGCATACGTTCCCTCTGGAGCCGCTAAGGTTTGGGTTGGTAGTGCATTGGAGACTGGAGACGAGGAGTCACCTGCTTGCTTTCGCCCACGATTCTGTGGCGACGTAGTTACCCCGGATCCCGTCACCCCTGTTGTTTGTTCCGCAACCCGGCGTTCTTGCGCCGCAATTGCTTGGATCTCTTTTCTACTCCGCCTGTTCTTCGGTCATCTTCGCTTGGATGTAATTGCAGGAACTGCCCTTGATTCATGATATTGTAACGAAGCTTGATACACAAAAAAGATTTAGCGTTTCTTCCTCTGATCGGTATAATTTTAAGTAATGCACTCGAGACATGCCGATTCATCCTTCTTTTCTACGGGCACAGTTGGAAACACCCAAGGGCTTTTGGACGGGTGGATCGTTCTGGCTTCCAACCTTTTATATATTTCTGTATAAACGCCCACTATTGTCCAATGGCTCAGCGGCCTCGGATTTCCCCGCCAGGAACGCAGCCTAGGTTTCCCTCAAACCCAGGACGACAAAAGGCACCATCCCACATTTGAAAACGTTTCCATCTTCATCGAACCTCCAACCACCATTGGCAATGTCAAGCAACATCTTGCTCTGTGCAATGAAGTCTCTCCAAATTACAATTTCAAAAGGCAGGTGCGAGACGTTTGAAAACATTTCACATTTCACTGTTTACTCCTGCGCAAGACCTAGACGTACGACACTTTTACTCATAGCAGCAGCTTTGGAGGCCGTGCGTAATTGAACCTTGCCGTCTCGTAACAATACGTTCTGTGCTTCGGAGCCCTCGTACAGCAAACCACCAAAGGAAAATTCTGTAACTGTAACCTTTCTGTAGCGGTGCTGCTACCATCATACTGAGCACTGCGACTATAGTTGTGGGTTCAAGCGACTTTGCAGCTGTGGTCACGCGGCTAGCAGAAGGTATCACGGTCTCCTCACCACTATTAACAGCATCATGTGGCTCAGAATCTTCGCTTCATCACAAACGTCCAAGTGTTACCGAGTTGACTGTTCATATGTGTCCGGGTGGCTCTCAACCCGTCCCCAGGCTGCGAAGAACCGGATAGCCTCTCACCCTGTAGCTAACGTTTGCAGGAACCACGTGGGCTCTGGCCCCGTGGGTGGTGCCGTCTGGATCCGGGTGTCCTCCCTCACCGAGCCCTTGTTGGAGGCGCGGGAATGGTGCCGCTTCGGCAGCCTTGTTACGGGTCGCGAGGGCCATGGTCGATAGTCGGCTTTAATCCTATAGGCACCGCTGCGTTCCAAGGGCCGTTGCATTTTGAAAGAGACACGCTCTCGTGTACTACGAGCAAACACCCCTGAATACACGCCGCATATTTGGCTCTACCCTGGAGAGTCAGGTATTTGCCAACGTCAAGCCAAAGGTTGAAGCGAGGATACACTGCCAGAGAAGCCTCGCTATGAGCTACGACTCAGGCTTCAGCAGGCTTGCCCGGCGGCGGTAGAAGTGCTGTAAAGTTCGAACATGCTGGGTTTGAAGGCTAAGTTGAAGGAGCATCCGACATTTACACCCTGAAGGCAGCCAGTCTTCGCAGAAATACTGGAATTACGCATCACAGGCCTTCAAGAGAGCCTCAAGGCGCCACAAACATGTAAAAGATCTAATAAATGCAAGCGGTACTACCAGCTTAGAATCCTGCTTTGTGATGCTCCGACAGCTCCTCTGTAGACGCCCAGGAGGTCAGAGAACTCAACAACGCTCTCCGAATCATGCTGCCCGCCCTGGAGTGGAATCGTGTCTGGCGGTGCTTGGATTTTTTTTCTACCACCTGTAAGATGTTGACCTTTTGAAAGCACCTTTTGAATGCTCCGGCTGCATTCACGATTGCTACCAACAAAAAATACAACCAGCGAACATGAACACATAAAAAAGACGTCAGTACTGCCAAAACATAGCACACATGCCGGTTGCAAAACCACAGTTAGGCGCCACGGCAGCAGTATAGCATTGCTGCTACGGGCAACGAGCCTACAGTGAAGCGGTGGTTGAACAACGCAGCGGTATATTTGCGCTAACCAACAATTGCTGTCCGGCGGCTGCCGTCTGGTGCCAAGGACGATCTACAAACGCGTGGTGGTCCTTCCCAAAGTATTGGTGCCGCGGTGTTTATGGCCGACGCAGGCTGCGCTCAGCTAGAGTCGTCTATGCTTCCTTAAGGAACCATGGTTAAAACGGGTGCAGTCCACAGTCGCTCCCATCGCGCACCCACTGAGGCGGCGACTGTAGGTACATGCCACCTGTGGCACCGACGGACGCCACAGATGATATTGTACTATGAGGGGGTTCTTGCAGAAGCCCCAGTCGTGGCATGGTCCCATCCGTGGCTCGTGCTTCACGGAAGTGGTGTCCAGCGAAGTCGTCAGCAGCTAACTCGTCAAGCAAAACAACCGGCCCCAGGCCTGTTGTTCACGCGGGTGATAAAAAATATCTAGACCAGAGCGAATATATCTACACAGGGGTAATTGCGAGATGGTGTATTGGCGAGCGCAATCCACAAGATGGGCCAGTCGCGCCGCTTCGATGCTCGCATGTAAGGACACGCACGTGTTCAAGCGTAGATTGACACCTTGGGTTCGGATAACCCCTGTCATGATAAGCAAAAACATCCTATTCGGCAAGTGTGCACTGGTACATGCCCAGGTGCCCCTGGTACAGGAATGTTGTCAGCGCTGAACAGATGAGCACTTTCGAGTCCTCAAGCAGGACGTTGGTCAACATATTTTGAGGGTGTCTAAAAGCTCTTTCATGTATACACCAAGTATAGCCAAAAAGAAAAACACAAAATTGGGACAGCTGTGTTATGCTAGGATTCGTTAGTTTCTCTACACGTAGAAGTACCACAGGGCTTGACTACTTAAGGGTTCCAGAGACCAGCGACTTTGGTTTCGAAGCCGGCGTTCGTCAGTGTGCCCTTCTGTGGCTCAGCGGATTTAGGAATTGTAGCAGGGAAAGATTGCGATGTTTCTGAGTTTTTTTTGTGTAATAATATCTTTCTGCTCATGGGCCGCAGGTGTAAACAGAATGATTGATATGAGCTCAGGAAGTGTCCACTTAGTAGGGAGAAAGAAGAACAGCCAGCACGCAGTCTTGCTATTATGCGCTCTACAAATTTTCCTCACCTATTGTAGTAATTTCACCGTCCGTCATAACCAGTGGTTACACTTTGCGTATCAAGTTGTGACGATCATTTTGACATCACGATTGACCCTGTGAGTGCAGTCTTACCTCAGTTAGGGCTCTTATTCTTGATGGCCGCGTCATGGTACTGTCAGGCCTAATCCTCCACCACGGAGAGCTTGGCGCGGTGCCTGTGGCTGGCGTGCAAGGAACATTGAGCGTCGGAGACGGTACTCTGCCTGTCTCAGTAGCCGACTCCAGTCTTTCCAGTATACAGACATGAACCCAGACGCAATGGAAGATGGCGACGCAGAGACCAACCCAAGAAATCCCCATAGCTTCTTCGAGGTTACGTCTAAGGCGCAATGCCGATGCCAAGGTGGCTTAGATACAAAAGGAAGTGGGCAGCCAGCCCTACCTCATGCAAATGCCTCTACAGCCTCTACGTCAAACGTAAGCCATGCATTCACCCTCAACCGCTATCCCGTGATGACTTCCAGCTTGTCTTACGACCTCAAGGGGGCCTTCGTCTTGGGGATGTTCAATACGCAGAAATCTGCATCGCCCTATACAATGCTATCCGGACGACTTGGTGACGGGCGAAACTGAAGCTACGCAGCCACAGAACCCAAATTACGGCTACAGCAAGCACCTGTTCTGCAGAGGCCGCTCGTGCTCTAAGGTAAGTTTAACAAATCACTATCGGAGCTACCGTCCACCAAGTCTCGCTCTACGGCTTAGCATCAGAGGACTCTGTCAAGGGGTACCCTATGGGTACCCCTTCGTTTCATAGAGCCGTATATTCTGAATAACCTGGACCAAACCCACGACGAGGTATACACAGTGCGCAGATTGAGCCACTCCACAATGGTCATCCTTACTTTCGCGAGACCAAAGTTACCTTATCATGTACGACTCAATGGGGCCCAAACACTTTTGATCCATATACAAAAAGACAATTCTCGTGTGCTCTACATGTCGTGCAAACGTACACCGTTCCCCGGCCTGGCCTTAACCGACAGCTCAAGTTTGCCCTCAGTGCAGTTTTCGGGACCTTGTTCCAGATCACCCGTGCTCTCCAAGTTGTAGCGTCTGCAGTGGCCTTCATTTCTCTGGCTACCCTGGCT
Organism: Haemaphysalis longicornis; assembly: GCF_048455015.1. Lineage (NCBI taxonomy): Eukaryota > Metazoa > Arthropoda > Arachnida > Ixodida > Ixodidae > Haemaphysalis > Haemaphysalis longicornis. The sequence continues at coordinate 141,810,517 of NW_027526335.1, read as the reverse complement.
GCTCCAAGCGCTGCGCGAAACCGTATATTGTGCGTTAACGATGGCGTCGATGACCCATAGTGAAAAGCCGAGAGCCAGTGCGAGACCATTTTTTGACGTGAGGGCGAAACCGGAAGCGTTTTACTATGCCGAGTTTCAGGCTGCGTAGCAAATCCAACAACAGAAGTTCTCGACAAGCGAAGACTGAGAAAACTGGATCAAACGTAGACACAAAACAAGTAAGCTGGGTACAACGAGTGTCTCCCACAGATCTGACCTGAGCCCCTCCTTCCAACTGAAATCTTAAGTCTGCCACACCATGTCAGGCTTCCGCATAATTCCTACAGCTTCTCGAACAACAAACATCAGCTATTTCAGCTTTCAATTGCTTCTTCACTTATTAGAACTAACTCAGGGTACCGTGACCGAAAACCACAAGAAACCCAACCACAGCCCCCCCCCCCTCTTGAACTTCGGTGCTCCTTACCACACCACAGTAATGTTTCTCGACTTCAGCGCCCCCTCCTACGCCACAAAAAACCGAGGCCGCAGAGGCCGAACTCCAATCCGAAAAGCCCTCGTGCTTTCAGTCCATGTTAACCAAGCTTGATTCCCCACTTGGAACCTAAATGACGAAATTCAAAACCCCAGGCAAGACAACATCCTCCTTAAACAAGAAATTATTACGCTATGAACCGAACACCTAACTTTCCGCTAAGATATAATGTCGCTTCCTGCACTGTTCGGTCAATTAGAGACCCCACCTGATGCTGGCCCTACCCGTCAAGATAGACCTGAAAGCACGGGCTTTCACTCACACCACCGACCCGCTCCTATGCCTGATCCATAGAACCCAAGCCCTCCCACTCGTCCGTTGATGACTACAACTCAGCTTAACCAGCATGCCACTGCACGCCTGCAGTCGAACTGTCGAAGGTTCAAGAATAAATCAGGATCTTTACAACAATATATAAACACTTTCGATCCACCACCTCATATCATCGCTGTCTAAGAAACAAATAGCCTCAGCAAGCTTTGTTGCTATATCACCTTTAAAGACCCGTCTAAACGAGCCACAGCCATACCCATCCGAGATTCAATAGCCTCTGTACAGCATACCACGCCGCAAAAAAGGTACAAACAGACACTATTTGAAATTTATCGCCATCGACCAAACCTAAATCCAATCTCCCCATCCTCAACATCTACTACTGGCCCTCCACTAAGAAACTTCACGTTCAATCTACAATACAGGATGCTATCCCCCTAGCTGGCTCCCGTCCGGTACTTATTCTACGAGACGTCAATGCCCATCATCACCTTTGGGGCTAAAATTAAAGCGCGAAAAAAGATCGGCAAGGTTCCTCGATCATTGAGCAACTTCTCACAATCCAGCACGATCCCAACACAGCGACTCGAACTGGGACGCGTACTAGCATGGAAACCACCCCAGACTTCTTTTTTTTGGTGAGCCAGCTCGAATTCACATCGCCATCCACACACACACACTTAGGCTCAGACCACGACATCATTTCACGTACTATTGCTCAACCGGGACTGCAAGGCACGAGTAGGAAAAACTAGGATTACGAACTGGGATAATTTTCGGGAGGCGCTGAGCATCCACTCGCCAAACCCCGATCAGTCCTACACTGCATGAATAAACGAGCTTCTTCAGACTGTTCATGATCATAAGCGAGCTGTAACCGCGACTTACCAGACTCCTTGTCTCGATGCGAGCTTGCTGCACGTGTGGAAAGCGTGATATATTTTTATCCGTAGATGGAAATGCCTCAGCCACAATCGGAAGCTCCGTAGGAGGTTATCTCTTCGCACTCAACCGGCGGCAGGGTATGCACAGTCGTCAACCAAAGAAAATTGGCTGCAGCTTTGTGACAGGCTCCAGGGCACTCTCACCTCGCGAAACTTGGAACCAAATTACGTATTTTAATGACCGCCTAAATAGTAATGGGGAATCAAATAGAAGCACGGCGAGCACTTTTCACGCTTACCCTGGCACTCTAGAACACCTCATTCAAGACTTAACGGCTAAATACCTCCTAAATAAGATCAGATACCCTTTGCTAACATGCTCTGTTACTCCCAACTCAGACTTGGACCGAGATATCTGAGATATCCAACAGAAATCAGCCCTGGTTGAATGCAATAAAAGGAGTGTCCCGGGCTCTGACCAAGTAACCCATAGGCTGCTGGCCAATTTAGGGACCACCAACTTACCATCATACCTAAACACCTCAATAAATTAAGGAGATCTGGCCGCATAACTATTCAATTAAAAACCGCCAAAGTCCGCTTCATTCCTAAAGCGAGCAAATCCCCACGCATACACAATCTCCGGCTTATGTTCCTTAACTCTTGCGTAGGAAAGCTGCTGGAAAGCATTATACTCAAAAGGCTGCAACCATACCTTGAAGACACCAATCAAATTTTCACAACAATGTTCGGCTTTCGGCGACACTTAGGCACGCAGGATGTTATGTTGCGACTCAAAGAAGAGGTAATTGACCTGCCACTCGTAACTCCCCTCAAGCCAATTTGACCCTTCACCCAAAAAGGGGACTTCAACAATGTTTTCCATGCGCGATTCTCTCGCGCGTTAATGATACTGGCTGTGGCAACCAATTTTATTCCTACATTTTGGACTCCCTCACAGGCGGGCAGGCCGTACTCAAAATTGGAGATATACAATAAAAAACAATATTTTTTTGAGGTCGCTGTTCACCGAAAACCTCGGTACAGTCTCCACTTCTCTTCAATATCGCTTTGCTGCGTCTAGCAAGACAGCTAGAGCAGATGCCGAAATTTCACCACGCACTATAGGCAGGCATCACCATCCAGAATGACACAGACTCTCTCGGTGCATTGCAGGACACATTACAGCGTGCCGGCGAAGAACTCAATAATTACGCCCAGGCTTCTGGCTCATATTGTTCACGTAAAAAATAAGAACTTCTCATCCGGAAACCCCCCCACGGCACCATGTAAAGCCCATCGAAATATCCCTTGACGGCCATTCCATGAAACCTAGCCACTAACTCAAGATTTTAATCCTTACCATACAACGCAATAGCCGAAACGACTTTGCCTTGTCAAAACTACGTAATACGTCTGATCAAAACGTGCATATGATTAGGCGGTTCACTAACTGCCATCGAGAAATAAAAGAAAAGGACAGAATGAGAATAGTTCAAGATTTTGCATTTCTCGCCGCACCTATTTCGCCCCATAGAATGCCCTAACAAAATCCGATATTGTAGCACTAAACAGGATCATTCGGAAGGCATTTAAACAAGACCTCGGGATCCAAATGAGTACATCGACAACCCAGCTTTTCCAAGTTGGCCTTCACAACACCATTGAAAATCTCATTGAAGGTAACCTCGCAAGCCAGCGTTTCTTTTGAGACACAATTTAACGAGGCCACTCTGTTATTCAATGCATCAACAGGCCCTGTGCAGAACAAAGACACTTGGCCCATTTGTCAGACGAGTGACGTGAGCATGCCTCTGTAAGACCCATACCAAAGAATATTAACCCGCAACCACATCCAGACCACAGGACCGCCCGCAGCGAAGCCCATGAATTCTTATAAGGCAATCGCTCTGACGCGTCCTACACCAATGCAGTGAGCTATGCTGACAACCAAACCATGGTTGCAGTGACAACATTCAGAAACGACATATTTTATCCACATTTATCTGTATGATATTTTTCAAGACAATCAAGAACTCGTCATTGCCTTAGCTTTCATTCAATGCTCCAGCAGAGTCATCGTCACTGTGTCTCAAGCAGCAGCCTACCCCAGTTTCCTTTCCAAGAGGGGGCCCCAACAACCTTACGGGTACTTCAGCGACACCATCCAACTCACCGAGTGGCGATAGTTTGGACACCTGCTCATGCCACTTTAACGGGCAACAACGGTTCGCCCACCAACAGGCTCGCGAACTGGCCCACCGAGCCCCAGAGGTTACAGGAGCTCGACGCCACTACTCACCTTTCAGGATCTTACGCAATTTTTCTGCCCCACCCGACAAAAATTTCTCTGCCCTCACCATTCCCTCAGCAAACCTCAGAAAATAACACTGCAACAATTAAAAGCAGGGACGTAAGTACACCCGGTTTGAATAAATTTTTTGTTTTCCAAACACTACACCGATCTTTACAAATTTTGTCCATAGTGAGGTACCCTTCAGCATATAATTGCAGAATGCGCTCAAAATTGAGCCCGACCACACCTCTCCACCTGTTACTTTGCTGAGCTGTGGTTGACACTGTTGACTAGCTGTCAACTGGAGGACCAGTCTCTCCTTGTTACACGGGCCGAGACGGCCAGGGCAACGCATGTGTTTTTAGACTATGGTTTCGCTGTCAAATTTGAGCTCATTAAAATATTTTCACTCTCCCTCCCAGGACAAGTATTCGTTTTCGCATTACTTAACGTGGTGTCTGGTTTTTGTAAGAATAGGAGGGTGGATTGTTGCGTACAGTGGGACAGAGGATAGTGGTGTAATATGTTTAGCTCAGAAGGACAGTATCTAGAACTGCCTCTCGGTAGGTGCCTTGTAGAAAGACGCGCTTGGTAATGACACGCGGGAGTCAGCATAAGCGTTGACAATCTTCTCAAGATCTCGTTATCCCAGGCATGACGATTTGAATGTCCCTCGCTGGGTGAATAGTATCGAAAGCGGAGATGGCAAGAAGAGCTATGCGGCGCTAATGTAGGTAACGCAAGGGGTTTCAGGGCACTAAAAGTTTTACGTAGACCGCACCGGTAGATTCTGGTATATTATCATGCGAAAGGAGTGCTAAAGCCTTCATTTCAGAAACAGCCGTGGCTATCTTTGTACCATCAATACTGACCACCGTGAAGTGTAAAGGTTATATACTGAGAAACTTACACATGATATATGGCGAGATGCTATTGTAGTGACGTGGTGCACACCATGCAGCATTTTATAGCATTTTGTCGGCGCCCCCTAGCTTCCTTAGCTCGTGACCTTCAGAACGACGCCTTCTTTTAGCGAAGCCTTCTTGAACAGAAGAGGACTTTTTACAATATTTATTATTGATTTTGAAACTACGGCGTCACAGTTGCCGACGCCAGGCTATGAAGTGTCGCGGTCTTCGAACTGTCTACTCAGAACCCAAAATAGATATCACTGTAGGCACGTCACCCTATTCAAACATCGCTGGTGGAGGCGCATGTTACAACAGCTATACTACTTCAATTTGGGACACCACGAATACTATTGGTGAAGCAATCAACTTACAATATTAGCAGAGCATCACAGCTCAATCAATGCCTTCAAGCCATTTTTCTACGTTGTCTTTACAAGTGTACGACTGCTGAGCCAAACAGCACCTTTTAATCACTTCCCATTGTCATCTTGTGCTCTCCTTGTAGAAAATGACTTTCATGGTGTACACCATATTCCAAGAAACATGACTAAGTAGACAAAATAATATGAACAGATAACTTTGTGCCATCATGGATGGCGATGACCGGGTTTTTGAAGAATGTCTCTAGAATGGCAATGCTGGATGACGTCACGAAGGAACGTTGCGCACCTGCAGAGCTGCTCTAAAGATGTTGGCCGCGACTGGTAATGCCGGCTGCTGTCGCGGATCATATGAACGAGACACAGGATTTCGGAGCGATCAAGTCGATGGGTCACTCCGGCAGGGGCAGCTTCGATGCCACCCACGAGCCTTGAGACGACTGCTTCTGCAGCAACTTTGGAGCAAAGCTTTGGGCCTGGAAAGATATGAACCACAGAACCAGTGAACAATTTGAGGGACGCATTTTCTCGCATGCCAAACCTTGCCCAAAAAAATTCCCCCGCATTTCCCCGAGGGGGAGAATGTGAAAGTGCGAATGCACGGTTGTCGGCCCGCTTGCGGCGCTTGCGCTCGGCCCCCGCAGCCCACCGCCTCGCCGCCTTCTCTTCCATCTCTTCCATCGGGTTTGTAGTATCACGTGTACACCACGCAGTTATCAAGCCGCTATAACGCAGCTGAGTCGCCAACGCACGCCGCTGACGACGTAGTTTGAATGCGTTAAAGATATAAGACGCGTCACTAACACTGATATCAGCGTCGTGTCCGTGGCTTGGTCGGTAGAGCGTCGCGCTGCGGCCGCAAAGTCCTCGGATCGAAACCTGGCGCCGGATGCTGTTTTTTTTTAAATATAGAGGAGCACTGCGGACGCCTACGCCGCCGCCGCCGCCGCAGGCGGTGGATGGTTTGGGGTCGCTTATAAAGTGCATTCGCACTTAAAAAATTGGGAGTTGGGCTGTAGATCACACTCAAGAGATCGGCTGAGGTAACGAGCAGTATTTGAGGTTTCAGTTTTAGGTAATTAAAGATACTAAAAATGGAGTGCAGTAAGAATATATTAGAGATGATGGTCCCTTAGCAGAACACTGTATTGGGACCCCACACAAATATTAGCAAATTATGAATTAGTCCAAGAAGGCAGGAACACGTAAAATTCCTATCAATATTTATTTTTAGGATAAGCAAGCAATATGAACTGACAGGCAAAATATTGAACAGAATTACACGTTAACAAGAATTCAAAATGACTATAAATAAAAATAGCGAGTGGTAGTCAACAGCAGACATTGCTAATACCTTTCAAGTACCTAGGCTTCATATCCCAAGTATCAGGCAGAGAACTATTATTTAGAAAAAATATCTACGCGAACTTTTAAATCATGACCAACTAAATAACGATTTGAGAAAAAAAGCCCAGGTCGTTCCACAAAACAGGCTTTAAAGGTGGAAATACTTTTTTTGTAATTTCTACGCCATCCAGGCAACAAAAAGTAAGTGATTTGAAATATCCTCGCAATGTTCTGTTGTACAAAGTGGTTCTATAAAATTAAATAAAAGCTGCCCATTGCAAAATTGAGACTATAAAAAACAAGAGTAAGGGGGAGCAGAGTAATAACTTCAATGGTAGGGAAGCAACGGTAGGGATATTATAGGCGGAGGCTTGCTAGTTCATGTGATAATATTGAAGGTTGAAACGTACATAGACCATGACACGTAGGATAATAGATACCGTGGTGGGGCATAACTATAAAGTGAAATCCCATTGGACGAGCTCGAATGGAACGTATTGCTATGTCATTCTTCTAGAAGTACGTCTTTTCAGAAACCTTCTCAAAAATAGAGTCCGCAACACGCCCACCTGCATGCAACTACCTTGCTTCGGGCCAGTTAATGAAGAAGACTTATAACGGTAAAAAAAAGGATTATTCATTTGAGTGTGGAACTTAGTGCAAAAGTGGCTTCAGGGGCTCTTGTCTGGTTTTCCTGCTTTTCCTGGTTTTTTTATTACTTAGTGCACGCCTGCAGCGAGAATGGAATGAAACGCTTTCTCATATTCTATAAATGCCATGTAAAGAGGTTTACTGTGTTCGGCGGACTTTTCGATCACTCGCTTGACGACATGTGTGTAATTCGTGATTGGGTCTGCCTTTGCGCAACCCAACATGCTACCTCGGTTGTTCAGAATCAAGGTTGTCTCCAAGCTGTTTACTATACATTTGGTAAGCAGCTTACAGGAAAGTGGGAGTAGGTTGGTGGGGCTCTAATTTTTTAGGTCTTTGGTATCTCCCATTTTAATCAATCAGAAATACATTAGCGTTTGTTGATCTTTAAGCCATTCGAATATAGTACACCAAGCGTTCCAGTACAATATATCCTCCCTCCTTCATACCATCCACAGTTTTACCGCCGTCACCTGCGGATATTTCAATTTTATACTGTTTAAAGCCTTTCCTAATTCACCTATGTTGAAAGTGGGCGTCGCAAGGACAGCTTGCACGCTGAGTAGTTTCACTGATCTCCGCATGGAAAACCTTGAGTAACCTTGGTGACGGTGTTGGCGACACTGCGGATACCGAGCCCCCATACTCTTGCTATAATCTACCATGCGTACAGTTGTAAGGTGAAGGGCAGAAACCACAAACGGTGGCCTTCGGAGCACAGGTCAGCCTTGGGCGGATGGGCTCCATGCCTGCTTGCCAAGCAAGGAACTCTGGGACCTCTTCAGCAATCAAGGTAAGGCTGACGAAGCATGTACCCCCGTCCCGTGCTTTCCTGCTATGCCTTATGATATTTTCAAACCCCTCCTTCACCCCCAAACGTGATCGGTCTTTGAAAAGGGGCCGCACCGAAGTATCTTTTCCTCCATTGCCATCGGGAACCCTCCTTGAACCGGATCACTTTTTTCCATTTCTTCTCATGGAATCCCTCAACCCAGCCCATCCTCTTGCATCGCAGTCGGTCTTCCTGATCGGAAAATCTTTTGAAGGCATGGTAGGAAAATCACATAGGGCCAAAAAACAAAGGACTGTTAAACTCCTCATCGAGGTAAATGACAAGCAGCAGTCGACAAAGCTTCAAGCTCATAATAGACTGGCTGATCTAGACATTAGGGTTCCACCCTTTCGGAGGCTCAACTGCTCGCAGTGTGTGATATCCGAGGCAGATCTGACGGAAACCGACGTGGATCTCCTTGCGGGCTTGAAGGATCAGGGCGTGACTGCATTGAGACGCATCACCGTCTGAGGAGACGATAACAAAATTATAACGAAGCATGTCATCTTGACTTTTATCCGCGCAGTTCTCCCACAACATATAAATGCAGGCTCTATCCGGTGCTCCATCTGTGCCTGCATCCCGAACCTACGGCGCCGAGCGACAACTGCCCATCCAACACACCCACTTGTGGGAACTGCGGGGGCCGCATGCAGCTTACTCGCGCAAATGTGAAAAATTTCCACTAGGGAAAACGGTAATAAACATCAAGGTCACTGAGAACATCACCTTCCCAGAGGCGAGAAAGAGGTTCGCCTCTTTCCCCCTGGGGATGTAGGCCGACGCAGCTCGGTGGGGTTCGGAGCGGCGTCTGGCCTCCACAGGGGCTCATTTCAGCGAGTCTGACGTGGTCCATCTTCCGCCCCCACCTGGGTTGCATCATGTAGCCCAACCCATCACCATGCCGTTCGCTGAGGCAGCGGTTGTGGTGCCAACCGTCTCGGTTGAGACCGATTCTGCTCCCGCCTCTATCTCCCGTCCTCCAGTACGTTGGGGAGTGATGACGGGATGGACACCGGGGCCCCACATTGGCTCCCACTGCCACCGCACCGCCCGTGCCATCTCTGGCTCCCTCGACACCCGCGGCAGTGGCTCGAATGATGGGCCCCCGAAATGGGACCAAGTCCAGGGGACCCGGCCCGTTGGGCACCCATTTGACATCTGACGAGGAGATGGATGTCGGGCTGTTCCTGACTGCAACGCAGCGCAAGGAGCGGACCCCGAAGGCCAAGACAACAGAAGGCCCGAAATGCCCCTCCCGAGAGTACAAGCCCCGAAAGACGACACAAACACACACAGACAAACACACACACTCTCCAGTATCCTAAAATATAAATATTCGGACGAGAAAATACCACCTAATGAAACTGCAGAGGCCACTTAAAAACCTTGACGATGTGTATAAGAAGCTGCATACCAATCAGCCAAGTATCACGTGTCTTCAAGAATTTCACGTCAATTCCCAACTAACAAATTTCTAAAATTTGTACATGGTATTCAGGAAAGACCGAGTTGGCTGCTCACACTCTTCGAGCGGTATGACCTTTGTCGCATAGAAATCATTAGCATGCCATCCTCTCTCTTTAAACACTGTCGTTGAGGCTGTGGTAATCCGTACGATAATATATAATAGCAAGATAATGGTATGCTCTATTTACACATTTCCTCATTTTCCACTTCTGAGCTCCGATTTTAAGGCATTGGTTGAATACCTGCCCGAGCCATACATCCTCACAAGTGACCCTAATGCGCAGTACTTTCTTTAGGACTCTTCCAGCACGAATGCCCGAGGTCGCCTGACAGAGAAGTTTGTGACATCCTCTGGAGCATGCCCATTCAACAAATACAGCCAACACAACATACTAACTTAGGACACAATACATGCTCACAACTTGATTTGGCTATTGTTTCTGCTGTTCTCGTTCCATGTCTTGAGTAGGGTGTGGGCACGGACTGTTATGATAGTGACCATTTCCTCACTTCACTTACGTATATAGGTACAAGCCCGAGCAGTCCACCTTCCCATAGGAGGTGTAATGAACCAAAAGCAAACTGGAGCATATTCACAGAAACATCTAAACTACACCACACATCTATAAAACACCAAGACGTGGAGGAAGCCACCCAAATCCTCACGGCGCACATCCTCGACGCCGCCGAAAAGTTCATTCCTCACGCCTCCAGTGCGTGCCGCCACCATAGGAGGCCGTGGTGGAATGAGCACTGCAGGAAGGCGCGGGAAGTTCAGAACAAAGCGTGGGATGTCTTTCGCCGGTACCCCACGGCGGATAATCTTGTTTTGTTTAAACGGGCAAAGGCATTTTCAAAGCGTGTGCGTGATGAGGCTAAAAGGGAGAGTTGGCGCGCATTCCTCACTTCCATCAACTCATACACAGACACTCACAAGGTATGGACAAGAATACGTAAACCTAAAGGACGACACACACATAACCTGCCCCTGGTCAGTACAACAGAGGACATACTCAAAGACCAGGCAAACACACTCGCACAACACTTACAACACGTGTCCAGCTCTACACACTACACAAACACTTTCATAAAACACAAAACATCCTGTGAGAAGATGTTCTTGCAAGATAAATAAGTAGCCTTCATCCTACAACACCCCGTTCTCACTTCAAGAGCTGAAGATCCCACTCAGTACTTGTATATCTTTAGCTTCAGGCGCAGACAACATTACGTACACTATGATACATTTACGCGCCGACACACTTGAAACACGCCTTCATCTATAAAACAAATTATTTCTTTCGGGGTGTCTTCCAGGGTCTCTGACGGAGGCCATTGTAGTTGCTTTTATGAAGGAGGGAAAGGATCCGTCTTCCACTGCTAGTTATCATCCCATCGCCCTAACAAGCTGTCTGTGCAAGCTGCTCGAGATGATGATGAATGGGAGGCGTGTACTTTTTAGAATAAAATGGTCTTCTCGGGAGCTGCCAGGCTGGCTTTGCGGCGGGGCGATCTCAAATGATCAACTTGTTTCTTTAGAGGCTTACAATAAGGATCCATACATACACAAGCAATACTGCACAACAGTATTTTTTGATATTAAAAAGACATATGATACGGCATGGCGCTACAGAATTACTAGAGACTTAAAATCTTTTGGTATTTCAGGTAACATGCTGAACACTCTTTCTTGTTACATGTCTACACGAACATTTCGTGTCAGCATATGGCCGGCACTATAACATGTTCACGTGCACGGAAATGGCGTTCCTCAAGGTGATATTTGGAGCTGCACATTGTTTATCGTTAAGATGAACTATCCTAAAGGCACCGCCGTGCTTTATTTGTTGCCTCATCTATGTCGATAACGTTCGAATATCCTTCAAATCATGTAACATGTCCATATATGAACGTCAGGTCCAGCTTGGGGTAAACACACTTTCTCGTTATGCAGACAAAAGCGGTTTCCAACTTAATCCTGCAAAAATCACCGGTGTTGTATTGTCAAAAAGGCACGGCATTCTGCCTGATCCTGACAAAACACTCAATGGTGATTGAATTCTAGTAAAAACGGAACACATGTTTTTGGTTGTGGTGTTTGACGAAAAACCCACCTTCATTCCTCACATAAAATGACTCAAAGAAAAATGCCTAAAAATAATAAATATTCTGAACGTCCCATCTTACCATTCCTACAGTGTAGACAAACAACTTCTGATTTGCCTTTAGGGTCACAGTTGAACTACGGAAGTGTTGTGTATGGGTCAGCCACGAAAACAGCACTTAATATAGTCGACTTAGTGCTTGACTTGGAACTGGGCCTGTCTTGTGGCAAATTCCGTACAAGTCCTGTTCAGAATCTTTATGCAGAGTGCGTCAAATGGTGCTCAGCGTACCAGTGAACATAGTTGACCTTCTATATGCCGCCAAAATGTCATAAACGGATAAACATACCTTTAAAAGAGCCATGAAGACCGAATAAAAGTTTGTTTTATTCGAAAGATTTCGCCTATTGTACTGCCCAGAGCGCTTGTATTGTACTGATCAGAGCACAGCAAATTATGCCGTATTCAATGAGAAATTGATCAATTTACGTAAAAATTTTGTTTCCACGCCAGATCGCGGGTTTCCGTAAAGTCAGCAATGACGCCAGAAGCGCGCGTATTCAAGCGAACTTCTACTGCGTCATTCGGTTTGGCGGCCTTGGTGTCTGTTAGACCTCCCAGATGGCGCTGCTCTAGTCATCCGCGAACTATTGTCCGCCATTCCTTTGTTTTTGAGTGCATTTGCACCTGGCTTGATTTTGTTACTGTTAAAAGTGGTCGTCTCGTGAAACCTGGGGCATCCTAGACAAACAGCGTCACGTAAGACAACTCCGCTTACGCCAATCAGCCAGTGTCATGTAAAACAATTTCAAAGCTGCGGAGTGCTCTGCAGCTAAAACAAGCATAGCGCGTCCAGTGCCAAAAGCAGTGCGCATCTGTACATCTATGCTTACGTGAGTTGTATGGTTATGTGTATTACACTCAAGCGCAGGTGGTTCGTTCGGAAAGCCTATAGGCCGTGCATATTTGCGTTGGCTTTTTCCGTCCTGAGCCACTCGCCCAGCTGGGCTCATATAATGTCATGGGTTCTGTTGCCGGAAATGAGCTGGTGGGTCGCATGGCCATTACAATTATATCTAGTTATGAAACTTATTTGAGCGAAGTATGCGTTAACAGTGGTGTCAGTATGATTTCATTGAGGTAATCTTTCGAATGAATTAAACTTGTGTTTTGCCCTCATGGCTCCTTTAAACCAGCTTTTTAATGATCTATCCACAACTCAAACATCCTAAACCATTCATCAATTTCTGTTCCCTTCTCTCAGCGAGTGAGGAATAAGATGACTATTCATGAGGTCTGCATCTTGGACACATTGAAATCATCTTACACTGATCTTGTAGCACCATGACACCTTCGTCCTTTGTTGTGCGATTTCTCGTTAATACAATACAATAGGAACAGGAACAGCACATGGACACAACTTTGGAACGAGTAGAACCATCAATATAAAGGCTAGTTTTGTTTACGGCAGACGCATATGGCATTTTTCTGGTTTTAAGTCATATAGTTGCACATCATATTCCTAAATCCATCATCAACACAGATTCGCTGAGTGTCGTTCATATGTTGTCATCCAGAAAGTCATCAAAAAACCGTGTCATTATTTTTTTGTTCAAATCATTTATGATAGCTTATTCGTCAAACCTTCGGGTGACTTAGTTTCGTGCCACGCCGCTCTTGAATTGGCGGAAATTGACTGGCGGATCAAATGAACGCCACAGATGCACTCCGAAACACAGTAAACATAACAACACTACCTTACGTACACATCAAGCCACGCATAAGACAGCAACTTCGAAAAACTTGGCAAGCATGCTGGGGCGAACAGACACACAACAATCTACACGGAATAAAACCACACTTGGGACAATGCACTACTGACTCACACAACAGGAACTTTGAAGTTACCTTAGCTAGATTACGGATACGCCATACACATGCAACGCATTCACACCTGCTCACGGTATCTACAATGCCCTTGTGTAGCAGGTGTGGGGAGGAGGCCCTATCCGTGGTTCACATACTCATTGAATGCACGGCACTCGACACAGCAAGACACAAACACTTCAGAGAACCCTATAGACAACATATTTTCCTGCACCCAATATTGTCTCGGGGTGACGATGCCATGATTTCGTGAAACGGGTGTTAAAGTATTTGTCAGAAGTTACGTTTTTAAACTATATTTTCTTTCGTGCATAATCAAGTCTGCCCCTATAAGCTAGCCATCACCATTAGCTTTAATCCATTTTACTATGTCCGGTTTACACGTTTTCATACCTACCTTTTTGTGGTAATCACTTCTCTTCAACCATTAAATAACTTCTTCTCTGACGCTGTTTGCCCTTCTGGCCTTGCGCCATTAAACACCAACCATCATCAGTTTCACTGCTGTAAGGCCACTGGCATACAGCCTGGTGTATATACGTTCTGCTTCCATTTGCTTCTCGTTGAAGCTGAGCAAAAAGTTAACGCACTCGCTCTGAGTTGCGTGCAACATGTCTTTGCCGATGGCTAGCTTTCTCTTATTTGGTTTCTTGCTTTCGCGTATTGCCAGCGTTGCCTCGATAAGGGCCATGTTTTATGCGTGAATGACGTTCATTTTACTTCTGTTATCAGGTTCCACTGCTCGGGTGGTTAAATTTGATCTTCCGTAATTGACCCCCTCGTGTTCCTTCGTTTATGAACTACATCCTTTATTTTATTAACCTGTCACAATGTTCCCCACATTTCGCTACTCCAACAGCGGCTCCTGATTCTCAGATTGCCTTTGTTATTCTTATTTAGCGCGTTTATACTGACCGCGTTTTGCTAGTTTAGAAGCGGGAATTTGTTTAGGAGTTATTTTAAACTCCCATGATCTGGCTCCAACTGACTGTATGATGAGTAGGTTTTTAAGAATTTTCTTCTTTTTCTTTTGATAAACTTCCTTTCATTGCAACCAACCACATTAAAATCGCGGCTGGAAACCCTACTTTGCACGTTAAATTTTGCACAAACTGGTTTGTCACTTTAAATGAAGTAAATATTAATTTTATGTACCTTCAGGATATTTCATACTCATTACATCTTCATTTCTTTGTTCGAGAATGTGTTCATCAATGTCAAGGTATTTATCTTCGTATATCCCAGCAATATGCCTCCTCCACTGTTGTGATATTCTATTGCAATATTTCCCATTGACCCCTCTTCTATTTGCTTGTTGCTCACCTTTCTACAGAAATTTCCAATTACAACTGCAAACTGTGTTGTTTCCTTCTTCATTGCTAATTCGACGTCCTCTTAGGAGCCGTCTATGGCTTCATCATCATAGCTGTTTGCTGGCGCAGAGGCCTGCAGTATGTGTACGCTGTGTTGCTTGTTTAGCTTGATCACGGTGGAGGCAACTCTCTCACTCGCTAGCGCTGGAAACATCCTCTGCGTTGTCTTGTTCTCTGTGGATTACATAACCCATCCCGTGTTCTTCCTAACGTGGTGACACTGCAGCACATAAAATTACCGCTTGTGAGCTTTATGCATCCTTCTCCCGCCATCACTTCTCTTAACCCTATTATATCCCACGTGACACATGAACGTTCTGGTAGTAGTACACTTAATTTCTCTCGCTAAAATTATGTCTGCGTTGAATGTGGCTATGGTGAACTTCGAAAAGCGGCCTGTGCGGACCCTGACATTTTTAGCACCCTCTGTGGCGTCGCTGTTCTGGCTGGCGTCATTGACAGTTGTACACAGGTGCTGGGCACTGAGGCCCCAGAATTGAGTTTGTCAGTCCAAAGAGGCGGCCGCCAGCACCTGAACCAAGGTGGCCAGATCCTTGAGGAGGGCTGTTTTTGCTGCTGTGTCCCTGAAAACCTTTCTAACGGTTGAACCTTTTAGTGCACAATCTTAGGTATCCGGGATTCTAGTTACTGGAGGAGGATGCAGCGCTCCAGCCCTGCAACCCTGATGCCAAGGTTGGGATAAGAGAGCAGGCGAAAAAGAAAGACACATAGAACGGTCAGACAGATGTGGCCGGTTTTGCTGGTATAAGCCCGGTTCTGAAGGAATAAGCGGATACGCTTGCTTACCGTTCATGACGGCTCAACATCGGAAAAATATTCAACGGCGATACTGAAGTGCACGGCTACAAAAAGGCTCAGCTGGCAGGCTGAGTAATGGTGCTAGTGTAGTAGCACCATTCGTCGCCCTTTTTGACTTTATTCTTCACCAAAATAGTGTTTATTGTGCGCTCTGCCAACAACGGTGGCGTTTTGTCAGGGCTGCGCGAACGTCAGACAACGCTATGCTCTCTAAGACCAAGAAACATAAGGCCATAATAGTGGGGCAAAAACTCTATTTTTCTACATGTACATAAAAAGCGATTTTATTTCAAGGTAGCCCATCCTCAGCCGGTAACAGCAAGTTTTCGCCCGTTTTTTTTGCTCCCAGAATAGGTCGAGTTCATTCAAGTTTAGCGACGCTATCTGTGTCACCCCAGTTGGCAGGCTATTTCCACCCCGTTATATGCACGGAGCGTCTGACTTAGCGATTAACATTTTTAAAGTTTTGCCTGTCTGTAAGGTATTGTCCTATGCTAAGCTAGGTCTCCTGCCCAGTGAATATTTTTTTTATTTGACCATGCCAGTTGAGCTGGTTAAGATTGCGGTGACTGCATTTATTATTCGGTGTTACCTGGCATCTCAGTGCCTCTCCTGATACAGCGAATGAGCGGTTCTATGTGAATTGTTTAAAAACTCCGCTATGTAAATACTTGGTTATTACGTGATTTTGCAGCAATGGCTTCGCCAGCTAGGGCTACTGAAAATGTGGCTTTTATACATTTGGGGTTTTGTCTGTAACTCAAAAAAATTTACCTTGAAAGTTATACAGGCGGGTTCTATAGTTATTGCATCAATATATGTGTATTATCCCGTTCAGAAGCAAGAAAAATCAGCCACCGACTCTGGCCATCTAGCAATAAATGCAAGGTATACAGAGAAGTAGAAGAAAGCGTGTGAAGTATGCCAGACACAGGGAATTTTAAGAAATAAGATTGCACTTTATCTAAACGAGAGTTTGAGCCATGCTTACCATGTCTTGTAGGAGCAGTAATAGAGCCAAAACCACGGAAGCACTTCGTATTGGGCGAGTAAGCATTACATGTAGTATTTATTATGTTGACGTTGACCTCGTCTAGTACCACAACGTGCTGTTTTTTCACAACGTCCTCTGTGCACAATAGCACAACGTGCTTTTCTTGAGCCCTGGTGGCCATGTCTTTTTGGAGTAGAAATATGCCAAAACCACTGAAGCAGTTCGTATATAGCGGGTAGGCATTAGATTTATAATCTAATAACCTGACATTGACGTTCTCTAATAGCTGTAGTGCAGTGTCAAGGCCAATCCGATGAGCAGATGGCAGGGCGCTTGCAGAAGAGAAATAGTCAGCAAGGGAGAAGAATAGAAGGAAGAAGGGGTTCAGAAGCGGTCGTCCAAGGTGAAAGCAGGAGGCGCCCTCGCGGTATTGGCCCGAGGTGCGTCGCCGCCGCAGCCTTCCAACTTCTCGTTCGTCGCGGCGTAAAACCGGCTACATCCCTGAACGCCACCGGGAGAAGCCGGTGTCCTGCCCACGAGTGAGCGGTGTGGCTGGGACGCGGAGCGTGGGCTGTGAGACATCGGTTCGGCCCTAAGCTGTATCCTCCCGCCGCTAGTCATCGCTACCGTCACATGTTCCTCCTTAGGGCAATAACGCTGGTTTGAAGCTCCTTGCTTCACAGAGCTCCGCAGCCTCGCTGTCAGCGTAGCCTCCCGTCGACTCGCCCAAGCTACCGCCCCGTCTCTCCCTGACTATACTGCACCGTGCGAGCCCCAAAGGACTGAAGTGTACTTGGGCCTAATTTGTCCTCTCCGAGTCTCGTAAATTTTGTTAGCCTGATTTCCGTCCCTGTCTGCTACATTGTCATCTGTATAGAACGCGTGTGTTTGTTTCCAAACATTAGCCCGGTTCATGGCTCTACGCACAAACCTGCACACTCCTTCTTAACAGAAAATGGTGAGCCATCCAGGATTAGCTATACCACTTTCAGAGAGGAGTCCGGCTGCTGTTAAGCTTCATCATCACCAGCCTATCTACGCCCACTGCAGGGCAAAGGCCTCTCCCATTATTCTCATATTACCTCGGTCATATGCCAACTGTGACCAATTTATCCCCGCAAACTTCTTCATCTCATCTGCCCATCTAACTTTCTGCCGCCCCCTGCACCGCTTGCCTTCTCTAGGGATCTTAATGACCAGCGGATATCTTGCATTCGCATTACATGCCCTGCCCACGTCCATTTCTTCTTCCTAATTTCTACTAATATGTCTTTAACACCAGTTTGCTCCCTGACCCACTCCGCTCTCTTCTTGTCCCTTAATGTTACACCTATCATTTTCCGCTCCATTGCCCGCTGAGTCGTTCTCAATTTAAGTTGAACCCTCTTAGTGAGCCTCCAAGTTCCTGTCCCGTAGGTGAGTACCGGTAAGATGCAGCTGTCATACACTTTCTTCTTCAGCGACAATTGAAGGCTGCTATTCATTATCTGAGAATGTCTGCCATATGCACCCCACCCCATTCTGATCCTTCTAATTATCTCTGCCTCATGGTTGGGATCTGGGGTCACAACTTGGCCTAAGTATATATATTCGCTTACCACTTCCACTGCCTCGCCATCTATCTCAAACTACTGTGCTGTCCCGAGGTTATTGATCATTACTTTAGTTTTCTGCATATTAATTTTCAGGCCCACGGTTCTAGTTTGTTCGCCCAGTGCGGAAAGCATGCTTTGCAATTCGTCCCCCGAGTTACTTAGCAAGGCAACGTCATCAGCAAATGTGAGGTTACTGAGGTATTCTCCATTAACCCTTACTCCCACCTGTTCCCAATCCAATGTTGTGAATACTTCTTGTAAGCATGCTATGAATAACATTGGAGAGATTGTGTCTCCTTGTCTGACACCCTTCCTTATAGGTATTTTACTGCTCTCCGTATGGAGGATGATGGTAGCTGTAGACCCATTATAGATATCCTCTAGTATTCTTACATAATGCTCATCTACCCCCTGGTTCCGTAATGCCCGAATGACTGCTAGGGTTTCGACCGAGTCAAATGCTTTCTCATAATCTATGAAGGCTATAAATAGGGGTTCAGTATACTGAGCGCACTTCTATGATTGATCTTGTGAATATGGTCCATTGTTGAATAACCTTTACGGAACCCTGCTTGTTCTTTAGGTTGACTGAAATCTAAGGTTGCGGAAATTCTATTAGCGATTACCTTGGTAAATACCTTGTAGACGACTGACAATAAGCTGATCGGCCTGTAATTTTTTAAGTCCTTCATGTCGCCTTTCTTATGGATTAGGATGATGTTAGCGTTCTTCCAAGATTCCGGTACCATTGCGGTCATTAGGCATTGCGTATACAGGTTTGCCAGTTTTTCAAGTACAATGTCTCCGCCATCCTTCAAGAGGTCTGCTGTTATCTGATCCTCACCAGTGCTTTGCCACCTTTCATTTCTTTCAAAGCCTTCCTTACTTCTTCGGTCGTTACTGGTGGGATGTCTATCTCCTCTGAACTACTGTCTCGTTCGGCATTGTCCTGTATGTCCCGGCTACTGCACAGATCCCTATAGAACTCCTCGGCCACTGTGACTATTTTATCCCTATTTGTGATGACATTGCCTTGCTTGTACTTAGGTGCATACATCTGATTTTTCCCCACGCCAAGACGTCTCTTCAGCTGTTAAGCTTAGAACCATGCAAATGTTCCAACTTGAATCCATCGTGCCTGGAGACAATATTGAAGGCAGGGCATCACTAGGGACTGCCGGGTACAGGACTTTGCAACAACTTCGATACGAAGAAAGTTAAGTCGAAAGAGGAGCTATCCTTCAGTACACAGGCGAGGTGACTGGGTGTTGATCTTCCTGTCTTAAAAGACGCTGGTAAGCACGAAGAAATAATCCAGAGGCAATACCAGCTAAATAAAGATGAAGTAAAAGGGAGGCACTGAGAGATTATGTGCAGAGGAAGGATGCGGATGAACGAAGGATAGCCTCCATCAAGAAGCAAATCGCTACGCTGGAATCGGGCATATACATTGTTCGGCGTGACTACATACCTCTTACACCCGTACATGTACCAGGCTCCAAACCCAGCCGCCTAGCTAATGGTTCGACGCCTGTTCAAGAGAGCTTGTTTGGGAAGCTTGCGAGACTCATGACAAGAACACAGAAAGTCTGGAGGCAGAGAAGGCGAAGGGTTCACCTATTCTAGAAAGAAATTCCCACAATGGTATCTCAGCAAATAACGAAAAACGACTCCCAACCGTCCGTGAAACGTTCCCGTACTCACAACGGCTATCGGGGAAACAAAACAGCTAGAAAAAGACTGTGATGTATTCGGCCATAAAAACAGCTGTCGTGTATCTTGCATGCTCGCACTCCCCACCAGCGAAAGTGCCATACGATTTTGAAACATCCCGTAACTTCATGTTTTCGTAAGTACAGCCGAAAAACAAATACCATATGTAGCGTCAAATGAACATATTTTAAGACGCTCATTACTCCGTAGGAATTTAAGGCTGTGCGGTTGTTATGCAGGACGAACCACGACTATTCGAATCACCCTTGAAGTTGGTACTCAGCGCAAACCACCCTGCCCATGCATTTGCTTGAACGGGATAGAATAAGACGCATACATGGCAGAAAGCCGCATATGTACCAACAAGATGATATGTTTCCAAACGCTCAACTCATGCCCTTTTCCTATCAGATTGTACACGAAGACCCTAATAAGAGCCACCTGGAAGGAAATTCGAGTGTGCTTTCTAGCAGAGCTTCGGCCTGCTCGACGCGAAGCGGCACGAATTTTATAGGCAGCCGTACGCTTTTCTGGCATATATGCCTATATGGACCTGGAAATATGACTCCGATTAACAATTTTAGGTTGCATAGAGCTCCGTGTACTTTATGTTCTTCCTGCATAAACATACTCTCCAGCAGACGTTTCCGTTCGTTAGCTCAGAAAGTTTTAAAGTTAATGCGTAACAGGACGTGTGAGCTAGCTTGAATGAACGGCGCGATCCGATTTATACCATTAGAACTCCTAACCGTGACTTGCGTGCACTTTCGGATGTGAAGTACTTTTTTCCTCTAGAAACTCGCATAATGAGTGTGCTGTGTGCCTTCGCTAATTGTACTAGATTTTAGACACTCTCTTGGAAACTGACTTGGCTCTCCATCCCACACGTAACGGGGGTAGTTCTGCGAAGAACGTTCTGTGTGTTGGGGCCATTCTTCACCTGAGCAGATGGCAGTGCGCGTGTGGAAGAGAAAGAGTCAGCATGGAGGAAGAAGATAGTAAAAATGAGTTCCCCAGCGGTCGTCCAAGACGACAGCAGGATGTCGCCCTCGCAGTATAGGCCTGAGGTGCGTCGCCGGCGCAGCATTCCAAGTTATCATTCGTCGCGGCGTAGGCCCGGCGACTACGTTGGATGTCACTGGGAGAACTCGGTGAAGGCCCACAAGTTAGCAATGTGGCGCTGACGTGGAGAGCGGGCAGTGAGGCCTCGGATTGAGCCTAAGCTATCTCTTCCCGCCGCTCGTCATCGGCACCACCACGATTTTTGCCATGGGACTGTAACGCCGGTTTCGAGCTCCTCGACGCACAGCGCTGAGCAGCCTCGCTAACAGCGCCGCCTTGCATCGACTCGCCCTCGCCACTGCCCGTCTCTCAATGACTCGACAACCCCGTGCCAGCCCAGACGACTGAAGTGTGCAAGTTCCTCACTCGTCCTCTCCGATTGTTGCTCATTCGTCCTCTTCAATGGTTGGACTATCGTTCGAATAGAACGCGTGTGTTTTGTAGAAACAATCGCCTGGCAATAGCTCTCCGAGCGACCCTGCCCGTTCTTTCATAAAATTAAGATAATGTGCTTTTTTTGCAACCCGCTTTTTTTTTCACAATTACGCAACGTACTTTTCTTCAGCCCCGGTGAACATATCTTTTTGGAGCCGCAATAAGCAGAAACAACTGAAGAAGTTCCTAAAAGGCGAGTGGGCGTTTCGATTCAGTATCTAATATGTTTAAGTAGACGTCCTCTGATAGGTCACGGGCATGTTTTCAGAAGATACGTATTGCAGTAAAATAGTCACAGATTATGGCCAGCTTCACGGGAACCTAACACGAAGCATTACCGCATATAAATGTCGCTAATCTCTCCTTATCTGGTTATGTCCTCTGCTGGAAAGACGTTGGCCGATGAAAAAAGGAATGAAGAGAAAGCAGACGAAGTCCAAGTTCCCGCTGGACTGGGTTTGCGCCATCAACCCGCGCCGTCCCGGTGACTACGGTGCCTTTTGTAACTACGCTTTCTTCTCGACAACGCATCCCCGCATTGCTCATGACGATATCAAGGATTGATAAAGAACTATAAATCAGGAATTGAAGCAGAGCAATACATAGAGGCAAGAAGTAGCTTTTTACCTTGTCTAGGAATGACCTGCCACATTCAGTCCTGAGGGATTCTCAAAGCGGTACGTTGAGGCAGAGATGAAATCTGAAAAAAAGGTTCCTCGCTACCGTACGTGTCAGATACTCAGTGGCAATACTAAGCCTCAGCCAGTGGCAATACTGAGACTGATTCTCACACAGCCATGTTTTTGAAATGCAGAAAAGTGAAAACCGGAGGTGCAGTATAAAATTAAGACTGGTAATAGCGCCACAGTTATTACGGACGCTGAGCGACTTGAAAAAAATTAGCGAGTACAAACCTAACAAAAAAAATGTATGTTATTAAGAACGAACAAGGACACAATAAAACGTGCAACAAACTGACTTGCCAGTATTGGAGTTAGATGCGCCTTTTAAGCGAAAAAAATAATATTTGAGGCGGCAGTGTTTCGAAGGACCCTGCTATCACAAGATTATCGAGCCTGTAAGCGAGCATTTTCCATCCATGCAAATTTCCAGCTTGGCTCTGTATTAAATGCGAGCCCTCCAGAAAATAGCTTCTTATTTTCGGTCATGCGGTTGTCATCCGTGGAAGCTGTACTCTCAGAGGAACCGTAAAAGGCGATGTTGAAATTTCGAAGCCTAACGTTGCTCGCTCTGTGCGTGAGGTCATCTTTTGCATCGACTGGAAAAGCAAGCTATGATATTGTTCTCGCTAGATTTTGTAGGGATCTCGTTGGGGCCCTGTGCCTCCCTTATCAAATGTACCAGGACATGCAGATTATAATGGCAGTACAGCCGTCACGGGTATTTCACAGCACACCTTTAGTTGCTGGACTTTTTGTTGCTCCATTGCCTTCACTATTGCTCAAGATCAGCCGAACGCGCTTCAACCGACTCGTTCTTGGCCCATAGCGCCTTATTTTCTGCAATGGGTTCATCTCCTACAAATGCATGAGGTCGTATTAGTTCAAAAGCACTTAGCGCTCTCACATGGCTCCGCATGTTCTTTAAAAGCGCACTACATCCATTCTTTTCTTATCTTCCGCATTCCCCTTTTCACAGCACGGGCTCATTGCGCTTTAAACATAAAATCAAGCCTTATACTTCGTTTGTCAACATCGACACATGGACACATAGTCCGTAAATAACAAACAGCCTTGGCTGCACTAAGAGCAGTTGTCACAGCACAGAATGGATACTTAAAACACGCACACCAACTTCAAGATGCAGAAAGACATGAGTGAAGGGTTGGCAATTAGGTGGCTTGCTTGTTTTTATTGGAAATAACGCGAAGTGCAAAGAACAATGAAAGGGTCCACTGATGAGATCAGGGGCCAAGCGCCCGGGCAGCACGTGAGAACCCGCCACTCTGTCTGGTGGCTCAGCACTGTGGACTCTACGCTGCAGCCGTCGTCAATTCGTCACGGCGCGCACGGGAGACGTATTGTCTGGCCGACAGAATACCATGGGGATAATCCCCCATTAAAAACGCAGACGGCGCTGCCGGATTCCGAGAAGCGCCGGGGAGGTGTGATTACCGACGTCGCGACGAGCGTCGTGCGAGCATCCCTTGTTAACACGCCCCGGTCAGCACGACCCACAGTCGCGCCTTTCGCCCGCACCCCTCGGGGTCATACGCGCCTGCTAGCCCGCGAGTGGTCGGTTGACCCAAAGATGGCGGCGACTCATTGAATATTCCGTAGCGCGCTGGGTGACAGCTGTCTACGTAAATTTGGGCACTCCCTTACGCGTGTGCTAACGCTACAGGGGTGTTCCCGAGAGAGTGTGATCTCTAGGTATTAACTTGGCCGTTAGAAATCGTTCTTGTCTGAGCGCTGAGCTGGGCAGTTACCGGCGGGACAAGGAGTCTCGACCGTTAAAGCTAGGTTGGGATTTGTGAGCCCCTAGGCTAGAGGTTAAGATCGCGTCGGAAGTTAACGGTACAGCGCCGTACCGGGAAACTACACGAATCTTGCGGTGAGACAGAGTCTGGGCCGTTGTTTTTCGAGCGGTTTGTGTACGCTCCGACAATAGGAGAGTTAGACGAAGTTGAGGAACTCGAGTGATTTTTGCGCACTCGGAGCTAGCGTCTAGCTGAATGTTGAAGTTTTTCCTTTTACTTCTCATGTACCCAGTTGTCCTACTGTAAATAGCTGTATATAAACCTTCGTTTCACTTAATCAACCCCAACACCTCGAGTTGGTCAATTCGACCGCCGTCTCCAAGAGCTTCAACACCATCGCCCTGCCAGCCTCTTCCCAAATCCACTGTAGCCCAGGCGATTGGGTTCCTCATTGACACCGGACTTCGGGGAAACGAACCACAAGCATCTTTATTGGGGTTGATAACAATGGTGTGACAATGAGACAATACCTACCACATGATAATGTCTAGCCATGACACATGCATGTCCTGGCATGGCGCTTTGACGTGTATGCTGCTGTCTACAGTGTTCATTGCAATATATACGACAGCAGATAACGGTTACGTCTCTAAAATAAACACTTTTACGGTTTCAGCATAGAAACGTTTCATCAAGCTAAAACTCGGGGGTGTGTTAGAAAGATAGTGTTGCATGATTTGAAGCACGGACGGCCCAAAAGAGATCAGTGGGGGTACCATTGTCGAGTAAGCCAAGGTAACGCGTATTGCGGAACCGTAGTAGTGCCTGGAGTAAAAAAATTCAACAATCTTCTGGCAATCATCATCTCCAGAGTATTAATATTTCTGCGTACTTCTTCTCCTTCCCAAATACTCTCAGCCCCACAGAAAAAATAGCCGCTTCGCATTTAGACTTTATCATTCGTGGTCGTACTACAAACAAGCATGATTGAAGGTAGTGTACCTTCAATTTCCTCACGCGCTCATATAGTGCGTGGATGCACTCTGACGAATACAAAGAGGTAGTGACCAGCTGTTGTAAGCGTTTCTTCACATGATAATGGTCACAACCTTTGTGTAATTTTGTATATTTCGGTTTCAGCATGGCAATTCGTATGGAGAATAATGGCCCAGAAGCAAAGTACACTGGCGTACCCTTGAATATGAACGATCCATTCACGGTGATCATCGACAACACCATCAAAGGATGGAACGTGACCGTGAGCTTTGGCGGACCGAACCAAACTCCAAAACTCATCCCACGTAATTGGATAGACTACTACACTCGACCGGTTTTTACCAACTGCTCTGTGATTCGCATCCTTGCTGTAAGTACACCTAAGCAACGCGAGCAAATACCGTGACATTGATTGTACAGTACCGACAATTGCTGCCTAGAAAGAAGGTGCGTGGGAGGGTCAGTGTGGGAGCAAGGCTTTAGCCAGATTCTTGCTTCTACAGATCAGCTGATTACAAGTATCGTTTAACGCAAGAGTCGATAAGACAGTAGTTGTGTGTACATCGTGCATTTTATTACCTGGTGGTCTAGTAACAAAGGACTACGTATACGAAGCACGGCGGGGTTAATTTACTTAAGTTAATCCCCGTACAAGCTTTTTACTTCTTCATTCAATAGTTATTTTCAATGCCAGGCACCATTTTCTAAATGAAGAAAGCCAATGTATTGGCGCGAAATCAAACGCGTTTTTATTTCGCGCTCACTGCGATGCTTTGACATTTGTTCGTACAATCCTAAAAAAGGATGTCCACGCTGTCCACGAGTTACTCCAACACTATGTGGGTATCATAATAAACAAGAGTGGCTTGCTTTCGAAATACATCTCTTGCCTCGAGCTAAGTAATTAGAACATCTCAATCTACGGCTGTTGAAAACTCTTACACCTCCAATAGGCCCCCAGCTTGAACTTCTACTATTACAAAAAACATGAAGCACTCGAAGCGACGTTTTTAGTCACGACAAAAACATTATAGTCTGATTTATGTATAACAGTTTTCAGGCAATAATATATATTCATTTTAATGGTTAACTTGCAACTAAATTAGAAAGATTTGCGGAAACATTGAAGCAGACTTGTGTGCCACATTTGAGGTAGTGCCCTATGAGTGGTGCTTTGGGAATATCAATATAGAAATTAAGTACTATTAATCATTTCTCATTGTACTGTCCTGCCCACTTGCAACAACACTAGGATAAGCTGGCGTGTTTCACCCCTGAACCTTCAATCGCTGTTCATAAACAAGTCCGGGAAGTAGCAGCGTGAAGTTATTATAGCGATTTTTTTCACAGCGTGTTCGTTCGGTGTGGGACTGTTTATTTAAACTGCCTCAAAATAGCGAGATACAACATTTCCTCCTGCAGGTATGCGCCCCAACCCCTCCTCGCCATCGACATTAATTGCTACCTCGGTCCTGTAAAGGATTTTACTAACAATTGCACAGACATTTACTTGCATCGCACTAAGAGGTATAATAAATACTGTTTCAGAAGATCTGAACAGTTTCCGTGAAGCTTTTTTCAAATGCTCTAAGGATTCTGATTTCTTCAGAAGCACTAAACGGTAAGCATAGATCGTTAGAAATCAAAATTCCACGTGAGCGTTTTTTTTAGATCGCACACAGTTTTTAAATTCCTCATATTTCTCGCAGAGAAATGTAAAAATTATTTTCGAAAAGTTTTACTGCATCTGTGTACATTCAAGAATTTGGAAGAATTCAAGAATTCACAAGAAAAAAGAAAACTATAGCGGGATATGGGTCAAGAGAAAAAGGCGAGGGTGCTAATGCTTTTAGCACCCTGATTATCTTCGGGGGTTCCTCAAACGTGTCCATTAAAAGCACTACGCTCTTTGATCCATTCCGCAGAGTGGAAGCAGAACACCTAATGCCAGATTTTTTTGGTGCAATGTGCTTGCCCGCTTTGCCGCATATTACTTAAACACTGTATTATATGGGTGTTATTGTGATTGTTGTTGTTGTGATTATATGGGTGGTATTACTAAACTGGGAGAGATGCAGCTGACTTCCGTTGTTTTTTTTTTTCAAGCATGCAGACACTCGCCATTTTACCCTTTACTTTTTTTTTCAAAATTACCAGCCTGACTGCGGGACCTTATGAATGAATAGAAATGAAATAAGGCGGTTGTTGACTGTTTTCACAATAACAAAAAAAGAAAAAGAACACGAACTCAAAGCTTGTGGACAACATCTTTATTCATTTAAGAAAAGACAAAATAAAAAGAAACCATAGCAGAGCGAATGGAAACCTACATCTTAATGTACGCGCATAATTTTTTTTTGCCGCCACTGCAGAAAATTGGTACGATAAAAATTTTTGCGGTTTTAAAAGGACGATACGACGACCAACCTTGCACACAAAGAAAGAATGTACCCGGAAGCAAACACTTACTTGTCTGAGAAAAAATCGCAAATATATACACAAGAGAGAGAGAGCTATCCCTGTACAACACTGTTTTGTAAAATCACGGTTTCAAGGACAACAGATTTTTGCGGCAGAAACAAGACGCAATTTAAATGCATCGGGGTTGACACGGGAATATAAAAGATACCCTGAAGAAGTAACGAAGTAAAAACATTAAAAATGAGAAGGTGAATGGAGAATTGTTTCGTAAATGTATGCGAGATAGGGCACTGGAATAAACTGCATTACGATTTTACTCCAACTCCAATATACTCCAACTGACGGTTTTGAGCACTTGGTTGACGATATCTAACAGCCCCTCTGGGAGTGTATAGTATTTTTACATACAATCATACATACATATATACACACACATACATACATACACACATACATACAGGCTTTGCCAAATGTCTGTGGGCGAAGTCGGAAACGTGCTTGCTCCAAATAATTGAATGAACAAGCTTACGTACAGAACGAAGATGAAACGTTTTATTCAAGAAAGCTAGAGAAAATAGATCTCTTACTACCCTAAAGTTTTTTGTCACATTTAAAGGTAAAGATGGTTCTTTGCATTCTTTATGGTCGAGAAGTCTTAGTATAAGCTCCCAAAATTTTGACAAAGGGTGTACATGCATGCATGCATACATACATACATACATACTTACATACATGCATACATACATACATACATACATTCATACATATATACATTCATACATACATACATACATACATACATACATTCATACATATATACATACATACATACATACATACATACATACATACATACATACATACATGCATACATACATTTATACATACAAACATAGGTCGCGGGTTCGATTCCCGGCCGCGGCGGCCGATTTTCTGATGGAGGCGAAAAGCAAAAACGGCCGTGTGTACGAGATTTCGGCGCACGTTAAAGATCCCCAGGTGGTCAAAATTAATCCGGAGCCCTCAACTACGGCGCGCCTCATCGCCATAGTTGCGTTGGCGTGTTAAACCCTACAATCAATCAATTACATACATACATACATACATACATACATACATACATACATACATACATACATACATACATACATACATACATACATACATACATACATACATACATACATACATACATACATGCATACATACATACATACATACATACATACATACATACATACATACATAGTGTGATAAACTAGAGGTTCCTAATTATATTGCGTATTTGACCGAAGTTTGCATTCAAAGTGCTGTCAGCATGATCCGAACCAGTAAACCTTCGGAATGTACCGAACTTGTGTTTTGTTTCCTTGGCCCTTTTAATCAAAAGGTTTAGGAGTCCACATATTGCTACAGTGTAGATCGATGGAGACTTTGCAGTCATCACAAAACAGTAATTTATTCAGGAGCCGATTTTAAATGATCCGCCTACTGCTCCTTAATGTGATGTGGCATGGGCTATGTGATATATTTGAGGAAGCAACCAAAAATTACCAGCCAGAACAGTGACCCAACGTGCCGGAAAAATAAACCGCAAAGATTACAAGCACTGTTTAGGCCTAAAAACTCAGCAATGCTTTTTAGGTGTTGCTGGCAAAGTTGTAGCAATGACCTTTGTTCTATGGATGACTAGTGAGGATTTTTTGAGCTTGTCAGAACCTTCAGTACCCTTTAAAAACAGCACGTGCAACCTGCTCATTTTGTTATTTCAAAAGTTGTTGCAGTGGAATAGAATAGAAATTTGCTTCATAGCGCAAATAATTGAGGTTCGAACGCGACCAAGGGAAGGGGTTTTGTTTTCGGAACCTCTGTTTCGGTACGTTACTACGTGACCCGATGTGTAAAGCTCCTAAGGTGCTCTACACATGAAATGAGGACCAAACGCTCTCTGGTAGCCTATTTTGTGGAACGAAACACCTCATTATACGTATAAAGCTTCATAATGAACTCACTAGCATAGCAAAACAATGGGTAAGTGCCTGTGTAGTAATGTTTGTGACAACCATCGGTAGCCTATTATAAAAGGGCCTACTTTTTCGGCTTCTGTGTGGGTATCACTGCATGAATGTATCCAATATTATAATAAGTGTTACACTTGCCTGCGCAGATTAAAAAATGGTTTTGGCAGGTCGCAAATTTTGGATTCTGAATTGATGTCCTTCTGCTTCTACGCACCAATCATGACCGCCCACCCACAAGCTTTTGCTAATAAAATGTTAAAGCTGCGAATTT
This sequence comes from Haemaphysalis longicornis, assembly GCF_048455015.1. Classification (NCBI taxonomy): domain Eukaryota; kingdom Metazoa; phylum Arthropoda; class Arachnida; order Ixodida; family Ixodidae; genus Haemaphysalis; species Haemaphysalis longicornis. The sequence continues at coordinate 141,780,806 of NW_027526335.1, read as the reverse complement.
TTGTATACGTGTGGCCCGTTTTAGAGTATATGTGGCCGAATTACTATTCATGGTTTCTCGCATATTTCACTAGAATTGAAAACAGCACTACAAAAATGCATACTCTTGCTGTTTCAAGCCCATTCTGAGAAACGTCAATGGCAATATCTTACTAGATGGTTTGATTGGTCACGTGTCCCAGTAAAATACCCACATATTTCAACAGAGCACATTTATGTGACTCAGATTTTGTTCTTAAAGCGTCAAGTTTAGGGTGCGCTGATTGAGATTTTGCCCCCAAGAACCATCAAAATCCCACGGCAGACTGTCAACAGATGTTACTGTTGGTCATATCACCGTGCTGTAATTGCCTAAATTTGTTTCCCTTGTCGGCTCGGCACTTGGAATTGTGGCCTCGAGGCCAGAACATGCCAAAGACCTAGTGTGAAGAAAGAATCCCACCTATTTGGTGCAATGAATAGCAACGCTTGCTGTTGGGTGTGGTTGCCCTGTCACACCAGCTGCAATGAAATGGTGCTCCAAAACTCCTTACCCTGGAAAATGGTGCTATCCCTGGTTGGCACGAATAACGATGTTGGTTAAAAAATGGCAGCACCGTCACTTCGTGGATCGTGCCGAGGGTGCGGAGCACGGCGACTCGAAATGACATCCAAGTTACTCCTCAAGTGACATCCGAGTTGCGCCACGGCAATCATGCGGTTTGAGCTGCGAGTTTTGCCATAAATATTTCTAAATGAAGCTGCAGCGCATGACTCAAATCGCAATTGGGTTGATATTTGCTTGATTGTGGTTGGCGCACGGATGGACGCTGACAGGTATTGGGAGGTTCGAAGGTACTCCGCACCGTTACAGGAAAGGGAGTAAAGCGTTTACAGTCGTGTACTTACTCAAGGTCGTAGCCCAATCGGTGAGACGACTGACACAAACTCTGTCTGGTCTACAAGGCCCAAGCTTGAATCCTGGGGTCCTGTGTGATTTTTGGGATTGACAATTCTATGCTCACGGATGCGGACGGTCATTGTGTGGTCCTAAGGTACTCCGCACATAAAGTGGCATTAAAAATGAGCATTGTTGTGCCACCCCAGCAGCACAAGTGCGAGAAGTTGTGATCAGCGGCGTGTCAAGAATCCCTGTGCTGCATAATACGGCTGTAGAAGTCGACCTGCCCTGATTTCAAGAAAGGTAGAATAAAATGGTACTCCTTATATTCAGAGGATGGTTTGCTGAATGGTAGACCACTGCATCCGTAGCTGCTTTTCTTTGCTCAGTGGTTTATGTTGTGCAGCATTACTGCATCATGAGTTTATGATTTTGGCAGGTATTTTACTTTTCAATACGTAGCCTGAAAACCCAGTTAGCATGCCACAACAACATCGTTAGCATGCTACAACAAAACGCAAATGTGAATGCTAATCAGCGTACTGAACAAAGTTCTGCTTAGAACAACTTGGTTTGTATCGCATTGCTGTATACTTTTAGCAAAACATATTTTACTTTTCATGACAGCAATCACAGCATGAAACATACAGGTGCTGGATAAATTTATAAAGCGAACATCTCACGCCGTAGTAAGAAAAGCATCAGAAAAAAAAGCTGCAGTATTTGTTACTACACAAAATAACAATACTTGGGATGTGAACCTATTCGTTGGATCTGAGAACCTAGAGGTTGTAAAGTAAGTCAAAACACTGGTCGTACTCTTTAATGAACATTTACTTTAGGGTGCACACGTTCAACGCGTAAGAGAAAGCTTGGCAAGGCGTGCAATGTTCTTTCCAGACTGCCTCAAGCCATCCCCACCAGAACCAAACTGCTTTTTATTAGGCGATCCTTACCCCCACTTAAGTTAATGTCACCTTGTACGCGGCACCGCATCTCAAGCAAACATAAATAAATTATTTTTTCTGTAAAACAAAAGACAGTGTTTCGCCACATTACAATTTTTTATACGACGCCCCATCTACAGAACTTTTTTAACAATTTAGGTGTTCCGTCTGTTTAGCTTATGTAATTACAATCTTGGGATGAAACGCCACCAGGCTGCCCAGTACAATATAAATGTTTCCCGAGTTTATACGACCTGGCACGTCCATTGATAGTTCTGTATAATATCAGACGTAAATTTCTTTGGATAATGTGAATCCCACGTACAAACCATTCACTTTGCGGGCTACAGTACTATATGTCAGGTCTCTTCTATAATTTAGCAAGCGAAAATATCGGATCAAATATTATGTGCGACAGAAAATCGCAACTGCATGTTACGCAAGAGAGAATTTATTTATAACACTAATAAATTTCTGTTGGCTATGCATACCAAAATTAAATACCTTTGTATAAATTTCTCTCCGAAACATTTCTTTTAACACCATTTTTTGTTCTTTTTTCTCACCAAAAACGTGTTTTTAGTTTGTTGCACGAAACTACTATATCTCTGGCCGTTTGTTTTATTACAAAGGTTGCTTCTTCCTCCACCCTGTAATTTCCGCCCCTTATGGATGTGAATCTACCACTGCAACGGGTATACAGTGGTGAGGTACATTAAAAATATATGTATCCTGATTGGGAGTATGTATATATAATATGTGTTTATCTGCATTCTTATTATAAATGTATATCCGAGTGTACAAAAGGTGACTTTTGTGCAGTTTATTTTTTAATCAGTGACACAAACGTCTACATCAATCTTTTGTGTATGCTCTCTTTATCCAATTTCTGTGCAAGTTCAACCATGTGTATTCATTTTTGTGCCATTGTTTTCGCTTTCAAAGCACAGAGCAGAAACCCCGTCAAACTGCTTTTACAGCTTTCTGTTTCTGTGTTTATTACCTTACCTTTGTAGTATATTATAATGCTGAATAAATAAAATTCGAACATTGTGCGCCCTGTTCGAAGCACGCAGATGTGTTTGAACGAGTATAGAGAGAAAAAACCCTGCCGAAATCCGTCAGGAGGATGCGTGGTGGTTCATCGCGCAAAATTATGTTGTGAAGGAGGAAGTTTGCAAATTCCGATTCTGTGCCAGAGCGAATGCACGCAGTTTCTGCGTATATTTTCAAATCAAGGACAGCCGTAAGTATCTATCGGCGTCCACACTGTGTCGCCGGTAGCGGTCCATAAGAGTCAATGCCGACGCTCTCAAAGGGAGCCGAAGGGCAAGGAAGAGGCAGCAGTAGTCCGGTCGGAGGAGCAGTGCAGCCTTCCCGGTGCTTGAAAGAGACGCACAGGCGAACGTAATTTTTTATTTATATATTTGTTTATTTATCTATTTATTTATTATTTTATGATATCCTCAGGGCCAAAGGCATTACAGAGGGCAGTGGGGATAGAATACAAGTAAACAAAAAAATAAATAAATTACGATATAAGCCAATTAAACAATATTAGTCAAATCATCCAGAGAAAGAAAACTCAAACGTACCTACAGGAGATGCGTTATACATTTATTTATACAATTTGAGCTCTAAAATTTCGGAACTGTTCGTTATCAATAATAGATACAGCACTACAAGGAAGGCGAATCAATTACCGACTAGTCTTGGGCAAGAAAGAGTAAGATAAAAGCTGTGTGTTGCAAATGCCAGTTCCAACTTTCTGGCTATGGTCGATACGATCAGATCCACAATAAGGTGTAGCGAAAACTGCTCACGCAGGAAGTGGTGATGACACAATTTGTGAAAAAGAGTTAGTCGAGAAGTTTAAGTTTATTGCCGTGCAGACAGAAATCGGAGGGCAAGGTTAATTTTAATGCAGTAATACTTGCTGTTCGATTGTAGTTCAACAGAATAATCTTAAGCTATTTTGAACAAGTTCTATGTGATTTTGAAGTTTATCCTGACCTGTGTCCTATACCGAGCATGCGTAATTCAGTTGGGAATGTATAAGTGTTTTCAATAGCATTAGTTTAGGTTGTGATGGCACCATATAAAAAGTACGACGTAACTAACCTAACATGCAGTATGTGTTGCTAATTACGTACCCGCAGTGAAGGTTCCAGGTTAAGTTGTTAGTAACGTGGATGCCAAGCTATTGATAAGATGTAACCGATTCTAGGTGGACACCATCAAGATAAAAGTGTTGTGGTACAGTGTTCGAAATACGCATTAGTTTATATTTCTTAATGTCCAGTGCGATTGACCAACCTGTGAAGCAGTTATTAACAGCATTAAGGAAAGATGTCAATATGGGGGTGTCATTGTCACTGATTGTTTTACGAAAAGTAACACAGTCATCTACAAATATAAGAATACTCGAATTTAAAAGGGGCCACAGCTTTAGTGGCATTATTTGCGAATCCAAGGCACCCAGTGCGTTTCTGCATCGTTATATTCTTTAAAGATACGACGCTGAAGTGAAGCAGGTGCTACAGGGACCAATTTGCTGCCACCAGTATGGTAATTTCGGCGGAAAAGAACACCTTGAAGGAGTAAACACGTGGTGAGTTGACAACGTGCACGGCTGTTCGAAGGCGGTTCGAGGTAGTACATGAGGGGGACGCCGCAGTGTACCTCGGGCAAATCCCCATGTTTTTCAATCCTGGGGAAAAGGCAGAGCACCAAAAAATCTTTAGCGAGGCTTCCCTGTGCAGCAGCCAATTGAGAAGACAATAGAAAACGGGACAGAATATCTGCCTCCATATACTCATTTGACTCTGATAACCTAGCGACCGAGGCGCTCAGAAGCTTTTTCTTAGAAGATAACCAGCATAGTGCATGGGGGTCTCTGGCCACTGTAAAACAACGGTCATGGAGGTAAGGACAATATTTTTGAACGGCCGAAATTTTTTTGGCTGGTGTCAACGAACGATTAGCCTAGGAAACGACCATATCACGGAGATGGGCATCTCATTAATAAAGAAGAACACCGCCGATTCTGTGGTCACTCGCTTCGTGTGCAAGATAGCGGGCTTGTTTTCATCAAAGTGGCAGTGTACCGGGCTAAACGTTAGGGCGGTGAATAAAAGGCTTGTGGAAACTCATTCGACCAAACGTGACCTGTGCCAGACTGCAGGAGCTGGGTGAGGGGTGTCGCAATGGCAAATTCCTTTCAAGGTGTGATGTCCGCAATCAGCCTTTTGGCTCAGGGCCACAGTATCATCAATGTATTACGTGTACGCCTCACAAGGATGTTTGACTCGCGGTTATAATTTTTAGTGGTGTATGCGCGGGCAGCGGATGAGCAAAAAATTTGGTGCATGCGCGGGTAGTGGATGAGCAAGAAATCTGGTGCAGCTGCATGGTGAAATTGGCTCATTCAGTGAAACGGTATTCGTACTTTAAAAACCACGTCTTCTACACGTCATAAAAGAACCCAACATCTTGCAGCTTCGAGTGGTCGCCCGACCTATTAAAAGTGCTGGCTCGTACATAGCTGTCGAGCTACTTTTCAGCGCCCTCTCCACCCAGGACAGCTGACATGGTGGGTCCCGCTGGCGGCTGGTGAAGTCTGGTGGGAATCTGCACTGTTGGCAGGTTTCCCTGTCCTTGGCATGCTACCCAACCTGCCCTTTCTTTTCCCATGCGGCCATCCACTCCTAATAAAGTTCCGCTCCTTCCTTGGCATGGCCTCTTGGGCTCCGAGAGGACCCGAACGCAGCTCTAAGAATAGGACTTGAGTGGTGGACGGCGGGATTGAGATGCACCTTCCACCACTTGAGAGACGACAGTTCGCGTGGCCGTTAATGTCGGGCAAAGGAACCAGCCACGAGTTGATGATGACTATTTAAAGGAAACCATGATGTCTAGTCCGAGGGTTACAAGCCCTGATGATAGTGAGGGATTATGCCGAAGCGCCAGTTAGTTAACCCAAGGTACAAGGAGTGTATTCAAAGGATCTTACAGCACCACCGCAGCGCGCACGTGAGGCTTTGAAGATTGCCACATAGAACAAGTTAGTTTTCTAATCATCTTCAATCATCTTCAATGTCCAGCAGTACTGAGACACAGGGGCGTCTCATTACTGCAGCATTAAGACGCCCCGGCTCTTGCCCTTTTTACCGCCTCCTGACTGTTCCACTTACCGTACCGTACCGTACCGTACCGTCTTGATTATTCTAATAAAGGAAGACATTGGTCCCCCCGCGACTGTCACCAACCCTGAAACAAACCGGATCATTCTTGTGGGCAGCTTATATAGCTATACGGCTGAAAAATTCTGCCATTCAACGCGGATTTTTTTTTCCACCTGGTTGGACAGCCATGGCCCTTCTGCATTCCTGCCGCCCCCAGCCCTCTGCGTCGTGTTGGAGCGACCCGTCTCACTCTGGACGCTTTTTTACAATAAATAGCTGTGTTATGCGTTTTTCTCCTTCAAGGGCGCTGCGGAAGGTTATCCAAAAGCGGTTAGACTGGACAGTTAATCTCAGGGGACAACATGGCAACAGGGAGTACGTCGGCTACAAAAATCCTGGTCTACCCACAGGCGCGGAATCAAGCATAAATCCCGTGTGCACCACACCATATGGCGCTTGTGACATCTCTCCAGGATCATGTATACCACCTCTGTATTTCGAACGTGGTCGCACCGTCGTACTTCGCAGTGGGGCTGCACTCATGAGGCGTGCATGTATACTTGATCACGCAAAGGCAGCGCTGCATCCTTGATAAGCAGAAAGACGCCCTGCAGCAGGGCAGAAGCCTTACGACTATTTCTGATAGCATAAACAGGTTAATTATTGGCGCCCATAGGCAAATACGCCACTGAGCAACTTTGGGCACTAGTTTTGTCGTGCAATATGCATTCCCCATGTATTACACGTCATGCTACTGCACACACTGCGAAGAACCACATGATATTTGAGCGAGTTGAGCTCGCTGCAGAAACTGGAACGCTGCGGCGCCAGCTCAACACCGCCTTTATTTAACCGGTGTAGTAGAGGCGACAAAAGAGTATGCTCAGAGCAGCGCCCAGAGTAGTATATTTTTCGCAAACCCCTGGTTACTCAGCATACTGATCAGATGAAAAGCGCTGACGGGGGATCTTTCGGGAGCGGTAAGGGAGCGCGTCGTGCCTGCGCTGTTTAAGGGCTCAGCAGTCAGGGCGAAATTGGGGGAACCCCGGGCCTATGAGCCCACGCAACTCCACTCTGACCAATGGGCTCGCAAAGAGGAACAGACACAATCCGTGTGCTCGCAGGTTGGCACCACATATCGTGATTGCCAGGTGTTAGGAAGGGCCTATATTCAAACGATGATACTGAAGAGCAACCCGAGGTAGGGGCCGACAGCCGGAACTGCATGCGGGTGTTTCGCTAAAGTTTTGGCAACATTATTTTGAAGTCATTATATGCATTATGTATTTTAAGTGGCATTGCAAATGCTATATCAATGAGTTAATATTCAGGGCTGTGGTGTACTCCAGTTACGTTTGTAAAACGTATGAGTTAATATTCAGGGCTGTGATGTACTACAGTTACGTTTGTAAAACATATAAATAACATAACTTGAGCAAGCTGAAGTGGTTGTTTACTTTCGCAATTTTCACAGACTCGTAGGCTTTTACACGAATGTGTAACAGTGAGGTTGCGTTTTTAGATTTCTAGCTCGTTTCTTCCTTCTTGGGTTACTAACTTGGTGATAAAAAATAAAACGAAAGCGTTACGTACAGCTCAGACATGGGGTATAGGATTGCGAGCTCATAAAATTATCCGACGTGATGCATGAGAGTATGAGGCTACTGAACTTGGTAAAACAATCGAAGCAGCTACAAGTCAGCTTTTAGCTTTGCTGCCATTCAATATCAGCCTAAAGGCGAGGAGGTGCAGGATATTTATGGTCTGTGAAGCTGGTAAGCTACCAGCTCGAGCCAATGATATTGATGCTCGCGTACCATTATTCCTTACACTGAACAATCGCATCCACAAATGCTACATAATAGTGTTACCGACTACAGAATTTCGTTATACTACGCTGCCTCTTCCTTAATCGCCTCTGAAATCCCAAAACGACCGGTTCATGACAGTCTATCAACGATCACTCAATGAGCAGCTAAATCACGGCAAACCTGTCTTTTGTCTTTGTTCCTTGTTGTGCCCTTAGGGCAATTTTCGCCACAGGAGCAGAAATGCATAGGGTGCAACATTTCTATTCTACGTAAATAAGAAAGAAGGTCATCTTGTAGAAATTTCCTGGAAAACCAAGAAATTGGTGCACATTGCTGCCAAGAATGTTTTAAAGTTTTTTTATTTAAAGCAGACATTCCTAGATGAAGGGGTCACATAAAGAGAATACGCACCAAAAAGAGACAGTGTGGATCCTAATAAACGAGCATTGCGGTAATAGGTAGAAAAAGGTAAATGTCCACTTGAAGTCCAGATGCGGAAAAGAGAATGCTAGGAAGAAAGTTGTTTGTTATTAGGTGATGGCGAGATAGAAACACTGAAAACTTCCTCTTGAAACTTCGCACGTTTTTTTGTAGTTGAACGAAACGGTGACGGCAAAGCCTGCATTTTTATTCTATGACTCCTCATGTGACACATTCTCAGTTTACTGAACAGCAATAATAAATGTTTCCACGGTTTTCTGATTTTCTCCAATTCTTCTCCATACCATGAAAACTTGTTTGTTGCAACAACGAAGGCAACTTGGCAATTCCTGGCAATTCCTGACGCTGGTATTTTGTGCTAGAGAAAAGAGCTGCCCCAGGAAAAAGTAAAAAACTGCCCTTAATTTTTTCGTATGGTCTTTAAGCCCTTGTTTTAAGGGGAAGAGCTGACTGCTTTTGAACTGCAACATTTTCGTGTTCTGGAACAAAACGTGCCGCCTAATATTCAAAATTGACAGTTCGGAAGTGGATCAGGAGTTCCCAGGTTAGACACAGCGCTGTGAACATTAGAAACTGATGCAGGTGTTACCAATCGTTTATTGAATTATTCGGGACCAATAGGAGAAGAATTCAAAGCGAATGGATAATCGCAAAAATAGTGCAGCTCTAAAAACTTTTATTGTGCACCGTTTCTGCCAGTGTTACGGGGGTTTTATATCGACGTCGAACTCGTAAGTGAGCGTACAAAAAGAAAAGAAAACGTCGAGGAAAGATTGGTAATAGTACGAAAGAGAGGACAGTATACGGCACCCTCACTTGAAATTCTTAGGAAGCGATGCATAAGGCAAGTGTCAGGGGAGGCAGTGAGAAACTTCTGGGAGGTGACGACAAGCTGCTAGGTGATGGCTTGGCGTTGCGCCCCGTTCATGCTTTCTGTGATAACGCGGGCTCATCATGAAAAGTAGCTGCTGTGAGCCGTGAGCAAGAAAGCTGGAGATCACGGTGCGCACAAATTTCGTATACAAGGATGCGTTTACCGTGAGCGATCTTTTAAAAAGCGTCACAAGTGCTTGGATTTGTTGTGGGGCAAGATGATTTAGGTGTTCAGAGGAGTATTGCTTGTGAAGTAGGGTTAGTTGAGTGAAAGTGTTTATTAGTGTTAGCAGACATCGTGATACACCATTCATAACTTTTATACTTGGCCTGATCCGGCAGTTCGAGGGATAAGGCACTGACTCTTTTTAGCGGTGGGCATGGTCCTAATTAGAGTGGCATCTGTGAAACATCTTTTCGAGTGGGTCACCAGTAAAGTTCCGCATTCGAGAGCACGGCTTTATTCGGTATCGATGTTTATTGCAATCTCACCCAAAAATACATTCAAAGGAAAAGTGATTTGATCAGTCACGCAGAACTGACAACGAAAATTCGTAATTTCTTGTAAAGTCAAAAGTTTGAGTACAGCAAAACACCGCGATTGAGATTTTGTCAACAGAATGAACACATCCTGCAAAATGTTTATAATAATCTCTTCAAACACAGTCAGCATATTCAACATGGCCGGTAGAGTGATGCACCCTATTTAAATACAAGATGGCGCCTGTTTTTATTGCAGTACCGACATTTTTTCGGCAGGAGGGTCGTCGCTATTATTAGGGGGCGAGTATTCCGGGGACCTGTTTAAACCTTGAGGTATAGTACTTCTTTCTTTTTTTCTTTTTAAACGAAGTGCACACAGATAGATGTCATTCAAGCTAGGGTAGATTATTAGTCAATAGAGTTTTCTTCGAATAAAGCAGTCGTGCGAGTGTCCGCGTAAGTGCGGGCGTAAAACTGAAGAGCGGCCTTTTTTCACAGTTCTCTCAATTAACTGTCCACTTCTCGCACACATCCCTTCTTGCCGCCTATATTGGGTATTTCATTTGCCTTCTTCACTAGCCTAAATATTTATGGGTATTATTTACTCACGGTCATCGGGGTTCTTGGTACTTTTTCCTCTCTATAAAATAAGGAGTCGATTCAAGTTGGTGTATTAAAAACACAGCGGCATTGAAAAAGAAAGCTGTATTACTCACGTTGCCGAAAGGATGCGGCTTGCTCCACAGAGCATCAGTCAAATTTCCTTGAAGCGTAACTTTGTATGAAAGCTAAAAGAGCGCGTGGTGCCTCCATGCACAATCAGCATCTATTCACCATCCCTTTATTAAAAAAATATTTCTCTTTGTGGGGACATGGAAACGATAGATACAAGGGCACCAAAAATGCCGAGAAGCCTTATAGAGTTTTCTTGTCTACGGAGCATTTTGTGCAAAGCATTTTTTGTGGTTTGGTTGCGGTGCAATCGTGCTTGCACTAAGAGGGCTCTATGAGAGCAAACATTCTATTTCTGCTCAGTGAACTCAGTTGCACCAAGTTCAAATATGACTAAACTTACTGCTTCTTTATTCACGTGAACAAAGTTGTTTCACTTTAACTTTGCCACGTTATCTTCGGGGTAAACACATTTATAGCTGAGTAACATTTTTGCAGTGTAATGTTTTTCGGTACACACTTCATTCATCATTAAATAATCAAATTTCTCAATTTGTAATAAAATAGTTATGTGGGCATAATTTTACTGTATTGATACATATCGAATACGTGCTTCAAATATGTATTTAGTAGGTTCCTGTAATGTATGTGAGTCACGTCTCATCTTTTTGGAGTCGCTCGTACCCCTTTCATGTCTTTGTCACGCTTTTAAAGATTTATATGACATTTCGACATTGATTTTGCATTTCGATACCATTGTGCAGTGCCTTAGCCAATTTGTGCTTGGTACTCAATTGCCGTGCACAACATTGCACTGGTCGGTATTATTCGGTACTTATAAATCCTGAGATGAGATAGAAGTTTCCAGTTCCGCAGTAATAGGGGATGGGAAAACAATTGCACTCAGAAGGGTAGAACCAATAGAAGAAAAACACATCAAAGATCGCAGACAGGGTTAATTTTCACGCGCATTTATTTAAATATCCAGCACCCATCTTGAAACAAAAAAAATAAAAAAAGTATAGAAAAAGTAAGAGAACTACAATAAACAATTCGCCCTGATTCGCGTGTCGGCTCGTAAAGATCACTCCCCATTAGGAACTATGGTTTTGTTACCCAAGAATGATCAGTAACACTAATGCATTCATCGCCCGCACGCATAATTCGAGGGCTTATGTTTTTTCACGCGTGAGCGAGTCATGGCTCTGTGCGAGCACATCAATATTTCTCAAGAACAGAAAACCCTTACAATCTAGGAAATAAATTCAATGAACGCGCCCTATGGTGTCTCTTTTTTCTGTTCATGCGCTAATGTTAACGCGGTATTTCCCCACGATATGAGTCCAAATACAACGTCTGTTTGCTTTTACAACTTGGAAAAATATCTTCACAGGAAGCAGTCAGTTTTCGCTGTGGCTTCATTTATTATGAGCGACATAATTGGTGTCATTCAGATATGTTGACTTTGCTCTATCTTCCCTTTGCGAGCGAAAAAGGGTTTAGGCTTGAATCCCAGCTTCTCTTCTCTTCGTACAACTCCGTCATTACCTGAGCGACTTTATAAAATCTTAGCATAAACAAATGAAGAGGCTCAGTATTTATGCCCTCTGCAGTTACTGCCTTACTGTGCGGGACGAACAGGTAGAATGTCGAGTCCTGTTGTCGGGTATAATCAGTAAACCACATGCTTACAATCCCCAATGTCGGAGACAGCTTTCTGCTGTGTCTAGATGCACTCCTATCTTAAAAGACTGTACAGAAAAAAGGAGGTTTACGGCCACTCCTCTTCCTAATCTTCCTGCTTAAGCCATTAGGGAGCCATGGTTGGGCATCAAGATCTGGAGTTTTGTGCTAGTTTTCCTAGCTCCGCTTGCGCTGCTCCAGTCCAAAGAGGACAGAGCGCACACCATTGTGAAAAATGGTCAATGGCTTCCACCAAGAAGCATAGCCCTGGTTGCTCCTCGGCAAAGGCACTCTCAGGTCGAAAGTGGCTGCGTGCCATGGACGTATGGTGCCAGTTCGTTTCATGTTTCTAGAGGACTATCCAGTACGCGTCTTCATTATTTGCAGACATGGCAGAACCAGCAATGGCGACACGTGTCTCGCTTCCTTGCAGGCAAGGTAACGTAGCAACCAAGTTCCCCAAAACGTTGGGGATCCTTTAATGATTCTCCCTGTATTCGCCATAACAGTTGCACTGCAACACGCAGCTCATCCTTTTTGGAATGCCACTCTGAACAGGGCAGTTCCTTCATCAACTGTGCGTACATACTTCTGCTCAACTCCTTCAGCGTCAGGATAAATGAAACCCGAGGGCTTAGACGACACACATTATCATAAGCACCCTCCTCACCGTCCAAGCTAAAGTGCGGGCAACATCTCGGCGCACGCCTTCAGCAGTACTAGTTGAAGTCAAGGGTTTCACGGACATCCGTCTTCTCGGGAGGGTACATTTGCGAGAGAAAGATGGCACCGACCAAGTAATGAAGAAGAAAATCTTAAAAGATGTTTCGGCTCTCGCACGGGAGCCTTGTTCACAATGAACATATTGCAGACAAAAAAGGCCTTAACTAGGCTTTAGAACGTGAGGTAGGCAGCGTCATGTTTCAATGTAATTAAGAGAGTTCGTCACAACCTGTTGGGCTGCGGCTACTCTGACGCCTTTGTATCATCCGTGGAACGAAGGATGGCTTTACAGACTACGCCCAGTGCCGGTAGAAAGATAAAAAGAAGTGGGCTGCCTCCTCTTATGTTCCTGGCACAAGCGAAGAACTGGCTCGTGTTCTGCACAGCTCTGATGTGCACGTGGAAAATGCCATCGAAGAAGCCGCAACAAATTATGATCCGCGCAAAGGACAATCTTCCTGAGCAAACGTTTCTTGGAGTGATAATCAAGATACCCTGTGCAAACTGCACCTATGTGTACGTAGGCGAAACGGGCTTCTTTGAAAAGCGCCTAAAACAGCCCTGCTATGATGTGAAGACGAAAAAAGTGTCCTCGAATGCCCTGGCCGAATATGGAGGGCTGTCGGTCCACGAGTTGACGAGGAGAATGCATGCACCATCCCCGCGGAGAAAAATTTGGCTCATGATTACATTTAAAATCATAGAACAGTTGCTTGAAATTGGATAGGGGGTCGCGACTGCTTCACACGTTTTCTTGATATCTTTGTTATTTTTTCGAAGATTTCGATAATATTGGTATCATTGTTTTCGGGACTAAGCTGTCTTTCAAATAAACCTTAGTGGTATTTTGTCATCGTGGCTCCTTTAACGATCCTGCCGACTGCGCCAGTTATCTTTGCGATGTTCTTTTCCTCGGGGCTTCTCCTCCAAGCCGCAGTAGCGTTGAGGATCGAACCCCGGTTTTCTCAACCGATAAACTCCGCTTGGGACAGAAAAACTGTACATTTCTTTACAGCCCAGTGGGCGGATAATAAAGAGTGCTCGGGCGGAGCTCGTATACGATGGGCCTGGAACCCAGGCACCCGAACCGCGTCTGTCTCTCTTCATCTTCCCTTCATTTTACCACTGAGGGCCGGGGTCTATCCCTGTTATGGTGGCCGTTAGAAGATCCTTTCCGAGCAGGCGCAGACTTTCTCAAAATGCCTGGCGTTTGAAAGCGCCGCGCGACACCTTCTTTCCATTTATATGATACTCTTCCAAGGGCCCGCTCCAGTTATTGCGTTGAAGTGGCCGAGACACCGTGTTCATCGTTGCTGGGGAAACTGACGAGCGCCAAAAGGAGATCTTTGTCGAGGCTTTCCTATGCGGCACTCCACTGAGGAAACAATGCAAAACGAAACAAAACGTCGACGTTCATATGCTTCTTACCAGACTCATCCGTCACCGAAATATAATTGTTTGAGGCGGAGAACCCAGCGACCAGGGCACCTAGAGGCGTTTTTCAAGGAGGATAACCAGAAAATTGCATGGTGGCTTGTGACTACTTTAAAGTGGTGGCCATGGAGGCAAGGAAACAGTTGCGACACCCCAAACGGTGGCAAGGCATTCCTATTCTGTAATGGAGTAATTCTTCCACAGCCAGTGTCAACAAAGCTCTAGCATAGGAAACAACCCTCTAAGCGAGATTCACATCACTTTAAATGAGAACAGCATTGATTCCGTCGCCGCCTCCGTTTGTCTGGAGGATTGTGGGCTGGTTTTCATCGAAGTGACAGAGTACTAGACAAGACTCTAGGCGGTTTGCAGTGCTTCATAGGATTGTTGGCACTCATTTGATGAAACGTTAGCCGTGCAGGATGTAGGAGCTGGCTGAGGGGTGCCGCAATGGCCGATTTCAGGCAAGATGAGGCATACGCGATCAGCCTCCACCACGTGTTTGTTGACTTTTCGGCAAAGCGCCACACCACCTTCAGTGTATTTGGTTTACGCCTCACTAGGAGGTTGAATTCCCCCCCCCCAGCTTCTTTTTCGCGATGTATGAGCGGGCAGCGGAAGAGCCAATACTCTGGTGCTGTTGCGTGGTGAAATCGACCCAGTCAGTGATACGGGGCTCGTTGTTTAAAAACCACGTCTTGTTTACCTCAGGAAGAGGAAAGGAAACGTTCCGCAGCTCTGCGCGGTTGTTCCACCAGTTAAAAGCGCTACGTCCTGAGTAGCTGTCGAGTCACTCTTCAATGTCATAAACACGAAGGCCAGCGAACATGAGTGGACCCCGCTGGCAGCTGGTGACAAAGTACCGTGGGACGCGGCCGAAGTAGCACCGTTGGCTGGTTCTGCTGTCAGCGACATGGCTTCTTGCGCTAAGCGACGACACTAATGCAGCTCCAGAGTTAAGCGTAGAGAGGTGGACGGCGGGATCGAGATGCACCCTCAAGCACTTGCGAGACGACAGTTTGCGCGGACATATATTTCAGCACTCAGACGAAGGAACTACCGAAGCGGTGGCGATTATTAGTTAACGGTAGTGATGATGCCTGATCTATCGATGATAGCGCTCATGATAATCGGTGTTTGGAGAAAAGCGCCGCTAACACAACTCAAAGTTGAAGTAGCACAGTCAAAGGATCTCACATTCCCACTGCAGCGGGCACCTCAGGTTTTTCGGGATTCCCACATAGAACAAGTCAGATTCCTCATCAGCTGCGGCTACTTACTTCAGGATAAACGATTCGCCATCCAGAAGTATTGACACCCCTGGTCGTGAACAACACCATCTTCAGCCCCATCATCACCGTCCTAGCTAGAGTACCTGCAGCATATCTAAGCATTCCCGACGTAGTACAAGCTGCGTCTGGGATATTATAGTACATAAATACATTAGCCTGCAAGTGACTGTCTCCAATCCGTTGACACACCGGTTCTGCGTAGCCTCTATAACTTTCCGCCTGAAAATAACAGCCCTCTAACGCGAGCTTGGTTCCACCTGGTTTAACAGCCATGGGCTATCTATTTTCCTGCCACCTCCCGCGCTCAACGAGGTGTTGGAGTGACTAGTTTCTAGACTCGACTTTTTTTTTACAGTAAACGGCTGTGTTACCCTTATTTTCGCTTTCAAGGGTACTCGGGAAGGCGTCGCCGGCAGCAGACACAATGGACAGTGAATCAATGTAGCACATCAGCTACCAAAATGATGATCTACCCACCAGAACTGAACCAAGCGTAAATTCCGCTGCACTACTCAAGGACGAAGCTATAGGATTCCTCCTAGACTACGTGTACTAATCTATATATAGCCTTCCTAGATTACGAGAAAGCATTTGACATGGTCGAAACCTCAGCAGTCATTAGGGCATTACGCAACCGGGGTGTAGACGAGGTTTATGTAAGAATACTACAGGATATGTACAATGGGTCCACAGCTACAATCGTCCTCCACAAGGACAGTACTAAAATAGCTATCAAATAGGCGTCAGAATGGGAGACGCAAACTCTACAATATTATTCACAGCATAGTTACAAGAAATATTTAGAAAAGTGGATTGGGAGCCAGTAGGAGTTAGGGTTAGTAGAGAATACCTTATTAAGCTCAGATTTGCTGATGACGTTGCCTTTCTAAGTAACTTGGGGGACGAATTGCACAGCCTCTTACTGCACTGGACAAACAGAGAAGGACAGTTGGCCTGGAAATTAACATGCAGAAAACAAAAAGACTTATCAAGAACCTCGGGACAGCATTGCGGTTTGAGATAGGTGGCGGAGCAGTCCAAGTGGTAAGGTTATGTATCTACTTAGGCAAAGTTGTGACCGCGGATCCCTACCGTGAGGCAAAGATAAGTAGATGAATAAGAATAGGGTGGAGTGCAGTCGGCCGGCATTGAGAGATAACAAATATCAGTCTAGCAAAGAAAGAAAGTGTATCAAAAGAAAGTGTATGAAAGCAGCAACTTACCTTTACTTACCTACGGGGCAGAAACTTGAAGGCTCATTAAGACGGTTCAATTTAAATTGAGGACGTAGCGAGCAATGGAACATGAGATAATTGGTGTTTAATTAAGTGACAAGAAGAGAGCGTGGTGGGTCTGGGAGCAAACGCGTGTTAAGGACATATGACAAATTAGGAAGAAACGGACGTCGGTAGAATATGTAATGCGAAGGCAAGGTAACCGTTGGTCATTGAGGGTAATGGAGTGGATCCATAGAGGAGGCAAGCGTAGTAGGGGGCGGCAGAAGGTTAGATGGGACGAGGGGGTCAAGTAATTTGTGTGGATAAATTTCTGTCAGGCAGCACAGAAACAGGATAATAGAAAAAAATGAGATTGGTCTTTGCTCTGCAGTGGGCGTAGATCGGCTAGTCATGATACCGACAATGATGACGTATACCACCTCTGTAGTTGGGGCGCTGTTGCAATGTCCTACTCCGCCGTGGGGTCCCAATAACGAGGGGTGCAGTAATATTTGATCATGCAGAGGCAGAGCTGCGTCCTCCGGGCACTTCGCTCAAGTAGTAAGTGCCCCGATAAGCAGAGCATTACGAGTAATTCCGAAAGCGTAAACAGGTAAGCGATTGCCGGAAAAAGCTAAATAGGACAATGAACCCACGTTGGGCACCAGTTTTGCTTTGCAATATGCATACCCCATCTAATACACAACTCATGCTACTACACAAACTCAGAAGCACCACATGAGATATGAGGCAGTTGACCTCGCTGCAGAAATCGGAAAGCTGCCGCTCCAACTCAAAACCTCCCTAATTGGGAAAGGGGAGTAGGGGCGACGAAAGAGTATGCTCAGAACAGCGGGCGATGCTTTCTATTTTACACAAACTCTTTGGTTACGTAGCGTACTTATCAGATAAAAAGCGCCGACGGACAACCTTTAGGAACTCCTCAGTGTGCGTGCCGCACCCGCGCTGTTTAGAATGGTCCGTAACCATGGCGAAATTCTGACCATCGGGCGTTTATGAGACCCCGCAGCTCCACTGTGGCCATTGAGCTTGAAAAAAGAAGAGGCACAGTCCGTCCGCTCCCATGTTGTTACCGCATGGTGTGATGGCCAGGTGTTAGGTAACGCCTATATGTAAGCAATGAGACTAAGGAGCAGCCCAAGGGAAGACCGATATCCAGAACCACATGCGGGCATTTCCGGTGCAGCTGAAGTCTTACCAGAAGGTAAATATATTATCGTGTATATTGGGCGTCTCGAAGGGCGTTTCCCGATGCAACTTTTGCGGAGGGTTCAGATTGATCGTTGCGGTGAAGGAGGGTTCTGGTTCTACTAAAAAGTGGCCAGTCAAGTAAGGGTAGCCAGAAGTATTGCTGTAACAGTTGCCAGAGGTTTCCCCTCAGGTAAGAATCCGAAAAATGTACTGTTCTCTACAGACTTGCGCCGAGAGGAGCGGCTTTTTGAGATTAAAGGGGGAAAGCGGCGCGGCACATGTATGAACAAAGCCATCGCCTTATGGCAGCAAGCGCCAGGATTGCGACAATGTGGAAAAAACTGTGCTCAGAGAATACTCACTGTAATACACACGACTTAGGACGCTGAATTTGGGGGATCAATCTACAAAATACATTAAACAAGAGAGGGCCCAAAATAGATCCTTGTGGAACGCCAGAAGTAGAAATAAAAGGCTTGGACAGCACACCGTTAACGCGCACGTAATTACATCTACCGGACAAATAATCCATAAAGAAAGTACAAAATTGATTGCACACGCCATACGCTCCTAACTTTTCAACCAGTCTCTTGTGGTCAACTAAGTCAAACGCTTTGGACAGGTCAAAGTACACGGCATCAACCTGACCCCCATTTTCAATATAATAACTAGTGTACTCCAAAAATGTCATTAGATTAGTTTCTATGGATCGACCTTTATAGAACCCATGTTGTGCATTCCTGATCTGACGTTTAAAAAGAACCATAGGTGTTGAAACAGGGCAATTTCAAAAGGAAGGAGAGCAGAGAAAGAAGAAACATCCCCCTCGCGAGGGGCACGATCAAATGCAGAGCATTTCTGCGGGGGGGCGCGCCTGCAAGTCGTATGGATTACGTAATGGTTGTTGTTGTTGTAATTGTTGTCTTCCAGCGTAGACATTGTCGATGAAGTCGATGGTGAAACGTGCCGTGAACCCCCTGCCGCGGCTATGACGCAACGTGGAGCGGCTATGACGCAACGTGGCGTGGCTATGACGCAACGCAATCAACACAATCCACTTTAATCCAATCCAATCCAAATCCAAGCCAATCCAAGCCAATCCAATCCAATCCAATCCAATGCCCCTCGCGAGAGAGTGTAATAGCGCCGAAATCGCCACCACGCGAACGCGTGAGGCTGACGTCACGATCACGCCACAGATGTTAGCGACCGCAGCGCGCGCGAACGACATATGTGGTTTAAGCGCGAACCGACCGCGGCGAGAGAGCGCGATGCGAGCGCCCCACCTGTTCTTGCGCGCGAACCTAACGCGGCGAGAGAGGGTGTTGCGCACGTCCCCACCTGTTGTGCGCCCGAACCGAACGCGGCGAGAGAGGGCGTTGCGAGCAGAGAGAAGGCGAGGAGGACGCGGGGGAGAGGGCGCACCTCTGGCCGACGGTTGAATGAGTCAAGGATATAAGGCACGTTCGTATTCTTCCGTTCTGTGTCGGCTGTGTGGCTCAGGTGGTAGAGTACCGTGCACCTTGCGTTCCGCCCCCAGAGTCGTAGGATCGAAACCTGGCGCCGGCAAGTATTTATACAGTGTAGGGGGAGCGATGCGGACGCGGACTACGGACGCCAACGCGGGTGACATCGTGAGTTACTGAAATGCTCTCCATTTAAAAGCTGGAGGACATCTTTGAGGTGTAGATCTATTGAATGTGAGTATGTGAGTATAAAACATAATATTCTCTTAATTGACGGCATCTTTTGCTGCTAACGTTCCTGCGAGAGCCAAGAGGTTGTAAGCGTGCGGTCCAAATATTCTCGTCATAGGCCAACCGTATTCCTGCTGGCCATCCCTACGGAGAAGAGTTGCAAGCTGGGCGAGTTGGAAATGCATCTTGAATGAAACCAGGCGCAAACGTAACAGGACGCAGGAAGGAGTACACAGGACAAGCGCTGGTGGTCCTGTGTACCCCTTTCTGCGTCCTGTTACGTTTGCGCCTGGTTTCATTCAAGATCCCTACGGAACTGTTTTGTCATACCACCGCCGACGCTTCCTAATACCACTCTCAAATCTCACCAACCCGCTGGTTTTCGACACAATCAACGACAGCTAGTCACATCTGTTACGTGAGGAACTAACAGATGGCGCCATGGGACCCAACCCACGGTGTATGAAAGCCGCCGGCGGGAACAGCCCCCAACACGAGTCCCCACGAGTTTGATTCCTCTCTACCTCCCAGCGGCGAAGCGTGGTGAACCTTGAGCAGACGACGGCATCGAGTTACGCCCGCGCCCTGTCCGCCACTTCCACTTTTCGCTTCTGCGCTGCAGTCATGTAGTCGCTTGTCTACGCTTTCTCTTCCTGCTTTATAATAAACCCAGTTAAGCCCATATAACCGAAGTCCAGTGTTCTATATAAGAACCCACAACGAAACATGGTGTCAGAGTTGTGAACCAGCTGTACCGCAAGCGAAGAAATGGATAAGCTTCCAGCACCACCGAAATTTGACTCGGAGGGCAACGCAGAGGAACAATGGCGCGTCTTCAAGCAAGCCTTCACGCTGTACCTGAAAGCAACGGACACAGCCAGCGCCTCGGCAGGACGGCAAGTAACTCTTCTCTTGACCGTCGGAGGACCAGCATTGGCTGATGTATACAACCCTTTGGACTTTGGTGTACCTTTGCCTGAAAGAAAGCAAACAGAATTTGACTTCGCTTACGTGAATAACCTTCTCGACACGCATATCTGCCCAAGCACAACGAACTCTTTTCGCGCTACATTTTCCGTTCCCGCATGCAACAGCCAGAGGAACAATTTCACAGTTTCCTGACGGACTTGAAACTAAAAGCGCGCGATTGCAGATTTGGGACCCAAAGAGACAGCTTGATCCGCGACCAAATCGCATGTGGAGTACATGACGAAAAAGCGCGTGCGGACATACTCAAGCTCGTGGTCCCAACTCTAGAGAAAGTTGTCAAGGTGTGTCTTGGTCATGAAGCAACAAAATTCCAACTGAAAAAATTAAAAGAGGGAGCGACGAGCGATAGTCAAGTGCATGCAATGAAAAAGAATACCCATCGAGCAACTGGCAACTGCAGCCAGAACACCGCTAAAGCAAGGAACCCACAGAAGCCTACTCTGCAGAAATGCAAGTATTGCGGCGGCAGCCATGAACGCAAAAAAAGAAGCCTGCCCTGCATGGAAGCAAGTATGCAGCAAATGCAGAAAGCAGAACCATTTTGCGGCTGTATGCAGAAGTCGCAAAGTAGTAGCTAGGTTAGAGATAGAAAGTGGTGAAGAAGATGATATTCTTGTCGTCGACAGCAGGAAAACGAGCGCAGTCTACACATCACTAGAAGTTAAAGGAAAACAAGTGACCTTCCAAGTAGACAGCGGAGCAGCTGTCGATGTCGTCACGAGCAGGAATGTCACGCGAGAGCAACTGGAAGCATGCGCAACAACTCTGCGTACATGGAATGGCGGCACGGTTAAGGCAATAGGAAAAGCGGAACTCGAAACGACAGCAAAGAATGGGACCAAGCACAAGGTGAAATTTGTAGTTTTTAAGGAAGCCCTCACACCGCTGATTGGCACAAAGACAGCAGAGAAGATGGGCCTCATAACAATAGACTACAACCTTGTGGCCGGGATCAATAAGGTTTCAGAAGAAAACTTCACACGTCACATTGTGGAGAAATACCCAGATGTTTTAGGAGACTGTAGGAACACTTCCTAGAAAAGTTCACTTGGTGACCAAGGCCGAAGCATGTCCCAAAGGGATAAAAAGCTGCATAGTTCCTGTGACCATTCAACCGCAACTGAACACAGCCTTGACGAATCTAGAGCACAAGGAAGTAATCAAGAAAGTTTCGGAACCAACACAACGGGTGAGCAGAATGGTCATAGCAACAAAGAAGAACGGCGAAATCAGGATTTGCATCGACCCACAGGCATTGAATGGGGCTCTGGAAAGAAAACGTCACACACTGCCAATTCTTGACGATGTGCTACCTGAACTGGCAACGGCAAAGGTTTTCTTGAGACTTGACTTGCGAGAGGGCTTCTGGCAATGTTAACTCGATGAAGAATCAAGCTTCATGCCAACCTTTCACACACCTCAAGGACGTTATCGAAGGCTTCGCCTTCCCTTTGGACTTGCTGCGAGCAGTGAAATTTTCCAGAAGAGACTTCAACTGGCACTTGAAGGGCTCAGTGGAGTTATCTGGGTCGCAGATGACAGCCTGGTGTTCGGAATCGGGCAAAACGGATAGAGAGGCTGCGAAAGACCATTACCGAAAATTGGAAAAACTACTCCAAAGATGCCAGCAAATGGGAATACGCCTCAACAAAGAAAAGACGCCGTTGAAGACGTCGACAACAGAGGTCTTGGGACACCTGTTAACGAAAAAAAGGACTGAAAGCCGACCCAGAGAAAGTCAAAGCAATTCAAGAAATGCCCAGACCAACAGATGTACAAGCAGTACAACGCTTCTGCGGAATGGCCAACTACCTCACCAGATTTTTACCGAGAATCTCGCGTGTAATGGAACCACTGCGAAAGCTTACGATCAAAGAAGAACCATGGTACTGGGGAAACCACAAGAACAGGCATTTCGAAATGCCAAGGAAGCGGTGACGAAAGCACCAGTACTTGCGTACTACGACGTGCTCAAACCACTGGAAATTCAGTGTGATGCAAGTGAGACGGGACTAGGAGCAGCTCTTCTCTAGAACGGACAGCCAGTGTCATTTGCAAGCCGTGCGCTGACACCAACAGAAATCCGTTATGCGCAGATTGAGAAGGAGATGCTGGCAATCGTGTTTGCACTGAAGAAATTTCATCAGTACTCTTTTGGAAGAGCCACTAAGATCATCACTGATCACAAGCCACTTGAGCCGATTCTCAAGAAACAGCTCGATCAAGTACCACGGCGACTCCAAGGAATCATTCTTCAAACCCAAAGGTACGACATAAGCATCGAGTACCGACCACGCAAAGAACTTCAGTTGGCCGACACGATGTCTCGTGCATTTCTGCCGAACTATAGCAGTGACGAAGAACTGTAGAACATCAACGTCGTGATCACCTGCCAGTGCGTAAAGAAACGCAGGAGAAAATCCAAAATGCAAAGAGAGATGGCGACTCAATGCGAAGACTGAAAGCGACAATCCAGTCAGGATGGCCGGAGGAAAAAGATCAAGTACCTCTAGACGTACGGATGTACTTCGCCTTCAGAAATGAACTCACCGTCGAAGATGACATGATATTCAAGGGAATGCGATTAGTCATCCGGACGTCGCTGCGAGAACAAATCAAACAAAAGCTCAATGCGTCACACATGGGAATAGAAAGCTGCTTGCGACGTGCTCGAGAATGCGTCTTCTGGCGAGGTCTCATTGCAGAACTGAAAGACTTCATTTTAAGATGTGAGATATGCCAAAAGCATGCTATCTCTCAACAGCGAGAAACTCTGATTATGCACCCGCAACCAAGCTACCCATGGGAACGAGTGGGATGCGACATCTTTGAGTACAAGGACAAGAACGTTTTAGTCACAGTGGACTATTACAGCGACTTCTGGGAAGTTGATCTACTGAAATCTCTGAGTTCAAGCCAAGTGATTCTGAAACAGAAAGCTCACTTCGCCAGACACGCAATTCCGCAGGTACTCATCACGGATAATAGACCACAGTATTCATGGGAAGAATTCCAGAACTTCGCCAAGAGCTGGAGCTTTGTACACAAAACGTCGAGTCCAGCCTATCCACGTTCCAACGGCAAGGCAGAATCACCAGTGAAAACGGCAAAAATGCTGCTAAAGAAGGTTGAAGAAAGCAAATCAGAATTGCAGAGGGCATTTTTGACTTCAGAAACACCCCTTTGCAAGGCCTGAATGCAAGCCCAGTGCAACTGCTGATGGGCCGCCGTACAAGAACAACCCTACCTACACAAGCACAACTGCTGCAACCAAGGACAGTAGATGTAAAGGACCGGATGAAAGAGAGAAGAAAAAAGATAATCTCTCATCATGACAAACAAGCTAAGGATCTGCCAATCCTGAAGGTGGGAGAAAGCGTGACAGTTCGACTACAGAAAGGCAAAACGTGGGAGAAAGCAACTGTGACTGAACGGGTGGAGGACCGGTCATATAAGGTGCAAACTGGTGACAGCATCCTGCGGAGAAATCGCGTCTTCATTAGAAGTACACCCAAGCCTTTTGATGAGAGCCAGCCCAGATACACCACACCTGACGTGCCTGCGAGCTCAAACGGAAGAACATCTGACCAGGGAGGCACTCCGGTCTGACCACGAAGAACCAGGATGCTCCCAAAGAGGTTGCAAGACTTCGTCGTCGGATAAAGTGGACAGCTGTTTCAAAGAAAGAAAGATGTTACGTGAGGAACTAACAGATTTCGGCACGGTACCGAACCCACGGTGTATGAAAGCCACCGGCGGGAACAACCCCCAACACGAGGCCCTAAGAGTTTGTTTCCTCTCTACCTCCCAGCGGCGGAGCGCTGTGACGCTCGAGAAGACGACGGCATCTAGTTACGCCTGCGCTCTGTCCGCCACTTCCACTTTTCTCTTCTGCGCTGCAGCCACGTAGTCGCTTGTAAACGCTTTCTCTTCCTGCTTTATAATAAACCCAGTTAACCCCATATACCCGAAGTCCAGTGTTCTATATAAGAACCCCCAACGAAACTACATCCCCCCTTCATTTTGTGGCCATTTATTTTTGCAGTTTAAGGTTAAGCTGGACAATAACTGTTGAAAAGCGTAGTTGTAAATAATTATCTGCGAACCCCACCTGGGACCAGAAAAGTTGAACAGGTTGGATTTGAATATTTACGATGGAAATGAATTCAAAAGATGCCATTTGAAATATTTTATTTAAACCCCTGCACCAATGCACATAATCACCATGAATTATACCTCAGGTAGTTTTTTTTAATCTGACTTTTGCTGAGGATAGGGTGTAATGGTAAACATACCCGCAAAAATAGACAATGTAGTTGCTGCGGACAAAAAATGCAATTGTGAAGGGAATTGATTTTTTATGCAATATGATGGGATTTATAACAACCGGTAGTGAACATGCTTTGTATTAAGGTTTTAGCAGGCTAGACACAATATTCTCTTTTTCTTGCAAAGTTGCACTTCCAGTACAATTTGGTGATCTCTACTCCGCCAGTGGCGACCAAGGGTGTATGCCTTTCAATGTCTTGTTATTTCGTGAATATTTACGTCTTGTTTGAACCCGGTAAATACAATAGTTTGATTCTTCATAATGTTTGTCATTTTTACTTGAAATGTCGAAAAGTATTCGTGGTCTATGAAGTCGCTTTCCTGAGTATGTTTGTCGCTGTTGGTGCAGTTGTTCTGTGGAGGGAAATGAACGCACCGCTAAATGGTATCAAAGGTCTGTAATTTTTCGTATAGGATTTCAGTTAGAGTGGACCTTGTACGAGCGAAGTGCATTAAAACGGTGCTGTTTCCGTATATGAGCGCAGTAAACTGAAAAGTTAAGGAATTTTGTGGCGCATTATGCGTGAACGTGATCGTACTGGAGCAGAACATCGGTTCCCAAGTGTTTGGAAACCTGATACTATTGTTTAAGGAGGCTGCTATTTGTCGGATTGTGGAATAACGTTGTATCAAAAGAGGGAGAAATATAAGCGAAGACACACCAAGCAGCGGGAATGGAGTTGTTCACAAACATTACAAGTTATTCGGTGCCATGACGGGCGAGGTAAATTAGAGTACCACAGTAGACTTTGTTGATGAAGAGGACATATTTATTCGACGCAGACATCGCAAGGAATGGCAGACATAGCGTGAGGTTAGGCATACGTTTATAATATTAGCTCTCGCGGGTCAACTTGGGACCGTAAGCGAATAACCTAGCTTTATTTGGGTGGTGGGATTTAGTTTGAGTGACATTGGGAACAAAAGTATTATGGGAGGGCGCCAAAAACAATAAGCCACAAGCAATGAAGTTCCGGATTTCGGAGAGGGAATGTCTTCGGAATCGAGTTTAGTAAAATGCCCACAAAAATTCCCAAGTGGAGGAAGTGTGATAAGATTATTCACACACAATACATAAAATGACTGTTATATATTCTTCGTCTGGGCATCAAAGATGTAATTCGGGAACTACACCGACATTTAAATCTGGTCAATAGAAGGAATGCATTAGGCACATTATAACAATATTATTCTGTGCAAACAAGTCTTCGTTACCAACATGGTCAAAACGTGGAAGCGTCCAAGCTGGTTCCGAGCGTGAGTTGGTTTTTCGAAAGCATTCATTGTTGCCTTACGAAAATTCTTCTCTGCTGTTTGGCGGCAAGCAATGTGGGGACCAGGAGTAGGCGTGCTTGTGGTGGAGTCCAGTTCCTGTTCTGAAGCAGGTAAGTTGAACGGCGAATGCAATAATGTTGTGGGTGATTAGACGTAAGTGCTCATAAAAGTGAGAGTAGGTAAGGGTACATATTATAATTTTTGACAGACAATGAAGAAAAAAATCGCATTATATTTTTTTGAAAAGAAAAGATCAGTAAGGTAAAATGACGCAGGTGATGATTCGTTCATAGAGCGAACATATCTAGCTTAAGATACGTATATTTTTTAAATGCAAATTTGGCGTTCCCCCCTCTGTCATTGCGGCTATGGTTGAAGTTGTTCGCGAGGAATACTCTAAGGAGGAGCCAATTTTAAGTGCGAATGCACTTCTTAAGCGAGCCTGAATCGTCCGCCGCCGTCGTCCGCATAGCAACAGCTGCGGGTGCGCGCGCTCCTCGTCTTCCTCCTCGTCTTTCCTAGCAACGGGGGGAGATGGGCGCGCGCTACTCTCCTCCTCCTCTCTCCGCTCAGTCACTGCGGGTGTTGGGCGCCTCCTCTCCACTTCGGGCGGGAGAGCTCTCGCTCGCGTAGCGCGCGCTCCGCATTCCGACGCGTGAGGGCGCTCGTGTAGCCCTCGCCGTAACGGCGGGCGCTACTCTCCTCCTCCTCTCTCCGCTCAATGACTGCGGGTGTTGGGCACCTCCTCTCCACTCCAAGATCACGATATCCACCGTAATCGCGCAATCAACAACCGTGCATTCGCACTTACACACTCTCCCCCTCGGGGAAGTGCGAGGGAATTTTTTTAGCTCTTCCGTCAGTTTGGTTTTGAATCCACTTTGTGTTCTGGACACATTTTGTGTTTTTAGTCCAAGTGCGTTTTGAGCACAATTTGAGTTCTCCGTACATTTTGATGTTTTAGTTCAATTAGAGTTTGGGTATAATTTAGGTTTTAAGTAAATTTTGAGTTTTGCTTCAAATTTAAATTTGAGCCTATTTTTGAGTTTTCAGTCCATTTTGAGTTGTGAGTATATTTGGAGTTTTTCGTCGATTTTGAGCGTGAGTACATTCTGAGTTCCTAGTACATTTGGGTTTGAGTACATTTTGAGTTGGAGTACATTTTCAGTTCTGAGTTCCTTTTGTGTTTTCGCCCGAGTGATTTCTGTGTCTTGCGCTAGCTCTGAGATTCAGTGAGCGCAGGTGTGCGGCTCACCAATGAATCTAAGTCTGAGTGAGTGGTGATCTAAAATAAATTTGTAATTGAGTTTGACTGAGCCGCACCAACTTTGTGGAGTTAGGGCTGCCGAACTCTTTTATACAAATGTATAACGGTGAGGTTGAGATTTTATTTCCTGGCTTGTTTCTAGGTTATTCACTTATACACTCTGTGATACCAAAAAGCTGGAGCATTGTGTTCAGCTTAGCACTGATGTATAGGAATGTGTGCTCATCAAATTTTCAGAGGCGATACATGAGAGCGTTGTGGTAGTAAATTTCGGGAAACAATTAAAGCAGCAAGAAGTCCGTTTTAGCTCTCATTCTCGCGCATAAGAATAGGTAAGTAGAATATTTATGGTCGGTGCTGCAGCTAACCATTCAGCGCGAGCCATTGATGTTTAAGATATTTGACACATGAATCGATAGGTTGGCCTACCTCATCCACAAATACTACATAATAGTGTCATCCACTACAGATTTATTTATACTACCGTTCAGTCTTCCAGGGTTGCCACAAAAATTTTCACAAACCAGCCAGTTGTTGACAGCAGCAATTAACTAGAGGTAAGTCACTGCCAACCTGTCTTTTCTACTTATTTCCTGTTACTCACTTAGGGATGTTTGAACAGAGAAGCCCAAAGACGCAGTATGCAGAATTTCTTTGCTAGATATATAAGAAGGAAGGTCGTATTCCTAAGTTTACATGAAAAACCAAAAACCTGGTGCGCACTGTTGCCAAAAATGTTTTCCGAGGTAGCAATTTTGAGGCGACCGTATATAAGGATGCAGTTACATAAAGAGAATACCCACCAAAAAACAGCGTGAACTCTCGTTAATGAACATAGCATGATACTATAGAAAAATGTAAATTGTGTTCAAATGGAAGCCACGTGCAGCAGAAAAAATGCTCAGAAAAAGACTTTATAATTGGTGTTGGGCACAATTCCAAGAATGATAACTTTCTCTTCAAACTCAGCAGGATTGTTCTGTAGTTGACCAAGGTTTTGCATGCAACGTATGGCCAAACTACTACCGTCATTCTATGTCTTTTGAGGTGACTAATGTTTAATTGTTTGCTCAGAATAAATAATATAATTGCATTGTTTTCTGAACTTGTCACATTTATCTCGACTCTGGGGAAGTTGCTGTTGCAATACCGAAGGCAACTTTGCTCGTTATTCCTAGCGAAGGTATTTTCTGCTAGAGAAATGGGCTGCTCCAGGGAAACGCAAATAAATACCCTTAGTTTTTCATATGCAATACAAAACCGGGGTCTTTAGGAGAAGAGCTGACGGCATTACAACTAAAATAGTTTTGCATAATTAAAAAAGATATTAGATATTGCATGCCGTCTAAAGTTGCACGGGGTCGCCTGATTAAAACTTGCCGCGGGTGTTAATAGGCAGTTTGTAGAATTTTGGTTTGTAAAATCATGTTTCTACTATTATTCCTCGTCCGCGAACGTGAGGGCAGGAGCGAATAACCTGACTTATTTTTGGTGGTGGTATTAAATTAAAGTGAGGGTACCAACAAGAATATTGTCGGAGTGCTCCGAAATGAATCGGCCACTGGCGATACAATTCTGTATTTAGCAGAAATAATGTCATTGGAATCAAGGTTTAGTGACATGCCCACCAAATCGCAAGAGAAAGATATGTGAGAGGATTATTCACTAACAAGCCACCGAACGACTGGTATGCGTTCTTTTCTGGGGCACAAAAGGTCACTTCGGGCACTACATTGCGATAGAGATTAATTAAATTGTTAGCATCCATCATGCACACTGCAACAATAGTATTGTATGCAAACAAATCAGGGCTATCACCACGAATAGTACGGGAAGTGTCCCGAGTGGTTCCAAGTTGAGGTTGTTTTTTTTGAAGTATACAGTGTGTTGTACTTGAATTTTTCTCTGTATTGGTCGGCATGCACTGTGGGGAACAGAATCATGCTTGCCTAACCTAGACTCTGCTTCTTTGTCCAAAGATACCATAGGCTCAAAGGGGAAGCCATTCAAGTTGGGAGAGGTTAGACGTAGTTGTAGATATTAGTAAAAGTAGGTATGGGTAGGTTATATAACCTTCGATAAGCAATAAAGAAACCACTTGCAAAAATTTTGTGTTATGACGTAAATGGTTCCTTGGGGTAAAATTAAGATACTGGTATTTGGTCTATAGAGTGAACGAATTGGGCAAAAACTATGTAAAAACTTTTCAAATACGAAACAGGTGTGGCCCACATTGTCGGTACCGAAAATGGGTGAAGTAGTTGGAGAGGAAGGCTAATAATATTGAACTATCGACGTTTTCCTGCAGGAACTATTTCTCTGTGGATAGGCAGCAAGCATGAGCAGGACCCGAAGCTGCGGGGGTAACGTGGAGTCCGTTTTTGAGTCCGAAAGCATGATAACTTAAAAGCCAAAGTCATTCGAGGCAGGATAGTTTATGAGTGATGGCAGACTCCAGTAAGTAAGCGAGTGGTTAGGTGTCGACATAAATGTGTATACCAGCAAGAGATCTGTCTTGAATCGCAATTATAAATATTTTGAAATTACGCCTTCGATGTAACTTTACCCGACCCTTTTTAGAAATTTTTTGGTGGTCTTCATAGGTAACATAAAATGAATTTGGTATTATTGTACAATTACTGATCAATGTTATTAATACGCATTGCTCATTGTATATTTCTTGAAAATTCACTTTTGTGTGTTGCCAACAGATCACGACAGACTAACGCATGAGTTCACATACTCAGACTTTAGTGGATTCAAACTCATGTGTGAGTTGGAGTTTGACTGTGCGCGAGGCTAGAGTGTTATCCTGAGTTTGAGCATAGTGAGCCCGAGTGAGTTTGATACTGACTGAGTTTGAGTACGCCTGAGACCGTTTGGAGCGCGTTCGGTGTTCTCGGTACATTTTGAGTTATGAGTATTTTTTTAGTTTTTAGTCGATTTTGAGCGTGAGTACGTTTTGATTGCGAGGTACATTTTGGGTTTGAGTACATTTTGAGTTGCCTTAGATTTTCAGTTCTGAGTTCCTTGTAAGTTTTCGCGAGGGGGATTTCTGAGTTTCGTACTGACTTTGAGTTTCAGTTAGCATAGATTTGTGGCTCAGCAATGAGTCTGAGTTTCAGTGAGTGGTGATACTAAAAATAATTTGTAATTGGGTTTGAGTGCGCCGTTTGGTCTGTCAATAACTTCTCAATTTAAAGAGCTCTATTACTCTAATAATTGGTCGTTACATTGCGAAACTTGCCATCAGCGTCACTACTAAGCCCAACCCATTTCCTGGTAGGACTACGCATTGAAAAGATGTAATTACTTGTTCGTTACACAAGAAATATTCACGGATAACGATAGAGGCGAAATATAAACTAGCCCACCAGATAAACTGCAAGGAGGTGCTCATTCCGTTCTCTTTCCCTAAGCCTTAGCATCGACATTGGCAAAATTATTACGCAACTTCAGTTATTTTTCTTTTGAACTGAACTGTACGAGTTGTGGCTGTGCTGTGTGTGCAAAAAAAGTTTTGGCCAGGCAACCCTACTTTAAAAATAACAATCAGTGCGCGAGCTTTTCTTGGCTGACTGAAATTCCCTATTTTGTTCAAGGTTCGCTTGGCCTGACTCTAGGTTTTTGTTTTGTTTAAATTTGCAAGCTGCAGAAACGTTTTTTACACTTCCATTTCGCTGTTATCTGACAACATTCTTTCGAAGTGAATATATCGGAATACAGTTTTAGATTGCATTGCGGGCGCTATTTCAATAAGGGTATTATTCTGGGCTTATCTGTTGTCAAGTAACGTTTGTATTATGTATAATACATTATGTTAGGCAAATTGAAGCGGGTATTTACTCTCGCAATTTTCACAGACTCGTACGCTTTTAACAAAAATTAAAACGATGAGTTTGAGTTTTTATATTCCTGGATTGTTTCAAGGTGATTGGCTTATAAACCTGTGATACAAAACAAAATCGAAGCATTGCGTTCGGCTTAGCACTGATGTATTGGATTGTGTGCTCATCAAAATTTTAGAGGTGATACATGAGAGCGTGGTGGTAGTAAATTTGGGCAAACATTATAAGCAGGAAGATGTCCGTTTGCAGCTATCATTCCAAACAATCTCAGCATAGGGATCGGTATGTAGAATATTTATGTTCGGTGGGCTGCTAATCATTCAGCACGAACCATTGATATATAGCATCGTGACTTATGAATCGTTAGGCTGGCCTACCTCTTCCACAAATATTGCATAATAGTGTTATCCACTACAGATTTATATATACTAGCGCTGCCTCTTCTAGGGTTGCCACAAAAGTTTTCACCTCCAGTCAGTTGTCGGCAGCAACGATCAACTAGACGCAAGTCACTGCCAACCTGTCTTTTCTTCATGTTCGCTGTTGTTCACTTAGGGAAGTTTAAGCAGAGAAGCCAAAAGACGCATTGTGCACACATTTCTTTCCTGGAGAACTAAGAAGGAAAGTCGTATTTTTAACTTTTCACGGAAAACCAAAAAAACTGGTGCACACTTTTGCCAAAAACATTTTTCGAGGTAGCAATTTTGAGGCGACCATATATAAGAATGCAGTTGCATAAAGAAAATACCCACCAAAAACGTGTTAATTTACGTTTAATGAGCCGTGAAGAGAAAACAAAAGTTGGTTTTATTCGAAAGATTAGGTGTTTCACCGTACCCCAAGCGCTTTCCCGAAGCAAATGATGCTTTATTCACTGAGAAATAAGGCAATTTAAGCCAAATTTTTAAATCTCCCGCTAAAATTTCAGATTTCGTGACGTGAACAATGGCGTCATACGGGCGGTCCATGAAACAGATATTTAGTATGTCGATTCTATATAGCACCCACACGCGGGAGTCAGACAGGAACTGGAAATCGTGACGAAACCTAGACGGCGGGCATTTTAAAAATACTAGTAAAACCTAGTGCACCCGTAGCCCTAGTCTTGAAATCGCCTGTTCGGGAGAACAAAACTGTCGCCGAGAAGCTCGGGCTTGCATTTAACAACCTCACACCACTCGAATGCTCAATGCTTCCAAGTGCACGAGCGGCAGGAGTTGTGGGATACGCGAATGGACCGGAAAGCGACCATTCCGCGATTGCCACAACATACGAACGCCCAGCCGTCGGCACCGCTGCCTCGTAAGCCCCGTCGCGACGGATGAATACAGACTGGTACGTATGTGCCGTATTTGTTTACGGTTATTAATAGTCCAATTTCAGTACCAGTATCGCTTATGCCAGCTGGCCGGTGTCCTGTATAGAAAGCCGTTCGCGCGAGCTCTCTGCTCCGACCAGAAAGGTACGAGCGTCAATGCGCGGTGTGTCCGCCATTTTTTCCCCAAGGTCAGAGCGCTTTGACGGCGATTTGACGAAGTCGGCAACGAGCGCCAGCATGTCCCAGGAGTGAGCTAACGTAAGGGCTCCTGCCGTAATCACTTCGTCGGAAATGAATCGAGCACACTCGTACTTCCTTTAGCTCCCTTTCTCCTCCGTTTGCAAAGTTCACAAAACGTAGCCACTTGCTTCGCCGAGGTTCGTCCTTGGGCAGAACATAAAAGGAGATCTCTTCACCGGCGGGGATGTCGCACTCCCTCGACGATTTGCCCGTACTACATGTGCGTTTCAAAACACAGAAACAAAATTTCATTGTAAAGTACTCGAACAAACTGAAGTTTTCAGTGGTTGTAAGCTGGAAATGAGCTCTTAACGACAGCAGCAAGCCAACACCATTCGAAACTTCTTCGACGACTGGCACTATCTCGTCGCTACTTGCTGTTTCTTACTCCCCTCGTTTGTATTTTTACCTTTGCTGGTTGGCGATATGGCGGCCAACCTCCTGTCAAGGGATTAAGATACCAAGCAAGGTCGCGGCTGTACGTGCTGGTACGGTTCGTTCGCCCTAAGAGCCTCGAACCCGAAAATTCGTCTGCGCGACAGCGAGATGTCGAGCTCGGCCGGCGGTAGTTTCGTACGCAATGGCGCACACGCTTGCGCGTTCGTTAGGACCTTCAACCATTTACTCCACCGTTCTTTGTTATAAAAAGAATGTGCACTATGTTTCACGGGCATATAGCTCACTATGCAAACTGTAAGCCCTGCCTAACATGCGTTTGCTTTTGCCGGCCTCCGCCAATCGCAGAGCATTCTCGAGTGACATCATAGGTTCTGTTGTG
The DNA here is from genome assembly GCF_048455015.1 of Haemaphysalis longicornis. Classification (NCBI taxonomy): domain Eukaryota; kingdom Metazoa; phylum Arthropoda; class Arachnida; order Ixodida; family Ixodidae; genus Haemaphysalis; species Haemaphysalis longicornis. The sequence continues at coordinate 141,747,213 of NW_027526335.1, read as the reverse complement.
GAAAATGAGGTGGTGGGTCGCATGGTCATTTCCCTTTTTCCTAATTTTGTAGCTGATTTGAGCGAAGTTTGCGTTATAAGTGGTGTCGGTATGGTTCTAACGAGGGAATCTTTCGAATGAACCAAACTTGTGTTTTCTCTTCATGGCTCCTTTATTGAACATAGCATGTACAATAGAAAAATGTGAATTGTGTTCAAATGGAAGCTACATGCAAAAAAATGCACAGAAAAAGCCTTAATATTTGGTTATTGGCATAATTGCAACAATGATAACTTTCTCTTCAAACTCAGCAGGCTTTTTGTGTAGTTTACCAAGGTTTTGCATGCAACGGATGGGCAAACCACTATCGTCATTCTATGCATCCGGAGGTGACTAATGTTCAATTGTTTTCTCAGAATAAATACTATATTTGCATGGTTTTCTGAACTTGTCACCTTTCTCTCGACGCTTGGGAAAGTCGCTGTGACACTAACGAGGGCAACTTTGCTCGTTATTCCCAGCGAAGGTATTTTTTGCTAGAGAATAGGGCCGCTCCAGGCAAACGTAAATAAATGTTCTTAGTTTTTCGTATGCAATACAAACGCGGGTATTTAGGAGAAGAGCTGACGGCATTACAACCGAAATATGTTCACATTACTAAAAGAAACCTTAGGCATTGCATGCCGCCTCAAGTTGCACAGGAATCTCATCATTGAAAGCTGCAGCGGGTGTTACGAGTCGGTTGATTGACATATTTGAGACGAGACGCACACGGAGACAAAGCGAACAGAGACTCACAAAAATGGTGCAGCTGCCCAAACGTTTAGTGTGTAGACGATTGGCCACAGTTGCAGTGGTTTAATTTCAGTGCCGGCATTGTATAGGATTTTATCAAGGTTGGCCTTGTACGAGCTGAGCGATTTACAACGGTACTTTGTTCGCAAATTAACGGTGCCGCATGGAAATTACTGATTGCGTCCAGTGGTCCGCGCGAAACTGACAGCACCGAATCAGAATACGGGTTCTCAAATCAGTGAAAATCTGATCCAGGCAAGGCAGGCTGGCTCTTCACTGTCGGGTTGTTCAATACATTCGTACAAAAATCGGAAGAAATACAAGCAAAGAGTTCGCAAACATGAAGCAGCTCCAATGGACTTCTTGACAAGCATTAGCACATTATTCACTTTTATGAGGGGTGATATGAATTAGGGTACCAGAGTTGTCTTCGTTTGTAAGGGGAGCACATTTATTCAATGGGGTTTGTTTTAGCCACCATCGCGTGATGTGGTGTACATGTTTCTACTATTAATCTTCTTCCCTGAACGTGGGGCATTAGTGAACAACCTGACCTATTTATAGTGGTGGAATTAATCAGAGTGAGGGTAGGAACAAGAATGTTGTCGGAGTGCTTCGAAATTATTAGGACTTTGCGATACAAGAACGCATTTAGGAGAAATAATGTCATTAGAATCAAGGTTTTTTGACATGCCCTCCAAATCGCAAGTGAAAGATATGGGAGAGAATTATTCACTAATACTGCACCGAACGACTCGTATATGTTATTTTCCAGGGCATAAAAGGTGGAATTAAGCACTACATGCGATAAAGATTTTTTGAATTGTAGGAATTCATCAGGCAAACTGCAACAATACTTCTGTATGCAAATCAATCTGCGCTATCACCAGGGATGGTACGGAAAATGTACCGAGTGGTTCCAACATGAGGCTGTTGTATGGAAGTATTCAAACTTTTTTACTAGAATTTTTCTCTGTAGTTGGTCGGCAAGCACTATGGGGAATGGAAGCAGGCGTGCTTAAGGTAGAGTCCGCTTCTTTTCCCAAAGATAGCATAAGTTCAATGGGGTATCCATTCAAGTTGGTCGAGATTAGATGTAGTTGGAGATAAAAGTAAAAGTAGGTATACGTAGGTAATAAAATCGTCGATAAGCACTAAAGAAACCACTGGCAAAATTTTGGTGTTATGAAATAGACGTTTTCTTATGATAAAATACGATACTGCTATTTGGTCTACAGAGTGAACGAATTCGGCAAAAACTATGCGAAAATCTCCAAATACAAACTTGGTGTGGCCCACATTGTCGGTACCGAAATGGGAGAAGCAGTTGGAGAGAAAGGCTAATAATGATGAACTATCAACTTTCTCATGCAGGAAATATTTCCCTGTGGTTAGGCAGCAAGCATGATCAGGATAGGAAGCTGCGGCGTAATGTGGACTGCCTTTTTTGTCCGAAAGCACCATAACCTAAAAGCTGAAGTCACTCGAGGCGGGGTAGTTAATAGTAGTGGCAGACTGCAGTAAGTAAACGAGTGGTTAGAGTGTCGGCATAATTGTGAATACCAGGAAAGATACCTGTCTTAAATCGCAATTATAAATATTTGGAAATTGCGCCTTCAATGTCGTTTTAACCCAACCATTTTGGAAATTCTTTGGTGGTCTTCATATGTCACATAAATATTTTAAGTAATATTTTACAATATCGTATGGCTTGTTCTAAGCACACGAAAATTCACATTTGTGTAATGCCAACAGATCTCGGTACACTAACCCATGAGTCCACATACCCAGACTCTTTTGGATTCAAACTCATGTGTGAGTTTAAATTTGACTGAGTGCTAAGCCAGTGTGTCATTTTAGGTTTGAGCCTAGCGAGCCCAAGTGACTTTGATCCCGCCTCAGTTTTATCAGTTTTAGTAAATCTGAGACCAAATGATATCCAAGTCCGTTTTAAGTTCTTAGTACATTTTGAGTTATGAGTATATTTTGAGTATTTAGTCGTCTTTGAGTGTGAGCACATTTTTAATCACGAGTTCATTTTGGGTTTGAGTACATTTTGAGTTATGAGTGTATTTTCAGTTTTTATTAATTTTGTGCGTGAGTACATTTTGAGTACTGAGTATATTTTTGGTTTGAGTACATTTGAGTCTCAGGGCATTTTCAGTTGAGTTCGGTTCGAGTTTTCGCCTCAGGGATTTCTGTGTTTCAGTTAGTGTAGATGTGTAGCTCAGCAGGGAGTCTGAGTTTCAGTGAGTGTTGGTTCTAAAATAAATTTGTAATTGGGTTTGAGTGAGTCGTGCAAAATTTCCCATGTTTTGCTACCAATAACTTCTCATTTTAGCAATACTGTTTACTTCACTTGTTTCTCGTAACATTGCGAAACTTGGCATCAGTATCGCGACCATGCAGAACCCATTTCCTGATAAGGCTATGCACTGAGAAGTTGTAATTATTGTTCGTTACAAAAGAAAATTTTCGCAGATAAAGACAGGCGCGAAATAAAGACTAGGCCACCATATATGCTATAAGAAGGTGCTCATTCCTTTCTACTTCCGTGAGCCTAAGCGTCGACATCACCGATATTACTACGCAGCGTCAGTATTTTTTTCCCGTTTGAACTGAACTTTGCGAGTTTTGGGCGTGCTGTGTGCAAAAAAAAATTTTGCCCAGGCAAACCTACTTTAAAAAGTTCGATCAGGACGCGAACTATTCTTGGCTGACTAAAGTTCCCAATTTTGTTCAATTTTCGCTTGGCGGGACTCTAGCTTTGTTTTGTTTAACGTTACAAGATACAGAAAGTTTTTTTACACTTCCATTTCCCTAGAGTTTTGACAACATTCTTTCGAAGTCAATATATCGGAATAGTCTTAGGTTGCACTGCGGGCATGGTATCAATTAGTTTATTATTCTGGGCTTGTGTGTTGTCCAGTAGCGTATGTATTACGTATAATTTCATTATGTTAGGCAAACTGAAGAGGTTATATACTCTAACAATTTTCGCTGACTCGTAAGCTTTTATACAAATGTATTTATTCATTTGTTTATTTTATTTTCTCAAGAGTCCCTGGACGGGACATTACATGAGGGGTGGGGATACAAATGTTTGAGTATTACAAAAGGAGACGTGTAAAAAACACTGAAAACAGCAAACAAACGTCTGTGTAGACGAAGACACAAATATGTGTGAATACTTTTCGTAACACAGGCAGAATTCATTACACGGTTTGGGGGGATATAATCGCAGTGGCAAACATCATTAGCGACTCCAAGCGAACAAGAGGCATGTAAATACACTCGAAATGCTGTGTGACACAGCAGAATCCTTTACACGGTTTGGGGAGACATAATCGCAATGGCACAAAGTATTAGTAACTACAAGTGAACAGCAAAAGGCCAACCACAGAAATCAGTACTGCATTTCAACATACAGTATATAAAATGGTTTGGGGCGAAAAAAAAGAGCACAAGACAATAGACGCAATAGGTCATTCGGGCTCGGAAACGGTTGTTAGTAACTTTTTGAATGTTTCTGTATCTTTGGTATTAACAACGTTATCCGTTGGAGCATTCCAGTCTTTAGCAGTTCGAATAAAGAGGGACTGTGCGATTGTGTTGGTTTTAGGGCGAGGGTACAAAACCTGCTTCGAGTTGCTGCTATGATCAGAAGAATGGGGGCGTGGTGTGATGTAGATGCTCGGTGTGGATGCGCAATAGAATTTGTGGAACAGGGTAAGTCTTGACATTTTTCGACGGTGGCTGATGGGAGGGAGGTCGGCACGCTTTTTTAATTCTGTCACACTTGTGAACGATGAATAATCTGAGAATGCAAATCTGGCAGCTCGGCTCTGAATAGCTTCAATGTTTTCTATGAGGTAATTCTGGTGTAGGTCACCCCGCTGCCGCGTACTCAAGTTTTGGTTGGGTTAACGTGGTAAAGGCCTGTGTTTTCAAAGGAGTGGGAGCAAACTTCAAGGTACGCTGCAAATACCCTAGGGATCTATTAGCTGCAGAAATGATATGGTTAATATGGACTGACCAAGTCAGATCGCCTGTAATGTGTACACCGAGGTATTTGTAGCAATTAGTGGATTGTGGGTAGGAACCGCCCAGAGAGTAGTTGTGGGAAAATGGGTTACTGCGTGTATGAAAGGAAAGTGATTTACATTTAGACAAATTTAAAGACATCTGCCACATCTGGCACCAGTGCTGCATGGCTTTAAGGTCTCTTTGTAAGGATAATTGATCAGCTTTAGTGGTGATGGTTGCATAAAGAACTCAGTCGTCTGCAAATAAACGAATCTGGTTAGTAATGCAATGTGGAAGGTCATTAATCTATATTAGGAGGAGTAGGGGACCAAGTACTGTTCCTTGAGGAACACCGGACAGGACGGAAGAAGTTCTAGATCGGGCATTGTTTATAATGACAAACTGTTTTCTATTACTGAGGAAGTTATTAATCCAGGATAAGACGGACGGGTCAAGGTTAAGCAACGAAAGTTTGGTCCTTAGGCGGTGATGTGGAACTTTGTCAAACGCTTTTTCGAAGTCGAGAAAAATGGCATCGGTCTGAATATTGCGGTCGAGATTTGTATGTAAATCATGAATGAAGGCGGCAAGTTGCGTTTCGCAGGACATGCCTTTCCGAAAACCATGTTGTGAAGGGTGGATGAAGGTGTACTGTTCCAGGTGATTGATTATGTGGGTGAATAAAATATGCGCCTAATTTTGACTGGGACACTTCTTAGAGATATTGGTCTGTAGTTATATGGCGACGATCTGTTGCCACTTTTAAATAATGGAGTGATTTTACCCAGATTCCAGTCATCCGGAATGTCACCGAAAGAACGTTACTGAGAGAAGAGTAATGCCAGGATGGAACTAATTATTATCTTTGTGTTTTTTTATAATTTTGCTGTTTATATTGTCATTTCCACTTGCAGATGAAGTTTTCATATTGTTAATTGTGTTAATATTTCCGTTCGCGGAAATGACAATTGGTGACAGGGGATCTGGTATGGCAATATCAGTATTACAAGCTACGTTAGCGTTGCGGTCAATCGTGAAAAAAGCACAAAACACGCTGTTTAAGCTATCAGCCGCATCTACGTCGCTTAAAGGTTCATTGTTGGGACATGATATGGCTATTGGCGTTGTGTACTTGGGTTTATCGTTTTCCAAAGTTTTGTAGGCCTATTTTTGAGCATGCGGGGAAGCGTTGTCAAAAAAAGTCTCGTTTAGCACTCTGAATCGCAACCGAAAGGCGTTTAACGGCTTCAGAGTACGCCTTCCAAAGAGATGGCTGGTTTTTTGTTTTTGCGGATTTAAACAGCCGCTTTTTCCGGTTTATTAGTGTTTTTATTTAGTAGTTTAACCACGGGGCGATACTTTGTTTTTCATAGTTATACTTGGTACGAAAGTTTCCGTTAGTTCATTTAATTTATCAACTAACAATTCCTAATTGGTTTCAACCGAGCAGCTGTAGAATTCTCGTGCAAAGTCAGTGTAAAATTGTTCGAGATGGGTGTTAATGCTTTCGTAATTTCCATGGTCATACAGCTAAAACCTTCTTGAAGTAGGCTTATCATGTGGAAAAGTAAAACTGAAAGACGCGAGGATAAATTTGTGATCGCTTATTTCTTTTAGGTAATGTAAAGACTCTAGGCTGCTTGGGTCACACATCAGGATAAGGTCTAATATGTTAGAACTGTGTGAAGTTTCGTGGCGTGAGTAATTACTTGGGTTAGCTGGAAATTTTCCAAACAGGCCAAGAATATGCTGCCTTCACCAGAGGAAGGAGGAAACAAGGTGAACCAGTTTATAGTTGGGTAGTAAAAGTCTCCGCAAATTATAAACTTCGCACGGGGATACGTTTTGTGTAGAGTGTCCAGGGTGTCATTAGAGTTTATGTTAAAACTTTCATCTCATTTCGGAGGACGGTAGCAAACACCCAGTATGATTAGACCATGGGAACTTTCGCAAGACACAAAGAGGGCTTCCAAGGAACTATTACTATCTGCTCTAAAATGTCGGATTGTGCCTTTTATCGCGATTAACACTCCACCACGTCTACTTCATGAATGGTCACAGCGATTCAACGTGAAATCTGAAAGGAATCGCAGAACTTCGGTGTCTCTAATGGAAGGTGAAAGCCATGTCCAGGTCAACATCACTACGTCACAATAAAACGATTGAATTATGGTGCATATTTCCTGTTGCTTTGGCATGATACTTCTTATGTTTGTGTACAAGATAGAAAAATTGACGTCAGTTGTATGATTTGAATGGTGGTTTTGGATGTGGAGAGCGGATGAAGCGGCCGTAGATAGCGCTGACTGGGTGCGGAATCGCTATTCCGCACTTGAGAGAAAGAGCGTTTCCTTCACTTGCTTTCGAGCTGCATCGTAGTGGTAGGACTTCTTCCCGATAACTACCTTTTTGTAGCGCAGCTTCAATGGGCCGCCTTGGTCACTCGCAAAACGTAGCCGCTCTCTCTGAATAGCGCGGCTTTCAAAAAATAATATTGGGCTACACTATACGACGTATCTTTAAGCAAGAAACCATTCGACAATACGGATTCTTTTGTTTTGAAATGAGCAAAGTTAGCGATTATTGGGCGCAGTTTTCCCGTATGAATGTTCCCAATTCGATGTGCTCTTTCGATGTCGTTTGTTTGTATATCAATTTCAAGATTGCTCCTACAAATGTCGGTAACTAGTTGTTCGCTGTCTGCCCATGTTTCTTCTTGCGTTTCGGTAATTCCATAAATGAAGAGGTTACAGCGACGATATCGCTCTTCGGCATCATTGAGCCTATCTTCCACGTGGGAGAGGTAATTTGCTGTAACGTTTGCTGATTTATTCAGAACATTTATGCTCGTACGAATTTCCGGAATCAAGGAGCAAGTTTTTTCAGTCTTTGTGATGCGATTTATTAGGTCCTTTATTGTTTCTTCAGTTGTGGTTAGTTGATCATTTATCGCCTTAATTGCAGAAAAGATTTCAGCCTGGCCTTCATCGAGTTTTGTTAGAAGTGCGTAAATTGTAGGATCAGATTGGCTGCTTGCGTTACGAGTTGTGGGGCCGGGGTGAACCTCTATGTCACCTGAGAGCAGCAACAGTTTCAGAACAATGTTCGCACAATAACGGTGAGATTGAGTTTTTAAATTCTGGCTTGTTTCTTGGTTATTGGCTTATACACTCGCTGATACCAAAGAGCTGGAGCGTTGCGTTCAGCTTAGCACTGATGTATAGGACTGTGTGCTCATCACATTTTCAGAGACGATACATGATAGCGTGGTGGTAGTAAATTTCGGGAAACAATATAAGCAGCCGTGCCAATTTTCGCGAGTTTTGGCTACCAATAACTGATCATTTTAAAAAGCTCTATTACTTCCCCTATTTCTGAAAACATTGCGAAACTTGGCGTCAGCGTCTGGACCAAGCCCCACCCATTTCCTGGTAGAGCTACGCATTGAGAAGATGTAATTACTTTTTCGTTAGAAAAGAAAATCTTCGGAGATGAAGATAGACGCGAAATATAGACTAGGCTACCAGATACCCTGCAAGGAGGTGCTCATTGCGCTCTACTTCCCTAAGCATTACCGTCGACATTGCAAAAACTATTAGGCAGCGTCAGTGTTGTCCCCCTTTTGAACTGAACTCTGCGAGTTGTGGCCGTGCTGTGTGTACAAAAGGAAGAATTTTGGCAAGGCAAACCTACTTTAAAGATTCAATCAGGGAGCGACCTTTTCTTGGCTAACTGAAGTGCCCAATAAGGGTAGCGTACTGGGACGTTGGTACTCCATTCCTAAATAAAATGATTGCGCTGAAAAGGGGGACACAGGCGGACACACACGGCGTAAACTTCAAACTACTTTTTATTGCCACTGTGTCAACTTTGTACACTTTGCACAGGACTTTCGCGCATGCGCAAGCAAAAAATAAAGAATAAACGTTCGGTGAGGCGGTGACCTAGAAAACCAATTCGTTTTCAGTAAGATCCCGCGAGGGCTTGCTAACACACTTGCTAACTACCATACTTGCTAACAGCTTGGTAGCTACCACACTGAGTGTGTCGGTCCCCACTCCATCCGTGTCCCCTTTTTAACGCAATTATTTTACTTAACAATGAAGTGTCCACTTTTGTTAGATTTTCGTTTTGCGGGACTCTAGGTTTATGTTTTTAAAAGCTACAAGGTGGAGTAATTTTTTACACTCTTGTTTCTCTACAGTTCTGGCAACATTCTTTCCAAATAAATATCAAGGATTATAGTTTTAGCTGGCATTGTGGCACGCTATATCAATGAGTTTATCATTCTGACCTTCTGTGTAGTCCAGTAACTTTGAAATTAAGTAACATAAACATTAGTTTTAGTTAGCTGAAGGGGTTATATACTCGCGCAATTTTCGCTGATTCGTACGCTTTTATACAAATGTATGACGGTGAGGTTGAGTTTTTATTTTCTGGCTTGTTTCTAGGTTATTGGCTTATACACTCGGTGATACTAAAAAGCTGGAGCATTGCGTTCAGCTTAACACTGATGTATAGGATTGTGTGTTCATCAAATTTTCAGAGGCGATACATGCGAGCGTGGTGGTAGTAAATTTCGGGAAACAATATAGGCAGCAAGAAGTCCCTTTTCAGCTCTCATTCTATTCAATCTCAGCATAAGGATAGGTACGTAGAAAATTTATGGTTGGTGTTGTGGTTAACCATTCAGCGCGAGCCATTGATATTAAGGATAGTGACCCATGAAAGGTTAGGCTGGCCTACCTCATCCACAAATACATTATAATAGTGTTATCCACTACAGATTTATTTATACTACCGCTGCCTCTTCCAGGGTTGCACAAACCTTTTCACCAACCAGCCGGTTGTCAACGGCAGCAATCAACGTGAGGTAAGTCACTGCCAACCTGTCTTTTCTACTCATTCCCTGTTATTCACTTAGGGAAGTTTGAATTGAGAAGCCCAAACACGCAGTATGCAGCATTTATTTTCTAGATAAATAAGAAAGAAGGTCGTATTCTTAAGTTTACACCAAAGCCAAAAACCTGGAGCGCACCCTTGCCAAAACCGTTTTCCGAGGTAGCAATTTTCAGGCGACCATATATAAGGATGCAGTTACGTAAAGGGAATACCCACCAAAAACAGTGTGCATTCTCGTTAATGAACATAGCATGGTATCATAAAAATAAATTTGTGTGCAAATGAAAGCCACATGCAGCAGAAAAAATGCTCCGAAAAAGACTTCATAATTGGTGTTTGGCACCATTCCAGCAATGATAACTTTCTCTTCAAAGTCAGCAGGATTTTGTGTAGTTGACCAAGGTTTTGCCTGTAACGCATGGCCAAACCACTATCATCATTCTATGTCTCCTGAGGTGACTAATTTTCAATTGTTTTCTCAAAATAAATACGATAATTGCATGTTTTTCTGAATTTGTCACATTTCTCTCGACTCTGGGGATGTTGCTGTTGCATTACCGAAGGCAACTTTGCTTGTTATTCTGAGCTAAGGTATTTTCTGCTAGAGAAAGGGGCCGCTCCAGGGAAGCATAAATAAATGGGCTTAGATTTTCAGATGCAATACATACCCGGGTATTTAGGAGAAGAGCTGATGGCATTACAACTAAAATATTTTCGCATTACTAAAAGAAATATTAGATATTGCATGCCGCCTAAAGTTGCACACGGATCGCCTCATTGAAACCAGCGGCGGGTGTTACGAGTCGGTTTGTAGAATTTTGGTTTGTAAAATCATGTTTTACTATTATTTCTCGTCCGCCAATGTGAGGGCAGGAGTGAATAACCTGACTTATTTATGGTTGTGGTATTTAATTAAAGTGAGGGTAGCAACAAGAATATTGCCGGAGTCCTCCGAAATGAATCAGACACTGGCGATACAAGTACATATTTAGGAGAAATAATGTCATTGGAATCAAGGTGTAGTGACATGCCGATCAAATCACAAGAGAAAGATATGTGAGAGGATTGTTCACTAATGGGCCACCGAACGACTGGTATACGTTCTTTTCCCGGCCGCAAAAGGTGCAATTCGGGCACTACATTCCAATAAATATAATTTAAATTGTAGCAATTCATCATGCACACTGCAACAATACGATTGTATGCAAACAAATCAGCGCTATCCACACGAATGGAACGGGACGTGTCCCGAGTGGTTGCAACCTCAGGCTGTTTTTTGGAAGAATTCAGTGTTTTTTACTTGAATTTTTCTCTTTAGTTGGTCGGCAATCACTGTGGGGAACAGAAGCCTGCCTGCCTAAGGTAGACTCCGCTTCTTTGTCCAAAGATAGCATAGGCTCAAAAGGAAAGCCATTCAAGTTTGGAGAAGTTCGACGTAGTTGTAGATAATTGTAAAAGTAGGTATGGGTAGGTTATATAACCTTGGATAAGCAATAAAAAAAACCACTGGCAAAAATTTTCTGTTATGACATAAACGGTTCCTTGGGGTAAAATTACGATACTGGTATTTGGTCTATAGAGTGAACGAATTTGGCAAAAACTATGTAAAAATTTCCAAATACAAAATTGGTGTGGCCCACATTGTCGGTACCGAAATGGGTGAAGTAGTTGGAGAGGAATGCTATTATTGATGAACTATCGAGGTTTTTCTGCAGGAACTATTTGCCTGTGGATAGGCAGCAAGCATGAGCAGGACCCGAAGCTGCGGTGGTAATGTGGAGTGCGTTTTTGAGTTCGAAAGCACCCTAACTTAAAAGCCAAAGTCATTTGAGGCGGGATAGTTTATGACTAATGGCAGACTCCAGTAAGTAAACGAGTGGTTAAGTGTCGGCATAAATGTGTATACCAAGCAAGGGATCTGTCTTGAATCGCAATTATATATATTTTTAAATTACGCCTTCGATGTGTCTTTACCTGACCCATTTTAGAAATTTTTTGTGGTCTTCATAGGTAACATAAAATAAATTTGGTATTATTGTACAATTATTTATCAATGTTATCAATACGGTGTTGCTCAATGTATATTTGTTGAAAATTCACTTTTGTGTGTTGCCAACAGATCTCGATAGTCTAACTCATGAGTTCACTCACTAAGACTCTAGTGGATTCAAACTCATGTGTTACTTGGAGTTTGACTGTGCGCAAGGCTACTCTGTCATTTTGAGTTTGAGTATAGTGAGCCCCAGTGATTTTGATACTGACTGAGTTTGAGTACGCCTGAGACCATTTGTAGCCCGTTCGGAGTACTCAGTACATTTTGAGTTATGAGTATATTTTGAGTTTTCAGTCAATTTTGAGCGTGAGTACGTTTCGATTCCTAGGTACATTTTTGGTTTGAGTACATTTTGAGTGTCATTAGATTTTTAGTTCTGAGTTCCTTGGAAGTTTTCGCCAGAGTAATTACTGAGTTTTGTACTGACTTTGAGTTTGAGTTAGCATAGATTTGTGGCTCAGCAATGTGTCTGAATTTCAGTGAGTAGTGATTCTAAAAATAATTTGTAATTTGGTTTGAGTGCGCCGTTTCGCCTGTCAATAACTGCTCATTTTAAAGCGCTCTATTACTGTACTCATGTGTCCTTACATTGCGAAACTTACCATTAGCGTCACTAATAAGCCCAACCCATTTCCTGGTACGGCTACGCATTGAAAAGATGTAATTACTTGTTCGTTACACAAGAAAATCTTCGCAGATAACAATAGACACAAAATATAAACTAGGCCACCAGATAAGCTGCAAGGAGGTGCTCATTCCATTCTCCTTTTCTAAGCCTTAGCATCGACATCGCCAAAATTATTACGCAGCTTCATTTATTTTTCTTTTGAACTGAATTCTACGAGTAGTGGCTGTGCTGGTTGTGCAAAAAAGTTTCGGCCACGTAAACCTACTTTAAAAATAACAATCAGTGCGCGGGCTTTTCTTGGCTGACTGAAATTCCCAATTTTGTTCAAGGTTCGCTTGGCCTGACTCTAGGTTTTTGTTTTGTTTAAAGGTACAAGCTGCAGAAAATATTTTTACACTTCCATTTAGCTAGAGTTCTGACAACATTCTTTCGAAGTGAATATATCCGAATACAGTTTTAGGTTGTATTGCGGACGCTATTTCAATAAGGTTATTATTCTGGGCATATCTGTTGTCCAGTAATGTTTATATTATGTATAATACATTATGTTAGGCAAATTGAAGGGGTTATTCACTCTCGCAATTTTCAGACTCGTACGCTTTTATACAAAAATTCAAATTGGTGAGGTTTAGTTTTTATATTCTTGGATTGTTTCTAGGTGATTCTCTTATACACCTGTGATACAAAACAAACCGAAGCATTGCGTTCGGCTTAGCACTGATGTATAGTATTTTGTGCTCATCAAATTTTACAGGTGATACATAAGAGCGTGGTGGTAGTAAATTTGGGCAAACATTATAAGCAGGCAGAAGTCCGTTCTGAGCTCTCATTCCATACAATCTCAGCATAAGGATCGGTATGTATAATATTTATGGTCGGCGGTGCTGCTAACCATTCAGCGCGAGCCATTAATATATAGGATTTTGACCCAGGAATCGTTAGGCTGTCCTACCTCTTCTCCAAATACTGCATAATAGTGTTATCCACTACAGATTTGTATATACTAGCTCTGCCTCTTCTAGGGTTGCCACAAAAATTTTCACCAACTAGCCAGTTGTTGGCAGCAGCGATCAACTAGAGGTAAGCTACTGCCAACCTGTCTTTTGTACAAGGTCATTGTTGTTCACTTAAGGAAGTTTGAACAGAGAAGCCAAAAAACGCATTGTGCACACATTTTTTTTCCTAGATAACTAAGAAGGAAAGTCGTATTTTTAACTTTCCAAAGAAAACAGAAAAACCGGTGCGCACTTTTGCCAAAAACATTTTTTGAGGTAGTAATTTTGAGGCGACCATACATAAAGAAAATACCCACCAAAAAACATGTTAATTCACGTTAATGAACATAGCATGATACCATAGAAGAATGTGAATTGTGTTCAATTGGAAGCTACATGCACAAGAAAAAATGCTCAGAAAATGCCATTATAATTGGTTATTGGCACTATCGCAACAATGATTACTTTCTCTTCAAACTCAGCAGGCTTTTTGTGTAGTTTACCGAGGTTTTTCTCTCAACGGATGGCCAAACGGCTATCGTTATTTTATGTCTCCTGAGGTGACTAATTGTCAAGTGTTTTCTCAGAATAAATACTGTATTTGCATGGTTTTTTGACCTTGTCACGTTTCTCTCGACTCTTGGGAAAGTTGCTATTGCTTTTGCGAAGGCTAATTTGCTCGTTCTTCCCAGCGAAGGTATTTTCTGCAAGAGAAAAGGGCCACTCCAGGAAAACGTAAATAAATGTTCTTAGTTTTTGTATGCAATACAAACGCCGGTCTTTAGGAGAAGAACTGATGCCATTACCACTGAAATATGTTCGCATTACTAAAAAAAGCATTAGGTATTGCATGCCCACTCAAGTTGCACAGGAATCTTATCATTGAAAGCTGCAGGTGGTGTTACGAGTCGGTTTATTGAAATATTTTGTACCAATAGCACACGGAGATAAAGCGAAGAGAGACTCGCAAAAATGATGCAGCAGCCCAAACGTTTTGTGTGTACACGATTGGCCACAGTTACAGTGGTTTACTTTCAGCGTCGGCATTGTATTGGATTTCATCAAGGTTGGCCAGGTACGAGCTGATTGATGTACAACGGTAATGTGTTCGCAAATTAGCGCAGCCACATGAAAATTACTAATTGCGTGCGGTGTTTCGCGCGAAACTGACAGCCCCAAATCAGAACAGGGGTTCTCAAGTCAGTGGAAATCTGATCCAGCAAGGAAGCTGGCTCTTGACTGTTGAATTGTTTAATAAATTCGTACAAAAATCGGAAGAAACAAAAGCAAACAGTTCGGAAACACGAAGCAGTACTAATGGACTTCTTGACAAGCATTACCACGTTATTCAGTTTTATGAGGTGTGATATGAATTCGGGTACCAGAGTTTTCTTCGCTTCTAAGAGGAGCACATTTATTCACTGGCTTTTATTTTTGCCAGCATCGCGTGACGTGGTGTACATGTTTCCACTATTATTCCTACTCTGGGAACATGGGGGGAAGGGGCGAACAACCTGACTTACTTTTAAAGCTGGGATTTAATTACAGTGGGCGTAGGAACAAGTATGTTGTCGAAGTGCTCTCGAAATTCTTAGGCCACTAGTGATACAAATACGCATTTTTGAGAAATAATGCCATTATAATCAATGTTTTTTGACATGCCCACCAAATCGCAAGTGAAAGATGTGTGAGAGAATTATTCACTAGTAGCGCACCGAACGAGTGGTATTCAATATTTTCTTGTGCATAAAAGGTAGAATTCGGGACAAACGTCGCGATAGAGATTTATTCAATTGTAGGGATCCATCATGCACACTGCAACAATACTTGTTGAAGTTGAAGTTGAAGTTTATTTTCTGAGTACAGAAAAACGGAGGGAAGGCAAAAGGCGGCTAGCCTGACAGAGGCCTTCCCTCCGAGCACAGTTGACACGCAGGTACATACAAACAAAACAAAACATGGCAATTAATTAACAAAGCAGAACATCAAAATGTTTTCCAAGAAAATCGATTTACATGCAAGTACACTCTTATCAAAACAAAAAGGTCACCGCTGTGTATTGAAAATAAAGGCACATATCACAACATCATTTTAATAATAAATCATTACAAGCACAGAATACCAGTTATACAACAATACCAACAGGCAATAGCAATAATATATACAACAGGCAACAACAATATCAGTTATACTTGCTCAGAACGAAACTAGTCGGCCCATATTAAGTAAATTCAATGCACAGAAACAAATTACGTACACTGCACATTACTTTTCGTTATTATAGTTTTAAACGTGTTATTCGATATCTTCTTTATAAAATCTACTCGCATCCTTACCACATTTAAAAGAAAGGGAATTTGGTATTCGAAATGTTGTCGCCCGTAATTAGTTCTTGTCTTTGGCAGCTTAAGCTGTTTCCTGCGAAAACTGTATGAAGATAGTTGAGATACGTTATCAGTTGTAAAGTTTATGCTTGTATATATGTTGGAAAAGCCTAAAATAAAAACTTGGTTTGCTTTTAATAGGGAGTATTTTATATAAAGGGGAGACGTTGGCAAATCTTCTGCATGACGCGTGTAGCACTCAAGAATGCGCAAAATATTTTTCTGCAATTTTATCAGCCTGTCATAATTCGTATTGGTGGATATGCCCCATACCAAAATGCAATAGCTTAGTCTTGAATAGAAAAGTGAGTAGTACATGGAATGTTTCAGATTTGTGGGAATTAATGAGGTGAACCTTTACAGGCAGCCTACCGACCTACTGAGATCAATTGCCAAATTATCAATGTGAACGTTCCAAGAAATATTTTCCTGAAACCAGACACCCAAAAATTTTTGTTGCTTTTCTTGCTTTAGTTTTACACCTCAAAAATTATCTCGACGCCATAATTTTTTGGCTTATTGATAGCAGCAAAGATTATGTATTTAGTTTTATCAGAGTTTAGATGTAGCTTATTTAAGGTTAGCCATTCGGATAACTGATTTAGGTACGTATTGACAGTGTTTTCCAGTTCAAAAAGGCTACTGGCCGTAAAGAAAATGGTATTATCATCAGCGTACATAATTACTTTAGGCGTGTAAGGTATGCTACAAAAGTCGGTCACATAAATTAAAAATAGCACAGTTCCAAGGATAGAGCCGGGGTACGCCTCTGTTCACTTTTATTTGGTCTGACATGTCACCGCATACACTGACTTACTGACATCGATCAGTGAAGTTTTGATGATGATGATGGTTTGATTTCATTGGCGCAATACCGACATGGGCAAAGAGCGCCAAACACAAAGTGATTTGATGAGGAGAACACGAAATAAAATCAGTTAAAAACTATGAGCACGGCTGGTGTAAAGGACCAGGGTGAAGAACAAGAGTGGTTAAAAGATAAATAGGGTGGCTGGGGTATAGGACCAGGGGTAAAGCTATAGGTGGTATGAGATGAGGTGTAAAAAGTGAACTTCTGATAGGAACTTAAAGGTACGCTGAACAGAAAACATGGCATCATCTCCTAAGAAGTATGATGGGTGTGGTGGAATATGTCGTGTGTGTAGTTGAGGGAAGTGTTTTCGTCGTGTGTGTCGAGTGCCTTACATTGTATGAGGATGTGCATCACGGATAGGGCCTCTCCGCACCTAATGCACAGAGGTCTTGGAGATCCAGTGAGAAGGTGCGAGTGTGTTGCATGAGTGTGCCCTATCCGTAATCTAGCCAAGGCGACTTCAGTGTATCTAGTGCGTGTGTCGGTGGTGTATGGTCACAAGTGTGGTTTTATTACGTGTAACTTGTTGGCTGTTTGTTCGCTCCAGTGTGTTTGCCATGTTTTGCGAAGTTGTTGTCTGATGTGTGGTTTCACGTCGGTGTAGGGTAATGTGGTTACGTCTAGTGTATTCAAGAGTGTAGCAGCAGCAGCCATTCGATCCGCTGCTTCGTTCCCGGCTATACCACAGTGGCCAGGGACCCAGCAAAGGACTAGCTCAAATTTGTGGACATACACAGACATAATACCCTTGACTATTAGATTTACAACGTAAATTTTTGAAGACTTTGTTGCCGACAACGCCCGCACGACACTGAGGGAGTCTGTGGATTGTGGGATGTGACTTTGAAGGATATGATTACCAACAAGAAGTACACCATAAGCCTCTGCCGTAAAGATACTGGTATTACTATTAAGAGTTCTAGTGACATTAAGGCCGGGCCCATGAGCCGCGCAGGACACAGAGGTGGCAGTTTTAGGGGCGTCCGTATAAAATTGAGAAATCTGATACTTCTGCTGCAAATACAAGAAGTGCTGCAGAATTGCACATGTGGGAGTTCAGTTTTTATCTACATGTATAAAAGATGTGTCGCATAAGACAGGGCGGAGATGCAATGGTGCTATAAAATCTGTTTGAGAACTTTGTATGGTGTTTAAAAAGGAGACAGCAAGCTCTGACGCTTCCTCTCTAACTCTGTAAGAGAAGGGCGCAGAGAACGATGGTCGGTTTAGGAGTAGTGCAGTCTGAGAAGTTTCTTAAAAAGCTGATTTAAAAGGTTGGTGTGGCATAGATGAAATTTTAAAAGCAAAAATGAGATCTGTGTATGCTCGCTGACGTTGTAGGTTCCACTTATTACACTCCATATAGAGGCTTTCGACCGGGTTAGTCCGGAAAGCGCCATATGCCAACCGGAGCCCCAGATGAAGCACTGGGTCCAGCATTTTGAGGGATGTCTTACTTGCTGACCCATAAACAACACTTCCATAGTCTAATCGTAAACCTATCAGGCTAGTAAAAACACGTAAAAAGTTGTTTGTCAGCCCCATATGAAGAGTGGTAAAGAACCTTGAGTATATTCATGACATTTAAGCGTTTATGTTTAAGTTGCTTTATATGTGGAATGAACGAGAGCTTTTCGTCAAGAACTACACCTAAAAACTTGTGTTTATTTCTGACTGGAATTGAGACACCATTGAGTTTGATGTCTGGATCCGGCCGAATGCCACGCCTTTTCGAAAACAAAACACAAGTACAGTTCACTGGATAAAATTTAAAACCGTTGCTATCTGTCCAGCCAGGTAGCTTGTTAACACCAAGCTAGACTTGGCGCTCGCAGATAGACAGGTTACAAGACTTAAAGGATAAATGCACGTCGTCTACATAAATTGAGCAGGAAATGGTTGGTGGCAGAGCCTTCCAAAGAGAGTTCATTTTTACAATAAACAAAGTGCAACTCAAAATTCCACCTTGCGGAACACCGTTTGCCTACACATGAACTCTAGAGAGTGCAGTTCCAACTCGCACGCGAAACGTTCTTTCAGGGAGGTAACTGGCAAGCGTGTTCCACATGTTACCCGACATACCAAATGACTTCAAATCGCTGAGGATGCCGTACCGCCAAGCAGTGTCGTACGCCTTTTCAATATCAATGAATACTGTCATACAGTACTGCTTATGGAGGTAAGCATCTTTAATATATGACTCTAACGCAACGAGTTGATCGTTCGTAGATCGACCCGCCCTAAAGGCCGCCTGGCAGCTCTCGGGAAGACCGTTGTACTCTAAGTAGTACACGAGTCTCCTGTTTATCATCTTCTCGAAGAGCTTACACAGGTAGCTTGTCAGGGTAATGGGGCGATAACTGGCGGTAGAGGAAGGGTCCTTCCCTTCCTTTAGGAAAGCCACTACTATGGCCTCCCTCCAAGAGCGTGGGAAGTGCCCCGAAAGAAATATTTTATTGTAGAGGTGAAGAAGTGTTTCAAGTGTGTCTGCATGTAAGTGTTGTATCATTGTGCATGAAATCCTGTCTGCACCTGGAGCTGAAGGTTTACAAGTACCGAGTGCGACCTTCAGCTCATAAAGTGAAAAGGGGTGTAATAGGATGAGTTCGACTTATTAGTGTCCCGCAAGGACTTCTTCTCACATGATGCTTTGTGTTTAATGAAAGTGTTGGTGTAGTGTACTGAACTGGACACGTGTTCGAAGTGTTGTGCAAGTGTGTTAGCCTGGTCTTCCAGTGTGTCCCCTGTTGTACTAACCAGGGGCAGGCTGTGTGTCTGTTGTCCTTTTAGTTTTCGTATTCGTGTCCAGACTTTGTGTGTGTCAGTTTATGAATTGATGGAAGTGAGAAAGGTGCGCCAACTCTCCCTTTTCGCCACACGATGCACTCGCTTCCCAAAAGCCTATGCCCGTTTAAAAGAAATTAGGTTATGTGGCGTGGGTTACCGGCGAAGGACACCCCACGCATTGTTCTGGGCCTCTCGCGCCCGCCTGCAGTCCTCGTTCCACCAGGGCCTCCTTGGGGTGCGGGACCCAATGGAGGCCTGGGGATTGGACTTTTAGGCAGCGTCGAGGATGTGCGCCGTGACAAGTTGGGCGGCTTCCTCAACGTGCAGGTGTTTTATGGATGTGTGGTGTAGTTGAGATGTTTGTGTGAATGTGCTCCAGTTTGCTTTTGATTCATTAAACCTTTTATGGGAAGATGGACTGCTTGGGCCTGTACCTATGTACGTTAATGAAGTGGGGAAATCGTCACTTCCATATGGGTCTGTGCCCACACCCCACTCAAGACGTGGAATGAGAACTGCAGAACCAATAGCCAAGTCAAGATGCGAGTATGTATTGTGTCCTAAGTTATGGTATGTAGGCTGTTTTTTGTTGAAAAGGCATGCTCCGGAGGCTGTAAGAAACTTCTCTATCAGGCGACCTCGGGCATCCGTTCTGGAGGACCCCCAAAGAGAGTTGTGCGCATTAAGGTCGCCTGTTAGTATGTATGGTTCGGGAAGCTGTTCGACCAGCGCCTCGAAATCAGAGCTCGAAAGTGCATGATCAGGAGGAATGTAGATGAAGCATACCGTTATCAACCTGTTAAATATTATCGTACGGATCGCTACAGCCTCGAGGACAGTGTTTAAAGAGAGAGGGTGGCATGCTAATGATTTCAAGGCGATAATGGCCTCACCTCCTGAAGTGTGGATGCAGCCAACCCTGTCCTTTCTGAATACCATGTACCTATTTAAGAAATTTGTTTGTTTAGAATTGAGGTGGGTTTCTTGCAGACACATGATACATGGCTGACTGGCATGCAGAATCTCATACACATCGTCAAGATTTTTAAGGAGGCCTCTGCAGTTCCATCGAATGATGTTTTCTGTTCCCATTATTTAAATTTAAGAATGACTGGAGTGTGTGTGTTCGTGTGTGTTCATGTGTCGTCTTTCGGGGCTATTACTCTTGGATTAGGCTTTTTAGGCCTTTCTACTGGCTTGGCCGTCGGAGGCCACTCCTTGCGTTGCGTTGCAGGCAGGAACGGCCCGACATCCATTTCGTCGTCGGATGTCCGAGGGGTGCCCGACGGACCGGGCCCCCCGGACTTGGCCCCCCTTCGGGAGCCCTTCGTTTGAGCCGGCACCGCCGCGGGCGTGGCGGGCGCCAAAAGTGGCACAGGCGGTGCGGTGGCGGTAGGAGCCGATGCGGGGCCCGTGGTGTCCATCACCTCGGTACCCTCCAACGCACTGGAGGACGGGAAGACAGAGGTGGGAGCGGCACCGGTCCCGACAGAAGTGGTTTGCGCCACAACCGCTGCTGCCTCAGCAAGCGGTGTGGTGCCGGGTTGGGCTGCGTGAGGCAACCCAGCGGGGGGCGGGAGCGGGACCAGGTCAGACTCGCTGAACTGGGTCCCTGTGGACACCAGACGCCGCTCCGCCCCCCGGCGAGCCGCGTCAGCGTACCTCCCCAGAGGGAAAGAGGCGAACCTCTTTCTCGCCTCCGGGAAGGTGATGTTCTCAGTTACCTTGATGTTGATTATCTTTTTTTCAAGTTAGAACTTTTCACACTTGCGGGAGTACGCTGCATGCGGCCCGCCGCAGTTCACACAAGACAGGGTATCGGATGGACAAATATCGCTTGGATGATCATGCGCCGCGCATTTCGCACACGTCGTTCGACCACGGCAAGAGTTTGTACCATGCCCGAACCGCTGGCACTTAAAACAGCGCCGCGGGTTCGGGATGTACGGACGGATGGAGCAACGGATAAAACCTGCATATATATGTTGTGGGAGAACTGCGCGGTCAAAGGTCAAGATGATGTGCTTGGTGGGAATCTCCTTGTCGTCTCTACGGATAGTGATGCGTCTCACGGCAGTGACGCCCTGATCCTTCAAGCCGGCAAGGAGATCCGCATCGGTTTCGTTCAGGAGATCTGGCTCTGATATCACACCCTGCGAGCTGTTGAGGCTCCGATGGGGAGTGACCCTGATGTCTAGATCAGCCAGTCTAGTCTGAGCTAGAAGCTTTGTGGACTGCTGCTTGTCATTTACCTCTGTGAGGAGTTCACCAGTTCTTTGTGTTTTGGCCTGATATGATTTGTCTATTATGGCTTCAAGATACTTGGCGATCAAGAAGACTCACTGTGATGCTAGAGGGTGGGTTGGATTGAGGAACTCCATGACAAGAAATCGGGAGTAATGATCTGGTTCAGGAAATGTCAAAGATGGCAATGGAGGAAATGATACTTCGGCGCGGCCCCATTTAGGGGGCCGATCACGGTTGGGGGGGTTTTATATAATACCATACGGCAAAGTATAAAAGCAGGGAGACGGGGGTACTTTCTTCTTTAACCTTACCCTGGTAGTCAAAGAGGTCCCGGAGCTCCCTGCCTGGTAGACAGCCAGGGAGCCCATCGGCCGGAGCTTGACCAAGGCTCCGACGGCCACCGTTTACGGCTTCTACCCTTCACCTTTAAACACCTCGCCACGGTTGGACACGGCTTATGTTGGGAGCTCGGGGTCCGCGGTGTCGCTGGTCACCGTGACCATGAATACTCAAGGTGCCCCTTGCGGGGTGTTTGAAGTTTCGATAAAGGACATCATGGCACACAGAGTCGAACGCTTTCCACAAGTCAAGAAATAATCCTAGAGTGTATAATCTGCTTTCAAAATTATGTATTATGTAGTGCCTAATACTAATAAAGCGGCTTCAGTAGATTTTCCTTTCTGAAAACCGAATTGCACATTGCTTATAATAATAAGTTTAGTGAAAAATTTCTCTATTCAAGTGTTTATGGCACGTTCGAAAACTTTAGAACGTGCACACAATACTATTGTGTGCAAAAAAATCTGCGTTATCTCCACGGATGGTACCGGAAGTGTCCCAAGTTGTTTCAACGTGAGGCTGTTTTTGTAAGTATTCAGTGTTTTTACTTGAATTTTTCCCTGTAGTTAGTCGGCAATCACTGTGGGGAACAGGAGCACGCCTGTTTAAAGACGAGTCCGCTTCTTCCAAAGATACCATAGGTTCAATGGCGAAGCAATTCAAGCTTGACGAGGTTGGACGCAGTTGTAGATAAAAGTGAAGGCAGGTATGGGCAGGCAATATCACCTTCGATAATCAATCAAAAAAGCCACTGGCACAAAATACATCTCATGACGTGAAAGGTTCCATGGGGTAAAATTACGATACTTGTATTTGGTCTAATGAGTGAACGAATTCAGCAAAAACTATGTAAAAATCTCCAAATAGAAATTGCTGCGGCCCACATTGTCGTTACAGAAATGGGTGAAGTAGTCCGAGAGAAAGGCTGTTTACGATGAAGTATGGTGATTTTCCAGCAGGACATATTTCCCTGTGGTTAGGCAGCAAGCATGATCAGGACCCCAAGCTGTGGGTGTAATGTGGAGTGCGTTTTTTATTCCGAAAGCACCATAACTTAAAAGCCAAAGTCATTCGAATCGGGGTAGTTTGTGAGTAATGGGAGACTCCAATAAGTAAACGAGTGGTTAAGTGTCGGCATAAATGTGTTACCAGGCAAGACATCTGTCTTGAATCTCAATTGTAAATATTTGGAAATTAGGCTTTCGATGTCACTTTAACTAACCCATTTGGAAAATCTTTTGCGGTCTTCATAGATAACATAGAATAATTTTGGTATTAGTGTAAAATGAGTGATCAATATTATCAATAAGGTATTGCTTACTGTATAATTGCTGAAAATTCACTTTTGTGTGTTGCCAACCAATCTCAACAAACTAACTAATGAGTTCACTCACTGAGATTCTTGCAGATTCAAACTCATGTGTGAGCTGGAGTTTGACTGTGCGCGAGGCTAGTGTGTCATCCTGTGTTTGAGAATAGTGAGCCCCTGTCAGTTTTATCCTGACTGAGTTTGAGTACGCCTGAAACCAACGGAGTTTTGAGTATGTTCTGAGTTGTCAGGATATTTTGAGCTCTGAGTATGTTTTGATTTTTTTTTTCGATTTTGAGCGTGAGTACGTTTTGATTCATGAGTACATTTTGGGTCTGAGTACATTTCAGTAGATTTTCAGTTCTGAGTTTCTTTTAGGTTTTCGCAAGTGGTTTTTGAGTTTCGTGCTGACTGTGTTTTAGTTAGCATAGATGTGTGGCTCAGCAATGAGTCTTATTTTCAGTGAGTGGTGATTCTAAAATAAATTTGTATTTGGGCTTGAGCGAGACGTGACAATTTTCCTGAGTTTTGGCAAACCAATAACTGCTCATTTTAAAAAGCTCTATTGCTTCACTTATTTCTCCTAACATTGCGAAACTTTGCGTCAGCGTCACGATCAAGCCCAACCCATTTCCTGGTAGGGCTACGCATTGAGAAGATGTAATTTCTTTTTCGTTACAAAAGAAAATCTTCGGAGATGAAGATGGACGCGAAATATAGACTAGGCCACCAGATAGGCAACAAGGAGGGGCTCATTCTGTTCTACTTCCCTAAGCATTACGGTCGACATCGCAAAAACTATTAGGCAGTGTCAGTGGTTTTCCCCGTTTGAACTGACGTCTGCGAGTTGTGGCCGTGCTGTGTGTGGAAAAAAAGAATTTTGGCAAGGCAAACCTGCTTTAAAATGTCAAGCAGGGCGCGACCTTTTCTTGGCTAACTGAAGTGTCTAACAAGGGTAGCGTACTGGGACGTTGGTACTTCATTGTTAAATAAAATGATTTCGCTAAAAAGGCGGACACGGACGGACACAGACGGCGCAAACTTCAAACTACTTTTTATTGCCACTTTGTCAACTTTATACACTTTGCAAAATACGATCGCGCATGCGCAAGCAAAAAAAATAGGTTAATCGTTCCCTGATGCGGTGACCAAGAAAACCAAATCGTTTCCGGCTAGATCCAGCGAGGGCTTGCTAACACACTTGCTAACTAACATACTTCCTAACTAACAGCTTGGTAGCTAACACACTGAATGTGTCTCTCCTCACTCCATCCATGTCCCCCTTTTTAGCGCAATCATTTTATTTAACAATGAAGTGTCCTCGTTTGTTAGATTTTCGTTTAGCAGAACTCTAGATTTATTTTTTTTAAAGCTACAAGGAGGAGTAATTTTTTACACATGTGTTTCTCCACAGATCTGGCACCATTTTTCGAAGTAAATATTGTCCCGAAGCCAAGGACGATGCAGTTGTTTGGAAAAGAAATCAGTTTACAGGAGCGAACTTGTGCTCCCCTAACAACTGAAAAGAATACAGAGGCGGCGAGGCAGCGGTCAACAAAGTGACGTACGTGCGTCGGCGAGCGTCGCAGAATCGAATGCCTCGGCGTCTGCTGTGCAGGCTTTTATATTTCGGCGTGAGAGTTTCTGGAACCGTCGATTCGCATCCAGAACATTGTAGATCGCAGAATAATATTCTGGGCTAGGGGCGTTAGGGCGAAACACTCTGCTTATCTGAATGAGATAGCCTGTGCGGCATAAAAATAAAGAATGGAACACGCACTTCGCATGGGACACAGATAACAGAGCCGGGCGCGGCCGGGAATTAAAAACAAACAATAAATAAACAAACCCGTTCATGGTTCGCGGCATTACCCCCCCTCTAAGAGTGCATCGACCCGATGCTAAAATAAAACGACAGTCCGAACAAACAGCAACAACAAAACAACAAAAAAAGTTCGTTATCTTGCGAAGTACGGTTTGAGGCGAACCACGTGGACGATTTCGGGTCGCGTGCGTCGTCGAGATGTGCCGGAATCACCACTGGGGATCACTTCGTAGGTTAATAGGCCAATACGTCGTAGAATAGAAACTGGTATGGTCCGAAATACCGTCGCAGAAGCTTCTCACTGAGTCCGCGTCGTCGAATGGTAGTCCAAACCCACACACGATCCCCTCGTTGGTACTCCGCGTCTCGGCGTCGGAGGTTGTAGCGGCCCGCATCCACCAGCTGCTGGTCTGTTATACGAACTCGAGCGAGCTGGCGGGCCTCCTCCGCACGTTGAAGATATCCGTGGACGTCGGCGTTGAGGTCGTCGTCTTCTACGTGCGGAAGCATGGCGTCGAGCATCGTAGTCGGGCTTCTACCATAGACAAGCGCGAACGGCGTCAGCTGAGTCGTCTCCTGGATAGCCGTGTTGTACGCAAACGTGACATACGGGAGCACTTCGTCCCAAGTCTTATGTTCAACGTCAACGTACATTGACAGCATATCTGCGATTGTCTTGTTTAGACGTTCTGGTAGTCCGTTCGTTTGGGAGTGATACGCCGTCGTTCTTCGGTGATCGGCGTTGCTGTAGCGTAATACTCCTTGCATCAGCTCCGCTGTAAATGCCGTTCCGCGGTCTGTGATTAGGACTTCCGGGGCTCCATGTCGCAGCACAACTTGGCTTATAAAGAACTTCGCCACTTCTTGTGCAGTCCCCCTTGGAAGTGCGGCGGTCTCTGCGTAGCGCGTCATGTAGTCTGTCGCTACGACAATCCACTTGTTCTGTGAACGTGACGTAGGGAACGGGCCTAAAAGGTCCATTCCAATCTGTTGAAATGGTCTCGATGGGACGGCGATCGGTTCCAGAAGTCGGGCGGGTCTTGTCGGCGGCGTTTTTCGTCGCTGGCAGTCACGGCAACTCCGAAAGTAATGGGTGACGTCGGATGTAAGGCGGGGCCAGAAGTACTTCGCCTTAATTTTTGCAATAGTGCGAGCTGTGCCGAGATGCCTGGAAGACGGGTCCCGTGGTATGCTTCCAAAATTTCGTCACGAAGGTCTGCAGGAATGACAAGTAGATAATTCGTTCTTGTTCCGGGGCTGAAATTCTTCTTCACGAGGACGGAGTTTTTGAGGCTGAATGCTGGTAAGTTCCGCTTGAACGCTCTAGGCACGGCGACGTTTCGTACTTCGAGGTAGTCGATCATTACGCGCAAGTCCGGGTCGGCACGCTGCTGGGCGGCTAGGTCGCTCTCCGTAACAACCCCGAAGAACGCGCTGTCTTCATCGGAGTCTTTAGTGGCGGGTAGACAGAGGCACGGGACAGGCAGTCGGCGTCGGAGTGTTTCCTCCCGGATTTGTAGACGATTGTAATGTCACTCTTGCAGGCGCAAACTCCACCGCCTAAGACGGCCAGAGGGGTCCTTCAAATTGGCGAGCCAACACAGCCAATGGTGGTCTGTTACAACCTTGAACGGTCTGCCATACACGTATGGGCGAAATTTTGAAATGGCGCATATAATAGCCAAGCACTCTTTTTCGGAGGCAGAGTAGTTTTTCTCCTCCTTCGACAGACCGCGGCTGGCATAGGCGATTACGTTTTCGCACCCGCTTTGTTCTTGGACAAGGACGGCACCCAAGCCTATATCACTGGCGTCCGTGTGTATTTCCGTTTCGGCGTTTTCGTCGAAATGAGCGAGCACGGGCGGGCTTTGCAGGTGTTTTTGCAGCTCGCAGAATGCCTTTTCTTGGTCGTCTTCCGAGCTGAAAGGGGTGCTATCTTTTGTCAAGTGCGTGAGCGGCTCTGCAATGCGTGCGAAGTTTGCGACAAAGCGCCGGTAGTATGCGCACAGTCCAAGAAATCTGCGCACGCCCATCTTATCTTTCGGCCTTGGGAAGTTCGCTATGGCTGAAGTTTTCGCCGGGTCAGGCAGGACTCCCGCGGCGTTGACGACATGGCCCAAAAACTTCAAGTCCTCGTACGCGAAGCGGCACTTTTCAGGCTTCAGCGTTAACCCCGACGCACGGATGGCCTCGAGTACCGACTGCAACCTTGCGAGGTGTTCGTCGAAAGTACGGGAGAATACCACAACGTCGTCGAGGTATACGAGGCAGCTGTGCCACTTCAGGCCAGCTAGCACAGTGTCCATGACTCTTTGGTACGTTGCTGGTGCCGTGCATAGCCCAAACGGCATCACCTTGAGCTCGTACAGGCCGTCCCTGGGTATGAATGCAGTCTTCTCTCGATCTCTCTCGTTCACTTCAATATGCCAGTAGCCTGTCTTCAGATCCATCGATGAGGAGTACCTCGCATGGCAGAGGTGGTCGAGGGCGTCGTCGATTCGTGGCAGGGGTTCACGTCCTTTTTGGTGATCTTGTTCAATCCCCGGTAGTCAACGCAAAACCTCAGTGTGCCGTCTTTTTCCTTCACGAGTACGACCGGCGCAGCCCACGGACTTTTGGATGGCTGTATAATGTCGTCATTGAGCATGTCATCGACTTGAGTCCGGATGGCTTCACGCTCGTGTGAAGAGACGCGGTACGGTGACTGTCGGGTAGGTCGGGCTCCATCCTCGGTTATTATCCGGTGCTTCGCCAGAGGTGTTTGACATAACTTTGAGTTCGACGAAAATCCTCGCTATAGCGACGCAGCAAACCCAATAACTTGTTCCTTTCTTCTTGCGGTAGCGCCGGATTCACGTCGAAGGGGTGCGGAAGCTTGAAGGTATCGTCGGGTGCGCGTTCAAAGTCGGCGACTGCTATCACGTCACTTGCTTGTTGCGTTTCTTCGACGAACACAATTGCAGCGCCCTTGTTTAAATGCTGGTACTCCTCGGTGAAATTGGTGACTAAAACGTGGGATTTGCGCTGCTTAAACCGGCAATGCCTCTTGCGACAGACGCACCGCGGTCAAGAAGCAACCTTTGGTCACACTCCACGATAGCGTCGACATCGGGAGCGGCACCTTCACAGCAGACGGTGATAATCAAGCTTGCGCGGGGTGGCAGGGAAAGGTGATCATCGGCGATTCTTACAGCTGCACGGTGTTCGGGGTTCGATTCCGGCGTCATGGAGTGGTCGGAGGAAAAAGTTATCGACTTCGTCTACAGATCGATTATTGCGCCGTTGTCTGTCAAAAAGTCCTTTCCGAGAATTACGTCGCGGGAGTAGTTGGGCAAAACGACGAACTGCGCAGGGTACGTCGTGCCGTCTATGGTGACGCGCAATGTGCATGTTCCACTTGGCATCACGAGGTGACCTCCTGCTGTGCGTATGAGCGGACCGTCCCATCTGGTCATAACTTTCTTCAGCTTAGACGAAAATGGTCCGCCCATTATGGAGTAGTCGGCTCCCGTGTCTAGGAGGGCCCCTACATGAAAACCGTCGATGGACACCTTTACGTCGGATGCCGCCTTCTTCGAGTTCCGGGTGCGTCGGGGCGTCGCATCTCGGCTTTTGCGTGTTGACGGTCGGGCACTGTGCGTCGTCGTTATCGACGTCTTCTCAGTGGACGTCTCGGTCAGGTCGGGTAAGCGTAGCGGCGTATAGCTGTCGTCGTGTTCGGGAGTCTCGTCAGGGTTAGGTCGGGTCGTCGGGATGAAGGCGTGTCGTGAATCACTCT
The DNA here is from genome assembly GCF_048455015.1 of Haemaphysalis longicornis. Lineage (NCBI taxonomy): Eukaryota > Metazoa > Arthropoda > Arachnida > Ixodida > Ixodidae > Haemaphysalis > Haemaphysalis longicornis. Next base: position 141,718,292 of record NW_027526335.1, on the reverse strand, counting down.
CTTCGGCGCGTCCTTGTGTCGTTGGAGGGTTTCCGGTTTTTCGCCGTAGAGCAACTTCACTTCCAGAAGTTGCTGCTTTTAGTTTCCCCCGCGTGGGCTGGGGGACCTTCCACGGGTGAAGTCAGCGTTGCTACGGCGGTTCGGCGATTGGTATGGGTAGGGCGACGGCGAACGGTTGAAACGTGCTGGGCCGCGGGTGGTTTCAGATAGACACTCGTCGATCTCACGTGGTCGTTGGCAAGGGAGAGGGCGAGTTGTGTCGACGGAGAAACCACGCAGTCTGAGTCTCTTGTATGGGTAGCGACGGTAGATGTGGTCGGCCTCTCCACAGTGGTAGCACAGATTACGGTTATCGGGAGTTCGCCATACGTCCGTCTTCCTCTGCGTCTGGTTTCGGGCTACCGGGGGTCGGGTGGTTGACAGTGGGTGGCGGTACGGCGGGGCCTCTTGACGGCGTGTTGGAGCAGGGCGGGGTCGACGAACAGCCGCGCAGTATGTCATAGCTTGTGGCTCTCGGGTTACCTCGGATGGCGTAGAAGTTTCCAACGCTTGTTGCACTTCTTATCTCATCACGTCGGTGAGGGAAGCGACTTGGGGCTGCGCCGGCGTTGGGAGAAGTTTCCGGTGCTCCTCTGTCACTATTGCGTGGATAGTCTCGCGTAGGCTGTCGGCCGGGATCCCCGTGCTGCCAAAGTCGTTCGCATTGGCCGCGCCAACAAAGTTGCGGTCATACTGCTTAGCACGCATTTCGAGGGCTTTCTCAATGGTGCTGGCTTCGGTCACGAATTTGGCGACGGTTTTGGGCGGATTTCGGACAAGTCCAGCAAACAGTTTCTCCTTCACTCCGCGCATTAAGAAGCGCAACTTCTTTTCTTCCGTCATTTCGGGGTGCGCGCGGCGAAATAGCTGCTTCATCTCCTCAACGAAGATCACGACTCCTTCGTTTGGGTGTTGCGTGCGTGTTTTCAACAAAAGGGCAGCTCTTTCTTTCCGCACGACGGTAGTGAAGGTCTTAGTGAACTCGCTTTTGAACTGAGCCCAGTTTGTCAAGGAGCTCTCGTGGTTCTCGAACCAAGTGCGAGCCGAATGTTCCATGTAAAAGAAAACATGCCGGAACGTTTCTGCGTCGTCCCACCTGTTAAATTTCCGGACGCGCTCCAGTTTCTCCAACCATTCTTCTGGGTCTTCTGTGGGGGCTCCTCGGAATGATCGCGGTTCCCGTGGCTGCTGCAGAACGACAGGAGGATTGGTTTGGTTGAGCATGGTGCTGGTTACGACGTCTTTCTTCTGCGTCTTCTCCGGTAGTAGACCGAACTCGGGTGGTAAATCTTGCACGCGGAGGCTGGCTCTTGTTGGACTGGCTTGGCGGCTTCCAGATGTTGCAGTGGGCATGAAGGGTACGTACCCCGCACCTCCACCAGATGTCACGAAGCCAAGGACGATGCAGTTGTTGGGAAAAGAAACAAGTTTATTGGAGCGAACTTGTGCTCCCCTAACAACTGAAAACACTACAGAGGCGGCGAGGCAGCGGTCAACAAAGTGACGTACGTGCGTCGGCGAGCGTCGCAGAATCGAATGCCTCGGCGTCTGCTGTTGCAGGCTTTTATCTTTCGGCGTGAGAGTTTCTGAAACCGTCGATTCGCATCCAGAACATTGCAGATCAAAGAAGTTTATTCTGGGCTAGCGGAGTTAGGGCGAAACACTCTGCTTATCTGAATGAGATAGCCTGTGCGGCATAAAAATAAAGAATGGAACACGCGCTTCGCAGGGACACAGATATCAGAGCCGGGCGCGGCCGGGCAATTAAAACAAACAATAAATAAACAAACCCGTACATGGTTCGCGGCAATATCAAAGATTATAGTTTTAAGTGGCATTGTAACACGCTATACCAAAGAGTTTATTTTTGTGCCCTTATGTGTAGTCGAGTAACTTTTAAAATAAGTAACATAAACATTACTTTTAGCTAGCTGAAGGGGTTATATACTCTTCCAATTTTCCCTGACTCGTACGATTTTATACAAATGCATAATAGTGAGGTTGAGTTTTAATTTCCTTGCTCGTTTCTAGGTTATTGGCTTATTCACTCGGTGATACCAAAAAACTGGAGTGTTGCGTTCAGCTTAGCACTGATGTATGGGATTGTGTGCTCAGCAAATTTTCAGAGGCGATACATGAGAGCGTGGTGGTAGTAAATTTTGGGAAACAATATAGGCAGCAAGAAGTTCGTTTTCAGCTCTCATTCCATTCAATCTCAGCATAAGGATAGGTATGTAGAATATTTATGGTCGGTGGTGCGGCTAACCATTCAGCTCGAGCCATTGATAATGAAGATAGTGACCCATGAATCGTTAGGCTAGCCTACCTTATTCACAAATAATACATAATAGCGTTATCTACTGCAGATTTTTTATACTACTGCCTCTTCCAGTTTCGCCACAAACATTTTCACCAACCAGCCAGTTGTCGACAGCAGCAATCAACTAGAGGTAAGCCACTGCCAACCTATCTTTTCTACTCACTCCCTGTTACTCACTTACGGAAGTTTGAACAGATAAGCCCAAAGACGCAGTACGCAGGATTTCTCTTCTAGATAAATAAGAAGGAAGGTCGGATTTTTAAGTGTACACGGAAAACCGAAAACCTGGTGCGCGCTGTTGCCAAAATGTTTTCCTAGGTAGCAATTTTTAGGCGACCATATTTTAGGATGCAGGTTCATAAAGGGAATACCCACCAAAAAAACAGTGTTAGTTCACGTTAATGAACATAGCATAATACCATTGAAAAATGTAAATTTTGTTGAAATAGAAGGTACATGCACGAAAAAAAATGCTCAGTAAACGCCTTTATATTTGGTTATTGGCACAATTCCAACAATGATAACTTTCTCTTCAAAGTCAGCAGGATTAGTCAGCAGGTGACTAATTTTCAATTGTTTTCTGAGAATACATAGTATAATTGCATGCTTTTCTGAACTTCCCACATTGCTCTCGTCTCTGGGGAAGTTGCTGTTGCATTACAGAAGGCAACATTTGCTCGGTATTCCAAGCGAAGGTATTTTCTGCTAGAGAAAAGGGCCGCTCCAGAGAAACGTAAATAAATGTCCGTAGTTTTTCATATGCAATACAAACCCGCGTCTTCAGGAGAAGAGCTGACGGCATTACAACTAAAATATTTTCGCATTATTAAAAGAAATAGTAGATATTGCATGCCGCCTAAAGTTGAACAGGGATCGCCTGATTGAAACCTGCGGCGGGTGTTACGAGTCGGTTTGTAGAATTTTGGTTTGTTAATTCATGATTCTACTATTATTCCTCGTCCGTGAACGTGAGGGCACGAGCGAATAACCTGATTGATTTATAGTGGTGGTATTTAATTAAGTGAGGGTAGCAACAAGAATATTGTCGGAGTGCTCCGAAATGAATCGGTCACTAGCGATAGAAGTCCATAATTAGGAGAAATAATGTCATTGGAGTCAAGGCTTAGTGACATGCCCATCAAATCGCAAGAGAAAGATATGTGAGAGGATTATTCACTAATAGGCCACCGAACGACTGGTGTACGTTCTTTTCCCGGCCACAAAAGGTGCAATTACGGCACTACATTGCGATAGATGTAATTTAAATTGTAACATTCTGTCATTCACAATGCAACTATACTGTTGTATGCAAACAAATCAGCGCTATTCCTACGAATGGTACGGAACGTGTCCCTAGTGGTTCAAACGGGAGGCTGTTTTCTGGAAGTATTCAGTGTTTTTTACTCGAATTTTTATCTGTAGTTGGTCGGCATTCACTGTGGGGAACAGAAGCATGCGTGCCTAAGGTAGACTCCGCTTCTTTTTCCAAAGATAGCATAAGCTCAAAGGGGAAGCCATTGAAGTTGGGAGCGGTTAGATGTAGTTGTAGATAATAGTAAAAGTAGGTATGGGTAGGTTATATAACCTTCGATAAGCAATAAAGAAACCACCAGCAAAAATTTGTGTTATGACGTAAACGGTTCCTTGGGGTAAAATTACGATACTGGTATTTGGTCTATAGAGTGAGCGAATTTCGCAAAAACTAGGTAAAAATTTCCAAATACAAAATTGGTGTGACCCACATTGTCGGTACCGAAGTGGGTGAAGTAGTTGGAGAGGAAGGCTTTATTGATGAACTATTGAGGTTTTTTGCAGGAACTATTTCCCTGTGGACTGGCAGATATCATGAGCAGGGCCCGAAGCTGCGGGGGTAATGTAGAGTGCGTTTTTGAGTCCAAAAGCACCATACCTTAAAAGCCAAAGTCATTCGAGGCGGCATTGTTTATGAGTAATGGCAGACTCGAGTAAGTAAACGAGTGGTTAAGTGTCGGCATAAATGTTTATACCAGGCAAGAGATCTGTCTTGAATCGCAATTATAAATATTTTGAAATTAAGCCTTCGATGTCACTTTACCCGACCCATTTTAGAAATTTTTTGGTGGTCTTCATAAGTAACATAAATGATTTTGGTATTGTAGAATTAGTGATCTATGTCATCAATACGGTATTGCTCACTGTATATTTGTTGAAAATTCACTTCTGTGTGTTGCCAACAGATCTCGACAGACTAACTCCTGAGTTCGCTCACTCAGACTCTAGTGGATTCAAACTATTGTGTGAGTTGGAGTTTGACTGTGCATGACGCTAGTGTGTCATCCTGAGTTTGAGCATAGTGAGCCCCAGTGAGTATGATTCTTACTGAGTTGGAGTACTCCTGAAACCATCTGGAGCCTGTTCGGAGTTCTCAGTATATTTTCAGTTATGAGTATTTTTTTGAGTTTTTAGTCGATTTTGAGCCTGACTACGTTTTGATTCCCAGGTACATTTTGGGTTTGAGTACATTTTCAGTTTCATTAGATTTTCAGTTCTGAGTTCTTTTTAAGTTTTCGCCAGAGTGATTTCTGAGTTTCGCTAGGCTTTGAGTTTGAGTTAGCATAGATTTGTGGCTCAGCAATGAGTCTGAGTTTCAGTGAGTGGTGATTCTAAAAATAATTTGTAATTGGGTTTAGTGCGCCGTTTCAGCTGTCAATAACTGCTCATTTTAAACAGCTCTAATACTCCACTCATTTGTCGTTAGATTGCGAAATTTGCCATCAGCTTCACAACTAATACCAAGCCATTTCCTGGTAGGGCTACGCATTGAAAAGATGTAATTACTTGTTCGTTACACAAAAAAATCTATGCAGATAATGATAGACGCGAAATATAGACTAGGCCACCAGACTAGCAGATGAGTTGCAAGGAGGTGCTCATTCTGTTCTCTTTCCCCAAGCCTTAGCTTCGACACCGCCAAATTTATTACGCAGCTTCAGTATTTTCCCTTTGAACTGAACTCGACGAGTTGTGGCTGTGCTGGGTGTGCAAAAAAAATTTTGGCCAGGCAAACCTACTTTAAAAATAACAATCAGTGCGCGAGCTTTTATTGGTTGACTGAAGTTCCCAATTTTTTTTTCAACTTTCGTTTGGCGCGTCTCTAGGTTTATGTCTTGTTTAAAGTTACAAGCTGCAGAAAATTTTTTTACTCTTCCATTTCGCTAGAGTCTGACAACATTCTTTCGAAGTGAATATATCGGAATACAGTTTAAGGTGGCACTGCGGGCGCTATATCAATAAGTTAATTATTCTGGGCGCACCTCTTGTCCAGTAACGTTTGTTTTATGTATAATACATTACGTTAGGCAAACAGAAGGGGTTATTTACTCTCCCAATTTTCACAGACTCGTACGCCTTTATACAAAAATTTATAAAGGTGAGGTTGAGTTTTAATATTTCTGGACTTTTTCTATGTGATTGTCTTATACACCTGTGATGCAAATAAAACCGAAGCATTGCATTCGGCTTTGCACTGATGTATAGGATTGTCTGCTCATAAAAATTTTAGAGGTGATACAAGAGAGCGTGGTGGTAGTAAATTTGGGCAAACATTATAGGCAGGAAGAAGTCCGTGTTCAGCTCTCATCCCATACAATCTCAGCATAAGGATCGGTATGCAGAATATTTATGTTCGGTGGTGCTGCTAACCATTCAGCGCGAGCCATTGATTTATATGATCGTGTACAATGAATCGTTAGGCTGGCCTACCTCTCCCACAAATACTGCATAATAGTGTTATCAACTACAGATTTTTATATACTAGCGCTGCCTCTTCAAGGGTTGCCACAAATATTTTCACCAACAAGCCAGTTGTCGGCAGCAGCGATCAACTAGAAGTAAGTCACTGCCAACCTGTCTTTTCTTCAAGTTCCCTGTTGTTCACTTAGAGAAGTTTTCACAGAGAAGCCAAAAGACGCATTGTGCACACATTTCTTTCCTAGGTAACTACGAAGGAAAGTCGTATTTTTAAGTTTCCACAGAAAAACAAAAAACCTGTTGCACACTTTTCCCAAAAACATTTTTCGAGGTAGCAAAGTTGAGTTGATGATATATAAGGATACAGTTACATAAAGGAAATACCCACCAAAAAACGTGGTATTTCACGTTAATGAACATAGAATGATACCTTAGAAGAATGTGAATTGTGTTCAATTGGGAGCTACATGCACAAAAAAAATGCTCAGAAAAAGCCTTTATATTTGGTTATGGGCACAATTGCAACAATGATAACTTTCTCTTCAAACTCAGCAGGCTTTTTGCGTAGTTGACGAAGGTTTTGCATGCAAAGTATGGCCAAACCACTATCGTCATTCTATGTCTCCTGAGGTGACTTACTTTCAATTGTTTTCTAGGAATAAATACTATATTTGCATAGTTTTTTGAACTTGTGACATTTCTCTCGACACTTGGGAAAGTTGCTGTTGCATTAACGAGGCAACTTTGCTCGTTATTCCCAGCGAAGGTATTTTCTGCTAGAGAAAAGAGCCGCCCTATGGAAACGTAAATAAAGGTTCTTAGTTTTTCGTATGCAATATAAAGTTGGGTCTTTAAGAGAAGAGCTGGTGGTATTACAACGAAAATATGTTCGCATTACTAAAAGAAGCATTAGGTATTGCGTGCCCCCTCACGTTGCACAGGAATCTCATCATTGAAAGCTCCAGCGGATGTTACGAGTCGGTTGATTGAAATTATTCGGACCTATAGCACACGGATACAAAGCGAACAGAGACTCAGAAAATTGGTGCAGCTGCCCAAACGTTGTATGTGTAAAAGATTGGCCACAGTTACAGTGGTTTAATTTCAGCGCCGGCATTGTATTGGATTTTATCAAGGTTGGGCTCTTACGAGCTTAGTGATTTACAACGGTACTTTGTTTGCGAATTAAAGGTGCCGCATGGAAATTACTGATTGCGTCCAGTGGTCCGCGTGAAACTGACAGCACCGAATCAGAACAGGGGTTCTCAGATCAGTGGAAATCTGATCCAGGCAAGTCAGGCTGGCTCTTCACTGTCGGATTGTTCAATAAATTCGTACAAAAATTGGAAGAAATAAAAGCAAAGAGTTCGGAAACACGAAGAAGCTCCAATAGACTTCTTGACAAGCATTAACACGTTATTCACGTTTATGAGGTGTTATATGAATTAGGGCACCACAGTTGTCTTCGTTTCTAAGGGGAGCACATTTATTCAATGGCTTTTATTTTAGCCAGCATCGCGTGATGTGGTGTACATGTTTCTACTATTATTCTTCTTCCCTGAACGTGCGGCATTAGCGAACAACCTGACTTATTTATAGTGTTTGGATTTAATCAGAGTGAGGGTAGGGACAAGAATGTTGTCGGAGTGCTCCTAAATTATTAGGCCTCTAGTGATACATGAACGCATTTAGGAGAAATAATGTAATTAGAATCAAGGTTTTTTGACATGCCCACCAAATCGCAAGTGAAAGATATGGGAGAGAATTGTTTACTAATAGTGCACCGAACGACTGGTATATGCTATTTTCCAGGGCATAAAAGGTGGAATTAACGAACTACATCGTGATAGAAATTTTTTGAATTGTAGGAATTCATCAAGCAAACGGCAACAATACTTCTGTATGCAAATCAATCTGCGCTATCCCCAGGGATGGTACGGAAAGTGTCCCGAGTGGTTCCAACGTGAGGCTGTTTTTTGGAAGAATTCAATGTTTTTTACGAGAATTTTTCTCTGTAGTTGGTTGGCAAGCACTGTGGGGAATGGAAGCATGTCTGCTCAACGTAGAGTCCGCTTTTTTTCCAGAGATAGCATAGGTTTAATGGGGTATCCATTCAAGTTGGGGGAGGCTAGACGTAGTTGGAGATAAAAGTAAAAGTAGGTATACGTAGCTGATAAAATCGTCGATAAGCACTAAAGAAACCACTTGCAAAATTTTAATGTTATTACATAGACAGTTTCTTATTGTAAAATTACGATCTTGTTATTTAGTCTATAGAGTGAACGAATTCGGGAAAAACTATGTAAAAATCTCCAAATACAAACTTGGTGTGGACCATTTTGTCGGTACCAAAATGGGTGAAGTAGTTGGAGAGGAAGGCTATTAAGGGTGAACTATCGACGTTCTCCTGCAGGAAATATTTCCCTGTGGTTACGCAGCAAGCATGATCAGGATACGAAGCTGCGGCGTTATGTGGAGTGCCTTTTATTGTCCGAAAGCACGATAACAAAAGCAGAAGTCATTCAAGGTGGGGTAGTTAATAGTAATGGCACACTCCAGTAAGTAAACGAGTGGCTAGAGTGTCGGCATAATTGTGTATACCTACCAAGCAAGAGACCTGTCTTGAATCGCAATTATAATATTTGGAAATTGCGTCTTCAATGTCGTTTTAACTGGACCATTTTGGAAATTTTTTGCTGGTCTTCATATGTCACATAAATGTTTTAAGTAATATTATACAATATCGTATTGCTTGTTGTATGCGCCCGAAAATTCCCATTTGTGTATTGACAACAGATCTCGGTACACTAACTGATGAGTCCACATACTCAGACTCTTTTCGATTCAAACTCATGTGTGAGTTTCAATTTGACTGAGTGCGAGGACAGTGTGTCATTTTGAGTTTGAGCCTAGCGAGCCCAAGTGAGCTTGATCCCGACTAAGTTTTATCAGTTTTAGTAAACCTGAGACCAAATGATTTCCAAGTCCGTTCTGAGTTCTTAGTACATTTTGAATTATAAGTATATTTTGAGTATTTAGTCGACTTTGAGTGTGAGCACATTTTGATTCCTGAGTTCATTTTGGGTTTGAGTACATTTTGAGTTATGAGTGTATTTTGAGTTTTTAATCGATTTTGCGCGTGAGTACATTTTGAGTACTGAGTATATTTTGGGTTGGAGTACATTTTGTGTTTCAGTACATTTCCAGTTGAGTTCGTTTCGAGTTTTCGCCACAGGGATTTCCGATTTTCTGTTAGCATGAATGTGTGCTGCAGCAGTGAGTCTGAGTTTCAGTGAGTGGTGGTTCTAAAATAAATTTATAATTGGGTTTGAGTGAGTCGTGCCAAATTTACCGTGTTTTGCTACCAATAACTTCTCATTTTAGCAAGACTTTTTACTTCACTTGTTTCTCGTAACATTGCGAAAATTGGTATTAGTGTACCGACCATTCCGAACCCATTTCCTGATAAGGCTATGCACTGAGAAGTTGTAATTATTGTTCGTTACAAAAAAAAGTTTCGCAGATAAAGACAGGCTTGAAATATAGACTAGGCCACCATATATGCTACAAGAAGGTGCTGATTCCTTTCTACTTCCGTGAGCGTAAGCGTCGACATCGCCGATATTATTACGCAGCGTTAGTATTTTTTCCCGTTTGAACTGAACTTTGCGAGTTTTGGGCGTGCTGTGTGGGCAAAAAAAATTTTGGCCAGGCAAACCTAATTTAAAAAGTTCAATCAGGAGGCGAACTTTTCTTGGCTGACTGAAGTTCCCAATTTTGTTCAATGTTCGCTTCGAGCGACTCTAGATTTATCTTTTGTTTGAAGTTACAAGATACAGAAATTTTTTTTACACTTCCATTTTCCTAGAGTTCTGACAATATTCTTTCGAAGTCAATATATCGGAATAGTCTTAGGTGGCACTGCGGGGATGGTATCAATGAGTTTATCATTCTGGGCCTATTTGTTGCCCAGTAACGTTTGTATTACGTATAATTACATTATCTTAGGCAAACTCAAGGGGTTTTCTTGTCTCGCAATTTTGACATACTCGTACGGTTTTATGCAAAAATATATAACGGTGAGGTTGACTTTTTGTATTCCTGGCTTGTTTCTAGGTGATTGGCTTATACACTTGTGATAAAAAATCGAAGCATTGCGTTCAGCTTAGCACTGATGTACAGGATTGTGTGCTCATCAAAATTTTAGATATGATACATAAGAGCGTGGTGGTAGTATATTTGGGCAAACAATATAAGCAGCAAGATGTCCGTTTTCAGCTCTCATTCCATTCAATCTCAGCATAAGGATAGGTGTGTGGAATATTTATGGTCGGTGGTGCTGCTAACCATTCAGCACGAGCCATTCATATTTAGGATCGTGACCAATGAATTGTTAGGCTGGCCAACCTCATCCACAAATACTGCATAATAGTGTTATCCGCTAGAGATTTATTTATACCAGCACTGCCTCTTCCAGGGTTGCAAAAAAATTTTTCACCAACCAGCCAGTTGTCGACACAGCAATCAACTATAGGTAAGTCACTGCCAACATATCTTTTCTACATATTCCCTGTTGTTCACTTAGGGAATTTTGAACAGAAAAGCCAAAAACGCACTGTGCACCATTTCTTTCCTAGATAAAAAAGAAGGAAGGTCGTATTTTTACTTTCCATGGAAAACCAAAACCCTGGTGCGCACTGTCCCCAAAAACGTTTTTCGAGGTAGTAATTTTATTATAGGCGACCATATATAATGATGCAGTTACATAAAGAGAATACCCATAAAAAAACAGTGTTAGTTCATGTTAATGAACTTAGCATAATACCATTGAAAAATGTAAATTGTGTTCAAATGGAACCCACATGCACACAACAAAATGCTCAGAAAACGCCTTCATATTTCGTTATTGGCACAATTCCAACGATGATAACTTTCTCTCCAAACAAAGCAAGCGTCTTGTGTAGTTGACCGAGGTTTTGTATGCAATGCATGGCCAAACGTCTATAGTCATTCCATGTCGCCTCAGGTGACTAATTTTCAATTGGTTTCTCAGAATAAATACTATATTTGCATGGTTTTCTCAACTTGTCACATTTATCTCGACACTTTAGAAAGTGGCTGTTGCTTTAACGAAGACAACTTTGCTCGTTATTCCAAGAGAAGTTTATTTCTGCTAGATTAAAGGGCCGCTCCAGGAAACTCAAATAAATGTCCTTAGTTTTTCGTATGCAATACAAACGCGGTTCTTTAGGCGAAGAGCTGACGGCACACCACTAAAATAATTTCGCATTAATAAAAGAAGCATTAGGTATTGCATGCCCCCTCAAGTTGCAGAGGGATCTCATCATTGAAAGCTGTGGTGGGTGTTACTGGTCGTTTTATTGAAATATTTTGGACCAATAGCCCACAGAGATAAAGCGAAGATACACTCGCAAAAATTGTGCAGCTGCCCAAACGTTTAGTGTGTACCCGATTGGCCACAGTTACAGGGGTTTAATTTCAGCGTCGACATTGCATAGGATTTCATCAAGGTTGGCCAAGTACGAGCTGATTGATTTACAACGGTACTTTGATCGCAAATTAGCGCTGCCACATGAAAATTACTAATTGCGTGCAGATGTCCGCACGAAAATGACAGCGCGAAATCAGAACAGGGGTTCTCAAGTCAGTGGAAATCTGATCCAGGCAAGGAAGCTGGCTCTTGACTGTTGGATTGTTCAATAAATTCGTACAAAATCGGAAGAAAAAAAAGGGAAGAGTTCTGAAACACGAAGCAGCTCTAATGGAGTTCTTGAGAGGCAGTAGCACGTTATTCACTTTTATGAGGTGTGATATGAATTAGGGTACCAGAGTTTTCTTCGTTTGTAAGAAGAGCACATTTATTCAATGGCTTTTACTTTAGCCAGCATCGCTTGACGTGGTGTACATGTTTCTACTATTATTCCTACTCCGTAAACACGGGCGGCAGGAGCAAACAACCTGACTTATTTATATAGGTGGGATTTAATTAGAGTGGGGGTATGAAGAAGAATGTTGTCACATTCCTCCGAAATTATTAGGCCACTAGCGATACAAGTACGCATCAGGAGAAGTAATTTCATTAAAATCAAGGTTTTTCGACAAGCCCACCAAATCGCAAGTGAAAGATATGTCAGAGAATTGTTCACTAATAGTGCACCAAACGACTGGTATATGTTATTTTTCAAGATATAAGGTAGAATTCGTTAAATACATCGCTATATAGAGTTATTGAATAGTAGAAATCCATTATGCACACTGCAACAATACTACTGTGTGCAAACGAATCTGCGTTATCTCCATGGATGGTACGGCAAGTGTCCCGAGTTGTTTCAACGTGAGGCTGTTTTTTGTAGCATTCAGTGCGTTTTATTTGAATTATTCGGTATAGTTGGTCAGCAAACAGACGAATGCCTGTTTAAGGACGAGTCCGCTTCTTGCAAAGATAACCTAAGTTCAATGGCGAAGCAATTCAAGTTTGGGGAGGTTGGAAGCAGTTGTAGATAAAAGTGAAGGCAGATATTGGCAGGTGATATCACTTTGATATTCAATAAAAAAGCCAATGGGACAAAATACATCTTATGTCGTGAACGGTTCCATGATGTAAAATTACGATACTTGTAATTGGTCTAATAAGTGAACGAATTTAGCAAATTATCTGTAAAAATCTTCAAATACAAACTTGGTGCGGCCCACATTGTCGGTACCGAAATGGGTAAAGTAGTCCGAGAGGAAGGCTGTTTATGATGAAGTATCGTGGTTTTCCAGCAGGAAATATTTCCCGGTGGTTACGCAGTAAGCATGATCAGGACCCGAAGCTGCGGGCGTAATGTGGAGCGCGTTTTTATTCCGAAAGCACCATAACTTAAAAGCGAAAGTAATTCGAGGCGGGGCAGCTTGTGAGTAATGGGAGACTCCAGTAATTAAACGAGTATTTAAGTGTACGCGTAATTGTTTATACCAGGCAAAATACATTCTACAGCACTACATTCAAAATACAGCAAAATGCAGCACTACATTCCTCTTGAGCGACTTCGAGTGTGCCTATCTGTACGGCAGGGGCAGCTTGTTGGTTCTTGGATAGTACAAAAACAAAAGTGATCATCCTTGAAACGCAGCTGCAAGTACAAGAACTATGCTGCCCTGCTCGGGCAATTCAAACATGTATGTGAGTGTCATAAAACAGACAAAAAATCAGCTAAGATATGCTACACAACCAGGTCAGTCACAGCTAAAGAACGTTATCGCAATTCTTGGCTGAAGGGTAAAGAATACAGGAAGTGTCTAAAACAATCAAAAGTCTTCTAACCATCTAAAAAATTTCAACACTATAAGATTGCTCAGCCGCTGAAAGAAAGCTTTGTCACAACGCGTTAAAATCAAATCCCCTTACAAGTGTGCCACACACGAAACGATGCAAACACCCTGCTTTTACAGATAAATGTTACTGTCAAAAGGGACAATGGTTGATGTAAGACAGAAAGAAAAAAGCTCCAAGAATCCAGTCGTGTTCATAACACACGCGTTCTGAAATTCCATGGCACCGAACTCATTAATAGCGTTCTGGACACTGGACAGCAAACCTTTATGTGGCAAGCAATAAAACAAATCTTTTATGTCGACAGAACAGGCAGTTAGGCTTGCATGGCCACCTGTCGTCACAAAAACCACTTACAGCAGCAGCATCTCTCGTAAGAAAAAGGTCGGCCAAGTCCAACAACGTAGGCTTCTTCTGCGAGGAGTCTTCGACACACGTTTGCCACTTCGCTGCCTCGTAGATGATTAGCCAAACGGACATACTACCTTATAAGTCCGTGCCGCAAAAGACATTTCAAGTGATACATTGTCGCAGCTCAAAATTTGCTTGACAATGTATATAAGTTTGGGCTCCTCACACATCGGCTTAACATGATAACAGACCTTTTTCAGTGACAGATTTCGGCTGGACCTAAAGTTTGCTTGCACAGCTTCATAGGACGTGGCGCCGAAAGGTATTGAAAAAGGTGTAATGTCGTACTAAGCAGATCCGGCATTAATGGTTTTTTGGACTTTGAATGACCTTATTTGTCGCCTGTATTATCCGGATTTAATGCCTTTTTTCCGCAATTCACTTTCACATTCGAATGGCACGAGCATGACAGCATAAGGTTTTCAGATTTGTGGCAGCGCTTTACGATTGATCATGCGTGTGGTTGTACGAGCCAAGAGCCAAAAACCCACACCTGTCGTAAAGCTCAGCACGCTCTAACTTGGTGAAGAGGAATAATGTACTGCCGTTCTTGTCTAGTGCTCTCTGCAAGTCATGCCAACACGCCGTAGATGATAGCCTTCACCTTCAGGCTGCACGCTTAAAAGCGGCGGGTTTCCCCAGGCAGGTTACGGTTTCTGTTCCTGAAACGATGACCACAGTGCAGAAAACCCATAGAAGGACCAAGAAAAAGGGCCCAAGAAAAAAGAGCTGTAATTCTATACTGCATAAAGCCTCTCAATTCAAGAAAGTTGGCAACATTCTGGCGTGAATGTCATGTTCACGGCGCCCAACAAGGTTTTATCTTCGTGCATGTTGAGCGGTCTCAAGCGTGCGCGGAAACCCATCTGCGCTATCAAGCACAGAGACACACACCGAGGCAGACGTAGCGTTGTCTACGTAATTTCTTTGTAGTGTGATAGACATTGTATCGGCTAGACTGGGAGATGCTTAAACGTTCGCTTTCAAGAGCACAAGAACAAAGTCAGTAGCGTTGCCACCGATGCGGAGCTCCCTGCCAATTTTAAAACTGTATCTTGTCAAAGCCGTTTGATTCCATGCACGACCAAACGACTGTTTCGTATTTTCTCCACTCGGGCGTGTCAAGAAACATTGTTCAAGCGGTAGTGATTGCAAGGTCTGGCGATCAATGCGTGAGAGGGGTATCTGTGTCCTTGTAGAAACTTGGGCTGTATTTCTTGTCGTAAACGGCTCGCCACTGTTTTAGTTCTTTCGCACATTGTTTCGATGTTTTCCTTTCCTTCCTCTTCTCTTCCTGCTAACAAGACGTGTTTATATGCGCTGGTTCTGAAATAAACCAGTGTCAAAAATAGCGCTTGGCCTGTCCCCGCCTCGTTCTCTTTTGTTTACTGCGCTTATTTTCTGTGTGGCTATAAACCAACACCCACAACCTTTTCCCTACCGAAGGGTCAAGATGATTCAGGTGTTTAGAGGAGTTTTGTTTTTTATGTGAGGTTTGTCATGTGAGAGTATTTATTACTGTTAGCAGACTTCGCGGCACACGGTTCATAATTTGTAATGATTGGCCTGGTTCGTGAATAGTGGGGTGGAAGGCATTGACCCTTTTTATTGGTGAGCGTGGAGCTAAATAAAGCGAGACCTGCCATAACAGTGTTTTTTTTTTGGTGAAGAGTTAAGTTACACATTGGATAGCAGCGCTTTATTGGGTATTGAGGTTTATTTCGATGTCAACGAAAACCGCAGGTAACAGAAGTCATGTGATCGTTCACACACCATTAACAAAAAGAAAGGTAAAATGTCTCGTGAAATCAAAAGTTTGATTTGGGCACATTACTGCAATTGAGATTTTGCCAGTATAACGAACACATTCAGCAAATGGTATATAGTAATCTCTTCAAACACAGTCGGCATAATTAACATATTTTGTACCGTGATGCAGTGATTGATTTTGAGGTTTAACGCGCCGACGCAACGCAGGCGATGAGGCGCGCCGTAGTGGAGGGGTCCGGATTAATTTTGACCACCTGTGGATCTTTAACGTGCGCAGAAAGCTCGTACAGACGGGCGGCTCTGTTTTTCGCCTCCATCAGAAAAGCGACCACCGCGGCCGGGAATCGAACCCGTGACCTCGTGCTCAGCAGCGCATCGCCTTAGCCACTCAACCACCGCGGCGAGTCAGTTCAATTCAATTCAATTCAATTATTTGAAAAAGAAGAAGGAGAAGAAGAATACTTTATTTTTCAGCAGACGTTTTTGTGGCGCGTTCTTTGTGGAGATACAAAATATACTCAAAAACTGTTTGGACCCATAGCCAGCGGCTAGTAAGGGGTCCAATAAAAAGATGCAAGAATTGCAGACAACACAAGTCACTACATATCGTCGACAGTAAATTTACAAAAACGTGAAAAGACAGTCTTAACACTCGCCAGGGCACAGATGTTTTGACTGAATACAATTCTAAAAGCCAGGGAAGTGAAAGAGAGCACGTTGAATTTTTACAGCAATAACAACGACAATTGCATTTGCCACTCAGGTTACAAAGAATACATCATATTAAATCACCAAAATCACTAAAATGCAGGATGTCATCACATTGTATAAGAAAAATAACGTCATTCGATAATGGAGTAAAAGTGTGAGAGAAGACACAAATACTAGCTGCAAGCATGAACTCAAAGTGCGTCATTCATTTTAATTAAGCTAGCGCCTTTTTATTGCAACAGAAAAATTGTTAGCAACTTTTACGTCATGCGGCAGGCTGTGTCAGATCTTTACACCAGTAAATTTCAGCACAAGTGCACCGTACACATTTATTTATAGGGCTAACATAAAGTTTCCAAAGGTATGGCTCTGCGTTGGGCGTGCAGGAGTATTAAGTGTAGACACGTCAAACGGAAGGTTGTTTCTTATTTTGTTGTTGATGCATTCAGAAGTTTTTCTCTCGTGAAGTAAATTAAATGGGAAGACACGTAGTTCAGTAAACAGCGCCTTGCTGGGTCGTGAGTAGCCTGAACGCGTAATTATTCTAAGAGATCATTTTTGAGCTCGCCTCAGGCGCTCTAGGTAAGTATTGTATGTCCAGCCTCACGACTCGATGCAATACGTAAAATGAGTGTGCACTAACTTGAAGTAGAGGATTCGCAGGACATCGGCGTGGAAGTATTCACGTAACTGGATTAGAGCAGCGCAGCCAGACGCAATCTTCACGCAAACCGCTTCGACGTGATATTCCCAGTATATATGGTTTTCTAAGGTCACACCGAGGTACGTAAAAAGATTGGTTGATTCAAGCTGCGGTTTTGAGGTATTGAGGTGTAGTGCTTTTTGTTTTGCGTTATAAAGGCAGTGCAAGCTGAAAGAAAAAGTGAACCAAGCTGGTGTAGATTATAAATACTAAGGGGTTCCTCTGAATAAAGCAGCTTTAGGAGAGTCTCCGTAATTGTCGGTGTAAAACCGAAGACCAGCCTTCCTTCGCAATTATCTAAATTAACATTCAACTTCTGAGTACACATTCCAGCATGCCACCGATTTTGTGTATTTTATTTTCTTTCGTCACAAGCCTTATAATTTATATGTAATATTTACTGTCAGTGATCGGTATTCTCGATGCTGTTTTGCGTTCTATAAATTTATGAATAAACCTTTAGTTAGTGTACTGGAATTACCATTTCAAATAAAACAAGAGCTGTATTACTCCACGTAAAAAGACTTGGGACGGCTTGCTCATCGAAGCATAAGCGATAGTTAGCGGCAGGGTCACATTCTTTGAAAGGCAAAAAAGTGCCCGGTCCGGCTACGCACAGAACGCGGCTAATCACCAGGCCATTCATAAAGACGTTCTGCCACCGTGTGGATAAGACAAAGATAGACAAAAGGATTACCAAAATACCAAAAAGCTTTATTAGACGTTCGCGTCTAAGGCGTTGAATGTGTAAAGCAGCGTTTGTGTTTTAGCTTGCGCTGCAATCGTGTCTGGGCTCTGAGCACTGTCCCCTCGAAAACACGAAATTTCGGCTGAATGGGAACCCAGTTGAACTATGCTCAAACATGAGTGAGACGAAAGAATCGCAGAGGCTGTTTGACGTTGCGACGAACACATTTTTATTCTCAAACGCATTATGATAAAAACGAAAAGTTGAACGTGCATGTGGGGATTATTTCTTCTTCCTCGCTTTTTAAGACTTGCTTTCTACAACCAGTATATTTATTGTAGATTTATTAACGTAAATTATGTCGTTCAATTTTACCTTTGCTATTTTACGTTTGGCTTCAATACATTTACGAGATAAGTAAAATTTTAGATATAATACTGCTCTTTCGCTACACTTACTATCATTCATTCTTGGGAAGTCAAACTTCTGAATTTTGTTTCTATAACAACATTAGGTGGGCGGCATTCAAATTCACTGATGTTGATACTGGAGGGGTGCTTGAAATATGTATGCCGTAACATCTTGTAATGTCTGTGTGCCACATCTTTTTGTTTAGACTTGAATATTTCTTCGGTCTCGAAATTTTATGAAATCACTAGTGCTTCAAATATGTATGTCGTAAATTCTCGTAGTGTAATTGGGTCACACCCTTTCGTTTATGCTGGAATATTTTTTTCGGTCTCGAAATTTTATGATCTCGTTAGTGCGGCTTCGTGTGTTGGTTACAATTTGAGTAATTATGTGACTTTTTGACGTTGATTTCGATTTCGTTAATTAACAGTATTACTGCTGTTTCGGTACACTTTCTATCATTCATTCTTGAGAAGTCAAACTTCTGAATCTTGTTTTTACAACATAATTAGGTGGGCGGCGTTCAAATGCACTGATGTTCATACTGGAGAGGTGCTTGAAATATGTATGTCGTAACTTCTTGTAATGTATGTGTGCCACATCTTTTTGTTTAGTCTGGAAAAATTTTTCAGTCTCAAAAGTTTGTGAAATCACCAGTGCTTCAAATATGTATGCCGTACCTTCTCGCAGTGTATGTGGGGCACATCCTTTCGTTTATGCTGGAATATTTTTTTCGGTCTCAAAGTTTTATGATCTTGTTAGAACGGCTTCGTGTGTTGGTTTGAAATATTATCTGACTTTTGTACGTTGATTTCGCATTTCTGTGGTATTTCTTCAATGGTTTAGTCAATTTGTGCTGCATAGTCAAAAGGACAAATTAGGTGCCATGCATACTTTTGCACTGATGTGTATTATCTCGTACCCAGAAAATCCTCAGATATGAGATTCATGCTTCCAGTGGCGCTGCATTCGGAGGTGGCAAAACAATTACGATCAGAAAGATACAACCAAGATAAGGAAGAGCGCACACAGACGTAATTAATTTACGCACGCACATATGCAAACATCATGCATACAGGAGAAAAAAGAAAAGTCAAATAAACTTACAAAAAGTCAGTGACATTGCAGAAACAAATTCGGCATGACAGGCAGGACGACTTCAACACATCACTCCCCATAAAAAATAGGGTTTTTTTGCAAAAGGATGATATTGAAATAACACCATTGCGTAAATCATGCGCAAGTGGCGATCCCCCCTGTTTCATTTTTTATGCCTGAGCAAGCTACGGCTCTGTGCGAGCACGTCAATGTTTTCAAAAATGCAAAGAACTTACAACTAAATATTTACAACGAGTGCGGCGTGTGGTGTACATTCTTTGTGTTGCTGCAGTAATTTACCCGCCAATTTCCCCATTATGTCAGGCCAACTACCTCGTCAGATTTCATTTATGAATTGGGAAAAAATATCTTCACAGCTGGAAGGCAGCCTTGTGCTGTGTCTTCGTTTATTCTTCGTGTCCCAACTGCAGTAATTGAGACATACTGGCTCAGCTCCTACTATCTACCCGATGCGAAGAAATGGTGAGTTAATCTTCAAGCCCCAATTCTGCTTTCTTGGTGGAACTCCGTCATAACTTGTTCGGATATATTGAATTTCAGAATAAGGATATGCAGAAGCTCAAGATTTATGCACTGAGCTGTTACTATTACAGTCCCACCTGTACGGGCAGATGAACTCGAATGTTTACGCCTATTGTCGGGTTCAACAGGCCAACCGCAGGCTTAAATTTTCAAAAGAACTGTTCTTCCTGCTGTGGATACCACAAACCTCAGCCTAATCTACTGTACGTGTTCTAGGCTTACTGCTTCTTCTGTACTATTGTTCCTACGGGAGCCACCGAGGTTTAAGCTTCCGTCCGAAAGTCTCCTCTCTTTGGCCAAACGCCTTCTTACTTTCTCATAGCTTGAAGACAGCTCCACCCTGTAGCTACATTCATTAGGAGCCGCTGAAAAACCCAGTACCCAAAAAATACAAATTCTTCTAACGCTATTCTCCCTACGGGAGACAAAGAGGTTTATGCCAGTGGCCCCAAGTGTGTTTAAATTTTCTTAATGCATTCCTATGTAATCAAAGCTAGACGACGGCTTTGAGCTGTGGCTCTATTTATTTTGAGCCTGTGAAGGAATGGGAGAAACTCGAGGTTTACAGTGGGTGATGTTGCTATCCTCCCTGCGGGAGCCAAAGATGTTTAAGCTTGATCCGCAATATATTTCCTGAGTGGTCAATCGCATTGATACTTTGCCTAAGCTGAAAGACCATCTTGCACTGTGCCTTCATTCAGTATCAACATACAAGATGAGAGATAATCACGCTCTATGATTTCTGATGTTGCCATCCTCACTGCAAGAACAAAGAAATCTTATGGTCGTGGTCCAATGACACTCCTAATTGGGCAATGGCATCCTTATTTTCTTTAGGCCGGCGGAGAGTTTTGTGCTTTTGCTCAAATCTACCTTATCCTTAAAAATACAAGCTGCTGAACATTTACTGTCTGTTCGGTAGTTACCGTCTGTGGTCGAACTAATCCGGTTTAAATTTCCGGTAGGCTGTCGCCTGTTATTGGCAAGCCGCGTTCTTCCTTTAAGCTCCAATACCGCTTTTAGCTGTGGCAATATTGAATTTGAGTGTTATTGTTGGGAGATACGCAGAACTTACGGCCGGTGTTCTTCCTATCAGCCCGGCGGGATCCAGTGGTGCATAGTCCTACGTCACAATGCCTCTTCTTATTGGCCAACCGGGTTCACATGTGTACGGTTCTAGTGTTGTTCCCTTCACTGTTTGGTAATATCGCAGATAACATCATGCTAGGCGACTTTTAAACCTTCTTCTGATGCTTCTTAACGTCGTCGACGGAAAGCTAGGTCCCTACGCACTGCGCTTTCTCATCGTTGTCTGTTGCGTTTTCGTGCGCACCATCTTGGCTTCTCGGACAGATATTCCACGGCGGTGGCGGCGGCGGCAGCGGCGGCGAATTCAGCGTATCTAAAATGGCGAACGAAAAACCCAAAGAATGAAGCCAGCGGGAGCAGGCTCGTCGAAAGTGTGAGAAAGAGTGCAGCAGGCAAAGGCTACAGAGTTATCTCTACCGTTCCCTCCCTTCACTCTTTTGCATGCTTCACCGCCTAGGAGCGCCTTTCCCTCACAGTTTGGCCAGAAACGGCTCCTCCGTTTATCACCATCACTATCACCGTCATCATCATCATCATCATACCAACCATCTACGCCCACTGCAGCGCAAAGGCCTCTCACGTTGATATCCAGATATCCCGGGTCTGACCTAAGTGAGACCAATTTATCACCGCAGACTTCGTGATCTCATCCACCTATGAAACTTTCAGCCGCCCCTGCAACGCTTGCCTTCTGTAGTGACCGCTCTGTTAAACTTAATTACCAACGGTTATCTTGCCTTCGCATCACATGCCCTGCGCAAGTCCATTTCGTATTGGTAATTTATACTAATATATCCTTTAACCGCGTTTGTTCTCTGACCCACTCCACTCTCTTCTTGTTCCTTAATGTTACACATATCATCTCCCGTTTCATTGCTCGGTGAGTCGTCCTTAAATTAAGTTGAATCCGCTTAGTGAGCCTCCAAGGTTTTGCCCCTTAGGTGAGTACCGGTAAGATGCAGATGTCGTAGATTTTCTTCTTTAGGGACAATGAGAGGCTGCCATTTATTACCTCAGAATGTTTGTCATATGCACTAAATCCCATTCTTCTTCCTCTAATTATCTCTTCCTCATGGTTTGGATCCGGGGTCCCAACTTGGCCTAAGTAGATACATCAGCTTACCACTTACACCACCTGCCGACCTATCTCAAACTGCTTTGCTGTCCCGAGGTTATTGATCATGAAATTAAATTTCTGCACATCTTTTTCTGGCCCACAGCTATACCGTATCTGTTCAGTGCGGAAAGCATCCCTTGCCATTCGTCCCCCGAGTTTCTTTGCAGTTCAACGTCATCAAAAAATCTGAGGTTACTGAGGTATTCTCCATTACCCCTTACTGCCACCTGCTCCCAAATAAATTTTCCATATACCTCAGGTAAGTAAACTATGAATAACATTAAAGAGATTGTGTCTGCTTGTCTGACACCCTTCCGTATAGGTATTTTAGTGCTTTCCTTATGGAGGATGATGGTAGCTGTGGGCCCATTGTAAATATCATCTAAAATTCTTACATACTGCTCATGTACGCCCTGGTTCCGTTATGCTTGAATGACTGCTGAGGTTTCGACCGAGTCAAATGCTTTCTCATAATCTACGAAGGCTATGTATAGGGGTTCAGTTAGACCCTTACAACGGGCGAGGGGGAAAAGTACCCTCACACTCAGTGGTCGTGGCGTGTGGCCGCCTTTCCCCCTCTCTGAAGTGTCCGCGCCAATCAGGGCGCTCATTTCGCGGCTCCTGCTGCGCCTTTCACTACGCTTTGTACGCATCGCACGGGGGGGTTTACCACTAATTTAGGCAGTATTTTATTGAAATGTTGTAAATAATTCAGCTACACTGGCAGCTTGCGAATGGCGCACTATAAATCACAAATGATGTCTGGCAATTTCGTTTTGCTGATCTCTTTCTGTACACCTACTTTGAATTATTGGCGCAAAATTCTTCTATCATCTTTCGTAACTAAAATGAGTTACTGAAACTTGCCTGTGCCGCACATGGTAATAGTTCCATCTCCACCGTTGCTGCTGTTAGATTGCGGCATACCCAGCTGAAGTGTTACGTTGGCTGACCTTGACGAATTTCAAAGTGACTACTATCTCCCTAGTTTGTCACCTACCCCGGCCAATCTGAGGGAAAGGGTGGGGGGGGGGGGCTAATGAAGAGGATACAGCCTCCATTATTCACCCATCCCCGGCAAAGGCAAAATAGATTTGTTCACCCACTCACTCCAGCCAAGAGTTCAGTATATTACCCAAATGTGATGTATCTAACAACCCAAAGCAAACGCTTGAATGATTGCAGAATGGCGGACGCTTAATAAATACTTATAGAACGCTCTTTATGAGCCGTGTTTTTTTTTATCACGTTGTACATTAGTTTCATGGCCAAATTGTTCTGCAGAGCAGCTTGGAATTGCAGAAAGATGAAATTTTCTTTATAGCTGGCGGCAGCGGTTGATATATCGATAAGATTTATTGCAAACTATGTAATACGCCAAATACTTACTAAGTTCACCTAAAACTACCTGTATTATAGCCTGCAGGGATATGAAGCCAGAAGTCGGTTACACTGACACACGCTTCTGACTGTTGCCCATGGCGCCGAGCATATCATATTTCGATCGTTTGACAAACATGAGTTTTTGAAATAAAGTGATCAAAATAACCGCCATATGCGGTAACAGGCACACACGTAAACAAAAAAATGTGACGAAGTATGGCAAAGATATGTTTTGGACACGGCATCGTTTACCCACCGTGGGCCAAGCTACCTCGATGCGAACTTTAGCTCTCCCGTGGCCCAAAAATCCGCGAATTTAAGCCAGATTGCTTAATCGGGTCCTATGCAACAACTTTCATCTTAAAAGTTTATTACGAAAAAAGAACCCAGAACGCGATACAACGAAAAATCAAACGAGACGTAGCTGGCGCCCATGCACCGCGGAGCAAACGCCCAAGCCAGCTAATGGGCCAGCTATTACAGAGCGCTTCGCACGCAAGATAGTGGTGCCCTCGTTGGAACGGTCAATACTCAGCGCACTTCTCGATCACCTGATGGACCGATGCAGCGGCGCAGCAATGGCGTAGAGGTAGAGCCTCTGCCTGGCTTGCAGAAGGACAGTGGTTCGAATCCCGGTGATGGACAATTCCCACCAGACTTTAAAAAAACTCCCGGTATTGATAGAATTGCAGAATGAGGATTTGCGTGGGGCCTGCCCCCGGCGACCATTTTCGATAATGCAATCCCTCAACAAAGCAGGATATGCCACCCTGGTGCAGTAACGGCCACAACATCCCATGAATATGGCAATAACCTTCCGTTTATAGCTAATACAAACCCCATAAGATTTGAGCAGGTAGTTTAAACACACCCCAAACAGCATGCACGATTCCGGCGTGCACTCCCCAGCGATTGCTTAATCACGCTATCACTATCTTATACGCAGCAGATATCCATTCCGACTGAGGCTGCAGTTCGCGCTGCTCACAACGTTAGCCTAAGACAGTATATCATCCGTTAGATCCTGTTTAAGTACGTTTTACTTCGAAATTAGGAAACTAGAAAGGCATAAAGCCCAGCTTTCTTTCCCAAGCTTTAAAGAAAGACAGAGTTCAGCTAAAAAATATACTAGTAGAAGATATATCAGTGTACAAAATTGAAACTTATTAAGGTGTTGCTCTTAAGTGCCTGTGACTACGGGTAAACTTATAGGCGCTTTTAACGCAAAATTGATGAATGTCTGGGTACACCGAGATCTGGCCGGTGTCATATCCGTCACAAAAATGACATCGCCAGAAAAAGTTCCATTGATGCGGCTGCGCCCGGATTCGAACCACGAACTCTTTTGCAGTAACGCGTGGTGCACAGCGCTCTGCCCACTGCGCTACCAATCGATGCGCAAGTACGTTAACGAACGCACCTGATATCTTTCACACTACTTTCTTGCTTCAAATGCCGTCTAGTACAAGCTGCCGTCTAGGAGAAGTGAAGGGAAGCTGTTAAGAGGGCACTAATTAGTGCCGACAGTTGGCGACTCGGTGCCAGCGTCTTCGCGGAAAAACTGAGACACCCTCCGCCACCTAGTGCTTTCGGTTTTGGTTTAAAGTCGATTTCGTTCGAACGGTTTTTAAAAAACTTTGGTTTCAGTCAGCTTTACGCAATGTCCTGAGGCGTGCATTCCACTGTTTATCATTGATGCGTCTAAAGGTGCCACATCGACGTAATACAAATAGCGATGTGCACGTTCATATGGCTGCACAATAAAATCTCCTATGAAGGCACATTTTATTTTCGTGCTTTACCGATTGTTATGAAAGAGGCATCAACCACATTTTTTTTAGTAAAAGGGACTACCTACGGGCTTTTAAGGAAACTAGGGTAATTCTGCAACTTAGATACAGGTTGCCCAGTGAGTGTTTTGTGCTTCAAGCAGAAAATTGCGCAAACACAGCGCTGAACCAAAGGGAGACCACAATCTACAGGTGAAACTGGAATTTTATATCGCTGAATGGAGTCTAGGCTAGCCTTAAACGACTCAGCAAACATAGTCAGGAGTTGCACGCGTTTGACTAACAAATAATGAGGATAACAAACATTTTATCTCTCATTAAAAAGATCACGTGTTGTAGAGCCTACCTGTCAATTCTTGGTTCGATCTGCGAGGGCCTCAGAGTCCCCTGTTTGTGCTAACTATTGTATTTTTTCATAAGGTCGATTTTTAAAGCCCTCAAGTGTATCAATTGGCCAAGTGTGGTAGTGTTCACTAGGGAACCAATGTTTGGCAATTGTAGAGGAAGCGCGTATTCTTTTATTTTTGCAATGACGTAATCGGTGGCGTTCAGATTTTTGTTGTTTACTCTGAATTATTGGTCATCATTGTGAAATGCTGATGCTGTTAAGAGGAAAGCGGTCTATGTTGCGTGGAAATGTAACCTATAGCTACATTTTTGTCAATGCGAACGGTACAAAAACTGTTAAACAGATAATTCCTACCCAACTAGGCAAACATACACGACAATTCACAATGTATCGCTTCCATTTTCAAATGGCCCCTGTCGTGTTTGGAAGTGTTCAAAAAATTCCCCTAATATTTTAGCGTGAACAACGAAGTCGTTTGGTAAAGCAACTACTGTAAATGGGTTATGTTCTACAGCTATACTATTTTATTCGCTGAGTGATTGTATCGTTTAAACCTATTTTTTGACGACCGTCAGAGACACCGGCCGAGATTATGTGTTCTCAAGACCGTGAAATTATTTCCGCCAACATACATGTTTTCTTCGATAATCACCCCGTTACGGCTTTTGTGCACACTGTCGCTGATTACTCAGTTATGAATGGCTGACTCGCTGCCCAGCTTCAAAAAGTGACAACTCGTTGGTATTGGATCCTGTTAGTACCGCTTGCGTTCACCTCGTGGGGCCGATTGGCGTGTGCACTCCAAGGGTTCAAATTCGTGGTTTTCTTCACTGTGCTGGCTAACTGTTCGAGGCATCCTATGCTCGGGTAGGACTTTTGCGACTTTTGGGCTGGATGTTCTGATGCCGCGATTAATTTTCCGGAGCTGGTCGCCACATTTTATATACCCCGTACATCGCACGACGACAGAAATCAACGTAGACCAACACTACTCGTCTTCGCAGACAGCATCACGCTACCATCAATAGCCAGGATATTTGTCACCGGAGAATGGCAGCCATGTTCACGCAGTTAAGACAGCGCAGAGCACATCTCGCTATTCCCGGCTCGGCCGGTCTGTGCTGCATGTGGCCTAGCTCTGTGAAGGATGAACTGAAATACTGCTAACTTATTTCAGTGCGGCGCATCAGCTTCTGTTCCGGAAAACAGCAGTCGGCTACTTCGAAACGTCCGGAAATGTACTAAGCTACACAGTTTATTGCTATCGTTCATATGTGAAACCTACTCTGAAAAACCAAGAAAATTTACTTGAAGCCTAAACCGACAGCGACGCAACAGCAGGAGCTTATATGATGATAGACACTTTCCGCGACTGTTTTGCTATGTAGTAGAAATGCGGCACACCACCGTAGACAAACATAGTATCATAATCGATAAAAACAAGCGACTCATGTACTATGGTCATTATGACTCATGTACCAGCGCGGGCGGAAGAGGGGGTGATATCTGCACCCAAGTAAATGAAATGCTTTAGATGGCATAATACAACCATAGGCCAGCGCGTGGGCATCACCTGTGGTCCTCATCAAAAAAAGGTTGTAGTTTTAGTTTTTGCGTGGAATACAGAAAACTGTGTCCTTGAGAAGCGCAGGAGATGTGCACATGGAGGTCAATAGGAGAGGCCTTCGTCCAGGAGTGGACCTGGGCATGCTGATGGTCATGACAGGAAGCTTCGCAAAGTGACAAAACAGACGTGTAATCGTTGCGGCGCATCCATGACTATTTAGATCGACTCGACGTTCTAGATTTTCTTCCTAAACTGTCTTGCGCCGTAGATTTATTACAATTGACAGTAGATGCACAGAAAGTGCTCCTTTTATGTTCGTAATTCACTACCTTCGCCTTCCGAAGAATGTTGGACCTTTTTTTATCCGGCCTGAAAGGCAGTCGTGCTTTTGTACATAGATGACGTAGTATTTTTCTGAAACACTGGAAGGCTGCTTGGAGCACCTTCGCGCCGTTCTTGAAGCTATCCGTTTGGCCAAACGTTTTCTCAAACCCGAGAAATGTCACTTTGCCTACAAAGAACTGAAATGTTTAGGCAACGTTGTTAATCTTTAAGGTATCCACCCCATCCTAAGACAGCCGCCGGAGATGCTTTTGGAGTTTTATCGTACAAATGAGCTTTTCGCCGCTTTTTAGGTCTGTGCGTGTACTATAATGTTTTCTGCTCAACATTTTAACCCTTAACCCGCTTGAGAGGAAGTGGTGTTTATTTTGTTGGCGCACCGCAGAGCACCCTGCATCCAAGAACTTTCAAAATGACTAACACAACTGCGCTGTTGTTTGCCACTTCAAAGAGGACGTTGACACGGAATTGCACACAGCAGCAAGTAATAATGCTGTAGGAGCAGTCCTTCTACAGTCGAAAGATGGTGTCTAACAGGTGATACCACATCGAAGCCGTACACATTATCTCGCTGGAGATAACTAGCACACAACATAGAAAGACTGCTTAGCGGTCGTTAGGGCGATCATAAAATTTGCGCCAAATTTTTATGGGTGATGTTTCCAACTGCCGACCGACCATCACTCCCTCTGTGGCTCGCAAATATCAAGGATCCCTCACGGCGCCTCGCCGACTGCAGCCTCAGGTTACAGGAGCTTGGTGGGAGCATAGTATACAAGTCCAGTCGCATGACTGCCACGCTGACTGCCTTTCACGTGCCCCGGCTTCTGAGTCCCGGACTGGTACTGACGATGACAGGGGATTCCCGGGTGCCAAACTCCAACGGCTTTTGCTTAGGAAGAGCGAGAGCACATTTATCTCCGTTCTCTCGCCAATTACCTTAAAAAGCCGAATCAATGGATTGCCTCAAATTTTTGAATGCAACCGCGCATCGTCATTTCTTTCTAATGACGGTGCTTTACAAGAAAATCGACGTTGCTCTACAAGAAACGACGTTGCTCTACAAGAAACATCATACCTACTTCTTGCGCCGTAGAAAGACAAGGAAGAAATCTGCGCGCCTGTTACAATGAGCCATCGTCTGGGCATCTCAGCAGCTTTCGCAGGCTGGCCCGCATGTGGCACAAGTATAACTGGTCAAAGCGGTCCGAGAGTGGGAAGCGGTAAGTAAGAACATGCCGAGACAGTCAAAGGCGTACGACGCTCCCCACAAAGCCAGCTGGAAGTCTGCAGCCAATAAATCTACCTAAGGTACTGTTTCATGACGTTGGAATGGGCCTGTTGGGTCCTTTTCTTCTCCCCTCATCTGGCAACAGGTGGATCGGTGTTGCTACAGATGATGACACAAGCTATTCTGAGAGAAGAGGTCTTCCACGGGGCATTGCAGCAGAGGTTGTGAAGTTCTTCATCGAGAACTTTATACCTTGCCCTCGGCCGCTAGGTTATTTATTACTTACTGAGGAACGCTGTTCACGGCACAACTAATTAACGAAGTTTTGAAATTAGGTTGTACCGTTCACCGCAAAACAACGGCTTACCACCTAAGCGCTAACAGACTCACTGAACGAAGAAAGAACACAAGAACCGATAGCTTTCGATGTACGTCGATGTAGACCACCATAACTGGGATGGAATACTTCAGTATGCAGCATTCGCCTATGACCCCGTGACGCTGGACATTACGCGTTTTGCCCTTTCTGTTTAGTGTACAGTACAGATTTCATCATTCGATACTACTTCCTGGAGAGAGTGCCACTGTTACAACGGACGCGGAAGAAGTCACTCAGCGTTCCGAAGCCACAGCCTACTACCGCAGACAGCGCATTCAATACCAGCGAACCGTCGAAGCGCAGTCGTATATTGTAGGGAACATAGACTTCACGTACTCGCAGGTGAACACACTCAAGTCTGAATGACTGTTCGCCAAAGAGGTCACTCCGAGAAGTTATTGGGACACTACTTACGCCGATAGAAAGTTCTGTGGTGAATCAGTGTGTGAACTTTGAACTTACTCCTTAAGGTACAGTACCCTCCCCTAGAGCGACGATTTAGACGGAGGTTCTACGTGTCGCCCGGATAAAGCCGTATTTGGGTCATCGAACTCCACTGTGGATGACTGTGACACTGCAAACGTGTGATTTTGCTATACTTCTCTTTTTGTTCGCTCTTTCAACCCATCTGTCCAATGAGGTTCATATGCACCGGGACGATGTTTTCCAGCGACGGGTAATGACACAGTGATTATGTCGTTTATTCCTATAGCATGGTCATCACTTTGTCAGGTCGCAATTTGGCTATGGGCCTCTGTAACTATAATCGAAGAAGTGGAGCTCGAAGAGCGAGAATTACTGTTCAGTCCTGATTTTTGCGCAGATGTGCTTTGTGGCCTACTGTGTTCTCGTGGAAGAGAACTGCTATTAAAGTCATTTACTTTCAAATACTTTTTTGCACACGTGTGGGCATTCATGCGTATTTTCTGCGCAATTTATAGGGAGCTGAAACCCTGCACCTCATTTTCTCTATGAAGCGTTGCCCCCGAGATTCCAGGAGAACAATTCATGAATAAAATGTAACTTATCACTGGTTTCGGTTCAAAAAACAGGACGTCGGCATTTCCAAATGTTCGTTTTAGTATTATTGCTACTTCATCCATTTCCTTGCTAGTTACCGGAGTAATGGGAAGGTGTATAACATATTATCATCTGTTTGTTTGCTTCTTACAACAAACTCTAATTTCAAGTTGCGGCATTTTGCAGAAATATGTCTTCGTTTGGTGCCACTACACCAATGGACTACAAAACCATGGCAGATTTGGCAGAGGTACGGAGCAAGCCGGGTCTCCACTATGACTTCCAGGTAAGATGCCTGCCACGTAAAATCAGGTTTGGTTGCTAACAGAGGTCTTTCCGAATCCTGTCATTGGTTCATCATGACAAAAAATCCCACCATCTCCACGAAGTGTATGATGATGAGAGGGCCGAAGCTAAAATGCCCATCGGTAAAACCGTGAAACATTCGCCCACACATTATATAAAAACTCGACACGTTGTTATACGTCTTCTTGATGGCGCACACCATCTGAATGAGTTAAAGACATAAGGCGCATTCGTAGCCATGCTGGCTTCTCGTTTTGTAGCGCAGTGGAAGAGCGCCACGTACCTTCTGTCGCTGCGAGAGAGTCGTGGAATCGAAACCGGGCGCCGCCGCGTCAAAGGCGCTCGACACTTTGTTATAGGTCTTATTGATGGCGCGCACCATCTGAATGAGTGAAGGACATACGGTGCGTTCGTAGCGTTGCTCGCATCTCGGTTTGTAGCACAGTGGGAAGGACGCCCCGTACCTCCCGTCGTGGCCAGAGAGTCGTGGAATCGAAACCGGGCGCCGCCGTGTAAAGACCACCACTCCTCGCTTGCAAAGCTTGAGACTTCCCACCGCGCCATTGCCAATCCCGTCGACGACGTCGATGTTTGTTGTGATCTTGACCGTTGCCTTCTGCAGAGCGTCTTGTGTCGCGTACGCACTGTACGCGTCTTGAGCTCGCAGGCGACGAACGACAACCTCTTCTTCTTCCTCTCCTTGATGGGTACAAACGAACGCCTTGAACGTTTTGACATCTTCGGAATAGGTTTGGTTGGACAATCCCTAGGGTGATCCTGCCACAATTATCATCTTGGTGCCGTGTATAGCAGCAACGAGAGACGGCACAGGGCCCGAGAAAGCGGAGCTTCGCCCCTACAAATATTTGCTAGTGGGGTAGTTTATGGACAGGCTTTAGGGACGCTGCAAGTACACCACCCTTTTATATATGCGTTCGGTGAAAGAGCACAAATAATCTGAGTTCCACTGATATACATTCCATCCCGGATGCACAAAACTCGAAGGTATTCGTGAGAAAGATTGATTAATGGATAATTTTATATTCAAGATACTTTCTTTTGCATAGGATTAGGAAAGCAATGTTGGAACTGTTCGGTATTTAATAAAATTCGATATATCCGCGTTTGGTATATGCGGGATTGACTTCATTTGTGAGCATGTATGAGCATAACGTCGCACACTATCACAAACTTGGTGCTCGGCCCAGGAGCACCCCCTAGCTTCGAATTTAAAAGCTCTTAACCCGGCATTTGCAGCTGCCCGAGTTACTGTACCAACCCTCGAAATTACATGACGAAAAACTCTTTACGTACACAAATCATGTTACATGTGAAAGTATCGGGAACTCTAAGTATCGCGAACTCAAATCGGGAACTCCTAAGGATACCAGTGGAATTATTAGCTATATAAAACGCCACAAGAGCAATTAATTTAGAACGACCGACCTAATGATCAATGACAGACATGGTAAACTGATAATCTATGGAATTATTTGATAACCCACGTAAGCAATTGCACGCTATGTGCGATAAGTGAATAGTAATAGTGAATTATACTTAAAACAAAACAAGTACACCTAAAGAATACAACCTAAATGTTTACCACCCATAAGCATTTAAAAGGACGTAATTTGCATGAAAATGGCAGCATCCTCACTCCGTGGATGATGGCGGGGGTGTGAGTAGGGGGACTGCAAATGACATCCATGTTGCGTCTTGATTGACATTTGATTTGCGCCGCGACCGTCATTCGATTTGATCGGTGAGTTGCACATTGACTATTCCCTAAAGAATACTGCAACTCACGGCTCAAATCGAATTTGTTTAATTTTCGCTGGGTGGTGGCGTGCGCACAAATGGACTCGGGCCTACTTTGCGCGGTACTAAGGCACTCCCAACGTTACAGGGGAGGGAGCAAATTGTTTGACTCTCGGGTACTAACTCATGGTCGTAGCACGATGCGTCAGACGAGTGAAACTAAATCTGTCTGGTCTACCTCACACAGGCTCGAATCGTGCTGGTGCCTGTTTGATTTTTTGCGATTTGTAAATGCTGTGCACACGAATGCGGACGGTCATTGTGTGGTCCTAAGATACTCCGCCCATAAAAAGAAATGAAAAATAACTGACCGAGCCAGCCTACTACGTAGTAAGATACTTCCATTATTTGCACGTTATAAATCTGCCACCCTCATCTGTGGTTATTTGTATGGAAGAAAATTCTGCTTCATCATCTATATGCTGCTGAAACACGTGACATGTCTGCAAGCACCTGAGACGTGACAAAAACAAAGTAAATGACCGCAGCCGCCTTGTAGGTGCATTGGTAGTTGCATTCTTGACACGTCATCAAACTTTCTGCCTTGTTCATTGGTTTTTAAAAACAGAACTCTGCTTCATCATGAGACATGGAACTGTATGCGCAATTGGCACAAGTGGCAAGCCTGCAAGCAGCAGAGAGTTAACAAAGAACGGAACGTAAATGACATAAGCAACCTGCTAACTTGATTGCGTACTTGAATTGTTTGCACATTGCCAAAGTATCTCTTTTGTCTATGATTTTCACGTGAGAAAGAAATACTTCTGCTTCATGATTCCAATTTAATGTGTATATGGTGTTAAAACAACTTGCACGTCTTGCAGCAGCAGAGATGTGGCAAAAAAAATAAAAGGAAAGTAAAGGATCAAAGAAGCCTGCTAGGTTATGCGGGTACTTGCATTATTTGACGTCATCTTATATTCCGTCTCGTCAATGGGTTTACTGTAACGCAGAGACAACTCTGCTTCATAATAAGGTACTAAAGTGTACACGCTGTCGAAACAAGTCACAAGTGTGGAAGCAGCAGAGGCGTTACAAAAAAAGAACAGTGAATAACCGAAGAAACCTACTAGGTTATAAGGGTGCTTTCATTTTTTGCGTGTCTTCTTATATTCTGCCTCGTCTGTGGGTGAATTGTAAGCAAGACATAACTCTGCTTCATTCTAAGACATCGATGGGTATACGCTGTTTAAACAAGTGACAAGTCTGCAAGCAGCCAAGAAGTGATAGAAAACGGCAGCATCTCCACCCCGAAGTAATGACCAGGGCGCCCATTATAGGGAATCGAATTGGCATCCAAGGTGCGCCCCGTGTTACATCCTATTGCGCCCCGACAGTCATTCGATTTGAACCAGGAGTTGCACCTTCATTATTCTTTAAAGAAACTGCAACTAACGGCTCAAATCAAATTTAGGTTTATTTTTGCTTGATGGTGGTGCGCTCACGAATGGTCGCTGATGGACCTAGGGAGGCCCTGTGGTATTCTGCACCGATAAAGGCGAGGGAGTAGCCGTTTGACTTCCGGGTACTACATCATGGTCGCAGCCCAATGAGTAAGACGGCTCAAACTAAATCTGTCTGGTCTACCAGACACAGGCTCGAATCCGGCCGGTGACAGCGTAATATTTTGTTATCGTATCTTCTCTGAACATGGACGCGGACGCACATTGGGCGCTCCTAATCATAAGGTACTCCTTCCCTCAAATAGTTGTTTCATTAAGTAAAGAAGAATTTTGAAGCCTGCAGTGAATAATCTAGATGCGTGACGCGAAGCTTTCAAACATATTGTATCTCAAGCTTTGCACTGAGAGTTTACTGGGCTTTAGTATACTTCAAAATACCATTAAAAAATTGGACATTTCTGCCACCTACAGTGTGGAGTTAAGGTAAGAAAGTTTTTTTATTTGTTGAAAACCTGTATATCCGAAAAGCAAAAACATGTAAAAACGAAAAGTAGCTAATGGTGGTTCTTTTTCCGTTAACCAAAATAAGCAATTAGCTTATATTTAGCACAAATTCCAAGGAAAACAACGCTCTCCATTTATGGCAGTGGCGTTGTTTGCATGAAATGAACAGAACGTGAAAATTCAAGCGGAATAATTTTTTTGGTTTCTTTGGGGAAAAGATCACATTTAAGGTGCTACCCTAGACGTCATACGGTATCAATTTTAAAAGGGAAGAAAAGACTATGTTTAGGCGAGCATTTATGCGAAGTATGAATAAGAAATTATAGGCTGGGAGGGGTGAGGATTCAGGAAGCTACGTATAATAACTAGCGAAAGCAGTTATAGGAACGAGGAAAGTTTCTGTACGAAATATATTCGGTGGAACGAATAGGCTCAACATCCGTTGCGCCATTTCTTTTATAACTAAGCTTTCGACGTCTACCACCCAACGATTCCTTCGTGGCGTGCTGAACAAGAAACTACTAACCCGGCTGGGAAGAGGGAGGGCGGTTGTTACTCACTTAGCTGAGTATAGATGGCGTGGCGAATCGTTCCCCACCGTTTCCCGCGCACTTCCCACACCATCGGGCGCGGCAGCGCGGCGGCGCGGGGGATTTATCATCTGCTTTAGCGGCGGTTAATTCGCGCCTGTTTTGACTCAGCTTCGCATCCATTGCGCGCTTCCTTTGCACGACTTGACTAACTTGTTCGACTTGTTCGGTTAACGGTTAACTTGTACGATTAACTTGTTCGACTTGTTCGGCCAACTTGTTCGGTTAACCCGAACCCGGTGGAAGTGTGTGATCGTACGGCAGAGGTAAGTTAAGAATTGTTCTGCAGGGAGGGACAAAATGTAGAGACAACATACAGGCATCTGGCCGCTAGAGAAACTCTTTTGCGCACTGCTTGCTAGGAATGGTCTCTCTTTTCTTTATTGGTAAACACCGAATCGCTTGTGGTTGAAGAGGAATTAAAAAATGCGAAAGGAGCAACTGGTTCTGATAAACAGCAATTATAAAAGTTTCCTCACCTTCCGGGCCATTGTCAAACATGCGGTGCAAACTAGGTTAATTGGTATAAATGGTAATCACTAAGCTCACATGCCAAAGTGTTTCTGTGTATGCGCCTGTGTCGCGCGGTGGTGTAGCCCCGACCAAGCGCATCAGAATGGCTAGCTTCTGCTGTCTCAATCTTCGAAAGATGCCCTTCTTGTTTTCCTTCTGCTGACGCACGGCATGGCTACAGAGACGGTGTATGTCGCTCGAGCCCGGCCGTGGCCGATGCTGTTGCTTACGTGACAACTTTAGCTTGAATTCTATGTAGCAGCTGGCTGAATCACTGCTTTCAGTTTATGTAGAGCATCCTGTGTGAGTTCAAGTGACGTTGCATCCGCAATCGCTGCGGTTTTTGCTTAAAGCTTAACTTTCTAATCTCCTTCACAGCGTTGATTGGAGACAATTTTTGCATTATACCTTCCTAACAGTTATACATCCGACAGATTCGAGCTGAACGCCAAAAAATGTGTAATATTGAATTGCGTGCTGCTCTCAGTAAATTTGTTTGCCTACACAAAGTTCCTCTGTATAAAAATTGGAAGTCTCGTTTATTTTGAAGGAAATATTTCTAATTTCCTGCAACACAAGTTTTAAGTTTTTTTTGTACAGAATATACTGCGAACTCTCTCATATAACCGATATTGATAGAGTAGGCGAGAACGATTTAGGTCCGCGTAATTTGCGAGCGCCAAGAAGGCACAAAAGAACAGCAACCGTTCTAACAAGTAGAGAAGATGATGATTGCCCGCGAGAAATGGTGAAATTTGATGATGATAAAGGCGCAAAATGTCGAAACGACAATCAGCTAAATGGGATGTTCGCCGGTTACGTTGCTAATCCTCTCGTGCTAAGAAGGCTTATTCCACGTCAACGTGGACACTAGCATCCCCCCACAGCTGAAGCGGCCAACCTGGCCATCACTGTCAGCTAAAGGAATCGCTGTGAAGGAAAGGCCTTATCCCGGTAAACATGCCCGCTCTCAGTTCCACGGCAACGACGGTTGGTGAAACCGGAAGTAGGCGTTACACTGTATTTGACGGAAAAAGTTCGCTCGCAGTTCCTTGAAAGGCAATAAATCGGGGCATGAGCTTCTCGCACGATCAAGGAACACGGAGAGGTGTGGCAAGTAAAACGTCTTCAAGA
The DNA here is from genome assembly GCF_048455015.1 of Haemaphysalis longicornis. Lineage (NCBI taxonomy): Eukaryota > Metazoa > Arthropoda > Arachnida > Ixodida > Ixodidae > Haemaphysalis > Haemaphysalis longicornis. The sequence continues at coordinate 141,681,998 of NW_027526335.1, read as the reverse complement.
GGTTTGAAAATGACAGACGCTGCATCTAGTCGTGGCAAACTGGCGGTTTCTTGAGAGACTGGTGTGTTCAAATAGGCAAAACTGCACTAGTCAGCCCGCCGAGAAACAAACTGGTCGGAACGATTCCCTGTTACAGAAATAGGTGCAAAGAGGAAAGGCGCGTCGAGTACAGAAGACGGAGAACCGATATATACGAAAAAAATGGGGATAATCCAGTGGTTTGTTGCTCAGCGGCATTCTAGAGGTAGGTAACAAAAGATAAAATGGTGTCACGAGTGGTGTGGCCAGGACAAATTTACAAGAAAAACATGTCCGAAGGGTCTGACATAAGGTTTCCGTAAGCCGTTTTTTTAGGGGTGGTAGCTCGCCGGAGTTCTATGAATAATTTTAGCGGCTCCAAGCACCGTGGAAAGTACAAAAGAAAAAAAAACGTTAGCCCGGGGTGGCTGTGAAGAAGTTGGGGGGGGGGTGGAGAAAGAAGGGGATAATGGTGCAGGAATATGGCTCGTAAAAAGAATTCTGCAACTTCCAAATCCCCGCCCGAGCGAATAGCAGCCGCTTCAGCGCTAAGCGTCTAGTGGTCCACTGCCGTGACAACTCACCGATGGCCGGCTGCAGTTCCAGAAAGAAGACCGTACAGGTCAATTACAATGATGTTGAAGAGAGCAGAATGATATGTAAGTGGTTCTATCATCCCTATTGGTGTGGAAATCAGTTATTTGCGGTGTGGCCATGGTTCCCACGATGCACGATATTTGGCGGCGCTGGTTGAGAGGCCAGACGAAAAAGAACAGCTTTTGATGCCGTCGTATGTCTTCTGGAAAGCAAGGTGACCAGCCGTTGTGTCATCTTGAAAAGTTCGCAAAATGTGTCGCCAAAGAGAGCGGGGAATGACGGTGAGCCACTTGTCGCCGGTAGGACGGTACTTGTATAGTAAAGGACCACAGCCTTCAAGAATCTAAACTGTTCAAGTTGGCGGTGTCAGCGACGGCTTGATAATGGAGCGAACCATCCAATAGATCAATCAGGTGGCGTCAGTACGTATCCAAGCGCTGGAGAGACCCGAGATCAGACCGGAGATCCAGGGTTGGCAATATCCACGACGCGAATTTGCGAGAGCTGCCCCAACTGAAGCAGACGCTAAGTAACTGTCCTTTGTGGAAAACAGTGGACAACGTGACAGAGCATTGGCGTAGCGTGTTTCTTACCGGTCTTGTATAGCACGGTAAATTTGTACTTGTGCAGGCAAAGTTACCAGCCTCAAAGGGGGTCCGGTTCGGTTTTTGAAATGACGTCCATACAAGTATAGCCGAAACTTTCGGATAGACCAAAGGACAGCGAGGCACAGCGGCTCGGTTACGGCAGTTTTTTTTTCGGCTGGTGTCAACGTGCAGTTGGCGTCAGCAACTGCTTGTTCCAAAGCAGAAGCAGTGCTTTGAAAAAGCACATCCCCAAGAGCATGGCCGCTGGCGTCGGTGGGGAGTATTATTGGGGTGTTTTTAGCAAAATGGCTGAGCAACGTAGAAGTTAGGGCCTGCTTGAGTGAAATAAACCCTGTATCGCATTCTTCCGACCACTTAAATGATGCATACAGCGAGAAGTTTATGCAACGATGAAGCAATTGTCGAAATGTTGCGATTGAAACGACGGAAGTACGGCGCCAATCCGAGGAAACTCTGAAAGGTTTCGGACGGAGACGTCGGTGAAAATATTATAACAGCCCTAGCTTTGAAGGAATCATAAGAAATCCCATCTTTGCACACAACATGACTTAATTTACTTGCGAACTTAAATTTGTTACTTTGAGTTGCAGGCCGGCATCACTGAGGCCAGTTAAAAATTTATCCAGCTGCTTCAGAAGTTCTCTAAACGTTGAAGGGAAGATATGAATGTCGTCGATGTACAACTGACATCTTTTCATTGCAGTGCATAAACAGCAAGACTGCAATGTCTATCATACGCTCGAAGGTGGCCAGAGCATTGCAAAGCCGAAACGGCATGACAATAAATTTTTCGAGTCCGTCGGCGTTGTGAAAGGGGTTTTCCCTTTATCGGGCTTGAGCATACGGAGCTATCAGTGCCTGAATCGAAGATCAACACTTGAGAAGTAATCAGCGCCTTGAAAGGTGTCTAAAGCATCGTCGATGCGAGGCATTGGGTGCAGATTGTTACGTGGGATTTTATTGAGTGCCCGATAATCCCGACAAAATCTCGTGGATCGGTGTTTTGTTTTAACTAGCACAACGGAGGATTACCAGGAACTCGGGGAGCGATAAGCAATGTTACTTTTCATCCTGTCTTCAGGGTGTTTTTGGTAATTTTAAACTTTTAAGGTGAAACGCGGTACAGAGTCGCCGAACAATGCAGGAATCATCTGTTTCAATACAATACGTGGCCGCTGAAGTATACACAAGAACCGGGGTCTGAGATTCGAATATTGTCTTGTGTTTGCCACCGAGGTCAACACCTGGTTTGTTTTGTCGACGCTAAGTTCGCCAGGAAGAGACTTCAGCTAGAGACCAGATGGATTATTAAAAGGTGAGAAAGAGCAGAGAGGAAGAACAGCTGCCGCGCCATCGCCGGGAATAGAAATAAACGTGTCGGGTTTAGGTAGTAGAATGGTCTCGGATATCCTATTGACTTCGGGGAGAATGGCGGAACCATGTAAAAACAGACAAGGAGCGCAGTTGTTAGCAGTCCTTTAACAAAGAAATTCCCGGTTGGTGCAATTAACACATCCCTTGCAACAGTGTTCTTTCAAGCCACGGAGATTAGGGTTTCTTCGCCTAGAAGCGGTAAAGTCGGAAGTAGTGGTCAAACGTATGCCTGGCTCGTTAGTGACACTAGCTAGGTTCGTTTCGGTGATCGCTATCACAGGTTTTCTACACCAGGTAATAGCAGATGGGAATAGCAAAAAGTCAACCCCTAAAACGATTAGATAAGGGCACGGAGAGATTATCGCAAAATGAATGTGATGACGAATGCCGTTGATGAGCACATGCGCTGTACACTGTCCTGAAAAGTATATCATAGCCGACTTCGCACGCTCATAGCACGGCCAGAGTAACGAGTTAATAATTTGCATATTCGACTCCACACTGTTTTGTTATTTATATATAGGCAGGGTGCCGGTGTCTGAAGGTGCTTCGGCGATAACTCCCTCAAATGTAATAGTGAATATATTTCATGCCCCGTAAGGGGGACTTGCGCTGTTCCTTTATGGCGCAGTTTCTCCCCAAGGAACTGCCGCATCTACTTTTCCACATGGTTATCACCAAGGTTATCACCAAGGCTGGGCACAAAGAGGACGTAGAGTGACAGTGGGGTGCTGGGGAGCGACGTTGAGCCGGGCGCGGGTCTTGCGGAAAGTTCGGTAGCAGCACGAGACGGCGAAGGTTGCGCGAAGGTGGAAAGTAGACGCGCTGACGAGGCGCTTAGCCAAAGTAGGTGTCGCGCTCGAATGGTGCGTAACTTTGGCGCTCGCGTAGGTGGCTTCGTGAGCAAAAACTGTAAATGTATTCTTGTATTCCACAATAGTAACACACTGGTCAGTACTCGTTCGACGCCTTGCTCACCACGACGGAAAGGAATGCGGATAAGGCACAGGTGCAGAAATAGCGCCCAAATGGCCATGATCTGTCAAAGGAGTGATTTGCTCCAAAGGACGTGTTGGTCTTGCAACAGCTTGAGACTAGGGCAGGACGGGCAGCGGAGCATGACTACCAGGATGTTGAATGTCGGCCATACACGGCAGCTCCTCCTTGATCAAGTCGCGCAGGCCATGGGTGTGGACATGGGTGTTTTGCGGGCACGTTGCAATACCCTTCTATAGCTCCTCGCGCATGATATTCCTGATAAACGTACGCGGATCTTAACACAAAAGGAAGCCGGTAGGCAAACAATCTCGTTGATTGTATTTCGACTGCAGGCGGTCCAGGCGCTGCGAGATCATGCGTACGTTAACAAGCGTGGTTGGGTTCTGTACCGCGAGAGCGTTAAAAGCAAAACAGGACATTCTCTTCATAATGTGCTGTATTTTGTCGGTTACCGACATGTCCATCCCAGCTCGAGCAAAGCGCGATGACATCTGCCGTCTACGAATAATAGACGTCATCCGGCTGCGGCACCCGGGTCGTGAGTTTGGTTTATGGCTCCATCATACAGAGTCAACAACTTGCGAAAAATTTTACGCAGCTCTCCTACAAATTGGATCCAATCAGACATGGCTGCTTCATGGTTGAGAAACCAGGTTTTTGTCACTTTAGTCACAGAAAACAAAAAGTTCTGCTGTTTGAATGTAGCGTCTCAAGGTTAAAAATGCTTACTCTTACGCGGTTTATCTGATCAAGCCAATCTTCAACATCGTCAGCGCAGAGGCCAAGGAAAACTGAGGATTGTGCTGACGGCAGGTTACACTAATGGCAGGCTGGACCACGCCCGCAGCGTTAGTGCCGGGGAGGCTGCTCCTGTGGTGTATGGAACTGGTCGGAATTATAACAGTCGACTTGATCGCAGCTCCAGTGGTGCGACAGCGAGATGTAGACGGTGGGCTTGAAGCCACCCTTTCGAATATACAAGATGGGGCAAGGATGCTTCAGGTCCGCTTGATTTGCGAGTACTGAGCACACCCACAAAAGAACAGCAACCATTCCAGCCAGCGGAGATGATGGTGATCGCGGTGAAAACAAATTGGCTCCAATTCTAGCTGTGAAGGTGGTTAGAAAGCAACGTTTTAAAATAGACCCACAAGGATTGCCCATGAATTTACACATGTGGCTCTACTAAGAGTGAAACCGATGATTCTTTAAGCAGTTTCCTAGAATTCGCCCGGGTGGTGTCCCGAAAGCTGCAGCGGCGGCCATGACCATTCTCGAGTGGCGCACACCGCCGTTGTAGCCCTGCCGTGCGTCAACAGAAAGATGATAGAGAGGAGCATCTTTTGATGGGTCACACAGGGGAACCTTGCTATTCTGATGTGCTAGCTTGAGGGTACACCGCTGCGAGACACGGACGCAGACGACGAAACAATTTGGGGTAAGAGCTTAGTGATTCGTATTTAAACAGATTTGAACTAGTTATTTTAGTACGTTTAGAATGGCAAGTAAGCTGAAGGAACTTTTAATATCACTATTTTTCTGAACCAGTTGCTCTTGTTGTCTTTTTAATATCTCTTAAATTCCAACCGAATCGGCATTCTTTGATTTAGAAAACAGAGTGCATTCGTGGCAAGCATTGTGCGAGAGGTGGCATTCCTAAAGCAGGCAGATAAATGTAAGTAGAGTCTACAGATTGTTTTACCACCGGGAAAAAAAATCCTTAAAGCATCGCTGCACTACGACCGCCTAATTCCGCCGGGTCCGGGTTAACGAGGATGTGCTGTCGAATAGGTTAATCAAACTGTGAATAGGAAGCGCGCAATGGAATCAAAGCTGTGCCCAGACAGGCCCAAAACAACTGTCGCTAAAGCAGAAGACAAAGTCGCCTGCCCTTCCGTCGCGCCCACTGGTGGGAGCAGCGCGCGGGCAATAGGTAAACATTCACCGCGCCATTTACACAGGACTCCGTCAGTGAAACCCACCCTCCCTCTCTTTAGCTGCTTTGGGAGTTCCTTGTCCCGCCCGCTGCGAAGTAATCGTCGGATGGTAGAGCAGGAAAGCTTTGCTTTAAAAAAATTCTAATTCCTTCACTGCGCAGCCTTCGTCCTGGCCAAACCTAAAATGGCCTATTTTAAAGCACCTGAACTTGTATCTATTGTGCATCGGTTTCTGTGGACAGGGTGTGCGTTATTTTTGTAAGTAACTCTGTTAGGGAGTAGAATGAGCATGTTTCCCGCATCTTTCTCAAACTTCCGCCACTGGTCAGCGATCGTGTTGCTTTTTGTCTTTTTGCGGATAACTTGGTTTATTTTATCATTACGTGTTCTCACGAAGTCATCAAGCGATTGATATATTCGCGCTTACGAAACACCCCGCTGAGAAAATAATTTACGCGTTTGTCAAAGAGTACACCTGCAAACGTTTTCTAATCGACACCTGCCCATGCATAAATCCGAATAGGAGGGTGAATGGTAGGGTACATAAGGGATTTGGCCCTTCGTCGGAAACATGCGCGCTTATAACTTTTCCACAAATTTTACAGCCACACACCATTATATGACAGTTTTATTGAACCCCACTGTTGCATCTTTCCAAGACGTAATTATCCTTACAAAGTTATGTGGCGGCTATGTCGCACACTTCGTTTCGTCCAGTCGTTTGTCCCGGGTATAATTGTTGAGTGGAACAGTTTGCCCACACAAAATGCCACCGAGAAAAACTCAGCTAAGTTTTTAGAGCTCATGCACAGTACAGCGGCTAACTAATTTGTTGTGCTTTTGTTGTCTTGTTTTTGTTTTCTTTTTTTTTAGTTATGGTATAACGCCACGGAATTGCTGCCTGTATTCGCTGTTTGCGTTTTCTTGGTATTGTCAGGTTGCACTGTACCTTGTTGTTCTGCTGTTTTCTTATTTGTTGTTGTTTTCACACCATGTTGTATTGCCCCACCCCTATCTAATACCCTCATCTCGACGGCCACAATAAATAACTAAATTATGTAGTGGTTTTTTGGAAAGTCTGGTACGCTGGAAAAGGCTCAAAGTGGTAAAATTTGTTTTGTATAGGCTGTTTTGTTGTGCCTTTTATTCCTTACATCCTGTCCTTGTCGCCGTGGTTTTCTTCCCTATCGAGAAATCTTCACATTATCATCATCAGCAGCAGCATGTTCACGTGCACTGCAGAACGGTCCACTCCAGTCCACTGTATGATAATGCAGTTCACTGCATAATGATACTCACAGCTTAGCACTGAGTATTTCATACCGTAGTCGTGTTATTATATGCGAAGCATCTCATGGTCGGAGTTATGTCCCTCCCTTGTCGTTGTTCCGCCGTCCACACCCCGACTGCGCATGTTCGGCTTTCTGAACGCCCGGTGGTGTCTTACCATGTAATGGCTCCAGGGGCGACAGTGTTGCCGGTATCTTCCTAGGGCCGGCACGAGACGAGCACGCATCCCCTTTAAGGGCTCCTGCAGCGACAGTCTTGCCGGTGTTTTCCTGGGCCGACACGAGACCAGCACGCTTCACGCGTACACGGAACCTAGACGTGACTCAGTTAAAGCCGCTTCTGCGACTGTTCAATCGGGTCTGGCGGACTGGTGTCCTCCCGCCACCCTGTCTCGTTGGGCTCATCCCGCCAATTCGTAAGGTTGGCAAGCCCCCGACGGAGCCAGAGTCCTACCGTCCCGTGTCCCTGACGTCGGCTGCGGGGAAGGTCATGGACAGTGCAGGCCTGGCCCGTCTCGAGTGGATTGCGGACCACAGCGGCGTCTACCGAATGCAGCAAAGCGGCTTCAGGCGGCACCGCTGCACGGCTGACTCCCTGGAGGACGTCATCTCCATGCTGGAACAGGCCGCCATGACAAGGAGGTGGCCTTCCTGCTCCTGCTGGACATGCGGTCGGCATTCGACACGGTTGCCCACGGGGCCATCCTGGAGGCCCTGGACGGCATGGGCGTTGTGGGGCGCCTAGGAGGCTACATCCGGGCGTTGCTGCGTGACCGGACTCTGCGTGTGAAGATAGGCCGGCGACCAGCAGTCCTCGAGACGTCCGCTCAGGGGGTGCCCCAGGGAAGCGTGCTGAGCCCGTTTCTTTTCAACTTGGTGCTGGCTCCTCTATCCGACAGCACCCTGCAGGCTTGCGACACCCAGTAGAAGTGGCGGTGTATGCTGACGACGTGGCACTCTGGACCCATGGCCCCACCAAAGACTGCCACATCGTCAAGGCGTGCCTCCAGGAGGGTCTGGGCGCAGTTGCAGTCTTCCTCGACAGACGTGGCCTGCAGCTCTCGGAGGCAAAAACGCAGGCCCTTATGCTGCACCCGGGAGGATACAGGGATCGATGGGCAACACCGCCCATCACACTCAACGGGCGACCTCTTCCCTGGAGGCTGACCGTGAAGTACCAGGGGCTGCTCATTGACTGCCGGCTCACATGGCTGCCAGCTGTCAAGGCCCTCCGGGCACGCAGCGCACAGGTGCTCCAAGGTGTGCGGCAGCTTCTGTCACGAGGCAATGGCTGCTCACACCAAGTGGCGCAGCGCGTGTTCCACGGCATGGCCTCCGCAGTTGTGCTGTTCGCGCTTCCACTAGCCTATCTGGGACCACGACGCTGCCAGGAGCTGGAGATCGACCAACGCCGTGACATCCGCCTCTGCCTGGGCCTCCCCTCCACGTCGCCGGTTGCGGGAACTTACACCATGGCGGGCACCTGGCCCATCGAAATGCGGGCCTTGCAGACGGGGCTGCGGCACATCCAGCGTCTGCTGGCCGTACGTGACGGGGCTCCGCTCCTGCAGAGGTTCCGTAGCCGGCCCAACTCGCACATGGGAGCGCTGCTCACTATCTTCGAGGAGGGTATCGAGGTTCCGAACCCACCTTGTCTAGAGCCGCCACAACCAGACACCAGAGAGGCCCTGCATATCACCATGACCCTCCGCGACGTCCGCAACAAGCGGACCACACCACCCCATGCCATCCGCCAAGAGGCGGCCGTCCTGCTGCAGGACGAGCAGAGCAGCTACCTGCATCTTTTCACGGACGGCTCCGTCAAGCAAAGCACGTGCGAGGGGGCGGCTGCATGCGTGGTGCCTGAGCTGGGAGCCAGCCGGAGCTGCCGCCTGCCGTTCCCCAATTCCTTCACACGGGCGGAGCTAGCAGCGCTGCACCTGGCCGCCCACCTCCTCCTCGAGAGAGGGCCCCATAACCACCCCGCGCGGTCATCCTCACGGATTCCATGACTGCCCTGCTGCGGCTGCACGCGGCCGATCAACCCACCAACAGCAGCGGCTACCCGGAGCGCTCCCTTGCAACCAAGCTGCGCACGGTGGCCTCCCGAGGCTGCGACCTGCGGCTCAACTGGCTGCCGGGCCACAGTGGCATTAGGGGCAACGAAGACGCCGACGCCCGCACCAGGGAGACCCACTAGGAGGGCACCCCAGTCTCCCAAGACGTCACCGCGTTCGATGAGGCCCGCACTGCCCTGGCCCGCATGGTGCAGACGATGCACCCCGACCATCGGGTCGTGAGCGGCCTGGAGCCCAGACCGTTGTCCGCACGCTTCAGTAGGGACGTCCGCTGCGTGCTTCTCCGCATGCGGCTCAACTGCTGCAATGTGGCGGAGCGTCTGCACCGACACGGGCGCAAGGACTCCCCTACATGTGCGAACTGTTCCGAACTGGAGACGCTCGAACACCTACTCTGCTTCTGCCCGGACCACGCAGGCCCGAGAGCAGAGCTCCACCGAGCGCTCCAGCGTCGAGGCCTTCCCAGCGCCGACATGGAGGACCTTCTGTTCCCGAAAGGACCTGCGGCAACCCAACGGGAAGTCTTCACTTAACTGCTTCGTTTCCTGCAGACGACCGGCCTTACGCAGCGGCTGTAGCCCGGAATGCAGTGGTTGAGTGGTGTGCCCGGACTGACAGCTTTCTAGGACTGACAGCTCTCTTTTTATACCTTTCTCTCTCTCTCTCTCTATCTTTCTCTCTTTCTACTTTATCCTACCACTCTCCCTCTACTTCCCTTCCCCTGCACTGGGTTGTATGCAGGTGAGCTCTCTGCCGAGCTCAAAATATCCCCAGTGAATTTCCTTTCATTTTCCCATCGCAAACCACAACCCCACCCTCTCGTCGTAGGCAGCGGCGTGCGTCGGCGTGTCTCGGCGGGCCGTGATTACAAGCAGCCCACAACCATCTGGGGAACTTCAGGGTTCATCCACTACAACAGCCCTTGACTTTAAATTTCACAGAACTTAAGGCGGTCATAATCAAAGCGGAACGCCAACCACAGCTGGACGTCACCTACGTTGAATATGATGATGGTAATGCTTAAATAAAGACAAACTCATACCGCATACAACGTCTCTCTCTCTCTATATGGCCTCTCCACTCTAACACCCCCTCTCCAATATAATTACACCATCTATCCTTAGGGGAACCCTCAGTAGTATGCGAAACAGCCAAGAGGTCAACGTAACTTCCCATTTTGTAGTTCCGGTAAGTGAAAAGTGTAGCACTTACCATGGAAACTTAACGTGCCTCAACCTAACGCAAACGACGAAGTGAAAACTAATGGGCACTTGAATTGACTCCATGGCTGCTTTGCATACCCATCACAGATCCCCCGGAAAGATGGTGTATTTTTTTGGCCTTCCCCTTCTTCTAGACCTATCTCTTGTCCACCTCTTGTCCATCAATTGTCCACCGGTTCTCGGTTCGTCTCACTACATAATAAGCCCAGGTCCATTTCTTTTTCTGTATTTCAACTAGATAACTTCTACTCGAGTTTGTTATTTGTTCCAGGTAGCTCGTTTCTGTTACCTGAGTGGTATTCCTAACACTATTCGTTCTATGGGCCGTTGAGCAGACATAATTTTGCTTTGTAGTTCTTTAGTAAGGCACAGAAGGGCCACCTCTCATTGTTTTAACCAGTAGTATGCAATGGTTGTAGGTTTTTTTATTGACTGGCAGATTTACCTTGCTCTTCAATATTTTGGTGTGCTTGCCGTGTGCTGCCCAGTCCCTGCCTATTCTGCACCGTTTTTCTCTGTAGTGTTTGGGCCAGCACTAAACATCTGTGAAACCTTGGCATATTCTGCTACATGTTCTGGCGTGTCTTTTTCTTAGTTTAACTAAATTTGAAACACGGTCTTGGCAGGCTTAATCTCTGTTAGTATATATTGGTGCATGTTTTTTTATCCGACGGCCATGATTTTTTATTATAGTTCCTCAAACATTGTTTGCGCATTTTGTGCAGTCAAACTCATCAAGGCTATGTCTTATGCAAACCTCAAAAGCCTCAAGTATTCCACGTTTGCTCTTAATCCTATGTTCTTCTAGTGAAGTTGCTGAATACCAACCTTTGAGATACTGGGAATGGTTTGGGAGCAATGGTGTCTCCATTTCTTCCTAGCAGTCGGCTCGGAAAATTCTCGCCTTGTTTGTGAAGGGTTGTTTTGGTCGTTTATGTTTCCTCCTTTCCATGGTGTTTTAGTGTTTTAATGCCACTTAAAGGGGTTTAGTTTAATATACCGATTTTGTAAACCTTGTTTGACGACAGTTGAATCCGATCAACCGTAGTTGACACTTTCATGCTGTTGCATTTGAAAATTGGTTACTTCGATTTCTGAGTTTTCCGGTTCGTCCTGTTCAGTTGCTGCTTCCACAGCAGCTCCTGATTTATGAAGTGCCAATTTCAGGTGGTTATTTAGCGCGTCTACACTGACCTCCATTTGCTAGTTCAAAAGAGAGAGTTTATTTTGGTGAGATATTTTAAACTCTTCCACTCTGGCTCTCACTAATTTCAAGTGAGGATTTTTGTTTTCACATGCTTTGTTGCTTCTAATCTAAGAATCATCCCTAGCTTATATGTCACCATCCTGTGATTGCTGCTCCGAATCTTACTGTCACTTCTTCGTCTCGGACAATGCTCAGCCTGTCAGTGATAATAAAGTAAATTTTGTATTTTTTGTACCATCCGGACTTTTACATGCATATTTTGTTATACCTTTGTTTGTATATGAACGCGTTCGCTAACTTCTTGTTATTTCTCTCAGGAAATCCCACCAGTGTATCACCTGGGCTTTTGCGATTGTCTGCTTCTAAGTTTCCCACTGTTCTTAAATCCTTTTGCTTTTTACCCACCTTCCCGTTAAAGTCTCCCATGACTATTTTGAACAGCGCTGTTGTCTTCTTCATAGAAGCTATCTAGGGCACCATCATCATACCTGGCTGTTGGCCAATATTCTTGCAGTATGTTTAACCTGCATTGCTTGGGAAGTTTGCTCACGACAGCGCGACTGTCTTGCTAATGCTGAAAAGTTGTTCCAATTTTCTGATATTTTTCTGTGCATAAAAAAATCTCACGTTCTTTTCTCAGGGTTCACTGCATCACCAATTATGCCCGCTAGTGAGCTCCATAAAGACCTTTTCTCTACATAGAACTTCTCTGAACCTCATATTATCCCGCATAATGCCAAAGAGGTTCTCAGTAATTCGCTAAGCTTCCCTCACTTGACAAAATGTGTGCGTTGGACTTTGCCATAACCAAGTTTCAAGACCCCGTGTCCGTACCGGGAGATTCTTAGCACCCCCTTCTGTATCGCTCTTCTGACAGCCGCCATGTACAGGTACTCTACATATGTTTGGGGCTCAGGTTCAATCTATCGGTTTATTAGTCAAGGGAGGTTGCGCCCGTCTACTCCACCATGGTGCCCAGATCCTGTTCTGGCAAAGAAGTACTCTGTGTATGTAAGACTTCCCGACGTGGTTAAACCCATCTAGTGTAGTCCTCTAAATAGCCGGGATGGTGGATACTACCGTTTTGGGCAGCACTCCATGGCTTCTTAGGTTGGGCGCACATAGCTAGAAGAAAAATAGCGAGGGACAGAGAGAGGCGTTTCTCGCCAAAGACGTTGTTGCGTGCGCTTGTAGTGATACTGAATAAGGGTTTGTAGCTTTTGCTTTTTTACACGTGCTGTTCTGAAGAAGTAAGCTGACGTAAGAAGTAAGAAGTTAGAAGCTCATTGATAATATTCACTGACGTCTGGCCTTTCGAAAGTTAGGATACTGCTATGCGCAAGTATATAGCTTCTAAAAATGGCTAGTTTGAATGTAAGCTGGCTCAAGAGGTAATCTGAAGCTCAGCCCGCACAGCTCCCTAAAGCGTGCCCGCGTGAATATATGGTTTTGGAACGGACGCCGAATGCCTATATTTCGGAATTTGGCTCAAACGTAACCAACATTGGGTCTACCGAGCTGATTTACCTTGTCAAACTACCAGAACAGGAACGCGATAACGTGAGTATGGCCTTTAAAGAATAACCTTGTCAGGAAGTTAGCAAGGCTTGTTTTGCTTGATTGTGACACAGCTTGCGTGGTCGCACCGGTGACGAAGAAAAGAGCATATATAACTGCGAAGCTGTTGGGGCTGCAAAGTTCAACTTTGGTACAAAGATAGTCGAGAAAATTTTAAAACAGCCGTGCGAAAAAAAAAACACACATGGCAGAAGCCCTGACAAGAATGTGAAAACCCGAGAAGCTCTGTAGAAACCAGTGCGCAATGAACACGAGGTTTATTTTGTTACGGTGACGGTTTGATTACATTGCTCCTTTTGGTTGTAACGTTACTACGAATACACCTAGTTGCTCCATAAGGAACAACTACCGGAGGGGCCGACGTTCACACAGTTAAAAACGAATACCATCCCATATAGTTCGTAACCTCTGTATCATTTTCATTATTAGAAAAACCCTACAAGCAATGCAGCGGAAGAAACAAATCCTGGCTTTTTATGTAGCTCGTATGCTTTCTTGTACAGTCTTGTTATTGTTTAATGAAAAGTCCAGTTTTTATGTACATTATGGTTCCAGTTTTTACGAAAAGTAAAATGTAATGTTCTCAGTAGCACCTTCTAGAAGGAAACCAGGGTTAAAAATAACTGAGGAAATTTCAGCCAGCCAGAAAAATAAAAGGCAGATCAACACAAGCAACAGCCCAGAGATTGGGCAGAAAAGACCGGGCAATTGTAAAGCACCCGAGTAGCACACGTTTCTGTTCTCCCTCATAAAAAAACAAGTAAATGAGCTAATTCGTGTTTAACAAAGGTCTTTCGAGTTCGTAACAGTTCCGGCACCCCTCCCTCTACCCATTCCATAGCTGAGGACGACTCAACCCTAATGTCCAGAGAGACGTTAATACTGGTGGGTATGGAGGAAGGTAAAGATACGATAAACTCGATTAGTGAAAGCCGATTTTAGATGACCTAAAATAAGTAAAAAGGGAGTATTCACTGACCAAAAACAGCGTAATCTCTGACAACAACTTTGAACTTGACCTCCTCTTCGTCCCTAGGCTCACTTGAATTACCAGCTACGGAGTCCCCCTAGTTCGGGTCGCAGAAGCTGCAAAATATCCGCACAAAGTTTGCAAAGCAGGTGCGACAATTTCCCATGCGAACGTTTACCCATGCGAAATATTGGGCCATTTTAGCTCCTCGCCCATCTTCTTTAGACGTGGTAGATCCCAGCAGAACATGAGTGAGTCCCTTTGTATTAGCTAAGACACCAGATCCTACCCACCTTCGGAAATAACCATAAATACATTGTATATATCGTGCGTTTCAAGTCACATTAATGTTAGCTTTGTTTTTTGTTTTGTGGTGGTAGTTTTTGTGGTAATTTTTGGTGGTAATTTTTTTCCGACCGTTTTTTTCGCGCTGTTTACAGCTAGGCATCAACATAACAACAAAGGGGTGGAAAGATTTCGATTGGCCGAAACCCCTATACAATGGCTGCACTCTTCGAGCCTTCTTTTTTTCAGGCGAAAAACCGTGAGTGGGCAGTCCTACCAATCTTACTCGTTGTCATCATGTGCATTGTCTTGCCCTATCTATTACTAATTTGGAAAAACCCTGACTACCTAACCTCCTCAGTCACCGGGTACCATTTGGGTACCGCTGTATCAAAGGCTACAGCTGGGCATGGGTAAACGTTCGCGCGTTCAAATTCGTCGTGCCGCAAGGGGCAGACTTGCTTTCACTAGATCCTAACAGACTGCGCCATATTGTCAGTTGTCTTCGAGGAGACACTAAAAAAATCCGTAACATCTGAAATGAAGTGCCGTTCCCAATTTTTTGGTGAGAAGTGCAGTCAGGTGCGTGAAATTTGATCTTTTTCTATTCTTGCAGACCCGCAACTGCTTCCTTGCGTTTCACACAAATTGAGAGACACAGTGAAAAAATAGGCGCCATAAAATTTTGATTGTATTGTTTTTTCCTAACTAATTTGTATTTGTTTCTATCGGCCCAGACCCAGAGTACCCAAGTGGGTACTATAAAATTTTGATATATTTTTTGAATTTTCCGCGTGTGTAAGGTGTTGGTGTTTCTAGTTTCTCGGTATCTTTTATAGGCAAGTCGCCAATTAAAACAGTGTCCCACAAGATCGTTTTATTCGTGCATAATTCGGACTGAGTAGATTAAACACAAATTATATTTGCGTGAGTGTTGCTAATATTTTCGAAATATTTTAACAAAACCTTGGTATTTCCTCTCCATGACGACATTGTCCAGATCTATTGGTATACATCCGTCAGTTTGGCTACCACAATGCTTTCTGTGAGTGTTTATGATGTTGCAGCGGTTTCATTGATCAGAGAATATATTCAAGCAACTACTCAGCACAATGTGATTTTCAGAGAAGACGAGTGCTAAAATGTTTCTTACGGCAAAATTACCACACAGCTTAAACATATGGTAACAACAAGAATACCGCCATAAACATGCCGAAGCATCTAAGCAATTAAAATAACCATATCAGTCTCCCCAATTTCAAGGATTTCCGGCAATTCAACAAATTGGGTTTCTCCCTGAGCCTCTGAAGTAGAATATTATAATTTTCACACTGTATGCTGGTTTTTAGTGCTGCATCCGCCGAAATAAGTTTTAAGGCGATTATTTTGTGCCAAGTTGGTACTCTTGAGTATTTTTAATTGAAGGGAGTCTGTTTCGCCTCTAGATAATTTGTGAGTAGTTGTACTTTCTCTTAAGGATTTTTGATTTATCACTGCTCACTGGTGGACGGGGGAGTGCTTGTAGCAGAACCGAATGTCTAGATTGTTATTTATGCGCCATGGTTCACATATTTATACAAGTGTAAAGGAAAGTATAGTTTCCTGCGTTTTTACTAGACCAACTTGGATTCCAGCTTTCTAACTGTGGAAGAAGGAACCCGAACATCTCAGCAATGGGTATTGGTTTGTGGGGTCTGCTTTTTGATAATGCATAAAAAACGAATGCACGATGCTTATTGCAATTGGCATCTAGAGTATACAAACATGTTTTACCTGGTTGATTTGGCTGCAACTGTTAAACAAAAGAAAATTCTTTAAAAAATAAATTCTATGGCGTTCATAAGAAAGAGGGAGGTTTTTGTTAGCTTTTGGCAATCAAACGGGCCTTTATTAAGTCACTTTTCTACAGGGCGGACCACATTACCTCAGCGATACTTGTTTAATGCTGGTTTCGTGGCTTTGTGGAGGCCGAGTGAGACACCTGTCACTATGTGTGTTTTAAAGAGAACCTACACAATCGGGTGTATGAAAATTGGTGAGAACTAACCACTGAGGGCGCAAAGAGTAGGGATTTTTGCCGGATTGAATATTGGATCCAGCGGACGTATGATAGGGATGGAGGAGATCTGCGTTCTGCACAACATCTTTTACGTTTTTTACAACAAAGCCTACTTGTTATTTACAACACATCTCTAATATGCTTTTGGCATTTTTTGGCGCAACATTTGCCCTCAAGCACAAAACATTATTACACCACTTACTCAAAATAGTTATACAGTCTCAAAATATTTAAACAGTCGCTCAAGGCACTAGCGAACGTCACAACTGTTGTCAATGGCATTAAACATTCATTGTTCAAAGCAAAGAATGTTATAGATTTCAGAATTGATAATCTTCTGCACTGTTGGTAAATTAATCGTTTTCACAATAATGTTAGCACCCAATTTCAGCACCCTTTTCATGATTGTGTATTCTACTTATCATGGATAGGAATCAACTCTAAGTTAACCGACGACTGGTTTAGTGGAATCAACTGCACCCACGTCGCCGAATGCCCAACGCACTAGCGCTACAATTCTGTGTTGGTGATTACCAGAGCATGCACCTCATGTAGGACGTGCGTACCTAAGAAATTATGCAAGAGATTTTTATGTTCTTAGCAGTTTGGTGACCTATAATATGACCCCAAATACAGTTTTTAGCGTCAGCTGTGCTTATACACACGGTCTCAAATAATGTATGTATTTTTATCTTTTATTTTACAGGACTGCCGGAATAAGAGTTGTATATAGCAAGAAATATTCTGTCAACCCTTATATATGGGATGGAAAATTCTCTATTAATTTCCATGTTAATAGCTTTTATACCAGCACATACGGACCAAAAGATGGTATTAATGTGGGAAAGAACACGTACTTTTCTTTAGGAGCTACCATTCAAGGCGCATCTTTCGGTGTAAGTAAGCTTTCAATAATGAGATACACACAGCTTTGGGGGACACTGTAAAAAGTATCGTGCTTCCGCTGTTTATGGGGATTACAAGAGTGGGTAACACACGATCTAATCGAGTCCGATGGAATGCATCGGTGCTCTGAATAATCGTTGCCAAATATTTTGCTTATATTTTGTGGAAAATGGTCGTAGCCTGTAGGCAAATATTATATACTTTTTTAAAACAGACCTCGTCAGCAGACCATAAACGAATGCATAAAAGCACCAACAAGGCAATACAATGAATGGCGGGGTACCTTTTAAAGCCCTATGTCAATCAGTCGATGAATAAGACAGGAGGTGCAAAGGGCAACACACCTGACCATACCACCGAGTTCAATTTCAACTAGTTTCATAATAGAACTGCCGATACCTACTTTTTGCAGAATGGCTGGCAGCAAAAAAGAGCTCGCACAGAACTTGAAACGCACCAGTATTCTTCAAAACTTCTGTTGGCGAGCAAGTGTAAAGGTGGGATGCAAAAGCACCGTGATGCCCTCTGTACTCCTCGAAGGCCTCCCTTTGCGCTATTAAGAAAATGGTTGTTTGTGTTTAGAACACCAAAGGTACACGCCGCACAACTTAGGAACAGATGCTTTCGGGTCCATATCAATTCAAATGTTAACAGCAAGCTATTTTGCAAACAGGAGCCTGTAGTGTATAAAAATGCGAAGAAGAAGATCCCTCTTATACAAGTGGAGTGCACAGGAAAAGGCTCACTTTGCCTTTTTTGTGATGAAAATCATTAGAGAAATAAAGTAAACACTGGCAAGGTACTAATCTTGCTTCGCTGAAGGTTAGAATGAAACAACCAAGCGTTTAGGTGCCTTGCGCCGCATAAAAGCGCTCTTCGTCCTACCAATCTCCTTTCTCAAGTCCACTTTACTACGCCCCGGGACGTTATCGCACCTCCCACCGCTTCGCTTTAGGTACCTGTAGCTCCTAAGTATTCCATAAACTTCCGAAATTGCATCATATAGTGCCTTCCTTTTCATTCCTACCTTTCCTTCTGTACTTACATCTGCCATTCTGACTTCAGGCACTTTCACTATTTTTGCGCCAATGCTCTTTGCTTTGCATGTCCCCTCTCTATTTGTCATTGTCTTTCCATGTTTCCTCTTATGAGTTTTCAACTTATAGTGTTATCTTTTACAACTGTACCCCGTTTTCTGTGCCCGTCTTCTTCCTCTACCTTTCTCTTAAGTTTGTATACACCTGAGCCCGAGACAGAACGACAAAATACGACACGACTGCAACCTCGATAAGGAAATAAAACACAATACTGCTTAAAAGCAACCTGTACGAAATGACAGGTAAAGTGTGCCCTTGAAATCTGCAATGATTTACTGAAATGCGTTACAAATAAACTCGGCGAACATTGTGAAGTAGCAAAGGTTGCACTCTTTGTGTACTCCTGTGGTTGGGCCTGGGCGGCTGTGGGAGCGAGAACCTGTGACATTTGTGCCATCGAAGGCATGCACTCTTCTCTATGGCCTCGTGTGGTGAACCCTTCTTGCGATACCACGTAACTTGCGAACGAGGAATCCCGAAGACCGAGCCTAAATTGTTGCCCTTCGGCGCCCCTTTTTCTGTGGATACTCTTTTTCTTTCAACCATTATGGCAACATATTTTGTTATTGTTGATTTTCAGAGGTAGAGAAAAAACTGCATTGGCAGTAAAAATGGGTCAGACAAGATCAATATCCTGATTCTGGCGGCAAAAAAGGGGTGAAGGTCATAGCCTATCCCGAACGTGTTGTTCTAGGGTTAGGTTGGTGATTTTGTTGCGGACGTATGCCGTTGCCATCCCGTGACCTGTTCCGCCAATTTGACCAGGCGGACCTGTAGATCCAGGCCAAAACTGCGAAGTGAGCCCATCTTGCTGTCCGCGTGCCGCGTGCCATAGTAGCGCTACCACGTGATTTGCGAACGCGGATGCACAAGACACATCCTCATTACCTCCCTTGTTACCTTCCTTCTCAAAGAACCCCCTTTCTACAAAAGCTATATAGCGCGGTATTTGATTAGAGCAAGCTTTAAGAGATTGAGAAAAAAAAAGCATTGGCTGAGGCAATGAGTCAAGGGCAATCGAAGTCCCCATGTTAGTGGCGGGCAAGCAGTGAACGCCACGCCACGTTCTCGACAACTGCTGGTAGAGGTAAATTTGTGCTGTCGCGATCACCATAGGCCATTGCCGTCCATCGATCTCTTCCGCCATTTTCTCAAGGCGGACTTGTAGGTTTGACTAACGGCTGCGAACTGAGGACTGCCACCTGTCCTTGCAAGACAGGTTTGAAAAATAGTCGTGGGACCATGCAGAAAAGAAGTGGCATCCGTAGCGTGGTATCCAGACATCCAGTCGTGGTGTCGTAGTATCCAGTGAGATGCGACCACGCGAACCGGGGCTCTCGGTAAGAATATCGGATGGGATCTACCTGGATAGTAAGTGCTCCTGATGGTTCATGGGCCGCCTTTGTTGTTGTCCATATGATCTCCGAATGGGCATGAGCCAAAATTTTTTCAACTAGATATTCAAGTGTTTTGGTGCATAGTGGAAACATTTTGATGTTGGATTGTTTAACCACTTAAGATTAGAGGATAAGGTTGAATTAAAAGAACAGCGCTATCGCCACACTAACGCTGGCTTTATTGGCCACTGGACATTAATTGAATCGAAGGGGTAGCATTTCTAGTAATTGCGAACGGTAATTGCCATGTGAGTGCCGTGGTGTCGTTCCTCCGCTGAGCTGTCCCATTGTTGTTTCCACTGATCTCGATTATACGCAAGATCTCTATTATACGCGGGATTCCTGCGGCGGAGCGTGCTTTGGCTATTGTGGGAGCTTTTATTTATTGCGGTACAATTGCCGTGTAGCGATGCAAGATGTGTTGTCCCATTGCCGAATTTTTGTAGATATCGTCTATAATCTCGTAAAGATGGTCACACTCTTTACGCTGTATGATTATCTTCCCCTACTTTTACTGTTTACATTTTTTTTTTCATTTTCCCCTTCCCATGCGTAGGATGGAAAATTAGGCCGCCAGCTTGGTTGATATTGCGGCCGATTCTTTAGGATCTTCTTTTATTGGTAGATATCTTTTTGTTCGGAAGGTTGAGCGATGAGTTCGTTTGGGTATGTTAACGTGCAGGAAGAAGGGAAAGGAACAGGAATTCGCGCAGTGAATTTACAAAGCTTGGGGCACCACCTAAGCCAAGGCGCAAGATCCCCTCTGCTTCTACTTGTAGCTCTGTTCGTGAGTACAACGTGCTAACGTCGTCTTCCTCGGCTGCTACCCGGAACATGTTCGAACTTTGCACATGAGCTCTGTAGTACGACTTGCTATGCTTTCTGTGCGGCTTAGACACTGTAGCGTAACACCGATGGCTGAAAGCGCCGTCTAGGTGTTAATTAGATTTGCGCGAGGTTGGGACCATGACGCGGTCTTTCACAGCAACGTTAACAATGCGCGTTTTTGAACGTTGCGAAGTTCCTAATGGAACTGCCGCAAATATTTTGTACGTGACAACTGTCATTAGACGGATGACCCGGTGTGCCTGAAAACATTCGAAGGGCAATTTTCGGAACATCCTATGGGACGTGATGGCTGCCACAACAGTACAAAATACTTTCTAGAAAAATAAACGTTTTGGTAGAGGGAGTCTTAAAGCACATTTTTGGAGACAAATGTTGGGAGCATGCTTGAGTGGACAACTTAGCCAGCATGGTCCGGATGATCAATGGCTGCTGTGGCATACTCAGGTGTGAGCTAAGAACACGGTAAGAGGGTATGAAACCCAAAAAACTCGCTCGCGTCCGTAGAGCAAGATGAATGGGGACGAGCCTAGAGTGCCTTGTCGGAGCAAAGTATAAGAGAGCTGGTCGTACGTAAGAAATGCCGTGCCCCATCCAGGATCCTCGTTGAAGACTTCTGCACATACTGTCAGCGAGCGTCCTGTTCAGCCTCTCCGAGAGGCCATTATTCTTCTGGTTTTTAGCAGTTCTAATTTTGGGCTCTATTGGGCACGCATGAACAATATTGTCATACTCAGGACAAAACAAGCGACCCCTATAACTAAGAAGCTGGCAAGGTGAAGCACAATGCAGAATGATGTCGCACAGAAGGAATTCAGCAATGTCGGATACGCAGGTGATGGCAAGGGCACAGGCAATGATTTAACGCGTTGCTTACTGAATGACGATTGTTCTATTTTTGTTTCCGAACGTACGCTCTGCAGAGGAGACAAAAAGAGGAGCACCAACAAGAAACAAAGGTTCATCCAACGGTAGCGGGAGACCCGGCCTTGAAGTAAAAGCCTTTGGTCTCGTTGGCGAACAAAACATGTTTACGCATAACGGCGGACAGAACGGCAAATTCCGGAGCAAAAAACGACGGCGCACAGTGTCATAGGTGTGCGAAACACCAGCTTACCGGCCGAAGGTGGGTCATAAAGCTGTTCTAGGATATTTGAACGTAGGGGTTCAGGGACGACAAGCACGATTTCCGCGTTGTCTGGACGGAGAGTCCAGAGGTAAAGAATGTCGTCTTGTAGTCGAAACAGGTGCTTCGTACGTGCACTTGAGCAGATAGGCAGTTTTTCGATAATCAATTTCAAAGAGCAATCCCGTTGTTGCTCATCGCCGATCTGGAGCAGCTCTTAGTGAAAAGCAACTAGGATTGGGGCAGATGTTCGAAAAAGTCAACTGAATAACGAGATAGAAAGCAGGTGCCATATTGAAAGAGACCAGACTTGTAGAGAACGCAGACTGAATGGACCTGAAGGAACAGTGCCCAGCGATCTTGGCGCCTGCGGGAATCTTACGACAAAGAGCCAACATACCGCATGATGACATGTGACAACGTTAAAGAGCTGTTCATAAAGATAGGGGACAAAACTGTGGATAGACCAAAAAAATAAAGACATTCCATCTTGGCTATGGAGTTTGTGCGTTAGGGTGACAAAAGGGTGGACACGCATATGCGGTGATGCGGTCGTGACCATGCTGCCATTGGGCGACGACAGCGTCGATGCCATGACAGTTGGGATAGGTCCTCATATTGGTAAGAAGGACGGAGTTGAATTGCCCTAGAATTTACGAAGACCTAAAGGGCTATATTAGTGTAACAACCTCGTCTGGTTGGTTCAAACCCCTGTAGCACTGGACGCATTCCTTCAGAAGGTCAGGAAGACAATGAAAGATATGAGCAAATCCTTAGAATGCAGCACGAAAAAACAAAACTGCGCATAGTGTAGGTCACCGCCGCTCTGACGCCATTTATTACCTATCAGGACATAACTCAATTTTACCGGACCTCCAGACACAAATTCCTGTGGTCTCCCCCTACCCATAGTACAACTCAGGAAAGAACACACCGACAATTACAAGCACGGACGCACATATATCCAGTTCGAATCAATTTATTGTTTCCCATGCAGCACTCCACTCTATGCAAATGTTGTCTACAGCTAGGGACTCTCAAGCGTATACTCCTGGAATGCGCTCAAAACACAGCCCTACAACCCCTCTCCACCCGTTGCTTTCCTGAGCTGTGGGAGACACTGTTGACCAGCTGTCAGCTGGAGGACCAGAGTTTCCTGGGGATACGGGCCAAAACGGATAGTACAACACATGTATTCCCGGACTTGGGTTGTACTCTAACATTGCCGCTCATTAAAATGGTTTCTAACTCCATGCAGAAAATGGAACCGAGGTCTTCATGGCGTTGACTTTGGATGTTTATGAAATCGTTTAGCGATGAAGAGATTGCTGGAAAAGGGGACGTTGCGGCGCGCAAATCGAAATTTAGAGGAGTTTAGTTGAAAGCCCGGAAAGAAAGCTCAAAAACTGAGTTAAGCGTGTTTGGAATGATTCGGAGAACATAATGACAACAATGAAGTAACAGATGAAGATCGACGAAGAGAATCCATTCAGCGGAGAATCCATATAGGTGTGAAGGTCGTGGTGCATTGCACAGCCCAATCGACCTTCCCTAGACTCTGCTGAGACCCTGGGGTACGCCCAAGACGGTGGTTTGTTGGTCCATCTCTTCGACAGAGAACTATAAAAACCCCGACCGGAGGTGTGAAGAAGAAAGGTAGTTTGGACCGTGAAGGCAGTAGACGACGTTCTACAATCTTGGTAGTGGGGATAAGTCGTCTCGGTTAATTGATTGAGGCTGTGGTGATCGATGCAGAAGCGTCAGTAACTGTTTTTTCTTTTGACCAGAACTTCAGTGGGTGCCAAAACATTTTTGGAAAGCTCTTTTTTGTCTCATCAAGCTTTTTGTCGACTTCTTTTTCGATTTCTACTAGGTTTTGTATGAGAGATTTTATAAGGTCACTTGTAGATTTGCTGTGCTTTTTTAAATAAGGGTTGGTGTTTGATCCGACAGTTTTTTGTTTGGGAATTAGCGAGTAGATCGATTTTTGTGTTGGTCGAACCAGACAATCTTTCTTCTCTGGCCCCGATAAAAATTGTTAGTTGGCTCTGCTCGACTCTTCTCGAGATCCGATCGTTGCTTTTTTGTCGGTTGTTGCCTCTCCCTGAAGCCATTATAGTGCATATACACATAAAATTCCAGCCGGCGCAAGAGAGTGAGGTTACACAGTCTCCCTAGCAGAATGGCGAGTAGGGATGTGTAGTGAAATTACTTGAAAAAATTTTCAAAAAGCGCAAAACTTGAAAAACGTGACATAAATGAAGGAAACTCAGGACGAGCACTTCCTCACAACTGAAGTTTAATCATAAAAGACGAAGACACATACCCACCCAGACACCGTACCACTCATGCGTCTCTAATAGCCTGATGGGAAGAAACTGAAATTCATGAAAACAAAAACAAAACTACTACAGCTGCCACGGGGTGCGCAACTCGATTACTACCAAGACACGCAATCTATTTGCCGTTACACGTGTCAGGTAAGGCGTGTATCTGAGTCAGTCTTCTGTTACCTTACACGCCGAAGAAATTGCGTGTCTTGGTCGTGTGCCATGTGGTATGACGAATAGAGTGAAGTGGGCTTCTAATATGGGACGTAAAAACTCCGTCTTAGTCTCCTTCCGCCCCGGCTCTGGTTCGTCAGCCACAGGTCCCATGCAATATCTCTTGGCGAAGGCCACCTGCTTCTTTACGCAATCATCAGGCCCCCACTAAAAAATTTCGCCCACTCCACGAAGTGAATCATGATGAGAGGGGCGAAGCTAAAATGCTTATCGGCAAAAGCGCGAAACATTCGCCCGCACAACATATACAGACTCGACACGTCAAGCTTACCACCGCTTCGATGACAAGCCAGTCGGCGACGTTAATATTTGTGGTAATTATTTGGGGCTTGTTTGTGACGATGAGAATCTCCATGGGTAAGTTGGCGAATTCTGTGTGTGACCTTGTAGCTACCTTGGCCGTCGCCTTCTGCAGACCGTCTTGTGTCGCGTACCCCCGGTACGTGTCTTGAGCTCGCAGGCGACGGACAACAACCTCTTCTTCCTCTCCTCCTTGTTGGGTAGCAACGAACGCTTTCAACGTTTTGACCTGTTCGGCCAATCTTTGGTTTGCCAATCCCTAGGGGGATCCTGCCACAATCATCATAATGTGCCAAATACAGCATCGACGAGGGGCGGGACCGGGCCCGAGCAAGAGGAGCTTCGCTCCTAAATTTCATTTGAACACTGCGGCCTACCCGCCCGGTGCTAACGCGCCGGATGCTCCTGGCGACGCTTTTCTAAAACAAAGATGTGGTTTAAAATACACTTTCTGGGTGTTTTGTTGTTGAAGTTAGGAGGGTTGTATTTTTGAAACGTAGGAGCTGCCTTGCAGCTATATTACACCCGTACGCGTGTCATACGAGACTCACTGTCACAATTACCAAACTACGATATTCAGGATCCCTGCTGTGCCCCCCAACGCCCCACACTCTGCAGACTTCACAAGCAGTTAAGCCAGGGGTGCACATGGCCGTCTGGTGGCACTGTGCTGTGGAAGCCAAACCTTGTATGTGGCAGGAGCACGAGTCCTCCAAGGCGATTTAAATGGGAGCTTTTCCAAGCCAGTGCCAGAATTCACGCGCTGCATTGCAACCTCAGCAGCATAGATGCTAAGGGGCATATACAGGTACTACAGTAGTAACATAAGGCCACAAAGGTGAATGGCAGAACGGAGATAAAGAATACCTTGCACATGAAGCGGAAGGCTTTTCATGTTCTGTGGTAGTGGAATGACGGAGGCCACGGTCGTACGACGGGCCACTCTTAAGTTCTCACTCGTAACAAATTATTTTCCAGAACTAACTGTCAACATGTTTCCGAAGCTAATAATTGGAATCTAACACAGCAATGTAGCTCGACTCGGATACGTCTGAGACACGCAGGAGTTGGTTTTACTTTCAAATCCCTTGCTTTAAGAGGCGGAGAGGGGTGAGAGAGCCTTCAGACGAGCTCACCGAACGTTCGTCATGAGCTTTCGTAATATGAAGTTTGAAAACTGTAACCAGCTGGTTATCGGTGACAACTTGTCGGCTGCGTATTGATTGCAAACAGGTGTTGTCATCGTAAGCGTGCGTAGTGCCCGAGCCAAAGTATACATGTCAGGCAGATTCTGCGACGCTGTTATCGGGCGAGGAAAAACCAAACGTTCGGTGGGGCATCCGGTGGACGCCGTGGTACAGTTATTCTTGCCACCTTTTCATACTCGTGGGCCACGCGTGCGTTTGTGCCACAAGTTCGCGCAAGACCATAATGGCTTGCAGCGAAATTTATAGGAATGAAGCTGTACTTGTGAGAGCTCTTGGAAGCGATCCTGTAACTCCACAAAGTAAGGAACAAATGAACGCGAGCCACACCCTAACAAATCACGAGCAGCCGTGGTTCCACCCTGAGTAAATTACCGTAAATAAAGAGTTAAAGAGACGGCTACGGGTCTCGAGCTGGTAAAATACCACACGAAATACTACTGACGTTGTAGTATTACGTGGCCGCACACTGTCTGTAAAGCAAGCGCAAGGTTGAAAGGTCAGAAAACGCTAGTGCTACACGAAGCCGTAACTGAACCTCGCGGCAAGAGTTCTGTACAAGTTTTTACGGTTCAATATCATAGCACAAGCCTACGGAAATACTAATGAGAACGCACATGTATGTTTCTGTGACGTTACTCAAGGATACTGCAATGTATCGGCATCCAAAGATAGGGGTGTCGTTTTTCGTGAATTTTATCATGTTCATCATCATCATCATCATAAATAACAGCCTATTAAGGTTTACTGCAGGACCTAGGCCTCTCCAATTGACCTCCGCCCACTCCGATCCTGTCCTGCCTGAGCGTAATCTTGGAATCAGAATTTTCTTAGTTCGTCTTTCATTGACGCTAAAATTGGATCGAAGTAAATTTTAAGTAATCAGTAATACTTATGCTGATATCGCCTTTTCAGCAAAGGTATACAACTATTGTGAGAAGTAGAAGAATGAATTTAACATCGGCAGGTTGTCAATGCTGATGTCGAATGGGAATCAAGCTTAAAATAGAAATAGGTTGAGGCGCACAAACCAAGCAGTCACCAGTGATGAAAACTAAGCTCCTTGTATCGCTTAATTGAAAAGTGTTCAATCAATGCACTGTGCCGGTCATTACATCCAAAGCAAAACCTAGAAGGCGTTGAATACAAATGCAAAGAAAATTTCTGTTGGCCAAAAAAGAGCTTTTGTTTTTACGGAGCCTGCCATGAACTTGCTTTTCCTTCAAAATATGATTCATTAGGCTGTTGCTAGACCCAGCGTTTGTGTCGTCCTACTCTCCCCCAGTGTACGTGTCTTCAAGACTGGGTTTCACCGTTCTTCAAAAACTCACCCATTTGTTCGTCGATAAGCGAGTGGAATTCTCTGCATGCTAGCATTGTAACGCATACACAGGAATCATTTTTCCAGTCTGCATTATTTGCTTTCCTTGAATGTGATAAACCAACTTATTTACTGTGACATTTTTTTGCTGCTGTAATACATGATGTGCAAGTTTTTCAATGTGCTCACAAGTGGAAAAATTGCTTTGCTTTTCCTTGCTAATTTTGGTTGAGCGACTGTATGCTGCGCATGTTTTCTTATCTTCTTTTCTTGGTGAAAAAATTGCTGTTGTCAGTGATTACAGTATGAAACCCCCTTGCGCAATGCCATCGTGGTCCTTAGGGTATACTAATAAGTAAATAAACTTAAGGACACAAAACCAGCATCTTAGATCAAGATGCAAATTCAAGTAGAAGATGCGAGAGTTTAAATTTAAAAAATGGACTTGCACCGATGGTGTTGTTAGACGAACTGACAAAATGCAGACCACGAGGTAACCAGAATGACTGCCAAGAAACAGGTACAGAAGGGGAATCCCATCCTCAGCGAAGAACTAGACGAACTTGAGATGATTTCTCAGAGGGAAAAAGCTCAAAAACGGCCGCAGCACAAAAACAATACCGTACGCACGTATTAACCGTCAACCTATTTCTTTTGCTCCGAGTGCATTCAGATGCCCAAATTCGCTGATAAATATATGAGGTGGTATTGAGCCGTTTTTTAGCCAACACACCCCCCCTTTCCTTTGCTGTGTCTTTCTTTGAACTCTCACGTGAGATCATTTTAGCGTGTATGTTATCTTGGATAATTACTGCATAGAAATTATAGTGAGTAGAGTTGAAGCAAATTTTGCTTGACCCTAAAAAAGAGCACTTTGGCACTCGTGTAGTGTTTCTTGGTCTCACTGCCTAGGAATAAGGTAATGTATGTGCTGTACGTATTGTCACGAAGCAAAGATGACGGCTTCGGCTTGAAGGAAAACCAAGTAGATTGGAGCAAAGTTTTGCCTTGTAAGAACTCAAAAATGCACTGGCACCGAAGGAGCAGTCAACAAAGTGTGTACGCACGCGTGTAGAGGCGAATAGAATACCGCGGGGTCACTTACGCGCGCAGTTACCTTTCGCCGCTAGTGTTTCTCAAAACCTTGAACTCCATCGAGAACACTGCAGATCAAAGAAAATTGTTCTAGGCTACTGACGTTTGGGTGCTACACTCCATATCACATGAGTTGAGCAGAGGGGGCATAAATGACAAACAATGGAGCAAGCACCTAACTTCCTACACAGATAACAAGGCGCGGCGAGGCCTTGCAGTAAAAAGAAAACATAAACAAACACACCGTATACATGATTAGTGCCCCAACCTTTCTTCTAACAGTCCATCGACCTGATGCTAAGTATAGTGAAAGTGCAGTTCGATCAAATAGAGAAATATCCGCAATCTCACGTAGTAAGGTTTTAGGCTACTTCGGAAGCGTGCGTCGGCGTGATGTTCTGGAATCACCACCGGGTATCACCGCGTAGGTAAGTTGGCCACGATGTCGTAGACCTGGTCTGGTCCGAATTACTGGAGCAGGACGTTGTCACTGAGTTGGTGTCATCAGATGGCAGTCAAAAATTACACACGAAGCCTAGGGTGGTACTTGGCGACTCGGGGAGGGAGGAAGTATCGTTCTGCATCCACCTGCTGCTGGTCCATTGTACGAGCTCAAGCGAACTAGCGAGCCTCCTCTGCACACTTAAGGCATCCTTGGACATCGCCGTTGAGTTAGTCATCTTCTACATGCTGAAGCATGGCGCCAAGCATAGGAGTTGTCCGTCTTGTGTAGACAAGCTCGAACGGTGCCATCATCGTAGATTCCTGGATAGCCGTGTTGTATGCAAACCTTACATATTGGAGGACTTCGTTCCAAGTCTTGTCTAAAACTTCGACGTACATAGACAGCATATCCTCCATGGTCTTGCTCAGACGTCCGTGAGTCCATTTGTTAGGGGGGTAGGCCGTAGTTCTACAGTGAGCCGTGTTGATATAGCCTAAGAATCCTTGCATAAGCTCCGCAGTGACAGCCGTTTCGTGAACGTGGTTAGGACAGCAGGGGCTCCGTGTCTCAGCACAACTTGGTTCATGAAGAGCTTCACAATTTCTTGAGCAGTTCCTCTTGGAAAAGTGGTGGTCTCCGTGTAGCTCGTCATATAGTCTAGCTAGAACAATCCACTTGTTCTCCGCTCGTGACGTAGGAAGCGCCACCAGAAGGTTCATTCTAATCTGCTGAAAAGGCCTCGATGGGAAGGCGATTGGCAGCAGAAAAGCGTCACGTCTCGTCGGCGGTTTTTTGTCGCTGGCAGTCACGGCAGCTTCCGACGTAATGGACACATCGGTTTTAGGCGGAGCCAGTAGTATTTTTACATGATTTTTCTAATATTACCAGCTGGGCCATCATGCCCGGATCCCGGATCGTAGTGGCACGCTTCTAAAATTTAGTCCCAAAGTTCTGCGGGGTTGACAAGTAGATAATTAGTTCTCTGTCCGGCGTTGAAATTTGTCTTCACCAGGATGGTGGTTTTGAGCCTGCAAGAGCCTACGAACTGCAACGTTTTGCAATTCCAAGTAGTCGACCATGACGCGTAACTAGGCATCCGCACGCTGATGGGCATCTTGGTCCCTCTACGTGACGACTCGAAAGAACGGGAAGTCTTCATATGAATCTTGAGGTGGTGGGTCCACGGGGGCGAGAGACAGGCACTCGGCGTGAGATTCTCTCCGTCCTAGTTTATATATGATTGTGACGTAGAATTCTTGCAGACGCAAGCTCTAACACCCAAAGATGGTCAGAGGGTTCTTTCAAGCTTAGAGCCAACACATAGCATAGTGGTCTGTCACCACCTTGTATGATATCCTGTACGAGTATGAGCGAAATTTTGAAACGGCAAATATAAAAGCAAGGCAGTCTTTCACAGAGGCTGAGTAGTTCTATTCCTTCGACATGATCCGGTTGCCTTAGGCAATTACGCTTTCGTAACCACTTCCTTTTGGACAAGGACGCACCCAACCTTATTTCACTGCCTTCCGTGTGCATTTCTGTTCTGGCGTTTTCGTCGAGATGAGCAATAACGGGCGGACTTTCCAAGGGTTGTTTCTGCTCGCACAATGCTTCCGCGGCGGTTTCCTTGCTGAAAGGTGAGCCATCTTTTGTCACGCCAGTGCGTGGCTCTGCAATGTGTGCAAAGTTATTAAAAAAGCGCCGGTCACACGCACAAAAACCCAGAAATATTTGCACGCCCTCCTTGTATTTTGGCCTTGGGAAGCCAGGAATGACTGGAGTTTTGCTTTGTCAGGCAGCACTCTCGCAACGTTGAAGACGTGGTTCAAAAACTTGAGTTGCTCGTACACGAATTGGCCCTTTCAGGCTCCAGGGTTGAGCCCTGGTGTAGGAGTAGCCTCGCTTAAATAGTCATTGAGAGACTCGAGACAATATATTAGACTATGACATAGCATGTGACTTGGTCGAATCTTCAGCAGTCATTCAGGCTTTTTGAAACCGGGGTGTACGAAAGCATTATGTAAGAATACTGAAGGAAATATACAATTGATCCACAGCTACCATACCCCTCCACAAGGAGAACAGGAAAGGAGAGAAAATAAGGAGAAACAACCTCTCTAATGTTATTCAGAGTAAGTTTACAAGAACTATGCAAAACATTTGATTTATAAGAGGCAGGAGTAAGGGCTAATAAAGAAAACCTCAGTGCCCTGAGATTTGCTGATGGCGTTGCCTTGTTAAGTACCTATGGTGACAAATTGTAAGGCATGCCTACCCCACTGGACAAAGTATAGACTGACCTCAAACTTCTATGCAGAAAACTAAAGTAGGGACCGATAACATCGGTAGAGAAGAGGGATTTGAGATAGCTGGCGATGCAGTGGAAGTGGTAAGCGATAATAACTACTTAGGCAACGTTGTGATCCCCTTTCGAACCATTAGGTAGAGATAATTAGAAGGCTAAGAATGGGGTGGAATGCACTTGGCCGGCATTCTCATATAATGAATGGCAGCCTACCATTTTTCCTAAAGAATAAAGTGTATGACTGCTGCGTCTTACCGCTACACCCAATGAGGCACAAATCTGGAGGCTCACGAAGAAGGTTTAATACGAATTGAGGACGATTCAACGAGCAATGGAACGGAAGATATTAGATGTAACATTCAGTGACAAGGAGAAAGTGGAGCAGGTCAGGTACCAAGCACGTGATAACAAGAAATTATGACACAAAGAAAAATAAATGAACGTGGGCGGGACATGTATTGCGAAGGCAAGAAACCTTTGGTTATTTAGAGTACCAGAGTGGATCTCTGGAGAAGGTAATCGTGGTATGGGGCGGCCGGAAGTTAGATGGGCTTATTTGATGAAGAAGTTTGCGGGGATAAATTGGTCGCCCTACACACAGGAAGGGATAATTTGGGAGTATTGGGGGAGGCCTTTGCCCTGGTGTTGGTGTAGATAGGCTGGTGATGATAACGACGACAGTCTCCAAAATTGCAAGTTGATTTTCAAACGTTCGGGCGAATAACACAACGTTGTCGACGTATATAAGGCAGGTGGGCCTTATCAGCCCAGCTAGCATAGTGTCCATGACTCATTGAGATATGGCTGGTGCC
This sequence comes from Haemaphysalis longicornis, assembly GCF_048455015.1. NCBI lineage: Eukaryota > Metazoa > Arthropoda > Arachnida > Ixodida > Ixodidae > Haemaphysalis > Haemaphysalis longicornis. The sequence goes on along the minus strand of NW_027526335.1, from coordinate 141,650,357 downwards.
CGTGTACACCCTAAAAGACGTCACATTGAACCCGTATGCCGTCCTGAGTTAGGAATGCAGTATTCTTTGGTATCTCTTGTCCACCTAAATTTGCCAGCAGCCTCTCTTCAAATCCATCAATAAAAAGTACGTCGCGTAGTAGAGGTGGTCGAGGGCGTCGTCGATTCGGTGCAGGGGTTAAACGTTCTTTTTAATGATTTCGTTCAGCCGCCGGTAGTAAAAACGCAGTCTTATTGTGGTACCTTTTTTTTCAGAAGTACTACTGGCGCCCACCATGGAGTTTTCGATGGCTGTATACTGCAGTCGCTCAGCGTGTTTTCGATTTGGGTCCGGATGGCTTCGCACGCGTGTGACGACCCCCTCTACGGTGACTATACTCTAGGGTGGGCTCCATATTCGGTTATTTATAGGTGCTCGCTTCGCTTGAGGCGGATGATGTGATTTTGAGTTCGACTAAAACCATTCGCCGTAATGACGCAACAACGCAAAAAAGTTGTTCTTTTTTTTGCAGCTTCGGCGAGCGCTATCACGTCACTTGCTTTCTGCGTTTCTACGAGTAACGCAATTGCAGCACCCTTGTGTAAATGCTGGCACTCTACCGTCAAATTATTAACCATAACATGGCATTGGCATTGCGTAAACCGCACAATCCTGCAACGCAGAGAGCGCGGTCGAAAAGCAAACTTTGGTTATTTTATACAGTAGCGTCGATGTAGAGCAGCATATTCATATAGTATGTGATGATCAAGATTGCGCGGCAGGGCAGGGTGACATTGTCTTCGGCGATTTTTACGGCACAACAGTGGTTTGGTTCAGGCATCATAGACTGATGCAATTAAAACGTTATCGACATTCTCTGAAGAACAATTACATCAATCTACCCAAAGGAAACCATGAGTAGGATGCGGAGCCTAATGGGGGGTCCGTTTGCGTTTCGGTTGTTTGTTAGCCAAACTTGGAGGAAATTTAGTGAACCCCGTAATGCTTATATATCCTACTGATGATTCCCTTCGGGGAGATGTGTGTACTTTTCCTGATTGTATGCGTATATACGCGAGTGTGACGAGATTGAAGTGGTAGCTAAACGTCTTTATTTAGGTTTGCACGTCTTCTTATTTTGAGTATGACGGCCTTATGGTCGCTGAAGTGCACAGTCAGTGGATCTCTTAGCAGCGGTTGTATGCAGTCATCGCCGTTGCAGTTGGTAAAGACGAGATCGATACACTTCCGTGCATTGTAGTTGGGTGTAATTGCTGTAAGTGTTTGCGCTGATGCTCTCACCTAATTGCGTCAGCACACTCACTGACGGGGCTGTTGCTTCCATCCTACTTCATCTGAAGAATCACGGAGTCAAGCTCAAGCACCGCCGGAGTTATTTTTGTTGTTGTTCCTCTTCTATGGCACCTACCCACGTGGGGGATTGGCCAAGAAATGGTGTTGTGTGGGTGCCGGACCACCACCGACGCCGCGGGACATACCCCGAGCATAAGACGCTCCGCATCTAAAAATTATTTCACCATTGTTCGTAAACAAGTCCACTCCAAGAATTACACCACCTGAGCATTAAGGCAAAATTACCAACAAATCAGGGTGCATTGCCCGTCTATGGGGACGCGTGATGTGACCATTCCACTTGGCGTTACGAGATCACCTCCTTGTGTGCATATGTGTTGATCGTCCCATCTTGTCGCAACTTTCTTCAGCTTAGACGCGAATAATGAGGTCATTACACAGAAGTCTCCTGACGTGCCTATGAGGGCGAATATTACAATGCTGTCAATGGACAACTGGACGTCAGACGCCGCCTTCCTTGAGTTTTGTGTGCGTCGGGGCGACATATCTTGGCTCTTCTGTGTTGAAGGTCCGGGTTTATGCGTCGTAGTCGCCGTCGTCTTCTCAGCGGTGGGCTTAGTCATGTCAGGCTGCGCGGCGCGTAGTGTGGCTGTCTTGTTCGGGAATAGTAAAGTTAGGTTCGTTGGTGAAGGTGGTTGGTGTCGTCGTGGAGGGTGGTGAAGGACCCGATGACGAGACGAGGCCAGTAGGTGATGAAGAAAAAGAGGTCTATTTACACGTATTTACAAGAGACGACGAAGCATAGCACAAGACAAAACGAAAACTGAATTACAATTAAAAGGCGCCGCAGCACACCAAAGCGGGTATCGCGGCGCGATCCCTGATGCGGGCCCAAAGGCCAAAAAGGGTGCCGAACCGCCGCACGGTTGGCGAGAAATTCGTGGGGCTCTAGCGCCCAGAAACCGCCACGGGAGCAAGTCTTGGTGCGACCACTCTGGGCCGCAGCTCGGAACAAACTCGTTGAAGCATACGCGAGCAGGGCGCGAGCAATGCCGCCTCCCCCACACAAGCGCACATGCCAATAAGAATTTTGACCTCCGCTCCCCCCCTAGCCGTCCCTGAAGGTCAGGATGAAAGGAAAGCCTCCCCCGACGCCGCGAAAAAGCCGCCGGCGAGGCCCATACAAAGGGTTTCGACTGGCTGGCGTCGGCGGAGGCCGCCCCAACATACCGACACCGGATGGGGAGACCCGACAAGGCCACGAGAAGGGTCATCGTCATCGTCAAGACGGTCATCGTCAAGACGGGGCTCACCGGCGCTGTCATCATTACAGCTCCCCCATCAGAAGCCTGTGTCAGGACTGTTTGGACTACTACAGGCACAAAAACCCAGTGATTACAGCGCCGTAACCCAAGCAAGCAAACAAAAACCGCGAGGAATATCTCTTGAGGACTCAATGCGTGCAAGCGAAATTTTCGCGTGCGAGCAAAGCACAAAGTGCTACGCCAAATTAATCAAATAAACAGGGCGTAAAAGAAATTAAACAAAAAGGGTGCATAACACTCCAGGGGCACATCATGCAACCAGCAAAATACCCGCGTGCGGGATACACCAACAAAGGCAAACGTGGGGCTCACTCGCGAGAACAAGGGAAGAAACAAGAGAAAACGGCGGACCAATGAACAACGCAACTGTAAAATAAAGCAACAAAACGCAGGTGAACGTTACACTCCGCCCAAAGCACAGGCAAGAAAAAACCGCAGCGGAATGAACCGCGCACGAGCGTTCAATCCGTTCACCACAGTTTTTCCTTCCGCCAGTAGCACTCAGATTAATCGGGCGCAGCTTCGAGGTGAGAGTCCACCTGTTTGCTGCAACAATTGCGATGTTCCAAGTTCGCGGAGGCGTGAGGTGATTCGCCTCTGCAAGCCGTGGGGGAAGTCCCCACTGTCAGAGCCACACGCATGACCACGAGCCGATGCTTTAAGACGCTTCCTTTCTCACGCACGCGTTTGACCCCGTCCCCCCCAGCGCATGCGAAGTTGTTTTCCGCTGCCCTTTTGTCGACCCTTGTTCTCATATCGAACCCACTACATACCGCCGGCGCGGTGCCTGCCGTCTCTTCGCAACCGCAAATGTCCGAGGAAGCTACTGCCACGGGAAGCCCGTTTGAGCAGGCTCGGGCATGATTAGGCAAGGATTTCCGGGCAGTGCGGTGGTCAACCACGTTCGACGCTGCTGAGCTTCGTCTACGCCTGGGGGACCAAAGAAGTCACCCGGTGCACGACGCAAGCCTCTATTTCTCCTGTACAATGGCTTGTCAAAGCAAGAGAGCACCGGTGGGTATGCCCGGGCGCGAGAACAAGTTTGAGCGGACGGAAGCTGAATGGCGTGCAAGTCTGGGTCTTTCGACATGGCACCACCGTCCTGTCTCCTTACTATGCCGTCAGCCCCCGTGCCTGCAGGAGCTTTACCCCCGCAGCCATCCGCGGTAGCGTCTGCCCCGAGCAAACCCTTTGGGCAGGGCCGGTCATGATACGGCAGAGGTTTTGAAGTACCCAGGTGGGCGTTGGTTGTTTGACCGACCGCCTCTACTCCTACCGCCGTGGATCTCAGCGGAGACGCCTGGGTATTGCCTGGCTTTTTGGCTTTACCCGCGCAGTCGCTGACCAAGCCCGCCACCTCCTTCCCGGCGCGTGCCTTCGCGGCAAGCGTGCCTGCCTGACTCTTGGCCTGGCCTGTCGACTCCGCTACCCTTGGCTGTGTAGCCGAGGTGTCGCCGACACTAGCCTTCGATGTGGGAGGAACAGTGGGGCTCGCGGTCGCGATCTCACAGGAATCTCCTGCCATTGAGACAGATTTCGCTGGCCCGGTCAGGTGATCAGCGGTGAAAACCCTTCGCAACGCCGCAATTTCATTGACAATGTCGAGCTTTAGCTTGAACGGCTTAGTGGTGACCCTCAGCCCCACCAGCCGGCTACCCACCTTGCATGGCCGTCTTTTAAAGATTCCGGACACTGCCGCAGTGACCAGACGCGGCCCTTCCCCCTACCTCGAAATCAGCTACATCAACCCACCGTTCCCTCTGAGGGGGTGGACTGGCTTCGTGATCGAGATAGCGGTAACGGCGGTAGTAAGCGGACGAGTGTGTTGTCTGACCACAACTGCAGCACGGCCGCACAACGTCCTCGTTTCCCGGACGCGCTAGGAATTCCGCTTCAGCCAAACTTACCAGCCGCTCCAGCTTTCGCGTTTTTGCGCGTTCGGCTTCCAGTTCGTAATCTCTAGCCATGGTGGGCCCTGGCAATGAGGATGTCCCACCAAAAAAAGAAAAGGTGCAGAGACGGACCACTCACCGTCGATGATACGGCCGCTCCGCTGCACCACACACGTCGGTCCCACACGTCTCGCGGGGATGGAAAGGTGCTGAAGTGAAGTTTCCCCGGCAGGAAAACTAATTCATCCGTTGTCTCGTAGGCGGCGCGCAACCGCCCTGCTTCATCGTTATCCTTGCGTGTAGACGACTTTTTTCTTCTACTCTCGCGGTCACCTTTGGGTCACACTTCGTTCACGAGTTCGTCACTTGAAGCGACGAAGATATCCACGACGCTGTCGGGCTCCGCCAGTAAAGTTAGGTTCGTTGGTGAAGGTGGTTGGTGTCGTCGTGGAGGGTGGTGAAGGACCCGATGACGAGACGAGGCCAGTAAGTGATGAAGAAAAAGAAGTCTATTTACACGTATTTACAAGAGACGACGAAGCATAGCACAAGACAAAACGAAAACTGAATTACAATAAAAGGCGCCGCAGCGCACCAAAGGGGGTATCGCGACGCGATCCCTGATGCGGGCCCAAAGGCCAAAAAGGGTGCCGAACCGCCGCACGGTTGGGGAGAAATTTGTGAGGCTCTAGCGCCCAGAAACCGCCACGGGAACAAGTCTTGGTGCGACCACTCTGGGCCGCAGCTCGGAACAAACTCGGTGAAGCATACGCGTGCAGGGCGCGAGCAATGCCGCCTCCCCCACAGCAGCGCACATGCCAATAAGGATTTTGACCTCCGCTCCCCCCCTAGCCGTCCCTGAAGGTCAGGATGAAAGGAAAGCCTCCCCCGACGCGGCGAAAAAGCCGCCGTCGAGGCCCATACAAAGGGTTTCGACTGGCTGGCGTCGGCGGAGGCCGCCCCAACATACCGACACCGGATGGGGAGACCCGACAAGGCCACGAGAAGGGAGGGGGGTCATCGTCAAGACGGGGCTCACCGGCGCTGTCATCATTACAGGAATCATTTAGGGATTAAATGGGGTTGCTGGGCTGAGGGCATGATTTGAATCCGCGTCATCAGCGAGTCATTGCGTGGTTGTCGAGTTTTCGGTTTGCTTCCATTGTGCAACTTCACCTCCTGAAGTTGCTGCTTTTAGGTGGCTCTGAGTGGTCTAGGGGATCCCGCACATGTGAAGTCTGCGTTGTTTTGACGGCTTTTCGGTCGGTATAGGTAGGGGACAAGGATATTGTGAGGCCAAATAAAAGGAACATAAAAAAAGTAATGCCTCCGCCTGTGCCACTAGGTACAACAGGCTTAACCCAATATTATTATAAAAGAATTGGCCGAGGGGCGAAAGATGTTTTAGCCACCGAAGTGGAAATAAATAAAAGGGGGAAAAGCTAGCTACCAAGCGACACCACAGCCAGGAGAGCAGGCCCGGTGAGACGCCCCTGATCTCCCCTGGGAAGGCAGCAGAAGGGGTTGGGATGAAGAAGAAGGGAAGTTGAAGTATGGGAATGGGTTATGGGAGTTTAGGTGGGAATCGGGGCAGGAAGATTTCACATCTAATACCTTGAGGTCTGAATTCTATAAAGGTCTGATTGCTCGGGATGGGCATCAGAGAGCCAATTGGAACTTGACGGACCCCACAATTGGTTCCGTACTAGCTGAGCTCCTACTAGCGAAGCCAGGGAGAACCCTCGCTGGAGTAGCGACACTATCCTCCAGACCCGTTTCACTACTAAGCCGCTCAACGAGCACCCGCCAGATCCCCCGAGTACTAGAGAAGACGTTCGGCAGACCTCAGGTACTAGTCCTCGCCTGTTCTCAGTTTCGGGAACCGGTGGTCTTGTCCGCTAGAATGGTATGCGCTACCTTTAAGACTGTCGATTACAATGCACACCTAGATACTATCTCCAAAGGAAGAGCCTTTGGGGTTTAGTGTGGTAACTCAGGTTTTGACGATGGTCTGACGTTTTCTCGGTGCCAATTGCTCACCCACCAGGTAAGAGCACCATAACCCCGTACGGGCAGCAGTAATCAGGCAAACCCAAGAGGAAAGGAACGGGCGCCTTCTTCCAATACTAAGAAAGATAATTTTGGCGAAGGAGCGTACTAATTCCCTCTTTCGTCGGTCCCAGCTAGTGCGCACCTAGTAGACTGGTCTCTACTAAAGGCCAGAGAAATTGGTGAACACAAGCACCTACTAAAGGCCCTGAAGTCTGTTTTCCAGGAACCTTCGTGTCGGCAGCGAGCAGTCGTGCCCGCGTGGGGTGACTGCGGCGTTCCCATAATGTAGGAACTTTTTCACCGCTTCAATGCCAAGTTGCCAGAGCCAACCTCGGTAGCCACCGAGGGTGTCGGCGGCCTGCCTCCGCGTCCAGCATCGGCTGTGGGGCTGGAACTTGCCCATACAGTTCCAGGGAGGCGCTGCCACTCCCTTTGGTTTTTGCATTCCCGGGTGAGACCTGGCTCCCACCCACCGCTGCTGTTAGCATCCGACCAAAGCTAGGCAGCCGAAACCGCCTTTGCCCAGCCAGCTGGCAGGGGGGACCACGAGCAGGTGGCAGTCGGATTTTCCCTTCCCCAGGTAGGGGACAGTGAACGGCTGCAGTCCACGTGACATCGTTTGGTGTAGGACAAGTATTTGTCGATCCCAGTGGGGCACTGGTGCAGCAGGGGGTGGCGTGGTGCGTCCACAAGGACTGTCGCAAACCGAGCATCTTGTATAGGCAGCGACCTTAACTGTGGTCGGCTTCTCCAGATTCCAAATACAGCGGACGATTATAAGGGGATCGCAATACGTCTGTCTTCCTCGGCGTGTGGTATTAGAGTTGAACGAGGGAGGGTGTATGGTGAGGGTAGTGGACGGCTGTACGGCGGGTCCTCTTGACGACGAGGTAAAGTTGCGGTGTCGACTACCAGCCCTGCAGTTGGTCATCGCCCTGGGTTTGTGTGGGATGCTTCCTACGGTGTAGAAGTCCCCACCCAAGGAGCAGAAATTGCCAACCCCAAGCATCGCAAATCATCAGTGGCCAGTATGTCCTACCTTGGCAATACCTCGGCCGCCATTTATGGCTGGCGATTGGGAAAGGTAACTTGACAACATTTGGCCATGCTCTGTAAGAGCAATATTGAACAACGCTTCGCAAAGTGTGATGACATTATATGGACTGCGGGTGGACCCCACGCCATTTTCATGCACATCTTTGCTTTTTGGCCAGTTCTTATGAACATTGCGTATTTTATGAGCTGCCTCGCTGCCCCAATTCGCTTTATGCGTGCCATTATACAGGAAATTAGAATATGTTCTTGTACAATGGCCCGTATAAAACAGAAATTGGACAGCGAGGCTCAATAAAAAAACTGCAGCAACTTGCGAAGCAATTGCGCCACTTGCCACAAATAATTGACCAACACAACACACCGGGTTTCTCTGTGCAGATTTTTATTATACACATCAAATTTACAACGAGAAACTTGGCTTGACAGTTGCAAGAATACGAACACAAACACAAAAGCAAACAAACACAATAGTCAAACAAAACTAAAAACTTGGTGGTCATGAAGCGCGAAATATTATTGCTTCATTTAACTGCTAGAGATTTCTGCAAAACGGAAGCATTCAGATAAATGAAAACAAGACCCTCCTCCCCGGTACTTCGAGGACCTACCAAGATCACAATATGTTGTGTAACAGCACTATTGTAGAATACCCCATCTTGGAAGGCTTGTCTCTGCTGCATCCGACTCTTGTCCACGGGAAACACCTTTACGCCATAGCGCCTGTATTAAGGACAAAATAGCTCACTATAATGCTAAATGCACGCTGCTTAGTAAATACCGCACCAAGCACCAGCCTTAACACATGTACGTAGAAATATTCAGCCTAAACTTCTCGCCTGGAAACACTCGGTATGAAACATGAAACGTACTGCACTAATATTTTTGCATACTGCGTTTTACAGTAACAGTTACTTGGCTCGTTCTTGAGAAAAGAGTGCGGAATTTCATCGACAATTTCTTCGATCATAATAGTTGCGCAACGTAACACGAAAAATTCCAATAGTCCAAAAAGTCCAATTTTTTTGTGGCTACTGTAGGCACATAAGCAATAATTCGCCGCAGCAGTGTCACGCTGTCTATGTTTTATTATCGTAATTATTTTGTTTTCTAACTACGCGGTGTCAGAGACTACAAGGCAACACACTACCAAATGGGTTCGGAATGCAGGAACGTTCACTTTTTTTGCGACATCTATGCCAATTTGGAGGTAGAAGAGAAACCTTGTGACCTTTGAAGGTGTTTATATTTTAAGCGGTAATCTAATAAAGCGACCATTAATGCGACGATACCTACTTTTAGAGATTACGTTTTAGGCTGGTTACGGTGTTGCTGTCGCTCTATCTCACTTCTCCCTCGTCAGAGGCGCCAGGTGCGAACGGAACAGAAAAAAAGCCCAGCGGCAGTGTTATTGCTTTGTCGCTCGACAATATCTTTACATTGCTCAAGAAAGTTATGAAACGAAAGCTTCATTTATAGGTATAGTTTAATGAAGCCAGCTTTATACTTACGCAACTATTATACTGCACACATTTATTGCTTCAACGCATGCTCAACGTCGTGAACCTGCAGTGGACGCACGGCCGCGAAAAGGAAAGCTATAACTGGCGTCCCACAAATGGAACACGTGTATGTGACAACTTAATTACTCGCAAGAACCAACGACACTAAGCAGCACTCAATGCTGCTTAGTGTTATTCCCCAACAACTAAAGTGCGGGTGAACTTTATTTTACTACTTTATAGTTTGTCGGTTTTACAAACCGAAGGCGAATGCACCAATCGACATGTCGTGAACTCGAGAAAGTCATAACCTTACAGATCTGTGTCGCACTGTAAATGGAACTACCGTAATATACAAAGAATAATCACTGTTAAAACTAGTATTTGTTTGCGCTTCTTTCAGCTATCACTAAAGCAAAACAGCGCTTACTAAGAACATCATAGCACACGTATTCTATCTCCTAGTTGTACGCTAGCGGTCGTGCAATGTTTCGGGCAAATTATTTGCTTACAACTTGCGCATAATTTATAATAAATTGCGCCGACGGTCATAAAAATATTTTTTAGTAACATGACATAACCTGCTTACGGGGAGTTAAATTCGGCAGCAGCCGTTGCGGAAACGTCAAATAACAATTATTGTATACAACAGGGGGTGCCTGTATTTTTATTGAAGGCAGGTGCACAGTGTGTGTAGGGCAGCTAGGGGGTAGATAGGCTAGGTTCCGCCAAACAAGGAATCGAAGCAGTAAACGAGAGCAAGCTGACATAGAGTGAATATATTTAAATTACTCGCAATTTCATCGCCCCTCTAAAAATCAAAATTGGTATTTTTCATTTATCTCTTAAGCTCGAGCAGGTGATAAGATCCAGATCCTCTGACCAGGCTTGAAAATTGTGGGCGTATATTTAAGGTTGTAACTGCGCATGTCATACTGCTGCTACAGCCTTATTCGCAAACGGACCAAATGCCGATCGTCTCCTCCCCGGTCATTACGGTGGCGGACGTGCAGGTTGTCACTGCTGAAGTCGCGAGGAGGCATTGCATTCAACGGGGTAGCATCTTGCAGGCTATTCAGAAGACATGGTGGCGTTATACTTGTAGTGTCGTGCTTAAAACAGGGCAAAGGGTCCCTTCGTTTTATGCTTCGTCCTCCTCCCTTTGTGGTGTTCCAAGGGTATTGTGCCAACACGCCCAAAATTCTTTCTTAGGGTGTATCTTTTTTCTGACGCGTTGTAAGCGAAAATTTTGTATGGTAATATGGCGTCCGATGTCGTAAGCTAAACTTCGGTGTAGATACTTAGCGTCTCAGCTATCGCAGTATTCAGGGGATCAGTGCGCCGCTCGTCTACATGTCAAGGGCAGTCGACTTCCCATTCAAACTGCCGCTCAGTGGCAATTATTCGTTCGCAAAGTCGCCAGTAAATGCTTTACGCGTGTAATAATAGGAATGCTGGCGGCACCCTGGCGAAGCACTATATTAGTAATAAAAACATGAGCAACCTTGGTCGCCATTCCACGGAAGAGATCGTTCATTTGGACATGCCGGGATGAAAATTAGCTGGCCACTAAATTGCTCTTGTTTCTCGATGATATGATCCCAAATCATACTCAAGCGTTTATTGTGGCCTAATCAAAAGACTGCTGGCGAATTTGCCGGGTATGCAGACATGCCGCTGGTCGCAGTAGTGTATCTTTGCGGAGTTTGCACTCAAGCTATCTGTACACGATGTTCTGCGGATGCAGAATGCGTTGAACAACAGTATGCCCACTAAAACCAGGTCAGTGTAACAGTGTAGCCGAGGTGTCCCGCATTGGAATCGAACACAAATAATGAAGTAGTCTTTGAAAACAACCCCGGTATGTTGGTGGCGCGATATTCCTAGTAATCAACCACCCGAAGAAATTCCGAGTTTGCTTTGCGTTGCTCCGACGCAGAGGATTCGTTCAGCATGCTATGAATTGCGCCGTCATCGCCCAAGTCATTCGCCGTCGCAGAGGCAACTGAGGCTTACGAGAGACAGTCGGGAATTCGCATGCTTATGATATAAAATGTGTACGACGGTGATTTCAAACTGTTGGAGTCGAAGACTCTACCAAGCTGGGCGTCTAGCAAGCCAATTTGGTTACATCCACGTACCAAAAATATGGACGTGTATGTTTGGTCAAGACGTTTGCACTACTTGTTTCTTTTTCTTTTTAATTTCACTAACACTGAAGTGGCATAAAATTTCCTGCATAAAAACTTTATAAAAGCAGAAACTAGAACTAATTATGGCACTCCAACACTTAAATGGCAAATTCGTAATCTTTTTACAATCACCCTGTACTATTTGACATGGTTGAACACACTTCCTCGGTATACGCTTTTAAACGGAAAACCAAAATGTATTTTCTCTATGATGTGTAAGATTTTTCTTGTACATCTGTTGACTTTATGATTTTTTATGCTATATTACTTTTTCGGCGCAAAAACGAAGAGTGGGCATGGTAATTTTATATCTGATACATTTTGTTACGCAAGAAAAGCGTCTAATTCTCTTCAGTTATGCCTTGTTAGTATGCTTTATTTTGGCATATGTTGCTGTTGTTACACCGGAAGTCTGCATGGTTGTTGTATGTATTTTGGCATGTATAGCTGCTTATGCTGTCGCTTGTGCTGTCAGGTGCTAGGGGCCTAGTCAGGCGACTATTGCAGTCTTCTTTGGCGGCAGCTGCTGCACCTGGGGTGACTGCAATGCCTCAATCGCCTTTTGCCTCAGCACCTTGGCAATTTTATTGTCAGATGTTCAATAAACAAACAAACAAACCAAGTTTACATAGCTTTCCGCCGCTCACCGTTTGGCGGGATGTTCCCACAGAAGCAGAAATTGTACCAGTGCAATGTTCCTGTTGTCGGTACAGATCGGCCTTGTCAAGCGGGATATTTCGCAACCTTTTATATAGCTCACGTAGTACACTTTCTTGCTCTTCACTTAAGATGTTGCAGAAACTGCTATTTGGGCGAATATATTAATTTCTCGCTAGTAGTGGGAGTAGGCCCAAAAGGCATTGAAAGGCTGTTGTGTTGGATGGTTTGCGGAATTCGAAAACCAATTTAACCCTTCTACAATGGTGACTATCTCCGACGCCGCTGACCTCGTGGCCAAGTAACAGCAGTTCGTGGTTCCCAAAACAAAACTTGTTTGGTTTCAACGCAACCCCGGCGTTCCGCATCGCCTCGAAAACCAGCGTGAGGCGTTGGAGATGTTCTTTCAAACAGCCAGAAAATAAGACCGCGCGCTCACTATATGCGAAGCACGTTGACCGCTATGAGCGACACACACCGGTGTCCATTCGTTATTAAATGCGCCAGGGGAAGAAAAGTGCCACAAGCCGAAAGACAATACTCTGAACTGCTGAACTCTAACCGGCGGTACAAATGCGTTCTCCTCGTGGTCTCCCACTTCGGCCTATATTTGCTAACACTTGATTTAATGTTCATTGACGAAAACTACGGTCATTACGGAGTGTGTAACGAGAATAGGACACCCGATGCAATAGATAACCGCCCTTTTTCATCACCTCGTTAGTTTGCGGCAATGAACACAAAACCGCAGGGTCCCACGATTCGTTTTGAAAAAAAAAACGACAGAGGTCCTCTTCGGCGATGTGACGACGTCTTCGTCAAGCGCCTGCTGTACCTGCCACCACAATGCATCACGCTCTTTGGCAGCAACATGCTACAGCTTTTGGCGGAAGGGCCTACAAAAGTTTTTGACAATGATTGTGTTTTGTTAGTGGCATCTTCTGAACACCCGAGAAGAACGAAAAGCAAAATTTCCAACATTGCCGTCCAACGAGGAAGGTTCGCTGCTTCCCAGATGGGTAACTAGGTTTAGTGTTTATTGATAATTCAAAGCTTCTCGTCGCTATTGTGCCAGCTTCTGAAGAATCCAGATTGTTGCATTGCCGAACGGTTCAAACACGACTTCCATGGGTGCTTTCGTATGCGTCGGTGCTCATAGCTGAAATAGATGGGCAGAATGTTGCAGTAGCAACTAGACGGGGTGACAAGGCCAGGTGCAATGGAAAAGAAATAGGCTAGAAGTAAAGCGTGCAGATAAGCCACTCCATTGGCGGGGAAAGTGTCGTAGTGCATTATTGCAAACAAAAGCGGAGGATTGCGGCGCGATACAGAAGTCATCTTCGGCGACACGCGGCGGTAACATCGCGGTTCAGCAAACTCTTATGAAAGAAATTTTGTTGTTAGCCTAACCAAGCGCCCGCCATTGTTGATAACTGCACCATATTCGCGCAGGCAATCAATTCGCAGTGTCCTATTCTCCGAAAAATACAGAATATTGACACAAGTGCGATCTTCCTTGATGACCTCAAACTGAAAACAGCTGCAATTCAAAATAAATTGATTGCGCTTAAAAGGGGTACACGAACGAAGTGATGACAAACACACCCGGCGTCCGTGTCGCACTTTTGAGCGAAAACAATTTATTTAAGAATGGAGTACCAACGTGCCCAGGGCGGTACCCTTATTAGCTGCAATTCATCTAACGAGGTGTTTTCCTTCCCCGTGCTAAGAGATGGTATGCACTAATGAGGGAGTAATATGCGCCAGAGTGAAGCAAAGCAGTCACCCCATGTTCGTTGACAGAAACACCAATATCTGCTTTAAAGACTTCGCCCGCATTTAGTGTCATTGTAGTTCTGTGTATACACTCTGCAGCATTGTTTCAGCTATGAGTTTCAGGAATCAGCCATCTCGACGCTGTCACCCCTGTTGGGACTAGCCATCCCAGCCCTGCCAGCACTTTTCCGACTGGCCTTCGCAGCGCTGTCACCACTAGTGAGAATCAGCCATCCGTGCGCTGTCACCGTGTACGGACTGGACCACCTCACCACAGTCACCGCTGTTGCGACATTGCCACGCTCCGTCCGCTGTCGACGCAGCACAGCGAAGAGCGATAAAGTTCTTGAGCCGCAAAAAGTTGAAGCAACATTTATATACAGTATGTAGAAGGGAAACTCAGGCGTTATGTGGTCGAACAAACGCGACGGCACCTCTCCACTAGGGCCTTCCAAAAGTGCCACTCTCGCTGCTGTTTCTGAGCTTCTTTCATATTACCGGGGGCCGGTCGCAGACGCGAGCGGTTTGAGTCTTTCCTATCAGGACACTCACGGGCCGAAGTTTGAATCTGATGAATGTAGGCGAAGCAATTACGTCAGCCGATCCGCCTCGACGGGGAAAGGAAATGAATGTTGCTGCGCGTCGGCCACGGCCGGTGCGTCGAGTCATATTTCGGCAACCCCATTCAGAAGAAAAAAGCAGAGGCGACTCTAGTGCGGTGGCCTGTTGGGGCACAAATTGCGCTGGTGGTTTCATGGGGGCACGAATCGGCCGCGCCGTCGTGCGTCGCCAGATGAAGCGAATTTGGGCTGAGCGCTCAGGTAGAACAGCACCCCCATAGCCAGACAATGCCCTTTGGAAAACCAGCAGCTTGCTCGTGGCTCAGATGCCAGGCGCGCTCGCTCACCCAGATCATCCTTATTTATCTCTTTGCTCTATAAAAAGCACGGATCCGCCACGCTCCTTTCCACAAACAGATACCACCTTCCAGGTCCGGATAAGAGGTACGTCACCGTGCTGCCCTGGTGTCTCTGCCAGTATTGCCCACCTCTTCCGGTCTCGTTTTTTAGCACCGGTCGCTCAACGTTCTGCAGCTTGCAATGAAGCAGATGACAACAGGCCACACCTAGCGCAAACTAGCACCCTCTGTACTCCGTCAGAGCCGCAGAATAAAAAAAAACGGGATAAACTCTCCTAGCTAAGTGTCTATTCCTAACTTTTAGCCTACACACCTAGAGGCCTATGCGGAAACAAAGACGCTTAAAATAGGAACTGAAACTATGCGTCAGACATAACACACGGCAAGAAATAATCACAACTAAGGTTGATTACTTCAAATCAAGCGGTGCGGGGACAATGAACTGAGGCAGCAAATGAGAGCAATAATATGCTCCCGTCTACCTGAAAAGCCTGGAGCTGTTCTCGATGAGACGAAACAGAAGTCAGGAAGCGGGCGAAAGCAGCATAATTTAGAACGCACGGCTCAGTGTGTCTGTGTTCGCGCTACGATTTATTTTCTCATAACAAACTACATGATTCTGCTGCGGGAGTATTATACTCCACCTTTGCTTTTACACAAAATTCTGCTTTTAGACATTTATTTAGCCAGGTTAGCCAGCAATGATCTGTTTCCACAACAAACTGGCAACAGACTACATAGCACGCCTACTTCTGCACTGCCCACCCTACAAAGCCCCATTCCTTCTAGAATGTACTGTACGCCTATTCTCTCAAGTTCGCTTGCAGCTAAATTACAAAACTGGTCTTCCAGTCCGCTTGCTTCCTTTTGGAATAGTACAGGTCTTATTCCACGATCGGTCCTATTGCACTGAATAACGAAACCCTTCGAAAAGTTGGAAACCATTAGAACACGCTCCTCACTAAACGCTCATTTCAGCGTTTGAAAAACGTCCTCCTTTGCGTCCCATCCGCCTTCACTGGCTCAGTCTTTCTAAGTGCGTAAGGTAAAGAGCTAGCAAGAGTGGAATAATCTTTCAAAATAAGTCTGCTTCTACCCATTCACGCCAAAAAAAGCCATTATCTCTGACTTAGTCATTGATCCGCGATAGTTCACAGCTCCAGCTACTTCGATTTCTGATGTTCTTGGACAACTGTGCTACCATCACCGGGCTTTGTTACATGACGTTGGCATAACCTAGGGGACACTTCAACGGTTTGACTGGTGCGTCGGCTTCCTTCTCCGGACGACTCACAGTGCTCTACCGGCTCCAACCATACGCCAGAAAAGAAAAGATTATGATATCGTCGAGTGGACGGAGATTTACTATGAAAGGCCAGGAAACACATGATCCATTAGTTTACAAAAGCAATACTTCGCGTTTTTGAGACCGAAGCTCGAAATGACGGGACGGGCTATTCAAAACGGGGAAACGAACGCCGCACTAGAACTAGCTCTTTGCCCCTCAGCTATTCTGGTCATTTGAAATTGTTGTCTTTCCCAGTTACATACAAGCTTCGTAGGGCTGATGTGCGTAATCTCCTGCGGAGCCGACTTCAAAGTCAACATAGCGGCGGGCACGCATGCCTTCTAATCACGCTTTCGCTCAAAGCCGAGATCTCTCAACTTCCGTTTTCGCACTGAGTGCTTTTGTACTACTGAGTTAGAATGCGGGTGAAAATTGGGACTGTGCACTACCTAGATTGCGTGCCAGCTATGAAGGACTGGGGATATCGTCGAGATAGCCTCGCATGGCGCAGCTAGGTAGCTGGGTTTCCCCGACGATAGGTATGCCGTAAGCAACTTCGGCCAATGGCGGATTGTTAAACCTACAGCCAGTATTTCGCTCCACTCGCTGCTCATGCTTTGTTGCTGGCTCGTCTTTCGTGTCGCGTTCGCAGGTTTTGCCACGACATCGCCCCAGTAGGAGCTCGCGCCCAAAACAACATCTTCTGTTTCTGGGGCTTCTGCGACTTCGTCTGGCTAACCTCACTGTTCACACCCTTACGCGGAACATCCTCATCTACCCCACTGTGGGAGATCCGGTGGGAAGCAGCCTCCGAGACCTTGCCTGATTCTGAGCATTCTGCAGAGATCACTGAAACTGCAGCCGGCCCATGAACACGATTAGCGGACTCGTAAGGCCCTATCATGGAAGTCTCAGCTTTTAGGTTATCTCGTATCGGTACCCCTTTGCGCTTCGAGTTTTTCTCTGTTACCGTCTTTCGCTACCAGCTCACTGGATTTCTGCCTCGGCCGCGCTTCGACTTTAAACGACTACTAGAACTACTGAACTACACCGCTACTGATTGGAGACCAGGTACAATCTACTGTTCGTCTCGAAGGGTTGCGTATGCTGCGTTTCTCCACCCAAGGGTTTCATGCAAACCACTTCAGCCTCTGGCGGCATGAATGCGCCACCAGAAGTTTTCCGTCGTCGCGTAGTTTGGGCTACGCAGCTCGGCGTCTTTTCGGGTCATGCTTGCCCCAGAAGTGTCCAGTTTCTGAGAGCGGCAGCGGGCTTGCAAACTCGCGAGTGTCGTGCACTGGCCACTATTGGCAGACTGCTTGCGAGTTTCGTAATCTTTATTTCCACAGGGCTCCTCTGCCTCTGCGCCATTCTCGTTTTTCTGGCTTGTTTCTCTTCCAAAGAATACGGTTGCTGTACCTTGGTCTTTGTACTGCAAATGGCGACTTTCGTCACTGAACTCTCAACAACGAACGGTTGCAAGTTGTCCCGTATACTCGGACCGCTCACTTGAAATGTCGCAGAAGTTATGGTGGATGCCGCCGAGCTTTGCTGGAGCCTCAACTATAGCTTCATCAACTCGCCCCGATCCTGCCTTTCGCCTGCTCTCTCCGTTTGAGCCTCTCGGTTTCCTGTTTCCATTTCTGCCTTTCTACTCCAAACCTCCGTTTCTGTCTTCCGTCTTCCTGGCTCAACTTTTGCCTTTCCGCCTCGTCACATTCACGGCTCTTATTGATTTCATCCCTGGTGTCATCGGCTCCCTGAGTCATTACGTTCTCCTTCCGCATGACCCCAAAATATGCATGCTCCAGTTTCACACGGCCTAAGGGACCGCCTAGCTCCTCTGACATTTCAATGTTTTGTTAACTTTAAGGCCCTCCATTGTTAGCCCTAGACCCTTGCTGGTTGCCCACGTGTGCATTACTTTCCCGTTCCTATACTATCCGTTAACAGTAAGGCTTTCGCAAGTATTTCTCTACGATGGCTTGCTTACACCGTCGGAACTAGCTGTGGTTAAAACACACTTGCTTTGGGCTTGCAACACTCAAAGGTATACACAGTGCTTCCCACAGTCCTTCTCTGAGCTACGATGACCTGTGGCAGAGAAGTCTGGTGAACTGATAGCAAACATTGAGCAATTACCACACTAGGTAGTACACGTTGCCGGACGATCCTGCACCTGCCATCGAGAGTTGGGAATGAGACATCCCGACGCTGTCACCAATGTTCGAACTGGCCATTCCACCGCTGCCACCACTGTTGGACTGGCGTTCTCAGTGCTGTCACCACTTTTGGAAGTCAGCCATCCCAGCTCTGTCACCAGTGTAGGAAGTGGGGCATATCACCGCAGTCACCACTGTTTTGACGTTGCCATCCTCCGCCCGCTATCTACGTGGCGAAAAGCTGAGCGATCAAGTTTTTGAGCCTTCAAGAAGTTGCAAAAACATTATTATACCGTATGTTCTATTAAGAGCAATATGAAAGAGACCACAAGAACGCGTGGCAAACGACCTCGAAACAGGCTCCAAGCGCTACGCGGATGGCGCTGTGAAAAACAAAGGAAGAACGGAGGGTGCTCTTCCACTAATTATTGGCACTACCACCACGCGCGGAGTTCTTTAAAGCAGCAGCTTACGTAATTTCACCGATGGTATGGTATCGTCCAACCGCCGATAAAACGCCCGGCGCGAATGGGAACAGTTGTTAGAACAGCGTCCCCGTTTCCACTTTGTTTCCCACAGCGGCCGCTGCATATCACGCATAGCTTGGTCTGAGGGTGTTTTCTATGCGATTCAGCGGTCCCTTTCATATTGCTCATAATATTATTATAATAAAAAGGCGTTACGTGGCTCTCCAAATGGCAACAGCATCTCCTCACTCGGTACCTCCGAAATTTGCCCCGCTCTCTGCTGCTTCGGAGCTGGTTTTACACTACCGGAGGACCATTGCAGCCCCGAGCGGTTTCCTTTGCTCAAATCAGTTCTATGGCTGGCCGAAGTTTGAATCCGATGAATGGAAGCGAAGGGATTGCGTCAGCCGAGCAACCACGACGGGGAGAGGGAAGGCATGTTGCTGCGCGTCAGCCGCGGGCCGGCCGTACGAGGTATGACTCGGCTCAGCCGCTGAGGGGGAATAATAATTGGCGGGTCTGCAGTGCCGGCATGTTGAGTCAAGTCTGCCGTGAGCGTTTTGACAGACGCTGTAATCGGGCCCGCCATCGTGTGTCGCCAGATGAAGGGAATTTGTGCTGGGCCCTCAGGAACAAGACCGTGCTTTGTATCTGAAGTATATTTGTTTTTTCGTCTCCTGTCTGGTGGTGGCGGTTCGGGCCTTACAATCTTAGAGTATCGAAAACATTTGCTTCTCAGGTACCTGTGGCCATTTTTCACACGCCGGGCTCGACACAGATTTTCATGGCTGTCTTTAGGGGCGCCACTCTGTCGCTGAGAGCTGGGTTCCAGAGATGGTGATCGCGGTAAAAAACTGGTTCTCTTAGTGGTTCGTGCGGCGAGACAATCAGCAATTTTAGTCGGCTTCTGTACGAGCGAAAGGCGTGGAGAGAAGTTTGCGAGGGCGATATCGCGCTAAAGGCACCGTTTATATAAGAGGCTGGGTTGGCAACACAGGTTACACAGTGGCCGCAGGTCAGCATTCCGCTACACGTCTCTGTGGCATACCAGAGGACGCACTGTCTGCTCCTACACCGGCCAGAAACGCAAGGGATGTGGACGGCTAAGGGGGCAGCAGCATGAGATGATTAAGTGGCTGGTTGCAAATAGCTGCAGCGTGTCTTGGGCAGGGATGTTTAGTTGGCAAATGGGATGACGAAAGCACCTCGTAGAGCTCTACACGTACATGACTTCCATAGAAGAACCAACTTGCCACTGCCATTCCCATGTTGTTCGCCCTGGACTGACCGGATAAAATCTCCCAATGAATTATCGTTGCTTGTAACGAGGGCAGCATTGCAAGGAGCTCTAGTGTTCATTTGATCATATTGTCGCCTGAACTCGTCAAGAGGCCGCTCGAGATTCCTCGCGTCCGGAAGGAGGTTTTTCACAATAAATATTGCATTGTGCATAAAACCTGCAAAAACTGCTTGATCCTCTTGTCAAAACTGCTTTTTGTGAAATGCACATGGTGGTGAAATGTCTTAGTTTTGGACATGGCCGGATCGGTCCAGTAAAAAAAGCTCGCCCATCCTCTGCAAAAATCGTGAAACGTTTATTGGGCATTGGTATATACCGGTCCAGCAAACGCAGCCCTTGGTCTCACAAGTCGGTGTCGAAATGTTCGAATCAACTACTGGGCGAAACCATTCTACGTCGCCAAGCTTGCCTTCTCATTTTTGTACCATGTACGAGCACACTCCTCAAGAACGAATGTGGCAATACACAGCTTCCATAATTCTTCCGATTCGTGAAAATCGGGCCCTTGCTCGAAGTGCATGAGCCATTTTTAAACTTCTTCGACCCAACAACCACAGAAACTGTTTGAGTTCTGGAGTTGTAAAATTTTACAAGAGACGATTCCGACAGCCGCAGGTTCCCAGCTGTACCTGTGAATACTACCCCAGGAACGTAGGAAACCAACCGAGCCTGTGCATACCGATCCATTGCCTGAGGTGACGACGAGATGAAGTCTGCTTGAGCTTGTGTCCCACAGGCATGCAACAAGTACCAACCCTGGGCCATCTATTAGTTCTACACCCTGATGGACAAAAGCGTAAACCGCCTACCGATGCACGTGGACGGAACCTATTTACAAACAGCGAAGCGGTTGTAGCAGGCCGTAAACTCTGGAATGAAAATCGTACGTCCAATGCGGTAAAATACCAAGAAAATGCCGAGCGGGTGCCCCCGCACGAACGGTAGCTCGTACAAAATCTTAGCAAGAACCCCAAAGAGCGAGAAAATGCTGAGTCACGGCAGCCAGTGTATCGCAAAAGGGGCCAAGCGTTCAAGGTTTTCCCATTGGCTTTATTAAAAATATCGGCAAAAACCGCGAGGAGTGCTTTGGGTTCCTGGAAACAAAAATAGCCACTGCTGACCCAACACCTGTTCTACACGACCTTGATGCAACGGCAGTAATGCCACGCAAACATCGCGCATGTGTATGCCGCCACTGCACCGCAGCTGTAGCCCAGCGCAGGTGCGCATGTAATGTTTTCCATGAGATACACGATAATATCAATTAGGGTTATGATGTCTACTACTATCACAGGGCAAACCCGCGACCGGACATGTAAATACACAATATCAAACAAGTACAAATATTTGGTGATCTGCCTTTCAGTGCCCACATAGCAAGAAATCCTGCAGCTTTGCTATGTTTTAAGCTTGCACTACTGAACACAAATGTTGCCATTATTAGGCGAAGCCCCTGATTGAGGAGACCAGGAAAGCCGGAGTTTAAAGGGCGGACCTTAAATACGCCCGACAATGTAACAGACAGATTTTAACAAGTATTACCAAATGCGAAAGGAGCAACTGAATCTGGTAAATATCAACTATAAATTTCGCTGAACTTTCTCGCAATGTAAAAAAGGTAGCTAGCATAAATCGGCACAACTGATAATCCCTAGCAGCACATGCCGAATTGTTTCGGTGTCTGCGCTTGTGTTGCGCGGGGATTTTCCCCTACCTAGGACATCAGGATGGCTAGATTCCACTCTCTTACCTTTCGGAACACACTCCTCTATGTTTTCTGCCGATGGACAGCCGGGCTAAAGCTGCGGCGTTGACCGCCCCTCTAGCCACACCGTGGCCGACGCTCCTGCGTTCAGTACATCGCCCCCGCGAACTACAGCTAACGTCTGGCCGAACTTCTGGTTTCGCTCTTTGTAGAGCCACATGTGTGAATTCAAGTGACCTAGCATGGGTAACTGTCGTGGGCGTTGCTTAAAGCGTTGGTTTCCAATCGCCTTCACAACGTGAACTGGAGCCAATTTTCTTCATGTGGTTCTTTATTACTTAAGAGGGCGGAGCTGTCAGGTGGTCTGTATGCGTGGGGATAATGCCTGTCACGCGGACATGTTCAGCGAGGGTACGTGGTTCCGCGAGCAGAAAACACCATGGCCTCAACGACTTTCCAAGTGAAGGTACGCCGTTTGGCATATTGCCGTGAACCATATACGAGTTTGTTTATTTATCATTTGTTTTTAATGCCCGACCACGCCCGGATCTGTTATATGTGTCCCATGCGAAGCGCGCGTTCCATTCTTTATTTTTATGCTGCACGGGCTATCCCTTCAGATAAGCAGAGTGTTTCGCCTTAACGCCGCTAGCCCAGAATAATCTTCTGTGATCTACAATGTTCTGGATGTGACTCAACGGTTCCAGGAACTCTCGCGCCGAAAGATAAAAGCCTGCACAGCAAACGCCGCGGCATTCCATTCTGTGACGCTGAGATATGATTCTGCCACGCTGCGACGTTGGATATGATTCTGCCTCGCTGCCACGCTGCGATTCGGCGATTCTGTGACACGCCCGGTATGACGGAAGAAAAGAAGCTACGCTTCTTAATGCGCGGTCTAAAGGAGGAAATGTTTGCGGGACTTGTCCGAAACCCACCCAAAACTGTCGCCGAATTCGTGACCGAAGCCACTACAATTGAGAAGACCTCGGAATGCGTGTTAAGCTGCACAAGCGGAACTTAGTTGGCGCGGCTAATGCGAACTACATGGACAACATGCGGATTCCGGCTGAAAGTCTACGCGAGACCATTCGCGCAGTAGTGAGAGAGGAGCTGCGGAAATTTCTCCCCACGCCGCCACAGCCCCATGTCGCTACCCATACCGACGTGATTAGAGAAGAAGTGCAACAAGCGTTGGGAACTTCTACGCCATTCGAAGTACCCCGAGAGCCACTAGCTATGACATACTCCGTGGCTGTTCGTCGGCCCCGCCCAGCTCCAACACGCCGTCAAGAGGCCCGCTGTACCACCGACCACTGTCTCCCACCCGACCCCCGGTAGCCCTAAACCAAACGCCGAGGAAGACGGACGTATGGCGAACTCCCGATAATCGTCCTCTGTGCTACCACTGCCGACCTTATCTACCGTAGCTGCGCATACAAGGGACTCGGACTGCGTGGTTTCTCCGTCGACGCACCTCGCCCTCTCTCTGGCTAACGACCACAAGAGATCGACGAGTATCTATCTAAAACCAGCCGTGGCCGAGCCCGTTTCATCCGTTCGCCATCGACCTACCCACACCAATCGCCGAACCGCCGTAGCAACGCTGCCTTCACCCATGGAAGGTTCCCCAGCCCACGCGGGGGAAACTATAAGGAGAAAATTCTGGAGGTGAAGCTGCTCTACGGCGAAAAACCGGAAACCCTCCAATGACGCAAGGACGCGCCGAAGATAGTGATTCACGACATGCCCTCATCCCGACGACCCGACCTAACCCTGACGAATCTCCCGAGCACGACGACACCTATACGGCGCGACGCGTACCCGACCTGACCGAGACGTCCGCTGAGAAGACGACGACAACAACGACACACAGTTCCCGACCGTGAACTAGCACAAGCCGAGATGCGATGCCCCGATGCACCCGGAACTCGAGGAAGGCGGCATCTGACGTCAAGGGGTCCATCGACGGCTTTGATGTAGTCGCCTTCGTAGACACGGGAGCCGACTACTCCGTAATGAGCAACCGTATTGCGTCTAAGCTGAAGAAAGATATGACCAGATGGGACGGTCCGCACATACGCACAGCAGGAGGCCACCTTGTGACGCCAAGTGCAACGTGCACATCGCGCGTCACCATAGACGGCACGACGTACCCTGCAGTGTTCGTCGTTTTGCCCAACTGCACCCGCGACGTAATTCTCGGAATAGACGTTTTGACAGACAACGGCGCCATAATTGATCTGCAGACCAAGTCGATAACGTTTTCCTCCGATCACTCTATGACGCCGGAACCGAACCCCGAACACCGTGCAGCTGTAAGGATCGCCGATGATCATGTCACCCTGCCACCCCGCGCAAGCTTGATGATCACTGTCTACTGTGAAGGTTCTGTTCCTTATGCCGACGCTGTCGCGGAGAGTGACCAAAGGTTGCTTCTCGACCACGGTGTGTCTGTCGCAAGAGGCATTGTGCGGTTTAAGCAACGCAAACCCCATGTTTTGGTCACCAATTGCACCGAAGAATACCAGCGTTTAAACAAGGGCGCTGCAATTGCATTCCTCGAAGAAACTCAACAAGCAAGTGACGTGATCACAGTCGCCGACTTTGAACGTGCACCCGAAGATACCTTCAAGTTTCCGCATTCCTTCGACTTGAATCCGGCGCTACCGCAAGAACAACGGAACAAACTATTGGCTTTGCTGCATCGCTACAGCGAGTGTTTTCGTCGAACTCGAAACTACGTCAGACACCTCTAGCGAATCACCGATTAATAACCGAAGATGGAGCCCGACCTACCCGACAGTCACCGTACCGCGTCTCTTCCTACGAGCGGGAAGCCATCCGGACTCAAGTCGACGACATGCTCAGCGACGACATAATACAGCCATCGAAAAGTCAGTGGGCTGCGCCGGTCATACTCGTGAAGAAAAAGGACGGCACTTTAAGGTTCTGCGTTGACTACCGGGGACTGACCAAAATCACAAAAAGGACGTGTGCCCTCTACCAGGAATCTACGACGCCCACGACCACCTCTGCCACGCAAAGTACTTCACATCGATGGATCTGAAGACCAGCTACTTGCAAATTGAAGTGGACGAGAGAGACCGAGAGAAGACTGCATTTATAACCCCGGATGGTCTGTACGAGCTCAAGGTGATGCCGTTTGGGCTGTGCACGGCGCCAGCAACGTTTCCAAGAGTAATGGACACTGTTCTAGCTGGCCTGAAGTGGTACACCTGCCTCGTCTACCTGGACAACGTTGTGGTATTCGCCAGAACTTTCGATTAACACCTTGAGAGTGGAGTGTGTACTCGAGGCTATTCGCTCGTCGGGGTTAATGCTGAAGCCCGAAAAGTGCCGCTTCGCTTACGAGGAACTCAAGTTTTATGCAGAAATGCATTATAGTCGGGGGTTGTCGTGCGTCCCTTGGCCGGCGTGCGCAGCGCGTCTGATGATGATTGTGGCATGATGCCCCTAGGGATTGGCCAACCAAACAATCCATCACGAGATAGCTTCGCGTTCAACCACCATCGTCATCTTCCCGTAGGGGAACCGCTGAAGAAGAAGAAGGAGAAGAAGACAAAGCTGTGAAGAGGAGGGCTCCGTGAGTTTGGCTACCGTTATCCTCCTCGGCCGTCGCATCTTCCCGATCTAAACCCGGTCGAAGAGCGGCTCATCGCGCCTCGACTCCCCTTCATGACCATCAGGCGGCTGACTCGAGGCAACGGGCAGTTTGGAATTAAGGGACAGGCGGTGAACGTTCCCATCGACGTATCGAAGGTTGTGCGGTGCCTTCCTGGCATGGTGCCCGAGCACGTTGCGTTCGACGTTCACATCAAGTGGAGGCTGATGAGTCCGGCAACGTACAAGCGCGGGTTGCTGAAGTGCGGTAACATCCTGGCTTGGCTCAAGCACCAGGAACACACCTCGCTGTAACGCGC
Organism: Haemaphysalis longicornis; assembly: GCF_048455015.1. NCBI lineage: Eukaryota > Metazoa > Arthropoda > Arachnida > Ixodida > Ixodidae > Haemaphysalis > Haemaphysalis longicornis. The sequence continues at coordinate 141,624,830 of NW_027526335.1, read as the reverse complement.
CATCAACGTTCTGGTCAATTGGAGTCGGCTCGTTCACTTCGATGACGGCGGCGAACCAGAGGAACCGCAGGAAGACGACGTCGATGATGCTGACGGTGAGTCCGAAACGATTCCCGACGACTTTGACGTGAACGATCCTCTGCAGTTGGCGGTTGCGATCAACGCGGTCTCGAAGACGCTTCTCTTTAACGAAGCGGAAATGACGGGTGTGGGAAAAGAAAAAAAATACTTACGCTCACACTCTCGCCTCTCTCTTCGCCATTAATTGCATCACACTCATCGGTGCACCGAATGCATTTCTGCATCCTCACAATCCCCCTCGGGGAGGTGCAGGGGAATTTTTTCTCTGATCGTGACGTAGGGAACGGGCCTAGAAGGTCCATTCCAATCTGTTGAAAGGGCCTCGAAGGGACGGTGATCGGTTGCAGAAATTCGTCGTGTCTTGTCGGCGGCGTTTTTCGTCGCTGGCAGTCACGGCAACTCCGAACGTAGTGGGTGACGTCGGATGTAAGGCGGGGCCAAAAGTACTTCGCCTTAATTTTTGCAATAGTGCGAGCTCTGCCGGGATGTGCAGAAGACGGGTCGTTGTGGGACGCTTCCAAAATTTTGTCACGGAGGTCTGCGGGGATAACAAGTAGATAATTCGTTCTCGTTCCGGGGCTGAAATTCTTCTTCACAAGAACGGAGTTTTTTAGGGTGAATGCTGGTAAGTTCCGCTTGAACGGTCTAGGCACGGCGACGTTTTGTCCTTCGAGGTAGTCAATCATTACGCGCAAGTCGTGTTCGGCACGCTGCTGGGCGGCTAGGTCACTCTCCGTAATAACCCCAAAGAACGCGCTGTCTTCATCGGAGTCTTTGGTGGTGGGTGGACAGGGGCGCGGGAGAGGCAGTCGGCGTCGGAGTGTTTCCTACCGGATTTGTAGACGATTATAACGTCGAACTCTTGCAGGAGCAAGCTCCACCGCCCAAGACCACCAGCGGGGTCCTTCAAATTGGCGAGCCAACACAGCGCATGGTGGTCTGTCACAACCTTTAACGGTCTACCATACACGTACAGGCGAAGTTTGAAATGGCCCATATGATTGCCAGGCACTCTTATTCGGAGGAAGAGTAGGTTTTCTCCTCCTTCCACAGACCACGGCTTGCATAGGCGATTGTCTTTTCACACCCACTTTGCTTTTGGACTAGGACGGCCCCGAAACCTATATCGCTGGCGTCCGTGTGCATTTCCGTTTCGGCGTTTTCGTCGAAATGAGCTTGCACGCGCGGGTTTTGCAGGCGTTCTTTCAGCTCGCAAAATGCTTTTTCTTGAGCGTTTTTTAAGACCAAAGGGGTGCTATTTTTTGTAGGGCGCGTTGAGAGGCTCTGCGATGCGTGAGAAGCTTGCGATGAAGCGCCGGTAGTATGCGCACAGTCCGAGAAATCTTCGCACGCTCTTTTTGTCTCTCGGTCTTGGGAAGTTCGCTATGGCTGATGTTTTCGCCGGGACAGGGAGGACTCCCGCGGCATTGACTACGTGTCCCAAAAAAAATTGCCCCCCACCTCCCCGAGGGGGATTGTAAGGATGCAGAAATGCGAACGTCGAACGCAATGTCCTCGGGTACCATGCGAGGAAGGCACCGCACAACCTTCCATACGTCGATGGGCACGTTCACGGCCTGTCCCTTGATTCCAAACGGCCCGTTGCCTTGAGTCAACCGCCTGATGCTCATAAAGGGGAGTCGAGGCGCGATGAGCTGCTCTTCGAACGGGTTCAGATCGGGAAGATGCGCTGGCCGCGGAGGATAACGGTAGCTAAAACTCACGCAGCCCTCCTCTTCGCAGCTTTGTCTTCTTCTCCTTCTTCTTCTTCAGCGGTTCCCCTACGGGAAGATAACTATGGTGGTTGAACGCGAAGCTTTCTCGTGATGGATTGTTTGGTTGGCCAATCCCTAGAGGCATCATGCCACAATCATCATCAGACGCGCTGCGCCTGATAATGATGACGCCGGCCATTGTACGCAAGACAACCCCCGGCTCAAATGCATTTCTGCATAAAAGTGTATTGTCGTAGCGACAGACTACATGACGCGCTACGCAGAGACCGCCGCTCTTCCGAGGGGGACAGCACAAGAAGTCGCCAAGTTCTTCATAAACCAAGTAGTGCTGCGATATGGAGCACCTGAAGTCCTAATCGCGGACCGCGGAACGGCCTTTACAGCGGAGCTGATGCAAGGAATCTTCCGCTACAGCAACACGGATCACCGAAGAACGACGGCGTACCACCCCCAAACGAACGGGCTAACGGAACGTCTTAACAAGACGAGTGCGGATATGCTGCCCATGTACGTCGTCGTGAACATAAGACTTCGGACGAAGTCCTCCCGTATGTCACGTTTGCGTACAATACAGCGACGCAGGAAAATACGCAGATGACACCGTTCGAGCTTGACTACGGAAGACGGCCGACTAATGATGCTCGACGCCATGCTTCCACATGTAGAAGACTACGACCTCAACGCCGACGTCCAAGGATACCTTCAACGTGCCGAGAAAGGCCCACAAGCTCGCTCCAGTTCGTATAACGGACCAGCAGCTGGTGGATTCCGGCCGCTGCAACCTTCGACGCCGAGATGCCGAGTACCAACCAGGGGATCATGTGTGGGTTTGGACTCCCATTCGACGACGCGGACTCAGTGAAAAGCTTCTGCGACGGTATTTCGGACCCTACCAGATTCTACGACGTGTTGGCCAATTAACATACGAAGTGATCCCGAGTGGTGATTCCGGCACATCCCGACGACGCACGTGACCCGAAGTCGTCCACGTGGTTCGCCTCAAACCGTACTTCGCAAGATGACGAACGTTTGTGTTGTTGTTTTGTTGTTGCTGTTTGTTCAGACTGTCGTTTTATTTTAGCATCGGGTCGATGCACTCTAGAGGGGGGGAAGGCCGCGAACCATATACAGGTTTGTTTATTTATCGTTCGTTTTTAATGCCCGGCCGCGCCCGGGTCTGTTAGCTGTGTCCCGTGCGAAGCGCGTGTTCCATTCTGTATTTTTATGCCGCACGGGCTATCTCATTCAGATAAGCAGAGTGTTTCGCCCTAACGCCACTAACCCAGAATAATCTTCTGTGATGTAGAATGTTCTGGATGTGAATCGACGGTTCCAGAAACTCTCACGCCGAAAGATAAAAGCCTGCACAGCAGACGCCGCGGCATTCGATTCTGCGACGCCCGCCGACGCAAGTCACTTTGTTGACCGCTGCTTCGCCGCCTCTGTATTCTTTTGAGTTGTTAGGGGAGCACAAGTTCGCTCCAATAAAGATATTTCTCCTTCAAGACAACTGCGTCGTCCTTGGCTTCGTGACAATATTTATGGCGCCGTCACTTTGCGAGCGTACAAGTTCTCAGCAGGCTTCACATGCCTACCTCCCTGAACATGAGCGGGAGAATACCAAACTATGTCGTTGATCGTCGCATACCTGCACACTGTAGTGAGTGGCGTTCTCAGTGACTCCGCCTGTAAGAATGCTAGGCGCCAGCTTGCCGAGGCTTCCAAATACCACTGCCGTAGTCGAACACAATTTTGCCGTACGCGATTTAAGCGGCCGTACCGCATCTGCTCAAATCGCCAACCCCCGCTGCAGACGTTTTTCCCGAGTTGATTTGACGGCCATCCAGTGCTGGATGTCGGGTCCTGTGCAGGGGCACACGGCACATTTTTATTCCACATATGCGCCTATAAACCACTAGGCTCCCGCGGGTTAAGTTTGATTTATTACATACACAGATAAGTGAATTTGGGAGTGACGCCTGCCTCTGACGTGCCAGTTAGCGTTCCAATGTCATCTCTGCTTTTCCAGCTGAATTCGCAGCCGCTGAGCTGTCTGGAATTTTTGTAGGATACCTACCTGCCAATGGTGAGGGCATCACCTGGTGATATACTCCCCATCTGCGGAGGCTCTTGACCAAATAAAGAGATAAAGCAGTGCACTCTCCCACTTGCTGTTTTAAGCTACTTTGTATGACTCGCGGATGGCGTGTCGTGATTGGAGCCCATGACACATTACAATTGTGCCAGGCTATGACCTGGCAACTGCGTGTCTTTTAATACATGTGACTAAAACCTATGTTGGCCACAAAACTTAAGGTTAACTATCCCTTCAGCAGAGTTATGGTTTCTCTTTCTGTAGTCTGGTAAGAGAACGACTTTTGCTTTCAGAATCGAACAAAAATCAGAAGCGGAGGAGTTAGTTATTGATCTTTTGAAATTGTTGCTCATGAGCTATTTTTCTCGGCTCATTTATTAACGTATGCATTTCGTTTGACCCTTTCGTCGGCAGCCACACCACATGCGGACGATTTCTAAGGGTGGTTGTTCTGGCTACTGCTGCCATCCTGAGCCTCATAGGAGGCAAGATGACCTATGCAAGCAGTGGCCCAGAAGAGGGAACTTAAGCGGCAGAACTGGTGCCTCAAAAGTACATTCCCTGCACGTTTGATACCACGAGCGCCAGGGCGCAAAATCACGTTACTCTATTGCGATACGTGCTCTACGCCGCTCGAGAATTGGCGGTTATAGGACTTTGCAATCAAAGCAACCTTCTCAGCGGCCGTGTCACTTTGTGCACTACCATATATCTATGTGGCTCGCCACGCCACCCGCATTTGCTTATAAAAAATCGGGTCTCCTGCTGCTCTCGCAGCTTGCTTTATCCTGCCGTATCGGCCTGCAGTTCTGCAAACGGTGACTAAAATGACAACCCGCGCGCACTCTACAACCGACGGCAAGTTGAGCGGCTTGTCACCACCTGTGTTATAATATCAACTTGAGCGGCTACACAATCGATATTTTGGGAAGTCGCTTTATAAACAAAAACAATGTGGATTTTGGTTGACTGGGGACAATTGTTGCATACCTTGTAGGCGTAATTGAATTTTTTCTCTACCCATGCCGTCCAAATGGTAAGGGCTCTGGTTTGAGGACGGTGATGCGGGGCCTCCTAGGCCATCCTACCAATTGTTTGCAAATGACTTTGGGAGTCAAAGTAAGCACAGGCGTGTTGACTAGCAGCGTTGTCATTAGCATATTAGCTATCCCGATTTTCGTGTGTGGCGGCACCAACTCGCCTTACACATAATGTGCTTAGCTGTACGTCGATAACGCCCCTCTACTTCCCGACGTGCGATTCAAATGAACCTGCTCGGCTTGTCGTAAGGCTATTAGCCGCAGGACGTTAGGCGTAACGTCATACTTTGACGTTTGGAACGTTAAGGCTGAGTCACATTTAATGTTTAGAATCTTGAACAGGGAACAGTGCAAAGACAACAGCGAACATTCTGCATGTTAGCAAAGTGTACCTATGACGCGCAAGCATAGTTTGGAGTAAAAGCGTCAACGGCTTTCGTATAGAGTCATGCTAAGTGCGAGTGTTAGAGCAGGCTTATAAAATAGGTGTTACCTACTTAGGTAGAAGCACCGTAAACATCGCGTAAACAACTAAAATTAATTTGCAAGAATAGCGCCTCTGGGATTATCTGCAGAAAATGTTAGGGTTTTAGCATATTGACGGAAACATGGCATTCGATAATTTGGAGTTTATCAGCGGGCAGACAACTCCGGTGATGTGCTGGGGAGTGCACTAAAAATATATACTTACAGAGATTTTTCTTGCTGCCTGCAGCCTGTCGAATTGTGGGAAAACGCCAAACACGATAAGGCACCAGCCTTGAAATTTCGCGAGAGCCTTAGTAAGGAACGAGTTGTTTATGATTATATTATGGGATGTTTTAGAGGTTTTTACCCTTTCTCTAGGAATTTATTCTCTTTATTGTGTTTTGTCATGTTTGTTTAGGATTCAGTCTGGAGACAAACGAGCCAAAGAAACTTGTTAAGGCACATGCGCCTCTCAGCCATTACACACCTCCAATTGTTGTTGCCACAAATGTTCAGTTTTATCTTGTTTCTTCGCAAAGTACCCGACTCCTTTTTGCGCTTTGTATGGCAGATGAAGCTAGATAGGGCTCTTGGCGAGTTTGTCGTTTCGAATACATTGTTTTTTTTTGGCACACCAAAAGGATATTTTCGTTAAGTGGTTTTGGCAACTCAGTGTTTACGTGCCCGCTAGACGCACGAATATTTGTCCTGTATAAGGCTGAAAAGAGTGTACTTTAAACTTGCGGATATTAAATTACATGTGGTGTTGTAGAGATGAACGTACAGCGCAGGGCTAGGCCAGTGTGCGCAAAAGCGTGTCGAAAATAGAGAATGCTGCAATGCCTGAAGGATTTCTTCCTTAAAATTCTCGCTCGTATGCTACTCATAAAAAAGGGTCACAAAGGAAAAATGTTGTACTCCCCCCCCCCCCCGTGGCGTTCCATGTTTCCAGTTAAAAAAACCTGAGTAAATCAGTCTTGTGTTTGCAGTCTTTCGACGGGAATTTTCTCTGAGACCTGCTTCAGCGTACATCAAATTGTATTTTACACGCACCGAATATTTCATTATTAGCAATTAAGAGTGATGACAGTGTACCTTACGACCTCATCATTGTTCTCGCCGTACATGAAAATTGCAAGTTCCGTAGCTTCATACACCATTGTAATGTTGACGTGAAATGCTCTGAGTAGTGTTTTGGAGTCCATTAAGTTGCGTATTGAAATATTGAGGGCTGACGTTGAGCATCCGAACTGTTGCCTGTGATAGAAACATCAGCAAGCATGAAAGAGTTCTAGACGGTTTTCAGCAAGCAAAGTGTCGGGTATCAGTTTTAATAATTTGTTTTTTGATGGCACGTGTTTGTACTGTCAAAGCAAGGCAAACTTAAGGAAGCTCCCAATTACACGCAAGATTTCAGCGGCAGAGCTGTTGAAAATTAGCATTGGCGGTCAAACAGCTGGGTTTCAGTATCCTTGTTTCTTAGCATAATTACTCGGGTAGTAATCGGGGATATATGCATAGAAGATGTCGTCTTTGCGGCGATGGGTGCAAGCAAAGTCCTCCTGAGCACTGTAGACTTTCACCCAATCTTTTTCATCGACTGTAGCAGTTTTGACGGGATCTGCAAGTCATCTGAGAAGGGAGTGTCACACTGGTAGCCCTACTTCCATTGTTCATAGTAGCTTTGCAATAATTCAGAGGCCGCGGGGGCCTCTTTTAGTAAGGTTGCCTTTCACCCTTATTCATGAGCGCTGCAATGTTGTTGGCATGGGCGGTAGCATCGGAGAAGTAAACAGTCTTATTTTTTTTAAAGCTGGCGCTCTGTGGTCGTCGCGAGGCAAGGGCTTACTAGAGCTTGACAGTATATTAGTAAATTTTCTGCAACGGTGAACATATGCCAGTAACAACAGCTCCAATATTTTTAAATAAGAAAGAGCTTCTTTGGCGCATGTGATTGTCAGTGGTTTCCCGGTTTTATAAATTGAAGAACAATTGTTTTATCTCGACCTGGAGAAGCGGTGATATTTTCGAAGGCTCCGCTTGCGTCCGTGAGCCGGCGTGTCGATGGTGCCTTTAACTGTCATCGCGGGTGCCCTCCGATTACAAGCCGAGACCGTAAAATGCCCCGCGGTTACCAGAAATTATTGTAGGGCAAGCTTCAGGGAGCAATTCATGACCCAGACAAAAAATCAAAACGTTATGCCTAGGCAGTGCGTACCTGGACGTTTCTGTGGTTGTTCTGCCAATGCGGTGCATTCCTCTGCACATTCACATACAAACAGTGAGTGATTGACAAACTCGGCTGAAGTCAAAGCAGCAGAGATAAAAATTCTGCACTGGGCCCTAATCCCAGTGAAAGCTAAAGTGGTCAAATTCCAAACCAGGGGAGAGTAAATGTCTAAACTCAAAAGACAACCAAAGAATGCCCCATGAAAAAGCTTTGCGGTAAATATTCGCATTGTTTGATTAGGGAGTACATAATTTGTTTGTTAAGTGCGTTATGTTGCGCATTTCGCTGATTTTGTAAATACAACAAAACGCGATTATCTACATTTCTGATTCTGATTCTGATTGTGGGGTTTAACGCGCCGACGCAACGCAGGCGATGAGGCGCTCCGTAGTGGAGGGCTCCGGAATAATTTTGACCACCTGGGGATCGTTATCGTGCGCCGAAATCTCGTACACACGGGCGTTTTTGCTTTTCGCCTCCATCAGAAAAGCGGCCGGCGTGGCCGGAAATCGAACCCGCGACCTCGTGCAGAGCAGCGCAACGCCTTAGCCACTGAGCCACCACGGCGGGTTTCTCTACATTTCTAGAACAATGTATCCTTATGTATAGCACGTTGTTTGTGTAATGTTGTGCACTGTACTGCACAATAATTGTTCTTAGCGACATTGTTACAGAGACCATTTATTAACCCAATTTTTCTTTTTTAATTTTTCAGGTCATGTTTGGAAAGGAGGTAATCCAAACTTACAACATGTATGATATCATAAGTAAGTGAATTACTACAAACATATTCCCTGTAACCCAGACGAAATACCGACGGTTGACATTCATGCTCTTGATTTTGTGTTGTAGCAAAACTACTGCCGATACCGCGTTTTTATTGTTAGTTTATCTGATTAAGCTCCGTACGCTTTTCAAAATTTTCACGCTGACTGTAATAATGGCTGTTGAATATGTTCATTCCCAAAAAAGCTTGCAGAGCAAGTGTTGGCTTTGGAATCTGCTCACACAAATTCCGACGTGGATTCTGTTTCTCGCTGCATAAGAATCTTTAAACCTGCAGCAATAGCCAGGGAAGCGTTTATCATGTCGATAATTTTTTAATGATTTATTGATATTTTAGAACATCTATGGCATTTTTTCCACGCATGCAGAGGAGGTAAATAGCTATTGAAACCATGAAACCTTCGCTGCAAATGAGGAAGCAGGTTTAATGCAGAAGGTTCATTATTGCTACCGTGAATAAGTAGCCTAGCTTTTGTCCGTACGTAGCCAACAATGTGTGTGGTGACACTCGAAAGACCGTTTCCTGGGCGCTGCGCAATGGTTCGCGCGAAATATTGTAGAATAGAGTCTCATTAAAATTGTTTCACTCAAACCAGAAATTCCCATAGGCAGCGTACATGCTATTTACATTTGCAAAACGTCTAGCTTATATTGCGTAACGGGAGCCGCACAGATAGCAAAAAATACTCCTCCAGACACAAAGAGACTAACCGCTGACGGTAATTTCGGCTGAAGAATCGTTAAGCAAATATAGATTTCACAGAAGAAAATAGGTGGAATGATTAAAAAGGTTATTTCGTGTTGCCACCTAAACAGTTCAGTGTCCGTTTTTTCTTCCCATCCTATTTAACCCTTCTCCAAAATGCAGTGCGCCACTGAGGCAACGGAGAAGTAAGAAACTTTGACACCTGCTCTGAAATTATATGTTTGTGGATGGCAATTTGTTTGTTGATGACCACCGGGTCGATGCACTCTGAGAGGGAGGTAATGCCCAAAACCATGCATTGGGTTTGTTTATTTGTGTTTTGCTTTTGCCGCACGGTTGCGCCGGCCTGTGTTATAGCTGTTGTCTGTGTGCCAAAGAAGGGGTGTGTCCATTCTTTCTTTCTGTGCCGCAAGTGTAATCTCTTCTGATAGGGAGAGCGTACCGAACGAACGTGAACAGCCTAGAATATTCTTCGTTGATCTACAGTGTTCTGGATACAATTCGACTATTCTAGAAACCCTCGCACCGAGTGAAAACTTCCCGCTAAGCAGATACCGCGGCATTCGATTCCATTACACTCGCCTGTGCAATTCACTTTGTTGCCCGCTGCTTCGCCGCCTCTGTATTCTTTTGAGTTGTTCGGAAAGCACAAGTTTGCTCTAATCAACTTTTTTCTACTTCAAGACAGCTTCGTCATCCTTGGCTTCGTGACATCTGGTCGAGGTGCGGGGTACGCACCCTTTACGCTACCAACAACCTCTGGAAACCACCAAGCCAGTCCAGCTAGAGCCAGCCGCCGACTACAAGGCCTCCCGCCCAAGTGTGGGGTATTGCCAGATAAATTGAAGGCGGAAGACGTCACAACCGGCGCCGTTAACAAGGCATCCACGTTGCCCAACTCATCGAACACACCCGTAGTTCTGCAGAAACTCCGGGAGCCACCATCATTCCATGGGTCACCTATAGAAGATCCTGAGGAATGGCTGGAGCATCTTGAGAGGGTCCGAACGTTTAACAAATGGGATAACGGTAAAACACTCAGGGAAGTGTTTTTCTGCCTTGAAGACTCCGCAAGGATTTTGTTCGAGAACCACAACTGTGCGCTGAACACCTGGGAGTTATTTAGGACCCAGCTGTGGAAAACTTTCACGACTCTGGTACGCAAGAAACGGGCCAAGCAGCTGCTGCAGACACGCACGCAGCATCCCAATGAAAGCGTGCTCGTGTTTGTTGAGGAGATGGAACGACTTTTTTGACGTGTGTACCCTGAACTACCTGAAGAAAAGAAACTAAGGTTGCTGATGCAAGGGATTAAGCAAATGCCGTTCCCATACCTTCTCTGCAACCCCCCAAAGAGTGTGTCCGAATTTTCATCTCAGGCACCCGCGCTGGAGAAGACGCTTGAAATACGGACGAGGCAGTACGACCGCCCAATCAATGCGCTGGTTTCGGATACGATTGGCGCCGGCGCTTTTAACTCCGACTCACTACGCGAGACTGTCCGTGCCGTGGTGACGGAGGAGCTGTGAAAACTTATTCCGACGACGACGCCACAACCTCAAGTCGCTTCCCTGACTGACGTGATCCGGGAAGAAGTACAGCAGTCTTTGGGAACTTCTATGCCGTTTGAAGCACCCCGTGAGCCAGAGGCTATAACCTCCTCTGCGGCTATTCTTCGACCCCGCCCTGTTCCAACACGTCGTCAAGAGGCCCCTCCTTACCGCCGCCCAATGTCGCCCGCCCGACCCTTTGTAACTCGAAACCAGGCGCCAAGGAAGAACAAGGTGCGGTGCATGCCCGATAATCGGTCGCCGTATTACCACTACGGAGAGGCCGACCACATCTACCGCCACTGCCCTCTCAAGCGGCCCGGTTTGCGAGGGTTCTCAGTCGACGCATCTCGTCCCCAACCAGGCCAGCGCCCGTCTGAGTTCGAGGAATACATGTCCAACACCAACCGGGGTCCACCCCGTTTCAGCCGTTCGCCATCGCCCTACCCGTACCAATCGCCGAACCGCCGTAGCAATGCTGACTTCACCCGTGGAAGGTCCCCCAGCGCACTAGGGGGAAACGTCTTGAGGGGAAGTGGCTCTATGGCACAAAACCGGAAACCCTCCAACGACGCAATGACGCGCCGAAGACAGTGATTCACGACATGCCCTCATCCTGACGACCCGGCCTAACCCTGACAAGACTCCCGAACACGACGACAGGTAAACGGCGCGACGCGTACTCGACATTGACGAGACTACCTCTGAGAAGACGACGACGATGCAGAGTGCCCGACGGCAACACTCAAAAGCCGAGAGGCGACGCCCCGACGCACCCGGAACTCGAGAAGGGTGGCATACGACGTGAAGGTGTCCATCGACGGCTTTGATTTAGTCGCCCTGGTAGACACGGGAGCCGACTATTCAGTAATGAGAGGACCATTTGCATCTCAGCTGAAGAAAGTTATGACCAGATGGGGCGGTCCGCACATACGCAGAGCAGGAGGCCACCTCGTAGCGCCAAGTGGAATTTGCAGGTACCGCGTCACCATAGACGGCACGACGTACCCTGCTGCGTTCGTCATCTTACCTAACTGCTCCCGCTACGTAGTGCTAGGAATGGACTTTTTGATGGACAACGGTGCAATAATTGATCCACGGGCCAATTCTCTAACATTTTCCACCTATCAATCAATGAAGCGGGAACCGAACCGCGAACACCGTGCAGCTGTAAGGACCGCCGATGATCATGTCACCCTGCCACCCCGCGCAAGCATGATGATCACTTTCTACTGTGAAGGTGCTGCTCCTGACGTCGATTCTATTGTAGAGAGTGACCAAAGGTTGCTTTTCGACCGTAGTGTATCTCTCGCAAGGGCATTGCCCGGTTTAAACAACGCAAATTCCACGTTTTGGTCACCAATTTTACCGAGGAGAACCAGCATTTAAACACGGGAGCTGCAATTGCGTTGCTTGAAGAAATGCAACAAGCATGTGACGTGATCGCAGTCGCCGACATTGAACGCGCACCCGAAGCAACCTTCAAACTTCCACATGTTTTCGACGTGAATCCTGCGCTACTACAAGAAGAAAAGCGCAAGTTATTCGCTTTGCTTCATCACTAAAGCGAGTGTTTTTCGTCGAACTCAAAGTTACGTAAGACACCTCCGGCGAAGCACCGGATAATAACCGAAAAAGGAGCGTGACCTACCAGACAGTCACCGTACCGCGTCTCTTCACACGAACGCGATGCCATCCGGATTCAAGTAGACGACATGGTCAGCAGCGACCTAATGCAGCCATCGTAAAATCCGTGGGATGGGCCGGACGTACTCACGAAGAAAAAAGACGGCACTTAACGGTTCTGCGTTGACTAATGGAGACTGACAAAAATAACCAAAAAAGGCGTGTACCCCCTGCCACGAATCAACGACGCCCTCGACCACCTCGGCAACGCGAAGTACTACTCATCGAAAGAACTGAAAACGGCTAGTGGCAAATTGAAGCGGACGAGAGAGACCGAGAGAAGACTGAATAATAGCCCCGGACGGTGTATACGAGTTCACGTTGATGCCGTTTGGGCTGTGCAGGGCACCCGCAACGTCTCAAAGATTCATGGACACTGTGCTAGCTGGCCTCAAGTGGCACACCGCCTCGTATATGTTGACAACATTTAGGTATTCGCCCAGAGTTTCGATGAACATCTTTTAATGTGGAGTCTGCACTCGAAGCTATTCGCTCGTCGGGGTTAACGCGTAAGCGCGAAAACTGCCGCTTCGCTTACGAGAAACTGAAGTTTTTGGGACACGTCATCAACGCTGCGGGAGCCCTGCGGACCTGGCGAAAACATCAGCCATACAAGACTGCCAAAGACAGAAAGCAAAACAAGTGTGCGAAGATTTCTCGGACTAAGCTCGTACTACCGGCGCTTTGTCGCAAGCTTCGCAAGCATTGCAGCGCTACTCACGGGCTTGATGAAAGATTGCTACCCTTTCGCCTGGATAAAACGCCGAAGAAAAAACATTTTGGGAGCTGCAACAACGCCTGCAACACCCGCCAGTGCTCGCTTATTTCGACGAAAACACTGAAACGGAAATACAGATGAACGCCACCGATATAGGTTTGGGTGCCGTCCTCTTCCAAAAGCAAAGCGGTTGCACAAAAGTAATCGCCTATGCATATCGTGGTCGGTCGAAGGAGGACAAAAACTACTCTGCCTCCGAAAAAAAGTGTCTGGCTATCATCAGGGCCATTTCAAAATTTCGCTTATACGTGTATGGTACACCGTTCAAGGTTGTGAGAGACCACCATGCGCTGTGTTGGCTCGCCAATTTGAAGGACCCCCCTGGTTGTCTTGGGCGGTGGAGCTTGCACCTGCAAGAGTTCGACGTTACAATTGCCTACAAATCCGGCAAGAAACACTCCGACGCCGACTGCCTGACACGCACCCCCGTCGACCAACCACCACAGCACTCCCATGAAGACAGCGCATTCCTCGGAGCCCTGACAGAGAGCAACCTAGCCGCCCAGCAGCATGCGAATCCCGAACTGTGCATCATGATCGACTACCTCGAAGGACGCAACGTCGCCGTGCTTAGGGCATTCAAGCGGAACTTACCACCATTCAGCCTCAAAACCTCCGTCCTCTTGAAGAAGATTAAACCCCTTAACAAGAATGAATTATCTACCTGACATCCCCGCAGACCTTCGTTTCGAAATTTTGGAAGCGTGCCACGACGACCCGTCTTCCTGACATCTCGGAACAGCTCACACTATTGCAAAAATCAAGGTGAAGTACTTCTGGCCCCGCATTACATCTGATGTCACCCACTACATTCGGAATTGCCGTGACTGCTAGCGACAAAAAACGCCCCCAACACGACCCGCCAGACTACTGCAACCGATCGCCCCCAGTTTCAACAGATTGGAATGGACCTTCTAGGCCCGTTCCCTACGTCACAATCAAAGAAGAAGTTGACTGTCATAGCGACAGACTGCATGACGCCCTACGCAGAGACCACCGCTCTTGCGAGGGGGATTGCGCAAGAATCCGCCAAGTTCGTCATAAACCAAATTGTGGTGCGACATGGAGCCCCTGAGGTCCTAACCACGGACCGCGGAATGGCCTTTATCGCAGATCTGATGCAGAGAATATTACGCCACAGCCACACGGATCACCGAAGAACTGCGGCGTACCACCCCCAAACGAATAGACTAACGGAACGCCTAAAAAAGACAATCGCAGATATGCTGTCTATGTACGACGATGTTGAACATAAGACTTCGGAAGAAGTCCTACCGTATGCCACGTTTCAGTACAACACGGCTATTCATTAAAGTACACAAATTAACCCGTTCGAGCTTGTCTACGGAAGACGGACGACTACGGTGGTTGAAGCAATGCTTCTACACGTTGAAGAAGACGACCTCAACGCCGACGTCCAAGCATACGTTGAGCGTGCGGAGGAGGCCCGCCAGCTCGCTTGAGTTCGCACAACGGACCAGCATCTGGTGGATGACGGGCGCTACAACCTCCGACGCCGAGTACCACCCAGGGGATCGTGTATGGGTTGGGACTCCCATCCGACGATGCGGAGTCGGTGAGAAACTGCTACGAAGGTTTTTGGGACCCCACCGGATTCCACAACGTGTTGGCCACTTTACCCACGAGGTGATCCCCAATGGTGTTTCCGGAACATCACGACTCACGTGGCCCGACGTCGTTCACGTGGTTCGCTTAAAACCTTTCTCCGCACGATGACGGACTTCTACTTTTTATTTGTTCAAACTCGCTTGTCGTAGCATCGGGTCGATGCACTGTTAGAGGGGGTTAATGCCGCGAACCATGCATTCGGTTTGTTTATTTGCGTTTTGCTTTTGCCGCCCAGCTGCGCCGGCCTGTCTTATCGCTGTTGTTGCTGTGCCAAAGGAGGCGCTTGTTCCGCTCTTTCTTTCTGTGCCGCAAGTGTTATCTCTTTTGATAGGGAGCGCATTTTCAATGAACGTGAACAGCCAAGAATATTCTTCGTTTATCTACAGTGTTCTGGATACATATCGACTATTCCAGAGAACCTCGCGCTGAGTGTTAAATTCGCGCTAAGCAGATGCCGCGGCATTCGATTCGACGACACTCACCTGCTCAGCTGTGCAAGTCAATTTGTTGACCGCTGCTTCGGTACCTCTGTATTCTTTTGAGTTCTTAGGTGAGCAGAAGTTTGCTCCAATAAACTTGTTTCTCCTTGAAGACAACTGCGGCGTCCTTGGCTTCGTGACAATATCGTCCCTAAACGACCACCTTTTTTCCTGGTAATGGGTCTTTGGTCACTTTCTTCCAAATGTATTTTTAATGGGAATTTAACGTGCCGATGTTGGGTTTTCTAGTTCTGCCTTTGGTGAACTTTTGGTGGTTTAATGGAGTACTTTTCGAGAAATTACACATTTTTGGAGCGTGTGGTATTGCATTGTAGCTGCGAGCGTTGTCGCAATAGTTATGTATGTGTAAACTCATCGACGGTGCCTGTGCACTCGCTGACTTTGGGGACCTCATCTGGAGGCTTTCGTTGCTGCTGTTCTCTTACGCACTTCATTGTACCCACCTTTCTTTTCCGTTGTCTTGTTGTTTTTATTATTTGACCTTCTCTTTTTTCCTCCTAATTCTCTTCCTCTTCCCCTCCTACTGCTTTGCCTCCTCCTTCTTCTTCTTACACTTCCTCTTCGTCTCCTTCTTCTTCTTCTAATTCTTTTTCTTCTCCTTCTCTTCCTCCTCCTCGTGCTTATACTCCTCTTTCTATTCGTCTTCTCTTTGTTCCTTAAAGACTGGTCCCACATATTTCGGACATGTTCGAAGTAAATCCGGCAGTAAGCGTTGCAAGAAATTATCCGCACACGCCTCGATGGGTAGCGAGTTTCGGTAGTTGATGATGATGGTTGGATGTTTATGGCGCGAGGCCAACTGGAGCATAGAGCACCAAAACAATAGTCATATATGAGGGGTGAAACATTAAACACTAAGAAAAGTCAGCAAAAAGAAAAGTAAAATCACAAAATGACAATGAGCATGGCTGGTGTATAGAGCCAGATTTGATTATGCGTGATAGAAAATGAGGTTTAAAAATTTGACGTCTGACATATACTCAAACACACGTTTCACGGAAACGATGGCTTCGCCACTTAGAAAAACAGTGGATGTAAAGGAATGTGTTGTCTGTAGAGTTCTCTGAAGTGTTTGTGTCGTGTTGTGTGAAGTGCCTTGCATTGGATGAGTACGTGGATTACAGATAGACCCTCTCCACACCCGCTGCACATGGTTCTTGGAGATCCAGTGAGCAGGTGCGAGTGTGTTCCGTAATCTTGCCAAGGTCACTTCGGTGTACCTGTTGTGCGAGTCAGTTGTGTACTGTTCCAAGTGTGGCTTTATTGCATGTAGTATGTTGTCTGTCTGTTCACTCCAGAGAGTTTGCCATGTTTTACGTAGGTGTTGTCTGATGAGTTTCTTGAGGTCAGTGTAGGGTATCGTTGTAATGTCTACAGTGTTCCCGAGTGCAGCAGCAACTGCCATTTAATCAGCCAACTCATTACCAGCGATCCCTGCATGTCCCGGAACCCAGCAGACGGTCACACTCAGACCTGACGCATACGCTGACATCAAAAATTTAAGAACAAGATTTACAAGGTAATTTTTGCAAGACCTTTCTGACGACAATGTGCGCACGACGCCAAGTGAATCTGTAAAAATGATGGACTTAGCAATGTTACGTTTGATAATGTGATCTAAAACAAGAAATATACCACATGCTTCCGCCATAAAGATGCTGGAATTCACATTTATTGTTTTGCAAACATTGAAGTTGGGTCCGTGTGCAGCACAACACATTGCAGTGGATGTTTTTGATGCATCACTAAAAAATTTTTCCGCCCCATATTTCGCGTGAAGATATATGAAATGCTGCAAAATGGAAGTTGTGGGCACCGTGTTTTTCCTAAATTGCGTAAACGACAAATCACACAATACAGGACGAAGATGCCATGGGGCTATATAATCAATGAGAGATGTTCTAAAAGTGTCTTAAAACGAGACAGAAAGTTCAGAGGCCTTCTTGCTCGCCCTGAGCGAGAAAGGCACAGAAATAGATGGACGATATAAAAACAGTTGGGATGTAGCTGCAATGTTCATTATAGATTTAATGGAATGGTGAGACATTGATGAAAGTTTAAACGCATATAGTACATCGACATACTCGCGCTGGTACCCTAGGCACCATCTGTCACACTCGAAGTACAGACTTTGCACAGGGCTAGTCCGGAAAGCACCAGACGCAAGTCCAAGACCCAAGTGCTGCACTGAGTCGAGAATTTTTAAGGCTGTTTCCCTTCCTGAACCATATACAACACTCACATAGTCCAACCGCGAGCCTACCAGGCTGGTAAAAACTCGCAGCAGAAGTTGTTTGTCAGCCCCATACGAGTGATGCGACAAGATTTTGAGAATATTCACTGTTTTAGGACATATTTGTTTTAGTTGTTTGATACGAGGGATAAAGAAACGTTTTTCATCAAGGACTATGCCTAGGAACTTGTGTTCTTTTTTGACTGGAATCGAGACACCATTCAGTTTGATGTCTGAATCTGGCCTGATCCCACGCCTTTTTATTGTTTATTGTGTATTGTTCAAACGCAAACGCAATACACGAGGAGGTCCCGAAGTTCCAAAGAACTGTCCGGGGGACCTCCCATGAAAAGATATCCAACATTGCTACATTTGAAAGCAGCGACAATTATACATTGCTGAATGAAGTAACCTGATTAATACTAAAAAATACTTCATAGACAAATTAGTTTGGACATTGTACAGGAATAATATATGTCATGAAGTTTTAAACAATACAGTCATCAGCATACCGAGAGCATAATTGAAAAGGTAACTGTCAACTCAAAGCTGAGGCAAAAAACTGCATGCAAACAAGCATAAGGAAGCAATGACGAATCACTCAGAAACTTAGAAAACATAGAGAACACAACACAAGTACTCTTAACTGGGTTTAGGTTAAAACTGTTCTGATCAGCCCAGCCAGATAGCTTATTAACACCAAGCTGGACTTGGCGTTCGCAAATTGACATATTACACGACTTAAAAGATATTCCGACATCATGTACATACATTGTACAGAAAATGGTTCGTGGCAACGCCTTTCGAAGTGAGTTCATCTTGACTATTACAAAGTGCAGCTCAAAGTGCCACCTTGAGGCACACCATTTTCCTGCACAAAAACATTTGAAAAGGCAGTACCAACTGTTACATGAAAGGTTCGTTGTGCCAGGTAGCCATCAAGAGTGTTAAACATATTGCCCGAAACACCGATTGATTTCAGATCGCTAAGTATCCCCTATCGCCAAGCGGTGTGGTAGGCTTTCTCAAGATCAAAAAATACCCTAGCACAAAACTGTTTGTGGACAAATGCATCCTTTATATACGACTCAAGGGCGACGAGTTGGTCGTTTGTGGATCGCCGCACCCTGAAGCCGGTCGGCAGCTCTCGAGAAGACCATTGTACTCTAAGAACTACACGAGTCTCCTGTTAATCATCTGCTCGAGAAGCTTGCAGAGGCAGCTTGTGAGGGCGATGGGTCGATAACGGGTGGAAGAAGAACGGTCGTTACCCTCCTCCAGGAACGCCACTGCAATAGCCTCCCACCAGGATTTTGGAATGTGCCCCGAAAGCCATATGTTGTTGTATAGGTGTAGGAGTGTTTCAAGAGTATCTGGGTGTAGGGGTTGTATTATGGTGTATGTAACCTGATCTGCGCCTGGAGCTGAAGGTTTACATGTGCTTGGGGCAGCCCTCAGCTCATAGAGTGTAAATTCAGAATTGTAACCAGATTTTGACCTGTTATTATCCTGTAAGGACTTTTTTTCACAAGCGGTTTTATGTCTCAGGAAAGTGTTTGTGTAGAGTGCAGAGCTGGAAACATGTTGGAAGTGTTGTGCAAGTGTGTTAGCCTGGTCTTCGAGTGTGTCCCCTGTTGTACTAACCAGGGGCAGGCTATGTGTGTGTTGTTCATTAAGTTTACGTATTCTTGTCTATACCTTGTGAGTGTGAGTGCGTTAATGGATATAAGGAAAGCGTGCTAACTCTCTGTTTTCGCCTCACGACGCCCACGCTTTCCAAAGGTCTTTGCCCGTTTAAACGAGATCTGTTTATCCGACGTGGGCTACCGGCGAAGAATACCCCACGTTTTGTTCTTGGCCTCTCGCGCCCGCCTACAGTCGTCGTTCCACCAGGGCCTCCTTGGGTTACAGGACGCACTGGAGGCCGGGGGAAGGGACTTTCGGCAAGCGTCGAGGATGTGCGCCGTGAGGAGTTGGGCTGCTTCCCCCACGTGTAGGTGTTTTATGGCTGTGTGCTGTAGCTGAGGTGTTTGAGTGAATATGCTCCAGTTTGCTTTTGATTCATTAAACTTTTTATGGGAAGATGGACTGCTGAAGCCTGTACCTATATACGTTAATGAAGTGGGGAAATGGTCACTGCCATATGGGTCTGTGCCTACACCCCACTCAAGACATGGAAAGAGAACTGTGGAACCAATAGCCAAGTCAAGATGCGAGTATGTATTGTGTCCTAAGTTATGGTATGTAGGCTGTTTTTTGTTGAAAAGGCATGCTCTGGAGGATATAAGAAACTTCTTTATCAGGCGACCTCGGGCATCTGTTCTGGAGGAGCCCCAAAGAGAGTTGTGCGCATTAAGGTCGCCTGTTAGTGTGTATGGTTCGGGCAGCTGGTCAACCAGTGCCTCGAAATCAGAGCTGAGAAGTGCAAAATCAGGAGTCATGTAAATAGAGCATACCGTTAGCAACCTATTAAATATTATCGTACGGATCGCTACAGCCTCGAGAACAGTGTTTAAAGAGAGAGAGTGGCATGCTAATGATTTCCGGCGATAATGGCCACACCTCCTGAAGAGTGTGTGCGGCCAACCCTGTCCTTTCTGAATACCATGTACCTATTTAAGAAATTTGTTTGTTTAGAATTGAGGTGAGTTTCCTGGAGACACATGATACTTGGCTGATTGTCATGCAGCATCTCATACACATCGTCAAGATTTTTAAGGAGGCCTCTGCAGTTCCATTGGGTGATGTTTTCTGTTCCCATTATTTAAATTTAGGAATAACTGGAGTTTGTGTGTGTTTTTGTTCATGTGTCGTCTTTCGGGGCTTGTATTCTAGGATTTTTAGGCTTTTCTGTCGGCTTGGACATTGGAGGCCGCTCCTTGCGCTGCGTTGCAGGCAGGAACGGTGTGACATCCATCTCCTCGTCGGATGCCGGAAGGGTGCCCGGGGGACCAGGCCCCCCGGACTTGCCCCCTTTCGGGAGCCCTTCGAGATGCGGCGGCGGTGGGAGCCGATGCGGGGCCCCGGTGTCCATCCGGTCGGCACCCTCCAACGCACTGGAGGACGGGGAGCAGAAGCGGAGTGGCACCGGTCCCTACAGAAGAGGTGTTCACCACAACCGCTGCTGCCTCAGCAACTGGCGTGGCAACGGATTGGGGTGCCTGAGGGGGGGGGGGGGGCGTGCGGTGGTGGATGAACCAGCAAGCTGAACTGGGTCCCGTGGAGACGAGACGCCGCTCCGCCCCCCGGCGAGCTGCGTAGGCGTACCTACCCAGAGGGAAAGAGGTGAACCCCTTTCTCGCCTCTGGAAAGGGGATGTTCTCAGTGACCTTTACATTTATGATTTGTTTTTGTTGTTTAAATTTCTCATAAGTACGGGACCACGCTGCCTGGGGCCCCTGGCAGTTGGCAGAGGTAAAACTCTGGGTGTTGCAGTTTGCGGACGGGTGGTCACGTTGGCCGAATTTTGCACAGGTAAGGCGGCCGCGGCTGGAGATGGTGCCATGCCCAAACCGTTGGCACTTCAGAACCGCGGGTTACGGATGTAAGCCCGGACCGGACATCGAACCAAACCTGCATTGATGTATTCTGGAAGGCTCGACCTGTCAAAAGTTAAGATAAGATGTTTTGTAGGTATTTGTTTTTCCTCTCTACGTATGTTTACGCGCCTGACCTCTGTTACTCCCTGACCTAGAAGGCCCTCCAGCAGGTCGGTTTCAGTTTAGTTCTTTAGATCGGTATCGGAGATCACGCCCTGGGAGCTGTTTAAGCTGCGGTGTGGCGTGACCCTGATATCAAGATCACCGATGCGGGTCTGGCTCAAGAGTTTTTCTGCCTGCTGGTGCTTGGTGACTTCGACACGCTATTGCCCAGTTCTTTGTTTCTTGGCTTTGTACGCCTCACCAATTACACTTATCAGGGACTTCGATACCAAGAATACAGACAATGAAGCGACAGATCTTTCTGTGTCAGTTCACTCAACTACAAGAAAACGGGAAGAGTTGTTTACGGTTGTTGGAAAACAGTTGTTGTGAGAGGTGGAAATGAAACTTCGGTGCGGCCCCTTTTCGGAGGCGGATCACGTTTGGAGAGGGGTTTAGAAAATGCAATATAACATTGTATAAAAGCAGGGATACGGGGGTACTTTCTCCTTTGACCTTACCCTGGTAGTCAAAGAGTTCCCGGAGCTCCCTGCCTGGTAGACAGGTAGGAAGCTTATGGGCCGGAGCTTGACTAAGGCTCCGATGGCCACCGATCACTGCATTTAACCCTTCACCTTTCAACTTCTAGCCATGGTAGGTAACAGCTACAGAATGGGGGGCTCGGGGTACGCGGTGTCGCCACTCATCGTCACCCAGAGTACTCAAGGTGCCCCGTGCGGGGGAGTTACGGTAGTTACCGCGGTGTCTTCAAGGCTTGGACTTGAAGTACAATCGACTGACAGATGGTATTCAGTAGTACGATTGCGCTTAGTTTTACTACAATGCTGTAAATACCGCATAACAGATGTTTTTGAACTTCGGGTATTTTTCCGGAGCATTGCAGGTGCGTGGTACAAACGTCTTGGATGGGAAGACGAAAAACCGTGGCCTAATAAAATATGGTGTTTCTGAGCCTCCTTCAGTATTTTTTATTTCTGAGCTTGGCCTTATCGATGAGCTAGGTTTCGGGTTGTTATCCTCCTATACGAATTTTATTCCTATGCACTGAGTTCATAAGAAACTCTGCTGGGCTGTAGCCATAGCCATGTAGCCATGAGCTAGGTTTCAGGTTGTTCTCGTCTCATAGGAATATGTTTCGCATGAACTGAGTTCATGGGAACTCCGCTAGGCTGTAGCCATTTACGAGTTGTATTGTGCTGTTGTCATAAAGCGTTTTATACGGGTCATGTCATCTTTTTAATGGCGGCCTAATGACAGTCAGTGCCAATTCTCCAACACCGCCGTTAGTCGCTTAAGGTGGGTGTGAAGTGAACTAGAAGAAATTTTAGTCATGTGAATTCCGAAATAGTCGCCGAGTTTTTGCACGAGAACTGAGGAGCATTGTCGTCAGTAGCCATCTCTCTAATTTCACGCCTACTGAATGCTGAAATGCAATGTTCGGTGGATATATCAGAATCTAGGGATTTGAGTCGCGTGATCTGTGGTACCTGTAGTAGTAGCGTATTGTTACTAGCCAGAGTAGCCTTTCGCAAAACAAGAAATTCATTGCTGCCCTCTACCACAGACAACTCGGGAACTCTGTTGGCATCCCGAACAGCGTTTTATTCGGTGAACGTTGCAGACACGCACACAGTCGCTGAATAGTCTAAGTACCTGCATATTACACAGCGCGCTGGCTCTCAGTTGTCGCGTTATGGATTATATGGACACTCACGCTTGTCTATAATGCGAAAAACGGGAAAACCATTCCTTTTTCGGTAGTGAGCCGTCCGCAATATTATCACCGATTTTGACAACAAGGGTACTATTAACGCAACTAACGAAGGTTTCACGACCTTTCGAAATAAACTAAATACCTTCACGTCTTCATTAGGAGAAAAAATTGATGCTTGATCTCACACGTTAGATCTACGGATTTCGTTCTCATATTTAAGAACTGGCATACAATTTCTACTTCCCGTTAAAAACATACTGCAATTCCACACCCTGACAAAAATGTCAAAAAATTACTACTGCAGCAGAAGACCCTTTGATTTTACTCAACAATGTATCTGGGGTTAGCTAACGCAAGGTAGCAGAGACAGGAAACGGGGATGTACAGTTTGGTCACAAGTTCAATTCGGAACATCTTTTGCTTGAAGGTCTGCCCAGATATCACGAAATTACCGTACATGTTCCCACGCAGCAACGAAACGCAGGCCCTTTTGAATAATCCCTCCTTGTACCTCCTTTGAATATATGATATAGAGGCTTCCCCGAATTTTGACATTTTTGACGACGTGCAGAAAACACTGCACCAACCTAAACCCCACCGCGAACTGTTTTACCTTGACTATAAAACCTGTTTTGCGATGCAGATTATGAATGGAAAATCGGTGTTTCACCGGAATCAACGCTTTTAACATCATTTCACATATACGATGAAATCGGAAGACATTTTCCGGCTGGCGGCCTGGTAAGTGAAAACACTTTATTTTTGGTGTGAATACTTATTGCCCCCCATGCAATTCGCTGAATCTTGTATTTAATAATTAAAAGAAAAAAACAGTCTAACCGACAGCACGCAGGGTTGAAGGGATACGTCTCAAACGGGAATGGCACTCTTTCTGACCATGTGCGAGATATGAATGTTTGCTATGGTAGTGGTACCGGAATCTCAAACCAGGTTGAAAGTGTTGGTAACAAAGGAGCCAAGTGTGCCCATAACATTTATTTATTCTTGCGCAATCGAGACTAGCTACGGTTGGGCAGATTGAAGAAAATATTAATTTTTATTTTTTTTAAATTGAAATTGAAATTTTTAAATTCAAATGCATAAATTGCTTGTGTCAGGAATTTGCTGAACACTACGCGATTATTCAGTGCTATGTACCACATGTTTTGTGGTTTAGTATTCTCCAGAGAGGGCGGCTGTAGATGCATTGCATTTTCAACTACCTTATTTGTTTATTCAAAAAAAGAGCGTGAATTTACTACAGGCCTAAGTAAATAACCAAAATACTGCTTTTTCAGAGCTTTGTTTTTCCTTTAAAGCCTTAGAGCCTTTACTGCATTCTTCCCGCACAGGGCAACGGTTACGTGACCGTGGACACCTGGGGGGTTTTTCAAACACCTATTGGATCAAGCGTCAGTGTAGAACTTGTTTACACAGGCAACCCGGGTGGGACGTAAGTATCCTAAGGCTCTTAACCGGGAATACACCTAAAGCGAGCCTTTCAAACATGTTGATATTACGAATCCTTTTACTGTTCTGTTCTATCCTGGCCAACAAGGGTCAAGTAGTACTGTTTCAAAGGCTTCCAAAGCCACCCCGCTATCACTTGGGTGAGAGGGAAGTGCCTGTTTTATTTTCATTCTGCTTGTAGCTTCTGGGTTTAACGCTGACAATGCTCTTCAGTTTTAATTACCGCCGCGCACGGTTACCGGGACTAACTGTTATCGAGCTAGCATACCCACAATATAGTCGCGACTTCTGCCACGATTTCTTGTTAGTGAAGACGTTTTCTTTAGCGTCATGCTTAACTCAGGCCTCCATGGGCTGTAGGCTGCCGGAACCGTTTGCTGCAACTCTGCTGCAACATGTTTAGTGCACCTTTTCCAAACTTTGGCCAGAATGCTCTTGGGAGAGCAACTCCAAATGCGCGGCCACACAGAACGTGGAAATGATCTTTCATATCGCGCCTTGAGTAAAGTACTGATTTAGGGGGGGCGGTGATTTGATTCGGTTAGTGCTGCTGACACGATGATATTCATCAGACGTTGTACATCTTGGTGACTTTGGGACAGACCAAATGTTTTTGTTTTCACCCGAAAGAGACGCTGAAAGGGTGCCGTCGGCCAACAAGCAACCTATTCCACCAGGGAACAGCAGCGGTATCTGAAAAGTCCCGCCAATGAAATTTCAGCATTTATATTGTGTAACCAGATAAACAAAGGAGCTGTCAAAACAAGTGGATATTCTGATCACGTAAGCAGTTTCTTGTGCAGCTAAATAGGTTCAATTCTTGCTTCGTTATTGCAGGAACGTAAACAAACTTTATATGCTTGTTTTAACACCTCTAATTTCGCAAAAGTAGTATACACTTCAACATGTCGGCATTGATTCTAATGACGATGAGAACACGATGAAGCAGTGGTTCCACAAAACATCTGTTGATTCGCCGTTCTCATACATTTGATGCTGATAGGAGGAGTTCGGAACTAGGGGAGAATTTCAAGACCAACAGGTTCTTCCTGACGTAGCGGCAGCCGCTTGTTAACGGTCTTCGCTGGCTTCCCTTAGCTCTAGTCGCCGGTGGGTTTGCCAGGAACTAAGCGTCAGCGACTCGTCTCCGGCAGTGCTTCCCACGGCTGAGCTCGTGTGGCTGTAAAACTTTCGCACACACGGCCGCCTAAGATCGGGGGGGTTTTGCCGAAGTCCCAAGCGGGGCAGTGTCCCATCCGTGGGTCATGCTCTGCCAGGGTGATGTCTGAAGCAGTCGTCACCAGCTGTCTCTACAAGCAACAAAATGCCCCCGTGCTGGCGCGACCGCAGTTTATAAAAAGATGTGGTTGATCCCTGTTTAATAGGAATCGGTAAATCACGAAAGTAAAAGGGGCCTTGACAGGAGCAGCTGAATGTTAAGGGAACCTATTTATGTGCTAAGGGTTTGTGAGCCTAAGCCCTTACAGACGAAGTTGCGGCGACACGCAAGAAACAAAGAAATAACAGGTTTATTCTCGGTGAACCAAACCAAATCTGAGATGCACAGAAATATCAGCTTGATACACAACGGTGATGAGAATAACGCCACAGTGGAGGGTGACTGAATTCACGCGCGTCCTCAGTAGATACAGGCGCTGGCTTCGGTATGCCAAATGTCGGCGCTCATTAGCGTCATAATGCGCTACTTCGCTTCGTCTGTCCAAGATGGCAGCATTATCTGAATGAGTGACACGGAACGACATAAGGTGCTTTCGTAGAGGTGCTCACGTCTCTGCTCGTAGCGTGGTGGGCAGAGAGCCACGTACTTTCCGTTGCGGGCCTAAAGGCATTTGCTCGAATCCGGGCGCAGCAGCCTCAATGGCTTTTTTTCTGGCCACGTCACTACCATAACTGTTATGACGTCAGTGAGATCTTTGTGTACTAGGACATTAAACGCTTTAGTTTAATGTCCTAGTACACAATATTGCCGTCATTGCGATTAAGTGTGTGCTCCGTGGTCTGGATTGTCAGGGATTCCAGATGAAGCCGAGATGTGCAATTCTCCTCTTTCCCGAATAATTTTTAATTGGCCCAATCTGTTTAATGGTGAGTTGCTTCTGCGTGCTCAGCCAGAGCGTTAAAGCGTTCACCGCGTTCACCGCTGCGTGCTCAGCGAGAGATTTCACCACTCTCCTCGGCAGAACATGCAGTGATCAAACGCCTGTGAATCAACTCGGATATAGTGGTGCTCCCGGCTGACAAAGACAATGCTACTGTACTCCTTGACAGTGCCGAGTACCAGTCCAAAATTATGGCTCTACTTTCAGACAGCAGCACGTACCAACGCCTCGAGAAGGACCCCTCACCGAAGCTGCAACGGGACTTCCAAAAGCTCCTCTCTTACGTATTTCGTTGCTAACTGCCACGCCACAAACCTCTCTACTACCGCCTCCTGTGGCATAACGGTTCTGCGCCGGCTCTTCACGGGTTACCCACGATCCATAAGCCAGAAGTACCAATGCGCCCCATCGTGGAATACACTCGCTCCCCCCTCCACAAGCTGTCCGGGTACCTGCATCACGTGCTGCGACCACTTGTAGGGAACAGCGCAAAGCACGTCCTTCACTCTGGAGACTTCATAGACAAGGTACGGGACATCGCCCTGGATGATGCCGACATTCTGGTGTCTTTTGACGTCCAGTCTCTGTTCACGAGTATACCAAGGGATTTGGCGGTTGACGCATGCGTCGCAGCCCAAGAAAGAGACACAACTCTGCCAGAGCGCACGCGTATTAGAGTCGCGGATTTGCGGCGGCTCCTGAGTTTCTGCCTCGAGAACACGTACTTCAATTTCGAGCGCACGTTCTACAAGCAGGTACATGGGACAGCGATGGGCGCAGCCGTATTAGTCATAGCAGCACATCTTACGATGGAGGCGCTTGAGCAACGTGCACTGAATTCGTTCCGTCCTGCGCCCAACACCTTTCCACGTTATGTAGACGATTGCTTCAGCGTTATCAAAGAGGAGGAACAGACTACAATCATTGCGCACCTGAACAGCATGGATGACGCAATCATGTTTACCATAGAGGAGGAACAGCACGGCGAGCTTGCGTTTCTGGACGTCCTGGTAAAGCACGAAGAAAAGTCCTTGACGTTCAGCATGTACAGAAAGAGCACCCATACGGGTCGCTACCTGAATTTTAAGTCTGTGAACCCTGCCTCCCACAAACGGTCTGTAATCACCTCGCTTGTAAGCTGTGCGAAGAGGGTTTGCAAGAAACCGGAAGATGTCGCCGTCGACATACAGCACGTGCATCGGGACCTCTCTGCTGGGACTACCCTGTGTCATTTGTGCGCTCCGTGGAACGTCAGCTAGAACATCCTGAGCTGTCCGGCAGCATGCGTCCCAATCGTATTGCTCCGATACCGTATATTCCTGGAAATAGCGAGCACTTCGTGCGATTTCTGCGCTCCTACAGTGTACAGGTAGCGCATTTGCCAACACAAACGTTACGACACTTCCTGGTGAACGTGAAGGACAAGCTCACAGGGAAAAAGTTTCCAGGCGTTGTCTACAACATTCCCTGCGCAGATTGCGACCAAAGCTATGTCGGCGAGCCAGGAAAGTTACAACAAAGGCTCAAGGAGCACATGTACGGCGTAAGAAAGAAGAACATGTCTTCTAACGCTCTCGCTGAGCACGCAGAAGCAACTCACCATGAAATTGATTGAGCCAATGCAAAAATAATCGGAAAAAAAGAAGAATTGCACCTCTTGGCTTTATCTTACATCCCTGACAATCCAGACCACGGAGCACACAATTAATCGCAATGACGGCAGCTTCCCCTACGTGTACGCACGTTCCCTACGTCACATCTTGAAGCAAACATAACAGGATCACTTTCGCCCCCACTTTTCATTTTGAACAAGGCACCCGTACGGAAGCAGAAACGTCTTTTTTGGATGTTTAAAATTCTTGGTCGGTGACAGTTTTATTTTCATGTGTTTTCCTGCCCAGACGGGTTTTCGTCCAAAAGTCGATTTCATTTTTCTACCAGTTGGAGGAGGTTCACGATGACGTGACAAAGGCTGGTCACCTTTTGGATGCGTCGGCTGCTTTCGTCATTGCTACTAACAAAAAATAACAGAAGCGAGAATGAGTCCATCAAGAAGACAACAGAAGTACTGCTAGAAGATAGCACATGTGCCGGTTTAGATACCACAGATTGACGCCACTGCAGCTGTACGGCATTGCTGCTACTGGCAACGAGCATGACCTGGAGCAGCGGTTGAAAACACAGCGGTTTCTTCGTCATTACCATCATTTGACGCCGGTGGGCTCCGTCCGGTGCTGAGCACATACTTCCAAGACTGGGTGGTCCTTCCCGAACTGGGGTTGGCGCCATGTTTATGCCCGACGCAGGCAACTTTCAGCTGCAGTCATCTATAGTCCCTTCAGGAACCGAACGTGAAGGCGGGTGCGATCCACGGCCGCTCTCATGGCGCACCCAGGTGATGGGGACTGTAGGGAGATCGCATCTGTGGTGCCGACTGCCACCACAGATGCTTTTTTACGACCAGGGGGTTCTTGCAGAAGGCCCAATCGTGGCATCGTCCAATCCTTCGCACGTGATTCATGGGTGTGGTTCCAAGCGAAGTCGTCACTAGCTGTCTCTGCAGGCAAAACAACCACCTCGGGCATGTGTACACGCGGGTGATAATTAACTATGTGGACCACCACGAATACGTAAGCGCAGTGGTAATTGGGAGACGGTTTTTTTGGCGAGCGCAATTTACAAGATGCTCGCACGTAAACACACACACAGATGTTTAAGCGTTGATTTCCACCGTTCGTTTGTACACCCCTAGCACGATCTGCGAAGAACATGATACTCAGCCCAGGGGGCACTCGTACATGCCGAGCGGCCCCTGGTACAGGAATGCTGTTAGCGCTCAAAAGACGAGAATTTTGCGTTCTCAAGCACGACGTTGGTTAATATAATTTGAGTGTGTTTAAAAACCTATTTTAAGGCGAACGTAGTATACAACAAGTATAGCTAAAAAGAAAAATAATGCCCTTCCACTTTTTGAAGATGGATGACCTGCAAAGCTGAACACAGTCCACGGAGTGCACGAAACAAAACACGTTCGTTATTGTTTGCGTTGGAGCATACTTGCTAGCCAATTAGCTGAACCTCTAAAGGATCCAAGCTTTGTTCATGCAGACAAAGACGAAGCTGCATGTGTGCCTTCCTCGTTGTAAGCATCTCACAGTTTGTGTAACGGGCCGACCCAATCCCCTCTACCACTAAGGAGTTTGGCTAGGTCCCATCGGGTTGTTTGTTACGGGCGTATCCCCTATAGCTGCTCGTGGACGCCCCTCACCTCCATTCTAGAAACCTGCGCATGCATAAGTCGGCCAACGGTCATTTGCGCGTGCTTAGAATTGACAGCCGCGGTCAAAATTATCCCACGAAAGCCCTATGAAGAAGTGATATTGGCTTACGAGGGTGTTTCAAGCTGGCAAGTTGCTGTTCATCAGGGAAGAATTCGCCGCTACTCGACGAGCTGAATTAGAGGCGGCAACGGCGGCGCCAGCAGCTTTCCATTGTTCTTGCGCCCATTCGCGCTTGTGTTGGGGCCAACGTTCCAAGTCTTGTTCTTCTCCCTCCGAACAAACGGCATACATGCGTTCCATAACGATTTAAACCTTGGAAGACCTTGAGCTCTATTAGCGCGTACAAACATGTGGCTGTTTGTTTCCTTCCCCCTCGTAGGCATCTTACTCTGTTTGTAAGACGTCTGGGTAACACATAAACCCATACCCGAGCCACTCGATTAAGCAGGACAGCCGACTAAGTGCATTGAGCCAGGTAATTTCTACGCCAAAATATCCCCACATCACAAGCAGCATTTCATCGTTAGTGGCATGAAGCCTAGCTGTGCGTGCACGTCCCCCTTAGTCCACCCGCAAATCGTGAACGCACAATCCGGTAGCCGGTGATGGCGCATGCTTAGGCATGAAAGACAGTGGCGCAAATTTCGCAAGGGAGGCCTTCCAAGCTGAACAAAAATGGGCTCATGCCGTCGTTGCAACTTATCAAGTTTCTCTTCAACCAAAGGGGATTCGCAGCTATCTAGCGAAGTGAAATTTCAGCACAAATGGCGACAGCGGGTTTCGGTAGTTTAGGGGACATCCCTTGGTAGCCATTACCTGGTCTTCGCGGGAACGGTGTCTGTTTATGTTCGCGTAACAGAGTGAGCGAAGGGATCAGCGACGAACAAAAACGGAGAGGAGCGTCTAGCGAAAGGTGAGATGAAATATGACTCGCGCGGCTGCGGCGTTATCTCTCTCACTGTCTTTCCCTCACACATGTCTCACTCAAGCGCCACCACCAAGGAGCGCTCTCCCCTGACACTTCCCCCAGACGCTGTTTGATTCTCCGCTAATATAAACCGCGTCACAATTATGCGGGAAGTTCAAACACGACATGAAACAACGTGGTCGCTGCTCCCTTTGCGGGGCTCATTCGAACCACTTGAAATTTCTGCGGGAGCATAAAAAACGATTCGCAACATTCTGGCACGCGGTGGCGGTGCACTGCGAGGTAGGAGCAGAGTAGCCCACGCCACCGGGTGTTCGCTGATCACGCGAACACTTCCTCAGATGCAGCAGAAGTGGGCCATGACCGAGAAGACTGCAGCTCGCGCAGCGCACAAATTTCATATGAGGGAGTATTGTAATCTGCACTGCATTCTTTAAGGCCCATTCGTGCTTCTCTTTATTTTTCGCAATTATATAATAACCGCACTACTGCCATTAGCTGCCGACTGCGCAACTTCCCAAAAGGGCGTAGGAGAGGGAATAAAATTTGTGAAATAGGTGTCAGCGGGGGCACGTAGAATCCCCGGAGCCGAGTAAATCGATGACACCGGAATGAAAGCAGGGAGTCTTGACATATATTTCTTTGCAGTAAAACCATGAAATTTGAAAAAATGTGCGCTGTGGGATTCGTTATTTTTTCTACACGTAGAGGTACCCCTGGGGCTTGACTGCCTTGGGGATCCAGAGACCCCTGACATGGGTTTCGAAGCCGGTGTCGGTAAATGTGCCGTCCTCTGCTCAGAGGTTTTAAGAAGGGTCGGAACGGACGATTGGGCAATTTCTGAGTTTTTATTTTGTGTTGTAGAAGCTTTCCGCTATGGGGCCGCAGGTGTAAGCAGAATGATTTACATGAGCTCGCAGCTCGCAGTCGTGCTTCCGTGGGCTCTGCAGTTTTTCCTAACCTATTGTGATAATGTCATCTTCCATCTTAACAAGTGTTATCACTGTGCGTATCATGTTTTGACGATCATTTTCCCACCACCGTTGACCCTGTGAGTGCAGTGTTACCTTAGTTAGGGCTGTTATTATTACTGGCCGAGTCATAGCCATGCCAGGACTAATCCAACACCCCAGAGAGCTAGGCGCGGCGCCTCTGCTGACATGCAAGGGACATTGAGCGTGCGACATGGCACCGTGCCTGTCTCAGTAGCTGACTCCAGTCTTCCTCTAAATGCAGACATAGACCCAGAAGTAATGAAAGATGGCCACACAGGGTCCGACACAGGAAATACCGATGGCTTCATCGAGGTCTTGTCTAAAGCGCAACTCTGAAGCAAACGTGGGTTAGCTACAAACGCAAGTACGCAGCCAAGCCTACCTCAAGAAAATGCCATTACGGCCTCTACGTCAACACGCAAGCCATCCCTTTGTCCTCAACCGCTACCCGTGACGACTGAAAGGTAGTATTACGACATCAAGGGGGCATTCCTCTTGGAGATGTTCCATATGCAGAAATATTCATCGCCTTACTCAATTCGATCCGGACTACTTGGCGACAGGCGAACCTGAAGCTACGTATTGACACAACGCATAATAGAATAGTAAGCACCCCTTCAGCGGAGGCCACTCGTGCTCTATGCGAAGTTGCGGAAATCACTATCGGAGCTGCCATCCACCGAGTCTACCTCTATGGCTTAGCATCAGACGACTCAGTCAAGAGCATTATCCGTCGGGTACCCCTTCTTTTCACAGAGCAGGAAATCCTGAACAACCTGGACCAAACCCACGACGAGATATACGCAGCGCGCAGATTGGGACAAGCTACAAAGGTCATGCTTACTTTCGCGGGACCAACGTGAGCTTACCATGTACGACTCAATGGGGCCGAATACCCTTGCTCATTATGAAAAAAAAAACAGTTCCCGTGTGCTCAACATCTCGTGTGAGTGGACACCGTTCCACAGCCTGCCCTCAACCGACAGCCTAATTTACCATACGTGCGCTCTTCGGGACCCTCTTCTACAGAAATTCCCACTCAATATAGTCCAAACGCCAGTGAATATAATCCCAGCGCTAGTGAATATAATCCAGGCGCCAACCAATATAATTCAGGACCCACGCAGTGCACAACAGATGACAGCGCTTTGTAATTTATTTGGCGACCAATACCATCCGGGCGCAGTGTATTTTCATCCAAGTTAGATGGACTAGGTTACGTAACCAGATTAGCCAGACGACCTAAGAACTGCGCAATAAATCATTCACGTGACTAATCAGCACTCTCGCCAAATTACTATACTGAATACGAGGATGGTGTCATGGGTATGAATTATAGCATTTAAATTCCTCGATTACTCTAAATTTTATGCAAATGGCCAGAATGCTTATCTCTCGAAACCCAACACAGGCCCAAACGTGGGACAGACAGGTGGCGCTGCTGGTGTGGAGAAAATCACAAAAATGGCCGGGACATGCCCGGGCGTGTAGGTGTGGAGAACGCGTTTCCTTGTTGTTTAAAGGGACAACCTCTCCTTACCGGGATGATGTTAGTCATATGAAACTCACTTTTTTTGTCAGAAATTAGGTCCGGGCGACACGAGTTTGGTTTAAATAATCACGTAATATAGGTACTTAATTCATTATTGGTTATTCATTGATTTCAATAAAAGTCAAATTCAAGTAACCAGTGCTTGTGAGGTACCAAATTAATGGTCTCGATAAGAGGAATCACGGGGGAGAAATAAAAATTTGCTTCCTGCTTAGAGTCATGGGATAGTCACGTGAGGCCTAGATTAGGTTAAAAGTTAAAGTGATGGCACTAGGGCTTGCGAGGTATCAAATCAAATGTCTTAATGAGAAGAGTCCCTTCGGAAAATTAAAAATTGCTTCCTAGTAAAGTCTTGATACTAGTCACGTGATGCAAAGATAGGGTTAACAGTCAAATATGTATCACCTATGGCTTATGAGGTATCAAACTAAATGAAATATTGCTTCCTGGCTGTAGTCATGAGATAGTCACGTCATTCACAAATCGGGTTAAAAGTGACTGTGAAATCACTGCAGATTCTGAGGTACCAAATTAAAGGTCTCGATGAGAGGAATCAGGTGGGACAATTTAAAAATTTCTTGGTAGGTATAGTCATGGTAATAGTCAGTGATTCCCAAAATGGGTTAAAAGTCAAAGGGATGCAACTAGGGCTTGTGAGTAATAAAATTAAAGGTCTCGATGAGGGGAATCACGTAGTACAAATTAAAAATCGCGTCCTGGTTATAGTCATCTGATAACCACGTGAGTCATAGATTCCATTAAAAGTCAATGTGATGCCACTAGGGCTTGTGTGGCATCAAAGTAGAGGTCTCGATCAGGAGAGCTATGTGGAGCAAATTAAAAATTGCTTTTTGCTTATAGTCATGAGATAGTCACGTGAGTCATAGATTGGGTTAAAAGGTAACTTGATGCCGCTAGGGCTTCTGAGGTATCAAATCAAACGCCTCGATGAAGAGAATCGCAATAAACAATTTAAAAATTGCTTCATGGTTATAGTCATGAGATCTTCACGTGAGTCATAGCTTATGTTAAAAGTCAATGTGAGGTCACTAGAGCTTGTGGGATATAAAAATAAAGGTCTCGATGAGGGGAATCACGTGCCACAAATTAGAAATTGCTTCCTGGTTGTAGTCATGAGATAGTTGCGTAAGTCATAAATTTGGGTAAAGTGAATGTGACGCCGCTAGGGCGTGTGAGATGTCAAGTTAAAGGCCTCAATAAAGAGAGTCACGTTGGACAAATTAAAAATTTCTATTTCTTCCTGGTTTTAGTCATGAGATGGTCACGTGAGTCATAGGTTACGTTAAAAGTCAATGTGAGGCCACTGGGGCTTCTGGGGTATCAAATTAAAGGTCGAGATGAGGGGAATCACGTGGTACAAATTAGAAATTGCTTTCTAGTTATAGTCATGAGAGAGTCACATAAGTCATAGATTGGGTTGAAAGTCGACTTGATGCTGCTTGGCTTGGGAGGTATTAAATAAAGGTCTCGAATCACAGGGGACAATTTATCAATTTACTCCTGGTTATTGTCATAAAATGTATCATGATATCATGATATATATATATATATATATATATGTTGTTTAGTCATGATGGAACTGTCATAACCAGTACTACACCGATGTGTTTTCAGCATTCGCGAATGCAGGCCCTCAATTGTGCAGCATTAAAATTGATGTGCCTGCAATCAAGCACATAGCAAAATAGGCATGTATTCACAAATCACGTGAATAAATATTTCAACAGCTTTATACTGGATATATACGGTGACAGTACGCGTGACAATATAAGCATCACGGTATGTCAGATTATATATTTATGATAATTAGGAACCATGCCATATCATCCGTAATCACGTGCACATAAAGAAAACAATTTTGACATCACGTAAGCAACAATTCAACAGCATTTATCTCATACCTATCATGTGATTACTCGTGGTATAGTAAACCTTACAACTCGCATAAATTTTTCACGCGGAATAGGTGTGATGCGAGTTCTGGGGTAACATGCTCACAATAACAGCCTATTTCAGCACATCACGAAAACAAGCAACTCAACGGCGTTGGTTTGACACCAGTTATACCAGCACTCGTGCTATAAACACCTCATATTAAGTCACGTGACTAATTCATGATCTATTGGAGTCATGCATCATAATAATGCATCATATTCACGACGACAAGTTTCTCGTACACATCTCGAACACAACGAAATAAACTGCGTGTATTTGACACTCCTGATGCCAATACTCGTCGTGTAATAAATCTCATAATAAGTCACATGACCAATTCATGATCCGTTGGAGTCATGCGCCATCAAAAGGAGACATGTTCACTCTGACAAGAAGTTTTTTCGCATCACGTAACAAGCAATTTATCAGTGTTCTTTTCATAACCTCGATGCCAATTTTCGTGATGTAATTAACTCATGGTGAGTCACGTGACTAAATCATGACGTATAGAAATCACGGACATCTTTGTGAGTAATGCTTGCAAAGACAATTTTTTTGCACATACCGCAAAAAAGCAAATGAATGATCATTTGATACATGTGATTCTTTTACTTGCGAAAAATAAACGCCATGGTAAGTCACATTAAAGAAATCAAATGACAAATTGTTAAACACACCCTCAGCCTCTTTCTCACCTATGTATCTTTCTTTTTACATTCGCGCGGGCGATAACAAGCTGTAGGGCATCACTTTGACATTTAACCAAATTTATGATACACGAAACTATCTCATTCCTATAAACAGGACGCAATCGTAATTAGTCCCGCGTGATTCTCTCATTGAGACATTTATATTGATACCTCACAAGCCCTAGTGGCATCACTTTGACATTTCACCCGAAATATGATGGCCGTAACGGTCTCACAACCATAACTAGGAAGCAATTTATAATTAGTTCTGCGTCTTTCCTCTTATCGACACCTTTAATTTGATACCTAAAAAGCCCCAGTGGCATCACTTTGACTTTTATTCAAATTTGTGACTGACTAGACCATCTCATGAATATAACCAGGAAGCAATTTTTTTAAATTGTTCTCCATCGAGACCTTTAGTTTGATACATCACAAGTCCTAGTAGCATCAAATTGACTTTTTACCGTAATCTATGACTCACGTGACTTTCTCGTGACTATAACGAGGGGGAAATGTTCATTTGTCCTGCGCGATTCCGCTAATCGAGCCCTCTATTTCGATACCTCACAAGCCCTGATGGCCTCACATTGACATTTACTGTAACCTATAACTCACGTGACCATCTCATGACTATAACCAGGAAGCAATTTTAAATACTCCCACGCGATTCTCCTCACCGAGACTTATTTTTGATACCTCACAAGCCCTAGCGGCATCAAGTTGACTTTTAAGCCAATATAGGACTCACATGACTATCTGAAGACGTAAGCGTGAGTACGTAATAAAGAAAGACGAGAACCAGGAGGTGTTCGATCAGGTAACGCGGGTATCCGTCTCTTCGCTGTCTATAATTATCTACATTTCTCTGTCTCTACATAGAGGTTCACACTACGTTTCCATTGGTGCTTCGATAACTGAAACAACATAACGGCAACACAATAGAACCTATACTGAACACGCATAATGCTTCGCATCCTCCTCATGGTTCTTCACGGGAAGATGGTGTAATTTTTTTATATTTCCCCATTTCGGTAGTTATGCTACGACGTTCTCATATAATCGGCAAAAATTCCGGTGCATACATTCAAGGTCAGGGTCAGAATATTCGCTCGATCAGTCTGTTCAGGTTATCACTTACTTCATCATTATTCTCAGCATCTTGCACAGGTAGAATGCAGGACAAAGGCCGCTCCCATTGAACTCCAACCCCTCTTGTGTGCTTGTCGGGTCTGGTGTTTATCCGCGAATGTTTTTGGGTTCTCTCTACAGCGGATAACCGTCTTCTCCTCTTCTAGATTTATCTTTTTGTATCTGATCTCACATTTTCTACCGGTTGTGGTTCGTCTGATTCCACCGCCAGCCAAAACCAATTTTCCCCTAATTTTACCTCAAATTTCTTCCTGCCTAGTTTCTTCTCTGATCCAGGTAGCTCTTTTACGATCCCCAAGTGTTACTCCTAACATTATTCTTCCATTGGCCCGTTAAGAAGAACACATTTGCTTTCCTGTTTAGTAAGGCGCCAAATTGTAGCTGCGTATGTCATCACCAGCGGTATGCACAGCTTGTAGATATATATTTTTGGTGACACTAGTTGCTCACTTTAAGTAATTAGAAGTGCTTGCCAAGTGCCTCTGATTTATAACTAATCTGTGGAAAATTTCATTCTCTAACCATCTGTCGAGGAGGTTATATTTTTTTATGTATTCTAGCGTTTCGCTAACGAAGCTGAAGAAGGCGCTTGTTTCATACGTATTCCTGATTACTTCATATTTATTCATAATTATTTTGTCCCCACGGCATTCTTTTGTGATTGTAGTTAAACAAGAATTGTTTTTAGGTGCTTTGCACTTCCTATCAGCAAGGCGATGTCATCCGCAAACCTGAGATGTCTCAAGTATTCCCTGTTCATCCATATTCTTGTGCTCTCGCAGTCAAGCTTTCCAAATACCCCATCCAGACATGCTGTGAATAGTATTGGGGAGATGGTATCTGCCTGCGTTGCTCCCTTTCGGATGCTTGTGGAGGATTATCTTGCCGGTGCATTCCTCTATACATCTCCTAATTGTAGTATGTAGGTCGTCTGTATTCCTGCTATTTTATTTCTTATTGAACGGCTGCACCGAGAATGGAAGCAAGCGACTTCTCATATTCTTCAAATATCATCGGCGGACTTTTCTATCACTTGATTGACGAAATGGATCTGACACCTGTTTGTGTACCCTTTGCGCAACCCAACATGCTCTCTAACTTGTTTGGAATGGAAGTTGTCGCCAAGCCGTTTACTAAAACGTTGGTATACAGCTTGCGCATAACTGGGAATAATTGATAGGTCTCTAATTTTTCAGGTTATTGGTGTCTCCCTTTTTAATAGGTAAGAATTATATTGGCGTTTTTTTATAGTTTTAGAATTTTGAATATAGTACACCAAACGCGTCAATACAATATAACCTCACTCATTCATACCATCCATTGTTATGTGGCCGTCACCGGCAGATTTTTCTATTTTCATGCCCTTGAGAGTCTTTCCTACATTCCCTTATGTTGCCATTGGGTTGGCGTAAGGACAGCTTCCACGCTCAGTAGTTTCAATGCTGTAAAGTCACTGGCATACAGCATGGTGTATATTGTTCTACTTCATTTTCTTCTCGTTGAAGCTGAGCGATAATTCACCGCACTCGCTCTTAGTGCTTGAAACCTGTCTTTGGCGACGGCGATTTTTCGCTTATTTGGTTTCGTGCTTCCCCGTATTGCCAGTGTTCCCTCGATAAGGGCCATTTCGCATGCATGAATGACGTTTGTTTTAGTTCTCTTATCAGTTCCCACTTGGAGAATAATGGAGAATAATAGAGAATAATGGGAGAGGCCTTTGCTCTGCAGTTGGCGTAGATAGGCTGGTGATGATGATGATGATCAGTTTCCATTGCTCGGGTGATTAAATCTGATCCTTCGTAATTGGCCCCTTCGTGCTCTTTCGTTTTTAAATTAGTTCCTTTGTTTTCTTAGCCTTTCACTTTGTTTTCCACATTTAGCGACTCCGACAGCTGGTGCCGATTCTCAATTTGCTTTGGTTATTGTTTTCTGCCCGTTTACACTTGTGTGCTTGTTGCTGACATTTCTATTGAGATCTTCAAACACAATTGTTAACTGTGTTGTTTCCTTGTTCAGTGCTTATTGGATGTCCTCGTAGGAGCTGACTATGGCCTCATTATCATAGCTGTTTATTAGCGCAGAGGCCTGCAATATCATCATCATCATCATCAGCCTATCTGCACCCCCTGCAGGGCTAAGGCATCTCCCATTATTCTCCAATTACCTCGGTCCTGTGGCAAATGTGACCAATTTATTCCCGCAAACTTCTTAATCTCATCTGCCCATCTAACTTTCTGCCGCCCCCTGCAACGCTTGACTTCTCTGGGGACCCACTATGTTACCCTTAATGACCAGCGGTTATCTTGCCTTCGCATTAGATGCCCTGCCCACGTCAATTTTTCTTCTTAATCTCTACTAACATGTCCTTAACATGTGTTTGTTTCCTGACCTACTCCGCTCTCTTTTTGTCCCTTAATCTTACACATATCATTTTACGCTCCATATCACGCTGAGTCGTTCTCAATTTAAGTTGAACCCTCATAGTGAGCCTCCAAGTTTCTGCCCCGTAGGTGAGTACCGGTAAGATACAGCTGTCATACACTTTCTTCTTCAGCGACAATTGTAGGCTGCTATTCATTATCTGAGAATGCCTCCCATATGCACCCCATCCCATTCTAATCCTTCTAATTATCCGTGCCTCATGGTTGGGATCTGGGATCACAACATGGCCTAAGTATATATATTCGCTTACCACTTCCACTGCCTCGCCATCTATCTCAAACTGCTGGGCTGTCCCGAGGTTATTGATCGTTACTTTAGTTTTCTGCATATTAATTTTCAGTCCCACGGTTCTACTCTGTTGCCCAGTGCAGAAAGCATGCTTTGCAATTCGTCCCCCGAGTTACTTAGCAAGGCAACGTCATCAGCAAATCTGAGGTTACTGAGGTATTCTCCATTAACCCTACACTCCCACCTGTTCCCAATCCAGCGTTTTGAATATTTCTTGTAAGCATGCTGTGAATAACATTGGAGAGATTGTGTCTCTGTCTGACACCCTTCCTTATAGGAATTTTACTGCTCTCCTTAAGGAATATGATGGTACCTGTGGACCCATTGTAGATATCCTCTAGTATTCTTACGTAATCCTCATCTTCCCCCTGGTTCCGTAATGCCTGAATGACTGCTATGGTTTTGACCGAGTCAAATGCTTTCTCATGATCTATGAAGGCTATATATAGAGGTTCAGTATACTCAGCGCACTTCTCTATCACCTGATTTATGGTGTGAATATGGTACATTGTTGAATAACCTTTACGGAACCATGCTTGTTCTTTAGGCTGACCAAAATCTAAGGTTGTAGAAATTCTGTTAGCGATTACATTGGTAAGTACCTTGTAGACAACTGACAGGAAGCTGATCGGCCTGTAATTTTTCAAGTGCTTGATGTCACCTTTCTATTAGATTGGGATGATGTTCGCGTTCTTCCAAGATTCCAGTACCATTGCGATCATTAGGCATTGGGTATACAGGTTTGCCAGTTTTTCAAGTACAATTTCTCTGCCATCCTTCAATAGGTCTGCTGTTATCTGATCCTCACCAGGTGCTTTGCCCCCTTTTATTTCTTTCAAAGCCTTCCTTACTTCTGCGGTCGTTACTGGTTGGATGTCTATCTCCTCGGAGCTACTCTCTCGTTCGGTATTATCCTGGATGTCCCGGCTACTGTACAGATCCCTGAAGAGCTCCTCGTCCACTGTGACTATTTTATCTCTATTTGTGATGACATTGCCTCGCTAATCTTTAAGTGCATACATGTGATTTTTCCCCACGCCAAGACGCCTCTTCACAGCTTTCAGGGTACCTCCATTCTTTACAGCGTATTCGATCCTCTCCATATTATACTTCCGTATGTCAGCCGTCATACGCTTATTGATTAACTTCGAAATCTCCGCTGGTTTTATTCTGTCAGCACAGGTAGAGATTGTCATGGTTTGCTGTTTCCTAATTACACCTTTCGTCTCCTGTGAAGGTTTGCCAGTATCCTGTCTGGCCATAGTGCCCCCAACTTCTACTGCACACTCCGTGATAATACGCGTAGGGTTGTTGCTGGCTTCCTGTGTCGTAAGCTCGACTTCCTCATTAGGAGCTGAATATTGGTTCTGCAGCGCGATCCTGAAATCTTCTACTTTACCTTTTACTGTTAGCTCATTTATCGGCTTCTTTCGTACTAGCTTGTTGCGGTCCCTCCTCAGATCTATCGTAATTCGAGATCTTACCATACGGTGGTAAGATCTTACGGTGATATGGATCTTACCACCTTACCTTTCCGAGTGCTTCCACATCGTTCACGACGCCACGTTTTTCGGATAATATGAGGTCTATTTCATTTTTATGGTACCAATTCGGGCTCCTTAAGGTCCAATTCCAAATCTCCCAGTTACGGAGGAAGGAATTCATTATTTCGTTCTGCAAACTCAACTAGTACGTCCCCCCTGCTATTTCTACAGCCCAGACCACAGTTCCCAACTTCCTTGTCTCCAGCCTTATTCTTGCATACATAACCATTGAAGTCCCCCATAACTACGGTATACTGTGTTTTTATTTTAGCCATTGCCGATCCCACATCTTCATAGAGGCGTTCCAGTGCTTCGTCGTCGTGGCTGGATGTGGGTTCCTAGCCCTGCACCACCTTGAGTTTGTACCTCTTATTGAGCCTAATTACAAGACCTGCTGCCCTTTCGTTATTGCAATGGTGTTCTTCTATGTTGCCAGCTATGCGTTTAATGACTAGATTTCCCACTCCCAGTTATCTTCTGTCCTGTAGACCCCGGTAACACAAGACGTGTTCGTTTTTCAGCATCGTAAAGGCTTCGCCTGCTCTCCTAGCCTCGCTAAGCCCTATTGCATCCCATTTATTTCCCTCTAATTCCGCGAACAAAATCTCGAGACTCGCTTCTTAAATAAGGTTCGCGCGTTAAACGTTGCCTGGTTCAGGGATTCTTAGCACCCTCTGCTGTGTCAAAGGTCTGACCGCCGCCTTGGTCAGTTGCTTCGCAGCCGCTGGTGACTGAAGGCCATGGGTTAATTGGCGTATTCATTGGAGGTTGGGGCCGTTACTGCACCAGGGTGGCCACTCCTGCTCTGGTGAGGGCGTGCATTGCCGGCAATGGTCGCCGGGGTCAGGCCGCACCCCAAGCCCCTTTGTGCAATTCCATCAATGCGGGGATTTTTTTTTAATCCAGTGGGAATTGTCCGGAACCGGGATTCGAAGCACGGTCTTTCTGCACGCGAGGCGGATGCTCTACATCTACGCCATCGCTGCAATATCATTACACAGTATTTCTCGTTCAGCTTGATCATAGCACCGTCGACTCTCCCGCTAGCGCTGGAAACCTCCTCTGCGTTCTCTGGTTATTATCTGTTAAATATATAGCCCACCCCATATTCTTTCTATCATGGGGACACTGTAGCACATATGATTACCGCTTGTGAGCTCTATGCATCCTCCTACTGTCCTCACTTCGCTTAACCGTAGAAATACCCACCTAATGTATAAAAGTTCTGGTAGCAGTACACTGAAACGTCTCTCCCTAAAATTATGTCTGCGTTGAATGTTGCTTTGGTCAAGTTCGAAACGCAGCCTGTGTGGACCCTGAGATTGTCAGCACCCTCTGTGGTGTCGCTGTTCTGACTAGCGCAATGGACACGTGTTTTACAGCTGCTGGGGAGTGAGGCCGAAGAGTTGAGTTAGTGAGTCATCGGAGGCGGCGGGCAGGTCCTGAACCAGGGTGGCCAGATCCTTGAGGAGTGCCACTTTTGCTGTTTTCGTCGCTGAAAACCTTCCTAACGGTTGAACCTTTTAGGGTACAGTCTTATATACCCTGGATTTTAGTTACTTCAGGAGGAGGCAAAAAGACGACCAATCACAAGAAAGGAAAATGAGCCGTTTAGAAGAAAGGAAAATCAGCCTTCGACTCGGGCCAGCTAGCAATAAGTGCAAGGTATACAGAGACGTAGCTTGGATTATACGTGTGAAGTATGACAGACACAGGCGATTCTAAAAAAATGTAATGCATACATCTACACGAGAGTTTGAGCCCTGCTGATCATGTCTTGTTGGAGCAGGAATGAGCCGAACCCACCGAAGCAGTTCGTAGCAGGCGGGTAGGCATTAAATTTAGGAGGAACTGTGTTGACGTTGACGTCGTCTAATAGCACAACGTGCTGGTTTTTCACAACGTGCATTATTCACAATAGCACAACGTGCTTTACTTGATCACTGGTGACCTTATGTTGTTGGAGCAGCAATGCCCCGACCCACTGAAGCCGTTCATATAACGCGGATAGGCATGAGATTTATTATGTAATATGTTGAAGTTGACGTCCTTTAATAGCTGTAGTGTCGTGTTAAGGCCAATCCGCTTGCGGCAGAGCGCTTGCGGAAGAAAAACAAAAATCATCAAGGGAGAAGAAGAGGAGGAAGTGGAGTTTAGAAGTGGTCGTCCATGAAGACAGCAGGACGGTGCCCTCCCGTTATATCCATGAGGTGCTTCCCCGGCGCAAACTTTAAAACTTATCATCCGTCGCGTCGTGGGCCCGACAACAGCCCTGGACGGCACAGAGAAAAGCCGGTCTCCGGCCCACGAGTGAGCGGTGTGGCGGTGACACTGAGGGACGGTCCGAAGCCTCGGTTCTGGCCTAAGCTATATCCTCCCGACGCTAGTCATTGGTACTGCCTCGTTTTTCGCCGTAGAACCATAACGCCGGTTTGGAGCTCTTCGAGGCACATAGATCAGCAGCCTCGCATACAGCGCCGCCTCGCATCGACTCGCCCGAGCCAACGCCTCGTC
Source organism: Haemaphysalis longicornis (assembly GCF_048455015.1). Classification (NCBI taxonomy): domain Eukaryota; kingdom Metazoa; phylum Arthropoda; class Arachnida; order Ixodida; family Ixodidae; genus Haemaphysalis; species Haemaphysalis longicornis. Next base: position 141,581,005 of record NW_027526335.1, on the reverse strand, counting down.
TCTTCTTAACCCCACGGCGCCGTGCCAGCCCCAGACGACTGAAGTGTACCAGTTTCTTATTGCTCCTCTCCGAGAATTTTAATAATTGTTCTCTTACTTCCGTTCCTTGCTTCTCCATTGTTATTTGAATTGAGTGCCTGGGTTTGTTTAGAAACGTTAGCCTGTCTTATCGCTGTCCACACGACCCTGCTCAATCCTTCATAATCAAAAAGGGCGAGCCTGCCAGGATTCGTCTGTTTCACACACAGAGGGGAGTCCAGCAGCTGTTGACTTATAATCAGGCAAATATTCCAGCATATGAAGAGAGGGAAGCTGAAAGAGGAGCTATCCTTTGTAGGGAGGCGAGGTGAATTGGTGTTGAGGTTCCTGTCTTAAAGGACGCTGGAAGCACAAAGAAATGATCCTGAGGCAACACCAGCTAAAGAAAGATGAAGTGGGAGGCACTGAGAGAATGTGAGCAGAGGAAGGATGCGGATGACCGTAAGAAAGCCTCCATCAAGAAGCAAATCGCTGCTCTGAAATCACGGATAAGCCTCGTTCGTCCTGACGACACTCCTCTTGTTGCATGTACATGTTGTATATGTTCCAGGCTTCAAACCTAGCCACCTATCCAATTGTTCAGTAACTGTTCAAAGAGAGCTTGCTTTGCAATCTCGGGAAACACATGACAAGAATATAGATGGTCCTGGGGCAGACAATGCGCTGGGTTTGCTTACTCTAGAAACAGAATGCAGCAGTAGTTTCATAGTCAATAACGCAAAAGGACTCCCAACCGTTCACGGAACGTTCCCGTACTCACCACTGCTATCGTAGAAATGAAAGCGCCGCAAGAATACTGTGATGCATTTGGCCACAAAAACAGCTTCTGTTCCATGCATGGTCTCTCATGGAACAGCACCAGCAAAAGTGCCAGAAAATTTTCAAACATGCCGTGACTGGAGGTTTTCATAAGTACAGCCGAAAAAGAAAATACCATGTAACGCATCAAACTAAACGATGTTTAAGAAGCACAGTACTCCGTGGGAATGTAAGGCTGCGCACTTTTTACGCAGGACGAAGCACGGCTATTCGAATCTCCGTGCGAGGTGGTACACCGCGTAAAACAACTCTGCCCAATCATTTGCGCAAACGGGTCAGAATAAAACGCAAACGAGATAGAAGGCCGCAAAGGCGCAGACAATGTGACATGTTTCCAAAAGTTCAAGACAGCCATTTTCCTACCAGATTATCTGCACAGGAATACCCTAATAAGAATCACATGAAAGACAATCGGAGTGTCTTTCATAGCAGAGGTTCGGGCTACTCGACGCGGTAAATGCGCAGAGTTTTAAAGGCAACAATTCACTTTTCTGAAATACACGCGTGCATGGACCTGGAAATATGACTCTGATTAACGATTTTTGGCTGCATGTAGCTCCGTGTACGTTATTTATTCTCCAACCCAAGCATAATCTGCAGTAAACTTTTCCATTTGTTAGCTGGGAACGTTTTTGACTTAACGCGTAACAGTACGTGTGAGCAAGCCTAAATCAACAGCGTGAACTGTTGTTATGTCGTGAGAACGTTTTATAGTAATTTGCATGCATTTTGGGTGTGAACTTTTTTTTCTCTACAAAATTGCATACTGACTGTGTTGTGTGACTTGGCAAATTGTATTAGTTTTTAGACACCCTCTTGGACACTGACTCAGGTCTCCATCCCAAACGTCACCACTATAGTTCTCCGAAGAAGTTTCTGAGTGTCGTGGGGAATCCGCTGAGCAGATGGTAGAGCGCTTGGGGAAGAGAAAGGGTCAGCAAGAAAGAAGAAGATGAGGAAAAAGTATTTCGGCTGCGGTGGTCCAACGGTTCCAACATTTAAAGTACGGGTGGAATGTTCATTTTTGTGGCTCTCGGCAATGCGAGGTGACCTTCACCGAGCTGCGCTGCAGGGTTCCAAGGCTTAATTTCTATCTGTTCAGATCGGAAGTTTCACCTACGGAACTATGTGTGCGGTGCCAGGTCCCCGAAACAATCGATCATTTTTTCCTCGACTGTCGCCGTTTCTCAACAGCTAGACAACTGTTTTTGAAGGAGCCGATTGAGCGGTTGGGGTTGACTTTATCGATAACACTTATGTTATCTATTGGCGCATCAAAGCTGGGATTTGCAAGAAGGGATATATATAATTGCATTCAAAATTTTCTCTCTGCCTCAGGTCGTTTGAACTGCTAAGCGGTGCTGATTAATGGGTAATTCGGGTTTCATTCACATCTAAGTTTCCTTTTTCTGGAAATAAGCATTTTGAAGTCCCACGTTTTAAACTGGTTTAGCCCTGGCCAATCCCCCCTTGTGGGTACGTGCGAAAAAAATTTGAGGACATCATCATCATCATCATCACAACAGCAGGACGGCGCCCTCGCGATATGAGCCCGAGTTGCGTCGAAGGCGCTGCCTTACAAGTTTTCTGTTGCGGCGTAGGCCCGACAACAGCTTTGTACGCTGCCGGGTGAAGCCGGTGTAAGCCCCACAAGTGAGTTGTGTGGATGTGACGCGGAGAGCGGGACGAGGCCTTCGTTCAGGCCCAAGCTATTTTCCCCCGCCGCTAGTAATCGGCACCGCCACGTTTTTCGACGTGGGATCATCACGCCGGTTAGGAGCTCCTTGACGCACGGAGCTAGGAATCCTCGCGGACAGCACCGCCTCGCGTCGGCTTGGTCAAGCCATCGCCCCGTTTCTCCGTGACTGTACTGCCCCATGCCAGCCCCAGGGGACTGAAGTGTTCCAGTTCCTCATTAGTCCTTCCTCAGTCTTGTAAATATTGTTTTCTTGCTTTCAGTATCAGACCGCTGCAATGTCGTTTAAATAAAACGCGTGCGTTTGTTTATAAGGAACCACCCGACTCGTGGCTCTTCTAGCGCCCCGCCCATTCCTTTACAACAATAGCATAAAGTGCCTTTTTTTTCAGAAATGCAAAACGTGCTTTTTTTGAGCCCCGGTGAATATGTCTTGTTGGAGCAGCAATAAGGCGAAACCACTGAAGCAGTTCCTATAGGGCAATTAGGCGTTTGGATTGAGTATCTAATATGTTGATGTGGACGTCCTCTGATAGCAGAACGTTGTTCATTTTCAGAAGACAACTTTTGCAGTGAAATATTTAGGATTGATAAAAAGTGTTATAACAGGACATGAAGGAGAGCGACACACTGGCAAGAATTAGCATTTTACCCTGTCCAGGAATGACTTGCCACAATCAGTCCTACAGTTTCGCAAAGTGTTTCGTTTTGGGAAAGCTCAAATCTATGTTCAAGGAACGCTACTGAAAAAAAAAGATTGCTGCTCTACCATGCGTATCAGATATTCAGTGGCAATACTGTGCCTAAGATTAATAGAAAGATTATGTAGTGCGCTCAGTGTCACAGAGCCATGTTTTCCAAAGGCAGAAAACAGAAAGCCGGAGGTGCAGTAGAGAAATAATACTGGTAATAGCGCTACAGTTCTTAAGGACGCTGAGCCCCTTGAAAAGAGTTAGCGAGAAAAACTAACAAAAAAGAATTCACGTTGTTTGGAGTGACAATGACACCATAAAATGGGCAAAAAACTTAGTTGCCAGTACAGTAGTAAGATGTGTTGTTTAAGTGAAAATAGGAATATCTGAGGCGGCAGTTTTTGAAGGACCCTTCTATCACAAGACTGGCGAGCCAGTACATGACCGTGTTCCGTCCATACACATTTCCAGCTTAGCTGTGTAATAAATGCGAGCGCTCCAGAAACTGTCTTCTTACTTTCGGTCTTGGGGTTGTCATCCGTGTAAATTGTACCCTCAAAAATCCTCAAAAAGGCGATGTTGTAATTGCGAAGCCTAAGATTGCGGGCTGTGTGGGTGAGGTCTCCGCTTGTCCCGAATACCCTGTCGGAAAACCCCGCGTTTTCCAGCATTATGAAAGTGATGCAATACGCCGGAAAGAACGAAATACACTGGAAAACGCCGACCTGGACGACAGCAACCCGGGGACCGCATATTTCAGCGTTAGGAGAGCGATGGAGTACGCAGGAAAGAACAGAAAACACTGGAAAACGCCGCGCTGAACGACAGCAACGCGGGGATATTGCTGGAAAGCAATGAATAACACGAGGACGTTGCCTGTAGTACTGGGATTCAGATAGGGCAAACGGGAAAGTACGCTCTCACAGCCCGCTGCGTGGCTGTACACGGCCATGCCGCGCACCTGTTACGTGGTCGACTGGTTGTAATCCAGCGCCGCGATCGACGTAGAAGCACCTAAACTCAGTGTTTTTTGGCCCGTGCGGTGCCGCGAAAGTTCACTTTTTTAACGTGCGCTGCACGCTAACAATGCTCCGTACGACCGTAACGTCTGTCGGAATGAAATTTTGTTCTATTGCTGTCATTAGCATTCCTGCCGCATTTGAAAAAACCTTCGCTACAAATTTGGTATTAACAACGCAACTTAGCACAAATCACCGTAATGTTAGAACACCTAAGCGCAGCCCGCTAACCAAATAAGGGAACAAAGAAAGAACTTCAAAAATTTCTGGGGTTGTTTGAGTGAATTGCAACCTTTGATGAAAGAATCAGGTAATAAGGGTAGCTCGTTGACAAAAAGGACGCATAAAGGACAAGCAAGACTTGCTTCTTTAGAACTTGGTGTAATTATTACAGTTCACATTCTGACATGCATTTTTGGGTCTTTGAGAGCCCATTTTCTCAATTTGCATGCTGTTGTATTGTTATTTTACGAGCAACCTTTTCATTTTAACGCGAACCACGTGTCCAATCAAGCCTGAATAGTGAAAATAGGATTTTAAAACCAGCTAACCAGTTGCCGTTAGCGGTGTTAAAAGAAAAAAATGGCGCCAGTGAACCCATTACATTCTCAAGATGCGTTAAAAAAGAATAAACGCCGAAAGAAATACAACTCGCGCCTTCGCTCCAGCCCGGCTATTCGAAGAAAGTTCGGGGATCCACCGTCACAAGGTCTGTCGGGTGACAACCCTAGAGCTCGCGGGGCGGGGGAGCCCACAATAGGAATAAATGAGAGGGGTGAGGAGGAGTCGCGGAACAAGTTATCGTGATCGGCCGGGAGCACTTTGTTCCCCCCTGCTTTTCGCCTTTCGGTAAAAATTCATAGGTGGCTGCGTGGCTGAGTGGCCCGTACACATTTCACATCGGTGCTGTGCCTAGTTGAAGTTAAGTGTGACTTTTTTGTAAAAACATGCATCTTATGTCTCCGTGAAGTGTCAGCAGTAACATGTGAAGCTACGGAAGCTGTGGTACAAGCAAGAACCCTGGTCAGGATTATAAGCATCTACACGTAAGGACTCCTCCAGCGACGAGAAACCTTGGTGCTTGGGATTACTGCCACTTTGATGCGAGTGGATACGCTGACTCGCGGAGGCAGCGTGATTTGGAATACGTGCAATGTGCTTCGACAATAGACTGAAATTGCAAAGACCCCTGCGTGACTTCGGCCAGTATCGTGCGCGCGTGCTCCTCGAGACAGTGCTGCACCACGGAGACGTGCGCCTTTTGTCACAGGATACCCTTTCACGCCTTGCTGTACGAATGCATTGTGCACGGATCAAGGTTCCCCAAAGCAAGGAATCCAGCTAAGGATTGACTTTCCATTTTAATTCTCTCATGTTTTGCTGTTGAAATAAAAGAGGTTTACACATACTTGTTTACTTGTGTTTTATTGGCCCTAAAAATATAAGAAACGAATTTTCAAACGGTTATTGTTGATGCTGGTATTTTTTTTTCTATCCGGGAGAATAAATTTGCTTTTATGAACAAATTTAGCGTTACTGACGGAAAGCGGTGATGGACCAATGCATTCAGCAGGGCTAAATCAGCTGAAAAGTGCCCAAATGAATCTGGTTAAATTTTGTAGCAGTACTTACATTTCCCTGAAGGAAGGAATTCTGTATTTCTTGTTAACAGCCATGTGTATTTATAATTGAACGGCTATTATACAAAAAGGGCCTAGCGCGAGCCAAGCCGATGACGGCGTGGTCTCCGGCGTGTTCCAGCGTGACGTTCGAGCGCGCGCCGGAACCACGCGTTTCCGCGTCTGGCGCGCTCCAGCGTTTCCGCGTCCGCCGTGTTCCAGCGTTTCGTAGTCCAATAATCAGGTGGAACGCTGGAAACGGATCTCCAGCGCCTCTAGGTTTTCCGATAGGGTAGAAAAGTGAGCAATGATATTGTTATCGCTGGATTTTGTAGGTATCTCGTTGGGGCCCTATGTCTCGGTCATCACGTGTACGAGAACATGCAGAATAGAATGGGAGTACACCTGTCGCCGCTATTTGCCACCACACATTTATTTGCTCCATTGCCTGTAGTATTGCTCAAGCTCAGCCGAACGTGCTTCAACGGACGCGTTCTGGGCCCTTTTTGCAATATTTTTTGCAAAGCGATATTTTTTGCAAAGAGTTCAAATACAATGAACGCATGTGGTCGTATGAGCTCAAAAGCACTTAACGCTCTCACATAAATCCGCACTTTCTTGAAGGCCAACTGCATTCATTCGTTTTTTATCTTCCACATTCACTTTTTCATTGCACCTAATGATTGAACTTTAAACATAGAATCAATAATGTTATTTCTTTTGTCAATTTTGCACATGTCCACATAGTCCGCAAGTAACAAAGAGCGTTGGCAAAACTAACAGCAATTGTCAGAGCAAAGAATGGATACTTAAGCACGCACACCTTCCTCTAGATGTAGACGGACATGAGTGAAGTGTTGGCAATGCGGCTGTCTGATTATTTTTATTGCAGAGCCCAGAAAGTGCGCAGAATAACCAAGGAACTGATAACAATGGTGTGGCAATGCGACAATACCCACCAAAGTGTAATGGCTGGCTGTGGCGCATGCATGTCCTGGCATGGCGCCGTGATGTGCATGCTGCTGCATACAGTTTGAATTAGAATACATACAACCGCCAATAACGTTTTTAAGTGCGAATGCACTTCTTAAGCCAGCCTGAATCGTCCGCCGCCGTAGTCCGCATAGCAACAGCTGCGGGTGCGCGCGCTCCTCATCTTCCCTAGCAACGGGGGGAGATGGGCGCGCGCTGCCTGGCCGCTGACATGGCACATACCCACGTGGGGGGTTGGCCAGGAATCGGGCGTGAGAAGGGCTAATGCACCCGCTTAAACGAGTACTGACACGAAATTTCAAAGCTGAGATCCGCTCTAGCAATCAAGTACAACGACAACACAAATAGGTGTCTGTGAATAAATACATCTTTCTTTCTTTGTAGTTGTGTGTGTGTGTGTGTGTGATCTCTCTTTCGCGAACATTACCGAACCGCGCAAATTCAACTCGTGCATTCGCACTTTCACATTCTTCCCCTCGGGGAAATGCGGGGAATTTTTTTCTATGTCTGAACATAACCTCTTTTACGGTTTTGGCATATAAGCCTTTCATCCAGCTAAAACACAATAGGTGTATCAGAAAGATAGTTGTGTCTGATTGGACGCATGGACGGTCGACACAGATCAGTGTGTGTTATCGTTTTCTAGTCAGCCAAAGTAACGAATATTTGAATAGCGCAATAGCGCCCGGAGTAAAGAAATTTAGTAATGTGCTGACACTCATCACCTCCACAGTCATAAACGTTTCGCAACGCCATGAACACTCCTCCTCCTTCTTAAATCCTCTGAGCCCCCAGAAATATTTAGCCGCGTCGCTTTTAGACTTTATCATTCATGGTCGTCCTACAAGCAACCATGATTGAGTGTAGTTTAGCTGCAAATTTCTAAAGGGCTGATACAAGGTGTTGCTATATTATCAGAAATAACAAAGAGGTCGTGAGTAACTTTTCTAACCGTCCTTTGCTCATGATTATTGTAACAATCATTGTATAGTTGGGTCACCTTCGTTTCAGCGTGACAGTTCAATTAGAGAAAGATAGCCCAAGGGCAACGTACACCTCCGTACCCTTGAATGCGAACGATATATTCACGGCGATCGTCGAAAACACCATCAATGGATGGGACGTGACCATGAGCTTTGAGGGACCAAACCAAACTCCAAGACACGTCCGACGTATAGTGACAGAAAACCACACTCGACCGACTTTTACTGGGCCCTGCTACGTGATTCGCATCCTTGCTGTAAGTACACCTCAGCAACGCGAACGAATTCCGCGGCATTGAATGTGCAGTACCGATAATTACTGCCTAGAAAGAAGGTGCGTGGGCGGGTCCGTTAGGGAGTATGGCTTTGCCCTGATTCCACGTATCGTTTAGGGCAAAAGTTGATAAGACAGTACTTGTGTTGGCATCATGCCTTTTATTACCCTGTGTTCTGCTAACAAAGGACAACTTATACGAAGCTTGGTTTTCTGTGCTTTAGTAAATCCCCGTGCAAGCTATTTACGTCTTCATTCTAGAGTTAGTTTCAATGCAAGGTACCCTTTTGTAAAAGAAAAAAAATTTTTATTGTGGCGCGCTATTAAGCGCGTTATTATTTCAGGATCGCCGCTAAACTGGGGTTAACATTTGTGCAAACAATTCTACGAAAGCATGTCCACACTGCCCACAAGTTACTCCAACCCAATGTACGTATAATAATAAACAAGATAGGCTTGCTTTTGAAATTCATCTCTTGCCTCGAGCGACGTATTTGAAACATACGTCGCTCGGGGCAAGAGATGGATTCCGAAAGCAAGCCTCTCTTGTTTATTGGTATACCCACATTGGGGTGGAGTAACTCGTGGGTAGTGTGGACATACTTTCGTAGACTTGTATGCACAAATTTCAACCACAGTAAACCATGTCAACGACAAATCAACGACACAATACATAAAAAATATAGCCTAAATAACAATGGCAGAAAAACGTTAAAAATTATCAGACTATAAGGTTTTGTTTGTGAATAAAGAAGTCGAATCGAGTGCTTCATCTTTTTTTGACATAGGGATATGTCTAAAAAAACATGAAGCACTCGATTCGACTTCGTTATTCACAAACAAAACCTTATAGCCTGATTATTTTTAACGCCTTCTAGGCATTGTATTTAGGCTATATTTTTATTTATTTTAATGGTTAGCTTGCAACTAATTTAGAAAGGACCGCCGAAACATTGAAGCCAACTTATGTGCCACATTTGATGTAGTGCCCTACAGGTGGTCCTTTCGTTATATCAATATTCAAAAAAATACTATGAATCTTTTCTTATTGTGCTGTCCTTCACAGTTACAACAAAGCTAGGATAAACTGGCATTGTTCACCTCTGAACTTCTAATCGAAAAGTAAAGTATTGCTCTCTATAAACAAGTTCAAGGAGTGGCAGCGTGAAGATATTGTTACGATTTATTTGACAGCTTGTTCGCTCGGAGTGTGGCTGTATTTTTTTGATAACTGCGTGTGCTGAAAATAATGTGATAAAACATTTTGTGTTGCAGGAATGCGCCCCCTTACCTCATCGCTTTCGAGAGTAATTGCTACGTTGGTCTTGTAAGAAATTTTACTAAACATTTTAGAGGAATATATTTGCATCACGTCAGAGGTATAATAAACACGTTTCAAAAGATCTGAACAGCATGCGTAATTTTTTCCCCAAATGCTCTAAGGATACTGAATTCTTCACAAGCTGAAAGAGTAGGCATACATCGTTAAAAATGAAACCTTTTTGTAGGTCGTTTCTGTAGATCGTGCACAATGTTATAAATTCGTCATATTTCTGCTAGAAGAATGTAAAAACTATTCTCCAAAAATTTTAATGCATCTGTGTAAATTCAACAAATAGCAAGAATTCAAGAGTTTACAAAAGAAATGTTGCTGTCTGTGGCTCAACGGAAAAAGGCTGGGGCTCATCCTGACTATCCTCGGGAGTGCCTCAAAAATCTACACTGAAAGCACGAGCCTTTTTGTCCGTTCCGGAACGTGGAAGCAGAACGCCCTTATGCCGGACGTTTTTCCTTGCAATGTTCTTTCCCTCTTTGCCACATATTGCTGAAACACTGCAGAATATGGGTGTTCTTGTGGTAAAGCTTACTAAACTGGGAGGGGTGCAGCTGACTATTGCGGTCTTTTTTTCAAGCATTCAGACACCCGCATTTCACGGATTATTTTTTTTTCAATTGTGTCAGCCTGAGTTCGGGACCTTATGAAGGAATTGAAATGAAATGAAAGTGTTGTTTACTGCAAACACAATAAAAACAGAACAGAAAAACAAAAAAAATGAGTCGAAGCTTACCAACAACATTTTTTATTTGTTTAAAAAGAAGGCAAAAGAAAATGAAAACATAGCAGAGCGAATGCCAACCTACACCTAAAGTACGCGCATAAAACGTTTTATCGCCGCAGTGCAGAAAATTCGTGTGATGAATATTTTTGGTTTTTGTGAAAAAGGACAATACGACAAACCACATTACACCAAAAGGACAAATAATGTACCCGGAAGCAAGCATTTACACAACCGTGTGAAAATTGCAAATACGTACACAACGGCGACAATGCTATCCCTGTGCAGCAGTGTATTGTAAAATCAGTGTTTTAAGGACAGCAGATTCCTGCGGAAGAAACAAGGCACAATTTAAATGCCTCGTTTTTCACGCAGGAACATAAACATATCCATAAAAACTCACAAAGCAAAAACAATAAAAATGAAAATTAGAATATAGACTACTTTCATAAATGATCGCTATATATGGTGATGGACCATATCCAAGACAATGTATTAGAACTGATAATTTTGATACTTGTTGACGGTTTCTAACTGCCCCTGAGGAAGTGTGTAGTATTTTTTATATACCTACCTACATACATACATACATACATGCATGCATAAATACATACATACACACGTACATACATATACGCATGTATACATAAATACATACTTACATACAGTATTAACCAAAATTTGTGTGCCAAGTCGTAAATGCGGTGGATCCAAATAATTAAATGTACAAGCTTACGTCGTGAGCGAGGCTGAAACGTTTTATGTAGGAAGGCTAGAGAAAATACTTTTCTTACTGCCTTAAAATATTTTGTAACATGTAAAGGTGAAGCCGATTGTTCGCAATATTTATGGTGGAGAAAGCTTAAGGTGGGCTCACAAAAGTTTGGCAAAAGGGTGTACATACAGACATGCGTACATTAGTACACAAGAAAAGATAACCTTGTACAAGGTAGAATAAAGATTTTTGCCAAAGTTTCAGCATACAGACTTGCCTTAGTGAGGGCAAGCCCTCGCCTTGCTGGTACGCTTTATAAATGGGTACGTCCCCACATGAGAGGAGAGAAGGAAAGAAGGAAGTGGATTTGAGAAGGTGGATTGCTTTTGGAGTATATCCCGGAAGATGAAGAGGGGTAAACAAGGTTGTATTGTTTGAGCCGTGAAGTAGGTCAGAGGGCGGTCAGGGGGGGGGGGTTGATATTCCCGGAACCTAATGGGGGGAAAGCATGAAAAGGTGTTTGTTGACCCAATGCGCGGCATGCCGAAAGGTTGTCAGAACCGCCGGAAGCCAAACAGGCGGTAGAGGGGTATTTATCAGAAACTATCTGGAAGCCTGAGGTCAAAAGAAAAGGTAGAGAAGGGGGAGATAACTAGGTCAAGAAAAAAAGAAAAAAAAAACGGTAAGCAAACCACACAAACCCACACACAACGGAAAATTCAATAACCCCACAACTGAAATGGCACATATCGCCCTCAGCAAGATTCCTGTAACAGGCCTGTCTTGAAACTCAAAAACGAAAAGATAAAGTTATAGTGACGTACGGGGCACAAGACCAAGCGAAGGAAACAAAAAAAGCAATAAAAAGCAATTTAAACAGAGAAGGTTGGCGGGATGCGGGCGCGTAATAAACTAAACGCTAAGGACTGGGAACAAAAGGAATTAATTGACCAAGTAAGGAGCAGAGGGAAGATTCTTAGTATTTGGATAAGGTATATGCAAGAAAATGCCCAATGCTGGATTCCGTGTGAATATCGCAAAAATTCTAAGTTGCCCCTAGACGCATTAATTCTAGCAGGTTCCAAGGAGTTAAATTTGTGAATTAAAATCGATTCCCCGTATTTCCTGTCCCTAGGAGACTTCAAGTGTGACTGAAGTATATACAACTTAAGGTCATCAAAATTTTGGCCTGGTTGGTTGAAATGCTGCACTAGAGCTATGGAGGAATTGCTAAGAGTATCTGCCTGGTGACCGTTAACACGAAGGCTCATAGGTTGACTCGTTTCGCCTATATACTGTTTGTGGCACATGGAGCATTCCAACATATACACAATGTTGAATGAATTTTACGTAAAACTTGAATTAGTCTTGCGGACATAATTACTGGCTGTGCTTTTTACAATGCAGTCTGTCTGCAAGTGCCTGCAAGTCGCATCTGGGACGGGTGCAGCTGGTTATTACTGGTTGCTTTGAAGGTCCTGTTTTAGCATGTACTAAAATACGTTTTAGGTTCCTGTTTCCCCCTAAGTAACCTTTGGTGCTTCGGGAAACGTCTTTTTAAGCCGTCATTACTGGCTAAAATAGGGGTAGTATTTCCACACTATATTGTTGACGTTTGGGAAGGCGTTGAAAAATTTTGTTTTTGGGGCAGGCGGCCTGGCGCTTTCGTTTGTCGCTGTTTGTTGAGGACGTCATCCCTTTTGATATTAGACTCACGTTGGTACGCCTGATCGAGCAAGCTTTTGGGGTGCGTTCTGTTTATAAGGATGGACTTGAATTCGTCTAGATGCTTTACGTAACCACTGTTATCACTGCATACTCTTCTAAGGCTAGTGGCTTGGCCTGCAGTGATCCCTGCTTGCAGTGTCTCGGGTGATGGCTTTTATAATCTCGGTACTGCTGCCTGTCTGTCGATTTTCTAAAAAGCGGGTTGCAGACAGTCCATCGAACGCCGTTACATGAACGCCACTTCATAGAAGCCGTTTCATCGAACACCGTTCATCGAACGCTATTTGGTAGAAGGACGTTTCATCGAGTACACTTCAGTGAATTTGGTTGTGCACAATGAAGCAGGGCTTTCAGAGAGCATGAATAGAAATTAATGATATTGCTATTTTTTCGCGAGCTACTATCTTCATCTTTTTTAGCTTTGACTCTGAAAACTGCGCACTTTTAGTTCGGTAGAAACGTATTTGTTCGTTCAAGCATGGGACCAAGCACACTCACACGCGTACAGGCTTTGATAGGTTCGCATGATAATGAAATCTATATAAGCACTTCAGCTAACGTTATTTTTCCATGGCGTCAAAAATGGAATTGACAACTGCCGTATTTGGGAAGCCAAAGGTCTGTCTTGCCGGCTACGCATACATTGTCGATCAAAAGGTCGACTGCCGAGTGTATTGTGAGTGTGAGCGCTACGTCCAGTGCAAAGGCCGCGTGGTAATCATTCAAGAATGGCAAGCCGGCCAACAAGTACGCAGAACGCAAGAGCATAATCACGCTCCGGACAGCACAAGGGTGGAGGGCTTGCCTGCGCACGAGCTTTAAAACAGACGGCTACTCGCACTCTAGCGCTCCTGTCCAGATCGTCCAGGTCAGTACATTCCGGAGGCACGTTCATGCCCTAAGCTTCTCGGCACATTCTTTTTTTTCCTATGAAGCAAGTTTCCGTTTCCCTGAGTGCTGAAGGACGCCAAGTCATTTCATGCCATGACACACTGAGAAAGGTTATTAACAGGGCAGAAACTTCACTATTCGCAAGCTGCATGGCAGCTGGTACACTGGTTCAAAAAGAATTACGTCTTCCGGAAGGCACGCCAGCTTCCCGGTGGACTGACGATGCTCGCGCCCCCCCGCTTCCCCCCTTCCTTCCTCTGGGTGGAGCTTTTAGAGGAACACGGGTTACCGCATGAACATAACTTCATAGAGAGCAGGCACAGCACGTCCTCAAAAGTTGGAGTCTCCCACCCTGGCATTTGGTGGTTGATCAGCCGCATAAAACAAGAGCGAGAAGTTACAGACGACCGTCTGGATACACTTATGCGTAGCCAGCAGCCGCCGAAGCAGAGGTAGGCTTCGAGCGCATCTCGAGCAACGTGAGAGACATGCCTATGAAGGACTTTTTGGGGGACTTTATGAAGGACTTTATGAAGGATTTTATGAAGGACTTTATGAAGAACTTTGGGAGGGCACTGCGGCCCTCCATTTCTTGCCTTGGTTATGTCGATGACGTTTAAATATCTTTCAAATAATGTAACATGTCCATATGTGAACGTAAGGTCTAGCTACGGGTAAACAAACTTTCTCGCTATACAGACGAAGCGGTTTCAGTCTTAATCCTGAAAAAGCACCGGTGTAGTAGTGTCAAAAAGGTGTGCCATTCTGCCCGATCCTGACAAAAAATTCAATAGTCATTCAGTCCAAGTAAAAATGAAATACAAGTTTTTGGGTGTGGTGTTTGACAAAAACCCACCTTCTTCCCTCGCATAAAATGACTCAAACAAAAATGCATAAAAACAATGACTCTTCTGAAAGTCCCATCTCCCCAATCATACAGTGCAGACAAAAAACTTCTGCTTCTCCTGTATGCTGCGTTAGTAGGGCCACGGTTGGACTACGGAAGTGTTGTGTATGTGTCAGCCACAAAAACAGCAGGGTCATTCCACGCCGTCTCAGGTGTGACGCGCGACCATCTCAGATATTTCTGAAAAAAAATGTACTTGATTACCTCATTCCCTAAAAGCCCTGGTTGTAATTCGGCGTGCGAAAAAAAATTTTCTTCCAAGCAACACCATTTAAAGATGCGGTTCCCGAGAAAACTGCACCAAATTTGTAAATTTATGTAAACCATTCTAGATAAAATTCAAATGCGAAAATCTGGTTCTGATACGTGTGTTTCCTTGTCTAAGTGGTCATTTCAGACTGAATATCATTAGAGCATATTTTACCCTCGTTTTTGCTGGCGGAATAAGGCTAAAATGGTGCTTTTTTAAATAATTTTTAAAAGTATCTTCCGCAACAAGGAGAAAACTGGAAATTTTTATCCTGTGAGACTTTTCGATGTACTTTGGTCTAACATTTTTTGTACGGCAGTCAAGTAAAGCAGGTATTAAAAATAAATTTCAAATTCTGCAAAAACACACTTTTTCCGCACATTCGCACGCAAATTTCGTGATGTAGCAATCCTAGTAAAAATACCCGCAATAGTTCGCATTGTAGACGGTATGTAGTACTTTAGTTTCGCAAAAAATCAAAGTTGTAAATTTTGTTTGAAGGGAGTGAACATTTTTTGAAATTTGGTTCGCACGGGTCTGTTGTACATTGCCTTTTATGGCTGCTTCCCTACCACCTGCACCTATGCCGCTGTTCACAGTGGGCACGCCGCGGGCGCTGCGGCTCTAACATTAATACTGACCTTTAACACGTGCTGTTATAGCCATGTCGAGCAATGAATGGTGTCCCTTCTATTTCCCGAATCAAAACAGAAGATCACCGCGTACAGACCTTTTAGGGTGAACGGCCACAACTGTTCATTAACTAGAAAACGAAGACGAAGAAATATATGAGTTACCATTCTTACGCGCGTTCTGCTAGCTTCAGTAGGGCGGCATCTTCTCATGAGAAGAAGGCATCTAATTCCACTTCTGTCCTCAGTGATTCCGTACGTGCAATGTTTCAATCAGTAGTTGTGTAATTCATAAAATTGCGCACTGCCGCAGTTTAAAGTCCTATAATTATTTAGGGCTGTAACATCACTTCTCAGTTCTTGAGGAAACGAGAGCAACAATAAAAAAGAAAGGGAAGCTCAAGTTGCTGTTCTGGAACCCTTGACTCATAGCAGACGATAACGAATATTTTATCGTCTTCTGTCACAGCAGATGACCACGAATTTTTGTCGTGCTGACATACCGGACCTAATAAATTATTGTTACTTTATTGACGTCTCTGCAAAGGGAAATTACAAAACAGTGGAAAAAAGTTTGTTAATAATAATACTGCACTTTTTAGTGACGTTTTCTGACGGTGATGCCAGAAGTATCGTCTGCTCTGGTAGGCACTTATTTCAAAGGTTCCTGCAGTATAGCGCTAAGCGCAGCCTCGACTACAAATGCCTACCGCGCCAATAGCAAAGACGTATGAGTGCACGAGAGTGCTATCGCTGCATATGCCCGGGAAACAAACTTAGGGAATAAAAGTGACACCAGTCATTGCTCGATATCGCTACAGCAGCACGTGGTAAAGGTCAGTATTAATGTTGGAGCCGCAGCGCCCGACGCGTGCCCACTGTGAACAGCGGTATCGGTGTTGTTGGTAGGGAAGCAGCCATAGTAGGCAACGCACAACAAAGCCGCGCGAACTAAACTTCAAAAAATGTTTACTCCCTTCAAACAAAACTTACAACTCTGTTTTTTTTGCCAAAATAAAGTAGGACATACCGTCTACAAAGCGAACAATTGCGCGTATTTTTACTAGGATTGCTACAGCACGAAATGTGCGTCCAAATGTGCGTAAAAAATGCGTTTTTGCAGAATTTAGAATTTATTTTTTATTACCTGCTTTACTTGACTGCTCTACAAAAAATGTTAGACCAAAGTACATCGAAAAGTCTCGCAGGATACAGATTTCCAGTTTTCTCCTTGCTGCCGAAGATACCTTTAAAAATTGTTAAAAAATCACCGCTTTACACTTATTCCGCCAGTAAAAACGAGGGTAAAATATGTTTTGATCGTATTCAATTTGAAATGACCGTTGAGACCAGAAAACACACGTGTAGTAACAAGATTTTGACCTTTGAATTTTATCTAGAATGGTCTAAATAAATTTACAAAGTTGGTGCAGTTTTCTCGGGAACCGCATCTTTAAAGGGCTATTGCCTGGAATAAAAGTTTTTTTCGCGCGCCAAATTACAACCAGGGCTTTTAGGAAACAAGGTAATCAAGTACAAATTTTTTCAAAAATATCTGAGAGGGTCGAGCGCCACACCTGGGACGATTGGCGTGGAATGAATCAACACTTAAAATGCTTGACCCAGTGCTTCACTTGGGGCTTCGCCTGTCTTGTGGCACATTCCGTACTAGCCCTGTTCACAGTCTCATAGCAGAGTGCGACAAACGGTTCTCAGCGTACCAGCGAACTTATGTTGACCTTCTATATGTCTCCAAAATCTCATCAATGAATAATCATCCCTTGAAACCAGTTTTTAAGGATATATCTCCAACTCAACGCTTTTTAAACCGTAAATCAATTTCGGTTCTCTTCTCGCAGAAACTGAGGGAAGAGATGGCTATTCATGAAGTCTCCTTCTTCGACACATTCAAATTATCTCACACTGATCTTGTAGCACCATGGCATCTTCGTCCTCTCTCGTGTGACTTGTCTTTCGTACAATACAATAGGAACAAGTCACCATGAACTGGCATTTTGTAGCATTTCATGTACCTGCACGACAAATACAGTGCTGCACAGTTTTTCAGTGAGACATCTAAAACGTTCACTGCAGTGTCTTGTGCTTTACATGGACCAAACTTTAACGCAAGTGGAACCATAAATGTAAAGACTACTTTTTTCCGGCGGGTACACATGGCATTTTTCTGGTTCTAAGTCACATAGTTGAACATCATATTCCTAAATCCATCATCTAAACAGATTTGATGAGTGTCGTCCCTGTATTGTCATACGGAGTCACCGAAAAATCATGTCATTATTCTTGTATTCAAATCATTTATGACAGCTTATTCGTCAAACCTTGGGGTGACTGTGTGTTTGGTGCCAAGCCACTCAGGCATCGGAGGAAATGCATTGGCGGATAAAATAGCCACCACTGCTGCAATCCTAAACACAGTAAAATTAACACACTACCTTACACACACCTCAAGCCACGCATAAGATAGCAACTCCGAAAAACTTGGCAAGCATACTGGAGCGACCAGACAGACAACAAACTACACGTAATTAAACTACACCTTGGACAATACACGACTCACTCACACAACAGGCACATTGAAGTTACCTTAGCTAGATACAGATAAGCCATACACATGCAACGCACTTGCACCTGCTCATGGGATCTCCAAGACCCTTGTAAAGCAGGTGGGTGGAGGCCCTATCCATAGTTCACATACCCATGCAGTACAAGGCAGTCGACTCAACACGACACAAAACTTCAGAGAACTCTACGGACAACATATCCTTCTACACCCATTGTTGTTTCTAGGTCACGATGCAATGGTTTCTGTGAAACGCGTGTTTATATATTTGTCAGATGTTAAGTTCTTAAAAATTATTTTCTATTATGCGTAATCAAATCTGGCCCTGTACACGAGTAATTACCTATATCTTTATTTGATTTCGCTATGTCCGGATTACACGGTTTTATACGTACCTCTTTGTGGTTATCACTTGTATTCATCCATTAAACCACTCCTTCTCTGATGCTCTTTGCACTCGTTGGCCTTGCGCCATTAAACACCAACCATCATCAGTTTCACTGCTACAGGGCCACTGGCATACAGCCTGGTGTTTATTGTTCTGCTTCTATTTTACTCCAGTTTAAGCGGAGCGAAAAGTTACCGCAATCGCTTTGAGTGCATGAAACCTGTGTTTGCCGATGGCTGGCTTTCTCTTATTTTCTTTCATATTTCACCGTATTGCCAGCGTTGCCTCGATAAGGGCCATGTTATATGCATGAATAATGTTTGTTTTACTTCTGTTATCAGGTTCCACAGCTCGGGTGATTCAATTTGTTCCTCCATAATTGACGTCTTCGTGTTCTTTCGTTTATGAAATAGTTCGTTTTTTTTATAGCCTTTCACTTTGTTCCCCACATTTAGGTACTCCCACAGCGGCTCCTGTTTCTGGCTCCTGATTGTGTTTTAGCCCGTTTACACTGAAGGCGTTCTGCTCGTTTGGAAGCGCAAATTTGTCTAAGAGTTATTTTAAATTCCCGCAATGTGGCTACAACTGAATGTATGATAAGTTTCCAAGTTTTTATGAGAGTCCTTCTTTTTCTTTTGATATAGTTCCTTTCATTCCAAACAAACAGATTTTATTCGCGGCTGGAAACTACTTTGCACGTTTATGTCTCGCACAAACTTTAGTTTTTCACGGTAAATGAAGTAAATATTGTTTTTTATTTACCATGTGGACATTTAATGTCCAATACATCTTTATTTCGTTGTTCGAGAATGTGTTTATCATTGTCAGAGTACTTCTCTCCCAATATCCCCCCAATGTGCCTCCTCACCTGTTGCGATTTTCTATTGCAATATTTCCCACTGACAGTTCTTCTATTTGCTTGTTGCGGACCTTTCCATAGACATTTCCTATTACAATTGTGAACTGTGTTGTTATCTTCTTCATTGCTAATTGGACGTCCTCGAAGGAGCCGTCTATGGCTTCATTATCATAGCTGTTGTAGGAGAGGCCTGCAGTATGTTTACACCGTGTTGCTCGTTCAGCTTGATCACAGCAGTTGTAACTCTCTCGCGACTGCTGGAAAGTTCTCTGGTTGTTCTCTGTGAAACACATAACCCATACCGTGTTCTTTCTATAATGAGGACACTGTAGAATATATTAGTACCGCTTGTGAGCTCTATGCATCCTTCTCCTGCCCTTACTTCGCCTAACATTATAATATCCCAAGTAATACATGAAAGTTCTGGTAGAAGTACAGTAAAGTTTAGATTCGTAGAAGAAGGTGGTTGATGTCGCTGTGGATGGGTGAAAGTAGCCGATGACGCTGACGCAGGAGGTAGATGATGAAGAAAAAGTCTATTTACACTTATTTACAGGAGACGACGAAACATAGCACAAGACAAGCGAAAACTGAAATACAATTAAAAGGCGCCGCAGCACACAAAAGGGGCTATCGCGGCGCGATCCCTGATGGGGGCCCGGATGCCAAAAAGGGTGCCGAACCGCCGCACGGTTGGCGAGAAAATCGTGGGGCTCTGGCGCCCTGAAACCGCCACGGGAGCAAGTCTTGGTGCGACCACTCTGGGCCGCAGCTCCGAACAAACTCGTCGAAGCATGCGCGAGCAGGGCGCGAGCAATGCCGCGTCCACCACAGCAGCGCACATGCCAATAAGGATTTTGACCTCCGCTCCCCCCCTGGCCGTCCCCGAAGGTCAGGATGAAAGGTAAAACCGCGTAAAAGCCGCCAGCGAGGCCCATACAAAGGGTTACGACAGGCTGGCGTCGGCGGAGGCCGCCCCAACATTCCGCCACCGGATGGGGAGACACAAGTAGGCCACGAGAAGGGAGGGGGGTCATCGTCAAGACGAGGTTCATCGGCGTTGCAATCATTACAGGCCCCTATGAAAAGCCTGTGTCAGGACTGCTTGGACTACTACAGGCTCCAAAACAAAGTGATTACAGCTCGGATAACCCAAACATCAACAAACAAAACGCGAAGAATATCCTTTGAGGGCTCCATGCATGCAAGCGCGATTTCCGCATGCCAGCAAAGCACAAAGTGAAATGCTACACGAAGAGATAAACAAATGCTGCATAACACGCCCGGGGCACATCATGCAAACTAGACAAGTACCCGCGTGCGGGATGCAATAACAAGGGCAAAAGTGAGGCTCACTCGCGAGAACAAGGGAAGGAACAAGTGAAAACGGCAGCCAAATGAACAACGCAACTGCAAAATAAATTAACAAAACACAGGGTGAACGTTACACACCGCGTAAAGCACAGGGAAGAAAAAAAAGCAACGGAATGAACCGCGCACGAGCTTTCCATCCGTTCACCACAGTTTTTCCTTCCGCAATAGCACTCGGGTTAATCGGGTGCAGCTTCGAGGTGAGAGTCCACCTGGTTACTGCACCAATCACGATGTTCGGAGTTCGCCGAGGCGTGAGGTGAACCGCCTCTGCAGCCCGTGGGGGAAGTCCCCACTGGGAGAGCCACACGCATGACCAGGAGGCGAAGCTTTGAGACGCTTCCTTTCTCATGCCCGCGTTTGACACTGTCCCCTCCAGCGCATGCAAAGTGGCTCTCCGCTGCCCCTTTGTCGACCCTTGCTCTCATTTGGCACCCTCGATTTACTGCTCCCACAACCAGCAGTTTATCAGCGTTCGATGCTGTGAAGCTGCGTCTAGACCTAGGCGACCCCGAAAGCTTGTACAGCGCAACACTGGAGCCATGGTCACAGCTTGTCGACGGCTTGTCAACGCTAATGAGCGCTGGCGCACCTTGCTGAGGACGCGTACCCGCCTGTGCGGACGGCGGCTCAGTGCCGTCCGAGTCCATGTCGCTCGACGGGGCATCACCCGTCTGCGTTAGCCCGCTAGGCACCGCCGCCGCTATGCCTGCCGGGTCTCCGCTACCGCAAATACCCGTGGGAGCTACTGCCACCGGAAGCCCGTTTGAGCAGGATCGGGCACGCTTCCGCAAAGAACCGCGATCAGTGCGGCGGTCAACCAGGTTCGACGCAGCTGAGCCTCGTCTACTCTTAGGGGTACCAAATATGTCACACGGCAAATTCCGCAAGCCTCTATTGCTCCCGGATAGTGTCTCGTCGAAGCAAGGGAACACCGGTGGGTATGCCTGGGCGCGAGCACAAGTCTGTGAGGACGGGAGCTGCATGGCGCGCAAATCCTGGTCTCCCGCCAGGGCCCCACCGGCCGGTGTTCGTACTCTGCCGTCGGCCGTCGTGCCTGCTGCAGTTTTACCACCGCAAACTTCGGCGGCAGCGTCTTCCGCCAGCGAACCACTTGGGCATGGCCGGTCGTGATACGGCAGAGGTTTTGCACCACCCAAGCGGGCGTTGGCTGTCTGACCGACCACCGCTACCTCTACCGCTAAAAATCTCCGCGGAGGCGCTTTCCCGGGACAGCCGCTGGCCAAGTCCGCCACCACTTTTCCGTCACGTGCCGCCGGGCCGAGCGTGCCTGCCAGGCCCATGGCCTGGCCTACCGACTCTGCTACCCTTGGCTGTGTAGCCGAGGAGCCGCTGACGGGAAATTTCTGCTTCTGACGGGAAGCGCCTTCATGGGAAGCTTCCGCCAGAGAGGCAGATTTCGCCGGCCTGGTCAGCTGATCAGGGTTAAAATCTTTCTCAACAACGCAATTTCGTTCACTGCGCTGAGGCTTATCTTGAATGGCTTAGCGGGGATACTCGCCCCACCTAGCCGGCCGCCCACGCTGTATGGCTGTCTTTTAAAGATCCCGGAAACCGCCGCAGTGACCAGACGCGGCCTTTCAGCTGCCTCGGAATCAGCAACTTCAACTCACCGTTCCCTCTGTGGGGGTGGACTGGCTTCGCGATAGAGATAGCGGTAACGGCGGCAGTCCGCGGACGAATGTGTTGTCTGACCACAGCTGCAGTATGGCAGCGCAACGTTCTCGTTTCCCGGCCGCGCCCAGATTTCCCCTTCGGCCAACCTTAAAAGCCGCCCCAGCTCTCGCGTTTTTGCGCGTTCGGCCTCCAGATCTTTATCTCTAGTCATGGTGGGCCCTGACAATGAGGATGTCCCTCCAAAAAAAAAAAGAAAAGTGCAGAGACGGACCACCCACCGTTGATGATACCCCCGCTCCGCAGCACCACACACGTCAGTCCTACTCGTCCCGCGGGGATCGGAAGGTGCTGAAGTGATGTTTCCCCGGCAGGAAAACTAATCCACCCGTTGTCTCGTAGGCGGCTCGCAGCCGCCATGCTTCGTCTTTGTCCTTGCGTGGTGTCGACTTCTCTCCTCCTCTACTCTCGGAGTCACCTCTCGGCCCGCACTGAGTTACCCCTTCGTTAACTGAACCACAGGTAACGTCCACGACCCTGTCGGCTGCGCGAGTAAAGTTTAGGTTCGTAGAAGAAGGTGGTTGTTGTCGCCGTGGATGGGTGAAAGTAGCCGATGACGCTGACGCAGGAGGTAGATGATGAAGAAAAAGTCTATTTACACTTATTTACAGGAGACGACGAAACATAGGACAAGACAAACGAAAACTGAATTACAATTAAAAGGCGCCGCAGCGCACAAAAGGGGGTATCGCGGCGCGATCCCTGATGGGGGCCCGGAGGCCAAAAAAGGTGCCGAACCGCCCCACGGTTGGCGAGAAAATCGTGAGGCTCTGGCGCCCAGAAACCGCCACGGGAGCAAGTCTTGGTGCGACCACTCTGGGCCGCAGCTCCGAACAAACTCGCCGAAGCATGCGCGAGCAGGGCGTGAGCAATGCCGCCTCCCCCACAGCAGCGCACATGCCAATAAGGCTTTTGACCTCCGTTCCCCCCCTGGCCGTCCCCGAAGGTCGGGATGAAAGGAAAGCCTCCACCGACGCCGCGTAAAAGCCGCCGGCGAGGCCCATACAAAGGGTTGCGACTGGCTGGCGTCGGCGGAGGCCGCCCCAACATTCCGCCACCGGATGGGGAGACACAACAAGGCCACGAGAAGGGAGGGGGTCATCGTCAAGACGGGGTTCATCGGCGCTGCAATCATTAGAAGTACCGTTAACTTATCTTGCTAAAATCATGTCTGCATTGTATGTTGCTATGGTCAACTTCGAAATCCGGCCTGTTGGGACACTGAGGTTTTTAGCACCCTCTGTGGCGTCGTTGTTCTGACCGGCGCCGTGGATAGGTGTGCTACAGCTGCGGGGGGCTGAGGCCCAAAAATTGAGTTTGTGAGTTCAGGGAGGCGGCGGCGAGGTACTGAACCAGTTTGGCCAGATCCTTGAAGTGGGCCTTTTTTTTGCTGTTTGTGTCCCTGAAAGACATCGTAACGGTTGAACATTTCATTGTAAAATTTTAGGTATCCGGAGTTATAAAAACTGGAGGAGGATGCAGCACTGCAACCCTGTTGCCAATGTTGGGGTCCAAAGAGCAAAACGAAAGAAAAAGACAGAGAACTTTCCTGCGGACGACTTACTGAAGTTGCGGTGATTCAGAAGTTGCCGATTTCGCTTTTATACGCGCGTTCTGCTGGAATAAGCGAAGACGCTTGCTTACCGTTCATGACGTCTCCTCACCGGAAAAAAATATTCAACAGCGATGCTGAAGTGTACGGCTAACAACAGGCTGAGCTGGCTAGCTCATCTGGCCGGCTGAGTAATGGTGCTGGTGTAGTAGCAGCATAAGTCGCCATTTAACTTTTTTATACAAAAAAAAGTGTTTACCTTGCGCACCGCCAACAACGGTGGCCCTTTGTCAGGGCGGCGCGAGCGTCAGGCAACGCTATGCTCTCTAGGACCTGGAAACATAAGGCCATAATAGAGGGCAAAAAGTCAATTTTTCCAAATCTACATAAAAACCGATTTTATTTCAAGCTAGCCCATGCTCGGCCGGTACCCGCTAGTGGTCGCCCTTTTCTTTATACCGAGAAATTTTCGAGATCATTCAACTTTAGCGATACTATCTGTGTCACCCCGGTTGACCCGCTATTTCAACCCCCTAATAAGCCTGGAGTGTCTGACTTGGCGATGACATTTTTAATGTTTTGCTTGTCTGTAACTCATTGTCCGATGCTAAGGTAGGTGCCCTTTAACTTTTTCAAAATTCTTTGTCTGCTGCCTAGTGAATATCTTTTTTATACCATGCCAGTTGGGCTGGTTAGGCTTGCAGTGACTGCATTTTATTTATATCGCGTTTTGATGACCACAGCTATGATTCGGTGTTAATTTGCATCTCAGTGCCTCTTATGATGCATCAAAGGAGCTGCTATATGCGAATGGTTTAGAGGCCTCGCTGTGGAATTACTTCTTTATATTTGATTTTGCACCGGTGGCTTCACCATCTAGGGCTACCGTGAATGCGGCTTGTTTACATTTGGGGTTTTGTCTGTAACTGAACTAGAAATTCACCTTGCACGGGAGATAAGCGGGTTCTATATTTATTGCATAAAAATGTGCAAGGTCGTATTCACAAGCAAGAAAAATCAGCCATCGACTCTAGCGAGCTAGCAATAAATGCAAGGTACACAGAGAAGTCAGAATAAACGTGTGAAGTAGGCCAGACACAGGGGATTGTAAGAAATTCAATGAAATTCAATGAAATTCAATGAACAAACGAGAATAAAGAATTGAACTGCCCGTTCCGTGCTGGCGCACAAAGCACGCGCTGCTCATTTCTTTATTCTCGTCTTTCATGGGTCCCTGTAGCGCCCTCTGGTTGGTGCTTTTAGCCGGCGCCTTGGCTCCGGCTATGAAAGACGAGAATAAAGAAATGAGCAGCGCGTGCTTGGTGCTCCAGCACGGCACGGGCAGTTCGATTCCGAACGCCTGCCACGCTGGTACTTTCTCTCTTCCGCTGCGCTGCGACCCCGCGGTTCCCGACAATCTAAACGAGAGTTTGAGCCCTGATGGCCATGTCTTGTTGTAACAGTAATAGAGCCAAAACCACAAAAGCGGCTCGTATAGGGCGGGTAGGCATTACGTTCACGATATGATATGTTGACGGTGACGTCGTGTAATACCACAACGTGCTGTTTTTTCACAACGTCATTTGTTAACAATAGCACAACGTATATTTCTTGAGCCCTGGTGACCATGTATTGTTGGACCAGAAATAGGCCCAAACAACCTAAGCAGATCGTATAAGGTGCGTAGGCATTAGATTTTCATCTAATAAGTTGACGTTGAGGTCCTCTAATAGCTGTATTGCAGTGACAAGGCCAATTCGCTGAGCAGATGGCAGGGCGCTTGCGGAAGAGAAAGAGTCAGCAAGGGAGAAGAAGAGAAGGAAGAAGGAGTTCGGAAGCGGTTGTCCAAGACGACCGCAGGATGGCACCCTCACGGTATTGGCCCGACATGCGTCGCCGGCGCAGCCTACCAACTTCTCATTCGTCGCGGCGTAAGCCGGACTACAGGCCCGAAGGCCACCGGGAGAAGCCGGTGTCCTGCCCATGAGTCAGCGGCGTGGCTGGGACGCGGCGTGCGGGCAGTGGGGCTTCGGTTCGGCCCTAAGCTGTATCCTCCCACCGCTTGTCATCGGTGCCGTCACATGTTCTACCGTAGGTCTATAACGCCTGTTTGCAACTCCTCGGGGCAGAGAGCTCAGCAGCCTCGTGGACAGCACCGCCTCGCACCGACTCGCCCAATCTACCGCCCCGTGTCTCCCTGACTATACTGCACCGTGCCAGCCACAAAAGACTGAAGTGCACCTGGGCCTCATTAGTCCTCCCCGAATCTTGTAAATATTGTTTGCCAGATTTCGGTTCCTGTCTGTTCATTGTCATTTGAATAGAACGCGTGCGTTTGTTTAGAAACTTTAGCCCGGTTCATGGCTCTCTGCACGACCCTGCCCACTCCTTCATAACAGAAAATTTCGAGCCCGCCAGGATTCGCGTGTTACAACTTACAGAGAGGAGTCCGGCTGCTGTTAGACTTAAAACCACGCAAATAACCCAACATGTATGTAGCGTGCCTGGAAACAATATTGACAGCAGGGCAAGACTTGGGACTGCCGGTTACAGGACTTCGCAACTACCTCGATGCGGAAAAAGCGAAGTATAAAATGAGCTATCCTTGAGTAGAGAAGCGAGGCTACTTGGTGTTGATGTTCCTATCTTAAAAGACGCTGGTGAGCACACAGAAATAATCCTGACGCAATACCAGCTGAAGAAAGATGACGTGGAAAGGCAGGCACTCAGGGAGTATGAGTAGAGGAAGGATGCGGATGAACGAAGAAGAGCCTCCATCAAGAAGCAAATCGCTGCTCTGGAATCGTGCATATGCCTAATTCGACCTGAATACATACCTCTTACACCCATACATGTGGCAGGCTTCAAACCTAACCCCCTAGCTAATGGTTTAATTCCTGTTCGAAGAGAGCCTGATTTGAACCTCGTGAGACTCATGACAAAACGCAGAAAATTTTGAGGAGACATGGCACAGGTTTCGCTTATTCTAGAAACAAATTCCAACAATGGTCTCATAGCCAATAACGCAAAACGAATCCCAACCGCCGATGAAACTTTCCCGTACTCACAATCGCTATCAGGGCAACGAGAGAGCCAAAAAAAGACTACAATGCAATCAGCCAAAAAAACTGTCGTCTGTACCCCTCATGCTCGCACATCCCACCAGCGAAATTGCTATAAGGTTTCTTAACATCCCGTATCTCGATATTCTCATAAGTACAGCCCGAAAAACAAATACTATGTAACGCGTTAAACTGAAAATTTTTAGGAAGCTCAGTACTTCGTGGGCATGTAAGGCTGTGCAGTTTTTACGCTGGACAAAGCACTGCTATCCGAATCACCCTGCGACGTTGTACGCAGCACAAAACAACCCCGCCCATGCATTTGCGCATAGGGGTTAGAATAAGACTCAAACATGGCGCAAAGTCGCAAATGTGGAGACAACGTGATATGTTTCGAAGAGTTGAACACAGCCGTTTTCCTACCAGATTATCTGAACACGAAGACCCGAATGAGAGGCACATTGAAGGAAATTGGAGTGTCCTTCATAGGAGAGGGTCGGGCTGCTTGATGCGAAGCGGCGCCGAGTGGTATAGCAGCCGTACGCTTTTCTGGTATACACGCGTATACGGACCTGGAAGTGTGACTCTGAATAATCATTTCAGGCTGCATAGAGCTTCGTGTACTTTATGTTCTTCTTTCAGTAAAGATACTCCGCAGTAGACTTTTCCATTCATTAGCTGGGAACGTTTTGTAGTCAGCTCGTACCAGGACGTGTGAGCTAGCTTGAATGAACAGCGTGAACTGTTTTTATACCGTTACAACCTTTATGAAGACTTGCGCGCACGTTCGGATGTGAACTGTTTTTTTTTCCTTGAGGAACTCGCAAAAGAGAGTGTGCTGTGTAACTTGGCTAATTGTATTAGTTTTAACACAGTCTCTTGGATACTGACTCTGCTCTCTATCCCAAAAGTAACCGGGATAGTTCTCGAAAGAAATTTCTGAGTCTCGTGGCGAATACGCTGAGCAGATGGCAGAGAGCTTGCCGAAGGGAAAGAGTCAGCAAGGAAGAAGAGAGTAAAACGGAGTTCGCCAGCGGTCGTCCAAGATGACTGCAGGATGGCGCCTTAACGGTCTAGGCCTGAGGTGCGTCGCCGGCGCAGCATTCCAAGTTATCATTTGTCGCAGCATAGGCCCGACGGCAGCCTTTGGCGCCACCGGGGAAGCCGGTGTAAGGCCCACAAGTGAGCGTTGTGGTGGTGACGTGGAGAGCGGTCAGCGAGGCCTCGGATCTGGCCTAAGCTATCTCCTGCCACCGCTAGTCATCGGCACCACCACGAGTTTTGCTGTAGGACTGTAACGCCGGTTTGGAGCCCCTCGACGCACACGGCTGAGCAGCCTGGCTGATATTCCGCGTCGCATTCACTCGCCCCAGTACCACCCGTCTCAACCTGACTCGACTTCCCCATGCCAGCCCTAGACGACTGAAGTGTGCCATTTCCTCATTCGTCCTTTTCGACTGTTCCTTATTGATCATCTGCAACCACTGCATTGTCGTTTAAATGGAACGCCTGTGTTTGTTTAGAAACAATCGCCTTGAAATGGCTCTCCGAGCGGCCTTGCCCATTTCGTCATAGCAATAGGATAATTTGCTGTGTTTCACAACGTGCTTTTCTTGAGCCCCCGTGACCATGTGTTGCTGTAGCAGCAATAAGCTGAAACCAAGGAAGCAGCTCCTATAAGGCGGGTAGGCGTTTCGATTCAGCATTTAATATGTTCATCATCTGATACGTACAGGTGCTTGTTTTTGGAAGATACGTTTTGGAGTAAAATAGTCAGGAAATATAGTCAGCTTAGCGCAAAAAATAACACGAAGCATAACCGCTCATGTGGCCCATCTCTCCCTATCTAGCTATATGATCCGGTGGAAAGACGCTGGCCGATGACTAACGGAATCAATCGAAGGCAGACGAAGTCGAAGTTCCCCCTGGACTGCGTTTGCGCTATCAACCCGCCTCGGTCCCTGTGAGTACGGGACCTTTTGTAACGACACCTCCTTCTCGAAAACGTATCCCTGCGTTGTCACATGACAATACCAAGGATTGATAAACAACTCTAAAACAGGCATTGAAGCAGAGAAATACACAGTGGCAAGAAGTAGCTTTTTACCTGGTTTAGGAATGACTTGCCACAATCAGTCCTGAGAGGTTCTCAAAGTTGTACGTTTAGGGAAAGGTCAATTCTAAAAAAAGAAGATTGCTGCCCTACCGTACGTGTCAAATATTCAGTGTCAATACGGATCCTGAGAGTGAGGGATAAAATATGGGTGGTGGTCATTGTCACACAGGCATGTTTTCGAAATGCAGAGAAGAGAAAACCGGAGTATAGAATTAAAACTGCTAATAGCGCCACAGTTCTTACGGACGCTGAGTGCCTTCAAAAGAATTAGCGAGCACAACTTCAACAAAAAAAATTCATGTTGTTAAGAATGACCAAGGACACAACAAAACGGACAAAAATTGAGTTGCCAGTGCAGTAGTTATAGGCGTTGTTTAAGTAAAATAAGCATATTTGAGGCGGGAGTGTTTTGAAGAACTCTGCTATCACAAGATTAGCGAGCCAGTAGGCGACGAGTTCCCGTCCATGCAAATTTCCAGCTTAGCTCTCTAACAAATGGGAGCGCTCTAAAAAATACCTTCCTATTTTCGGTCATGCGGTTGTCATCCGTGGAAACTGTACTCTCAGAGGATCCGGAAGAGGCGATGTTTTAATTGCGAAGCCTAACGTTTCGGACTCTGTGCGTGAATTCATCTTTTGTCTCGACTAAAAAAGCAAGCAATGATATGGTTCTCACTAGATTTTGTAGACATCGCGTTGGGGCTCTATGTCTGTGTCATCACGTGTACGAGGACATGCAGATTAGAACAGCAGTACAGCTGTCGCGGGTATTTGCCAGCACACCTTTAGTTGCTACACACCTTTACTGTTGCTCAAGCTTAGCCAAATGAACTTCAACCGACTCGTTTATTGCCCTTAGCGGAATATGTTTTGCAATAAGTTCATCCTCTACAAACGCGTGAGGTCGTATGAGCTCGAAAGCACTTACCGCTCTCACATAGCTCGGCATATTCGTAAAGGCCGACTGCACTCATTCTATTCTTATCTTCCGCATTCAACTTTTCTCTGCACTTTCTTATTGCTTTTTAAACATGGAATCAAGCCTTATACTTCTTTTGTCAACTTTGCCACATGGACCCATAGTCGGCAAAGCAAACAGCACTGGCAGCACTAACAGGAATTGTCACAGCACGGAATTAATACTTAATGCAGGGACACCAACCTCTAGATACAGAGAGACATGAGTGACGTGCTGGCGATGCTGCGGCCTGCTTATTTTTGGAAATCCTATGAAGTGCTAATAACAATGAAGGGGATGATAACAATAATGTGGCATTGGGGTATTACCTACCGCAGGGGTAATTGCTGCCTGTGGCACATGCAAGTCCTGGCATGGCGCCTTGACGTGTATGCTGCTGTGTGCAGTGTGCATTACATATATACGACTGCAGATAACGCTTACTTCTCGAAAATAAAGCTTCTATTATGGGTTCGGCAAAGAAACATTTCATCCACCTAAAACTCAAGGGTGTGCTAGAAAGATAGTGTTGTCTGATTTAAAGCACGGACGGCTGAAAGAGATCAGTGTGGGTAACCCTTTTCGAGTCAGCCAAAGTAACGTGTATTGTGGAACAGTAATAATGCCCGAAGTAAAAAAAGTAAACATTCTGCTTACAATCATCATTTCCAGAGTCGTAAAAGTTTCGCAACGCCCTGCGTACTTCTCCTCCTTCTCAAATACTCTCGGCCCCACAAAATAAATGGCCGCTTCGCTTTTAGACATCATAATTCGTGGTCGTCCTACAAAGAAGCATGATTAAGTGTAGTTTAGCTTCAAATTTCTCAAGCGGTGATACAGTGCGGGTTTGCACTCCGGCGAATAACAAAGAGGTAGGGACCAGCTGTTCTATGCATTTTTTCCACATGATAATGGTCACAATCCTTGTGTGCTATTGTGTAATTCTCTTTCAGCGTGACAGTTGGTATGGAGACGGGTGGTCCAGTAGCAACGTACACAGGTGTACTGTTGAATATGAACGATCCATTCCCGGTGATCGTCGAGAACACCATCACTGGATGGGACGTGACCGTGAGCTTTGGGGGACTGAACCAAACTCCAAGGCTTGTCCCACGTATATAGATAGACTATCACACTCGTCCGACTTTTACAAACTGCTTCGTGACTCGCATCCTTGCTGTAAGTACACCTAAGAAACGCGAAAAATTTCGCGACATTGATTGTACAGTACCGACTACTCGTGCCTTGAAATAAGGTGCGTGGGCGGGTCCGTGTGGGAGGATGGCTTTGGCCAGATTCTTGTTTCTGCACATCCGCTTATTCCAAGTATCGTTTAATGCAAGTGTCGATAGGACAGTACATGTGTGGACATCGTGCACTTTATTACCTCGCGGTCTAGTAAGAAAGGATGAGTTATACGAAGCACGGGGTTACTGTACTTAGGTAAATCAACGTACAAGCTTTTTACTTCTTTATTCAAGAGTTACTTTCAATGACTGGCACCATTTTCTAAAAGACGAAAGCCAATTCAGTAGCGCGCTATCAAACGCGTTATTATTTCAAGCTCACAGCAAAGCTTTGACATTTGTGCGTACAATCCTAAGACAGGATGTCCACAATGTCCACTGGTTAGTCAAACATTGTGGGTATCATATTAAAGAAGAGTGGCTTGCCTTCCGCATGCCTCTCTTGCCTCGCGCTACGTATTTAGAACATCTCAATCTACGGCTGTTGGATACTCTTGCACCTCGAAGAGGCCCCCAGCTTGAACTCGTAATATTATAAACAAAGGATGAACCACTCGAAGCGACTTTTTTATTCCCGACCAAAACATTATCGTCTGATTTATTTTTAACGTTTTCCAGGCAATGTTAGTTATGCTCTAAAATATAATTTTTAATGTTTAACTTGCAACTAAGCGAGAAAGAACTTCCGAAACATTGAAACACACGTATCTGCCGCATTTAAAGTAGTGCCGAATGGGTGGTCCTTTGGGAATATCAATATTGAAATGAAATACTATTATATTTTGCAATTGTGCTGTCCTGCACAGTTACAACAAAACTAGAATGAACTGGCGTTTTTTCACCCCTGAACTTCCAATCGGGAAGTAAAGTATCGCTCTCCATAAACAAGTACGATGAGTGGCAGCGTGAAGTTATTGTTGCGACTTTTTCCACAGCGTGTTCCTTCCAGGTGTTAATCTTTTTTTAACTGCCTCAAAATAGCGAGATAAACCATTTTCTGCTGCAGGTATGCGCCACGTTACCTACTTACCACCGGTATTGTTTGCTACCTGGCTCTTGTAAGAGTTTTACTAAAAATTTCAGAGAAATTTAGTTGCATCACACTAACAAGTATGATAAATCCTGCTTTAAAAGATCTGAACAGTATGCGGGAAGCCTTCTTCAAACGCTCCAAGGAATGTGATTTCTTCAGACTCCTCATAGGGTAAGTGTAAATCGCTAAAAATCAAAATTGCGTGTACGTCTTTTTTGTAAATTGTACATAGTTTTTAAATACCTCATATATCGCACAGAGGGGTGTAAAAATTATTGTAGATAAATTTTAATGCATCAGTGTAAATTCAAGAATTTGCAAGAATTCAAGTATTTACAAGAAAACACAAAAATGTACCGGGATATGGGTCAAGGGAAAGTGGCTGGGGCGTGGTGCTGTTCCGATCCTGATTATGTTATAGGGTGCCTCAGAAATCTCCATTGAAAGCATTGCGCACTTTTGTTCATTCCGCAGTGTGGAAGAAGAACGCCCACATGCCGGGTGCATGGTTCTTGCCCGCTTGCAGCATATTGCTGAAACACTGTATAATATGGGTGTTATTGTAGTAAAGCTAACTAAATTTGGAGAGATGCAGCTGACTGCCGTTGTCTTTTTTCTGGCATGCCGACACTTGAATTTTACTTTTTACTTATTTTTTCAATATTAGCAGCCTGAGTGCGCTACCTCATGCAGGAATGGAAACGAAATAAAGCGGTTGTTGACTGTATTCACTATAACAACAAAAAAGAAAAAGAAACATGGACGTAAATCTTACCGACGAGCTTTTTTATTTATTTATTAAGAAGGCAAAAGAAAAAGAAAACATAACAGAGCGAATACCAACCTACACCTTAATGTATGTGTATGAAACGTTTTGTCGCGCCACTGCAGAAAATTGGTCCCATAAAAATTTTTTCTATTCGAAAAGGATGGTACGACGACCAACTTTGCATACAAAGAAGGAATGTACCCGGAAGAAAACACTTACATGCCTGAGAAAAATCGCAAATATAGACACAAGGTAGAGAACTCACGTTTTTAATAGCAAGAGATTTCAGCGGCAGAAATAAAACGCAAGTTAAATGCATCGTTTTTGACACAGGAATATAACATAAACATTTATGAAATAACAAAGCGAAAACAACAAAAATGAGAAGTAGAATGGAGAGCTGTTTTATAAATGTTCGCGATAAAGGGCATTGGACCATACTCAAATACAAGATAATCGAACTGAAGATTTTGAGCACTTGTTTGACATCTAGCAGCCCCTCATGAAGTGTATAGTATTTTTACATGCATACATACATACATACATACATACATACATACATACATACATACATACATACATACATACATACATACATACATACATACATACATACATAAACACATACATAGTGTGATAAGGTAGATGTTCCTAATTATATGGCGTATTTCACCGAAGTCTGCACTCAAAGTGGTGTCAGTTTGATTCTAACGAGGCCACATTTGGAATGAACCAAAGTTGTGTTTTGTCTGCATGGCCTTTTAGTCGAAAAGTCCAAAAACTTAGGAGCCCACCTCTTGCTGCAGTTTTGGTCGATGGGGACTTTGCAGTCATCACAAAGGAGTATTTATTCATGGGGTGGGTTTCCGCGCACTGCACCTAATATGATGTGGCAAGGGCTATGTGAGATATTTGAGGAAGAAACCAAATATTAACAGCTATAACAGGGACCCGACGTGCAGTAATAACAGGCCTGTAAGAATAGAAACACTGTTTAGGCTTAAAAAACTCTGCATGGCTTTTTTTAAAATGCAGAGCATTTCAGGAACTCACGATGTCACCCGCGTTGACGTCCGTAGTCCGCACCGCACCCCTGCCTACTATATAAAAAAATTACTATCCGGCGCCCGGTTTCGATCCCTCGACCTGCGGGCGGAACGCAATGTACATGGTGCTCTACCCACTGCGCCACAAAGCCGACACAGAATGGGACGCTACGGACGCGCCTACTATCGTTGACTCATTCAAATTACTGCTGACCAGCGCTCTCTCGTCAGCAGTTGCCACAAGTGCAACAACATTAACGTAACGCAAACTACTTAACGTCAAGCGCCCCCGGAAATGCTTCGCATTTGATCGTGCCCCTCACGATGGGGATGTTTCACTGCGTCTTCTCTCGGTCGCGGTACCCGTGGCGCCATCTAGCGGCGGAGCGGTACAACTCGTAGGACTTTCTTTGAAAAAGCGCCTCGAAAGCGCGGCAAATATGAAATAGGGATGACGCGCTTTCGAGGCAATCCGCCGACGCGGCCGCTTTGTTTCTGTTGGACCCCGCAGCATCAGTCGTTGGTGACCAGCTTTGTGGCGGCGCGCAGGAGACTACGGTGGCTATGACTCCAGGCGACTACAGTGTTGCGTCAAGGCCGCTGACGCAGTGAACGGTGGCATTATCCTATTGTATATAAACTGCTTCATGGTATTATCACATGCCAGGAACTACTTGCACAAGTCAGCCTTCGTGTTTCGCAAGAAACAACAAGGTTTACCCCCCTTTCCATAATGCTACAGCACTCAACACCCATTCCCCCTCCAAAGAGTGCAGCGTCTCTATAACTGTCACTCTGGGAAACTTGTTGTTGCTGGCCAAGTTGCCGCAATGAGCTTTGTTCGATGCATGAATACTCTGGAATATTTGAGATTGTATGAACCTTCAATACCCTTTAAGAAAATAGTACCTGCAACTTGCTCATTTTGTAATTTCAAAAGTTTTTGCAATGCAATGGAATTGACATTAGCTTTGTAACGCGAGCAACCCAGTTCAGGTCTCGACCAAGGGAAGTGGTTTTGTTTTCGAAACCTCTGTTCCGGTGCGTGACTGCGTGACCTGATAATAGGTAGAAAGAAAAACTTGGGTCCTAAGGTGCTCTACACTTAAATTGAGAGAACTAAAGCTCAATGGTAGCCTATTTTGGGCAACAAAACATCTCAGTATGTATACAAAGCATCATGATGAAATGGCTAGCATAGCCAAAGTGTGGGTAAGTGCCTGTGTAGCCATTTTTGTGAAAACGATAGGTAGCTTAGTATAAAAGGGCCTTCTTTTTTTTCTTGTCTGTGGGTATTACTGTATGAATGTATCTAATAATATATATGTGTTACACTTGGCACTGCAGATTACAAAATGCTTTATGCAGGTCGAAAGTATTGGATATTGAAGTGATGTCGTTCTGCTTCTCCGCAGCAAGCAATACCGCCCCCCCCCCCACAAGCTTTTGCTAATAACCATTTAAAGCAGTGAATTTTTGTAAATGTGCGGCCCGTTTTAGGGCATATGCGCCGGAAGAGCTATTCATTGCGTCTAGTATATTTCACTGAATAGAAAACAGCAATACAAAAAAGCATGCTGTTGCTGTTTTAAGCATATGCTGACACACGTGAGACACTCAAACTGACAACGAAAGAATGACAATGTCTTACTAGAAGGTCTGATTGGTCATGTGCCCCAGTACAATACCCGCATATTTCGACATGGCCCATTTCGGTGACTCGGATTTTAATCTTAAAGCGTCAAGTTTAGTGCGGGCTGAATGAGATTTTGCCCCCGAGAAACATCATAACCTCACAGAAGAATGTCAACAGGTGGTACTGTTGGTCATGTCACCATTGTGTAATTTCCAAAACTTGTTTGCTCCACTGCCTCGCCACTTGGAATTGTTGGCTCGAGGCTAGAATCTGCCAAAGACCTTGTGTGCAGAAAGGTTCCAACTCTTTCGGTGCCATGGATTGCAACGGTTGCTTTTGGGTGTGGTTAACTTGTAACACAAGCTGTATTAAAGTGGTGCTCCACACCCTCTTCACCTTCAAAACGGTACTATCCCTGGTTGGCACGTATAACCATGTTGGTTAAAAAATAGCAGCATCGCCACCCCGTGGATGGTGGTGAGGGTGAGGATTACGGTGACTCCAAATGACATCGAAGTTTCTCCGCGAGCGACATCCGTGTTGCTACTCAGCCGCCATTCGATATGAGGTATGAGTTTTGCCTTGACTATTCCTTAAATAAAACTGCAACTCATGGCTCGAAACGCATTTCGCTTGAGTTTCGCTCGATGGTGGTGTGTGCACGGATGGACGCTACGGGCATTTTGAGGTTGTAAGATACTGAGAACGGTTACAGGCGAGCAAGTAAACCGTTTCACTCTCGGGTACTTACTCACGGTCGTAGCCCAATGGGTAAGATAACTGACACTAACTCTGTATGGTCTACCAGACACAGGCTCAAGTCCTGTGGGTGCCAATGTCACTTTTCGTAATTGTAAATTCTATGCGCATGGATGCGGACGGACATCATGACATCTTAAGGTGCTGCGCACCTAAACTGGCATAAGAATGAGCATTGTTGTGTCACCCGAGAAGCACAAGTGCCGGCAGTTGTAATCAGCAGCGTGTCAAGAATCCCTGTGCTGCATGATACGGCTGTAGACGTCCACCTGCCCTCATTTCTAGAAAGGTGGAATAAAATGTGTTCCGTGTATTTTTCGAGGGTTTTCTACTTATGCTTTTAGTGGTGAATTGTGGACCAATGCATCCTTAGCAGCCTTTCTGTGCTCCGTGGTTCATGTTGGGCAGCATTAACTGCATCACGAGTTGATGATTTTGGCAGGTCCAGACTTGGCAATGCAGTCTTCTTTGGTATTTTCCTGTTCGATAGGAAGCCTCAAAACCCTCTTCAGAATATTGCCGCGAACCATGTTCGGGTTTGTTTATTTATTTTTTGTTTTTATCTGTGTCCTCGCCCGCCTGTGTTATCTGTGTTCCATGCGAGGCGCATGTTCCATTCTTTATTTTTATGCCGCACGGGCTATCTCATTCAGATAAGCAGAGTGTTTCGCCCTAACGCCGCTAGCCCACAATAATCTTCTGTGATCTACAATGTTCTGGATGTGAATCGACGGTTCCAGAAACTCTCGCGCCGAAAGAGAAAATCCTGCACAGCAGACGCCGCGGCATTCGATTCTGCGACGCTCGCCGACGCACGTACGTCACGTTGTTGACCGCTGCTTCGCCGCCTCTGTATTTTTTTCAGTTGTTATGGGAGCACAAGTTCGCTTGAATAAACTTGTTTCTTTTCTAAACAACTGCGTCCTCCTTGGCTTCGTGACAATATCGTTAGAATGACACACAAACACGAAAAAGTGGATGCCCATCACCAGTACTGAAGGGAGTTCTGTTCAAAACAACTTAGTTTGTATCACATTGTATGTCTCCTGATGTGACTAATTTTCAATTGTTTGCTCTGAATAAATATTGTATTTGCATGGTTTTCTTTGCATAATTTTCAGAAATTTCAGGCGACCTAATATAAGGATGCAGCCTAAAGCCTTAAGCCTAAACACTGTTTAGGCTTAAAAAACTCTGCATGGCTTTTTTTAAAATGCAGAGCATTTCAGGAACTCACGATGTCACCCGCGTTGACGTCCGTAGTCCGCACCGCACCCCTGCCTACTATATAAAAAAATTACTATCCGGCGCCCGGTTTCGATCCCTCGACCTGCGGGCGGAACGCAATGTACATGGTGCTCTACCCACTGCGCCACAAAGCCGACACAGAATGGGACGCTACGGACGCGCCTACTATCGTTGACTCATTCAAATTACTGCTGACCAGCGCTCTCTCGTCAGCAGTTGCCACAAGTGCAACAACATTAACGTAACGCAAACTACTTAACGTCAAGCGCCCCCGGAAATGCTTCGCATTTGATCGTGCCCCTCACGATGGGGATGTTTCACTGCGTCTTCTCTCGGTCGCGGTACCCGTGGCGCCATCTAGCGGCGGAGCGGTACAACTCGTAGGACTTTCTTTGAAAAAGCGCCTCGAAAGCGCGGCAAATATGAAATAGGGATGACGCGCTTTCGAGGCAATCCGCCGACGCGGCCGCTTTGTTTCTGTTGGACCCCGCAGCATCAGTCGTTGGTGACCAGCTTTGTGGCGGCGCGCAGGAGACTACGGTGGCTATGACTCCAGGCGACTACAGTGTTGCGTCAAGGCCGCTGACGCAGTGAACGGTGGCATTATCCTATTGTATATAAACTGCTTCATGGTATTATCACATGCCAGGAACTACTTGCACAAGTCAGCCTTCGTGTTTCGCAAGAAACAACAAGGTTTACCCCCCTTTCCATAATGCTACAGCACTCAACACCCATTCCCCCTCCAAAGAGTGCAGCGTCTCTATAACTGTCACTCTGGGAAACTTGTTGTTGCTGGCCAAGTTGCCGCAATGAGCTTTGTTCGATGCATGAATACTCTGGAATATTTGAGATTGTATGAACCTTCAATACCCTTTAAGAAAATAGTACCTGCAACTTGCTCATTTTGTAATTTCAAAAGTTTTTGCAATGCAATGGAATTGACATTAGCTTTGTAACGCGAGCAACCCAGTTCAGGTCTCGACCAAGGGAAGTGGTTTTGTTTTCGAAATCTCTGTTCCGGTGCGTGACTGCGTGACCTGATAATAGGTAGAAAGAAAAACTTGGGTCCTAAGGTGCTCTACACTTAAATTGAGAGAACTAAAGCTCAATGGTAGCCTATTTTGGGCAACAAAACATCTCAGTATGTATACAAAGCATCATGATGAAATGGCTAGCATAGCCAAAGTGTGGGTAAGTGCCTGTGTAGCCATTTTTGTGAAAACGATAGGTAGCTTAGTATAAAAGGGCCTTCTTTTTTTTCTTGTCTTTGGGTATTACTGTATGAATGTATCTAATAATATATATGTGTTACACTTGGCACTGCAGATTACAAAATGCTTTATGCAGGTCGAAAGTATTGGATATTGAAGTGATGTCGTTCTGCTTCTCCGCAGCAAGCAATACCGCCCCCCCCACAAGCTTTTGCTAATAACCATTTAAAGCAGTGAATTTTTGTAAATGTGCGGCCCGTTTTAGGGCATATGCGCCGGAAGAGCTATTCATTGCGTCTAGTATATTTCACTGAATAGAAAACAGCAATACAAAAAAGCATGCTGTTGCTGTTTTAAGCATATGCTGACACACGTGAGACACTCAAACTGACAACGAAAGAATGACAATGTCTTACTAGAAGGTCTGATTGGTCATGTGCCCCAGTACAATACCCGCATATTTCGACATGGCCCATTTCGGTGACTCGGATTTTAATCTTAAAGCGTCAAGTTTAGTGCGGGCTGAATGAGATTTTGCCCCCGAGAAACATCATAACCTCACAGAAGAATGTCAGCAGGTGGTACTGTTGGTCATGTCACCATTGTGTAATTTCCAAAACTTGTTTGCTCCACTGCCTCGCCACTTGGAATTGTTGGCTCGAGGCTAGAATCTGCCAAAGACCTTGTGTGCAGAAAGGTTCCAACTCTTTCGGTGCCATGGATTGCAACGGTTGCTTTTGGGTGTGGTTAACTTGTAACACAAGCTGTATTAAAGTGGTGCTACACACCCTCTTCACCTTCAAAACGGTACTATCCCTGGTTGGCACGTATAACCATGTTGGTTAAAAAATAGCAGCATCGCCACCCCGTGGATGGTGGTGAGGGTGAGGATTACGGTGACTCCAAATGACATCGAAGTTTCTCCGCGAGCGACATCCGTGTTGCTACTCAGCCGCCATTCGATTTGAGGTATGAGTTTTGCCTTGACTATTCCTTAAATAAAACTGCAACTCATGGCTCGAAACGCATTTCGCTTGAGTTTCGCTCGATGGTGGTGTGTGCACGGATGGACGCTACGGGCATTTTGAGGTTGTAAGATACTGAGAACGGTTACAGGCGAGCAAGTAAACCGTTTCACTCTCGGGTACTTACTCACGGTCGTAGCCCAATGGGTAAGATAACTGACACTAACTCTGTATGGTCTACCAGACACAGGCTCAAGTCCTGTGGGTGCCAATGTCACTTTTCGTAATTGTAAATTCTATGCGCATGGATGCGGACGGACATCATGACATCTTAAGGTGCTGCGCACCTAAACTGGCATAAGAATGAGCATTGTTGTGTCACCCGAGAAGCACAAGTGCCGGCAGTTGTAATCAGCAGCGTGTCAAGAATCCCTGTGCTGCATGATACGGCTGTAGACGTCCACCTGCCCTCATTTCTAGAAAGGTGGAATAAAATGTGTTCCGTGTATTTTTCGAGGGTTTTCTACTTATGCTTTTAGTGGTGAATTGTGGACCAATGCATCCTTAGCAGCCTTTCTGTGCTCCGTGGTTCATGTTGGGCAGCATTAACTGCATCACGAGTTGATGATTTTGGCAGGTCCAGACTTGGCAATGCAGTCTTCTTTGGTATTTTCCTGTTCGATAGGAAGCCTCAAAACCCTCTTCAGAATATTGCCGCGAACCATGTTCGGGTTTGTTTATTTATTTTTTGTTTTTATCTGTGTCCTCGCCCGCCTGTGTTATCTGTGTTCCATGCGAGGCGCATGTTCCATTCTTTATTTTTATGCCGCACGGGCTATCTCATTCAGATAAGCAGAGTGTTTCGCCCTAACGCCGCTAGCCCACAATAATCTTCTGTGATCTACAATGTTCTGGATGTGAATCGACGGTTCCAGAAACTCTCGCGCCGAAAGAGAAAATCCTGCACAGCAGACGCCGCGGCATTCGATTCTGCGACGCTCGCCGACGCACGTACGTCACGTTGTTGACCGCTGCTTCGCCGCCTCTGTATTTTTTTCAGTTGTTATGGGAGCACAAGTTCGCTTGAATAAACTTGTTTCTTTTCTAAACAACTGCGTCCTCCTTGGCTTCGTGACAATATCGTTAGAATGACACACAAACACGAAAAAGTGGATGCCCATCACCAGTACTGAAGGGAGTTCTGTTCAAAACAACTTAGTTTGTATCACATTGTATGTCTCCTGATGTGACTAATTTTCAATTGTTTGCTCTGAATAAATATTGTATTTGCATGGTTTTCTTTGCATAATTTTCAGAAATTTCAGGCGACCTAATATAAGGATGCAGTTACATAAAGGGAATGCCCATCAAAAAAACTGTCAATTCTCGTTAATGAACATAGGATGACACCATAGAAAAATGTAAATTGTGCTCAAGTGGAAGCCACATGCGCCAAAAAAATTCTCAGAAAAAGAATATATTTGCTCATTGGCACGACTCTATCAATGATATTTTAATCCTAAAGTTAGAATGCTTTTTGTGTAGTACCGAGGTTTTGCATGCGACCGATGGCCAAACCACTATCGCCATTTTATGTCTCCTAAAGTGACTAACATTCAATTGTTTTCTCAGAATAAATTCTATACTTGCATGGCTTTCTGAACTTGTAACATTTCGCTCTATGCTGGGAAAAGTTACTGTTGCATTAACGGAGGTAGCTTTGCTCGTTATTCCCAGCGAAGGTATTTTCTGCTAGAAAAAACTGCCGCTGCAGGGAAAAGTAAGTAAGTTTCCTTAGGTTTTCTTATGCAATACAAACCCAGGTCTTTGGGAGAGAGCGAACGGCATTACAGGTAAATTGTTTTCGCATTCCCAAAAGAAACAGGTATTCCATGCCGCGTAAAGTTGTACAGGGATCTCATCATTGAAAGCTGCGGAGGGTGGTACGACTCGTTTTGTTGAAATATTTTGGACCAATTGCACAGTCAGATAAAACGAAGAGAAACTCGCAAAAATTGTGCAGCTGCCCAAATGTTTAGTGTGTAGACGCTTGGCAAATATTCCAGTGGTTTAATATCGGCGTCGGCGTTGTATAGAATGTCATCAAGGCAGGTCGGTGTACCAGATAATTGATGTACAAATGTACTTTGTTCTGAAATTAGTGCTGTCATATGAAAAATACTGATTGCATGCAGTGTTCCTCGCGAAACTGAGAGCACCGGCTCAGGACAGAGGTTCTCAAGTCTGTGGAAGTCTGATCCAGGCAAGGAAAGCAGGCTCTGATCTGTCAGATTGTAGAATAAACTCGCACGAAAATTGGAAGAAATAAAAGAAAGGAGATCGGAAACACGAAGCAGCTCTAATGGACTTCTTGACAAGTATTACACGTTATTCACCTTCATTAGGGGCGAGATAAATTAGGATACCAGAGTTGTCCTCGTTTGTATGGGGGCACAATTATTCGATGGCTTTCATTTTAGCCAACATCGCGTGATGTGGTGTACACGTTTCTACTATTATTCCTCGTCCGTGAACACGGGGCAGGAGCGAACAATTTAAATACTGGTGGTGCGATTTATTTATAGTGAGGGTAGGAACAAGGATATTGTCGGAGTGCTCCGAAGTGAATAGCCCACTAGCGATACAAGTCCGCATTTGGGAGAATGAATGCCGTCAGAAAGAAAGTTGGACTCCTACTTATCAAGCCAGTATCAGTACGTTAAAATAGGTGAGTCTACCTCTCCCTCGTCATCAGTTGTTTCAGGACTCCCATACGGCTACGTCTGAGGTCCGTTGCTTTTCATTATCTTTTGAAACGATTTACAGTTCGACTGTCCGGTGCGTTTCGGTTTATTTGCCGATGGCTGCGTTGTATATCTCCCTATTGAATCGCCGTATGAACAGAGAAATCTCAACAAATACTTAACAGTTGTTAGAAATTGGTGTGCTGATTGGATCATGAGCCTCAATACGACAAATTGCTGCCGAATGACAATAACGCGCCAAAAGTGTCCGCTTCAATGTACTTATAAAATTTACAAGATTGAATTAGAGGTTGTTAACGAGTTCAAATATTTGGGTGTAACCATGAAATACAATACAAATGCATGGAATACCCGGAACAAGTACGAAAAAACAATCCTAATGCCTTTCACGAGAACAAACGCTCACCGTCTATCCCTTCTCCCGTGAACGACAGCAGAATGGAACAATTAAAAACGCGACGTTACTAACTTAACTAATCAAGATGATGTTTCAACGGCTGTTCAAAATTGTGTATGATTGAAGTGCTAGTCTTGCTCCCCTTCTGTTCTGTTGAAATAATGTGTTACTCGTGTTAGCTTGCAACCATGTCACTAACGTACACTGCTCGTCTTTTTTTGCGAAGTGTTTTCCTATCTTTACATGTCAACGTCAGATTTTTTTTCGCACTTCCTGGGCAACGCGCATAGTTTACTTTGTTATGTTTTGCATTAGACTTGTATTGCCGGTTTATTGAACACTTTTGTAGGCATTTGGTTTGTAACGAGAATTACTGCTGCTTTACGAATCGTTGGCCGTGTACTGATAGTATGCGCTTGTGTGTCGTAACACTCTGTAAGCTTAATGCATTATTGCTTCCCTATGAACCGCGGGCCGTGTTACTGTTAGCGTGTAAACTCTGTGTTCGTACTCTGCAATGTACCACTCCTGCTGCGCCTGCCAAAGGGCGGCTGGCAGTATTGAATAAATAAAAAAATAAGGTATCGTGAAATGCTCAGCAAATCGCAAGTAAAAGATATATGAGAGGAATATGCACCAATATTGCACCGAACTACTCGTATATGTTCTTTCATGGGGCATAATTGTGAAATTCGGCCACTACACTGCGAAACATATTTATTGAATAGTAGGAATCCATCAATCACACTGCAAAAATACTATTGTGTGCAAACAAATATGCGTTATTACCACAGATCTCACGGGAATTGTCACGAAAGGTTCCAACGTGAGGG
The DNA here is from genome assembly GCF_048455015.1 of Haemaphysalis longicornis. Classification (NCBI taxonomy): domain Eukaryota; kingdom Metazoa; phylum Arthropoda; class Arachnida; order Ixodida; family Ixodidae; genus Haemaphysalis; species Haemaphysalis longicornis. The sequence goes on along the minus strand of NW_027526335.1, from coordinate 141,537,197 downwards.
CGTTTTTTGGAAGTATTCAGTGTTTTTTACCTCAATTCTTCTCAGGAGTTTGTCGGCAAGCAGTGCAGGGAACTGAAACATGCGTGCTTAAGGGGGGGTCCGCTTATTCTTCCAAAGATAGCGTAAGTTCAATGGCGAATCCATTCTAGTTGGGGGTGGTAAGACGTAGTTGTAGATAAAAGTAAAGGTAGGTATGGGTAGGGAATATATTCTTCGATAAGAAATAAAGAAAGACACTGGCTTAACTTTTTTCTTATTACGTCAACGGTTGCTTACGGTAAATATACGGTACTGTTATTTGGCCTATAGAGTGAATGAACTCAGCATAACCTATGCAAAAATCTCCAAATACATACTTGATGTGGCCCACATTGTCGGTACCGAAATGCGTGAAGTTGTTCGAGAGGAATGCTGTTAATGATGATTTATAGAGGTTTTCCTACAAGAAATGTTACACTGTGGATAGGCAGTAAGCATAATCATGGCCCGAATCTGCGGCCTAATGTGGAGTATGGTTGTTAGTCCGAAAGCGCCATAAAAAAAGCCAAAGTCATTTGAGGCGGGGTAGTTCATGAGTAATGGCAGTCTTCAGTGAGTAAAGGAGTGGTTAGAGTGTCTGCCTATTTATGTATACTAGGCAAGAGATCTAGCTTGAATCCAAGTTATAAAATGATTGGAAAGTGTGCATTAAATGTCCCTTTAACCGACCCATTTTGAAAATTGTTTGGATGTCTTCATAGGTAACGTAAAACATTTTAAGTATTATTTTACATTCAGTGATTAACGTTATCAATGCGTTATTGTGCACTGTATATTTACTGAACATTCACTGTTGTCTGTTGCCAACAGGCTAACTCATGAGTCCACTCACTCAGACTGTTTTGGATTCAAACTCATGTGGGTGTTTGATTTTGACTGAGCTCGAGGCTAGTGTGTCATCCTGAGTTTGAGCCTAGTGAGTGCCAGTAACTTTGATCCCGAGTGAGTTTGAGTACGACTCAGACCAAGTGAGTTCTGAGTCCGTTCTGAGTTCTCAGTACATTTTGTGTAATGAGTATATTTTTAGTTTTTAGACAATTTTGAGCGTGACTACATTCTGAGTCCCGAGTACATTTTGGGTTTGAGTACATTTTGTGTTTCAGTACATTTTCAGTTCTCAGTTCCGTTAAAATTTTTCGCCATAGTGATTTCTGAGTTTTCTGCTGACTTTGAGTTTCAGTTAGCGTAGATGTGTGGCTCAGCAATGAATGAGTTTCAGTGACTGGTGATTCTAAAAAAATTGCAATTGAGTTTGCGTGAGTCATGCCAAATTTGCCGAGTTATGGCTTCCAATAACTGCTCATTTTAAAACGGTGTAATACTTCACTTGTTTCTCGTAACGTTGCGAAACTTTTCGTCTGCGTCACGACCAAGCCGAACCCATTTCCTAGTAGGGCTACGCATTGAGAAGATCTAAAAACACGTTCGTTAGAAATTCCTCTGTGATAAAGATAGACAAAATATAGAGTAGGGCACCAGATATGCTGCAAGGAGGTGCTCATACCGTTCTACTTCCCTATGCTCCACATCGCCGAAATTATCAGGCTGCGTCATTGTTTTTTCTTCGTTTGAACTGAACTCTGCGAGTTCTGTGCGTTCTGCGTGTGCAAAGAAAAAACTTTGGGAAGGCAAACCTACTTTAAATTGTTCAGGCAGGGCGCCGGCTTTTCTTGGCTTTCTGAAGTGCTTTTTATTTTCTTGTGGCGCGACTCTAGGCTTATGTTTTTTAAGGTACAAGCTGCAGAAAATTGGTTTCACACCTTTGTTTGTCTACAGTTCTGGCAACATTCTTTCGAAGTGAATATCAGGGAATATAATTTTAAGTGGCATCGCGGGGCTACCCAGGCAGCACAGAAAACGTGGCCAGCCTTTGGCTTATTTTTGGCCGATGCTTGGCCTGTTTGGCCATAGGCAAAGTTTGGACTACCAGAGAACTTATGTTCTTTGGCATGCATTTGGTCCCGGAATACTTGTTGTCTAATCGGCCAGCCGAGGCCTTTACATCAAAGGCAAACATCTGGCCACAGAGAACATGTTTTTTCATTGGTCACCACACGTCCGACGACGAACGGCACGCGTCCGTCCACAGATTACTTGTTTCCTTTTTGGCCAGCTGAGGTCGGAAGATGAACTGCAAGCGACGGGCCACGGGGGCCGCGTTGTCTGTTTGGCCAGTTTAGGTCCCCAGATGAACGGCAAGCATCTGCCCACAGAGTACGCGCTTTCTCCATGGCCACCATACGTCTGATGACGAACAAAGAGCGTCTGGCCACGCATTAATTGTTTCCCATTTGGCCAGCGGAAGGCGGAACACGAACGGCACCAGTCTGGCCATGAATTACTTGTTTACTGTTTGGCCGACAAAGGTCCGAAGACGAACGACAAGCATCTAGACGCGGAATACTCGTTTTCTATGCGGGCACCAATGTAGAAAAGATCTCCCGACAGAGAATTGCGTGTATGTACATGACGACCTCTGGAAGGAGGGGTCGCCGTAGACGGGAAATACAATGATGCGGGAGAAAGAGCTGCTTGTCCGCGGGGACTCTATGGCATGCAGTAGCATGGTATGTAGCTTCGCGAGGGCCTGGCGGTGGCAGTAACCTCTACGGCGAAACTCCCTTTCTATGAGTCAGCTAATGAAGGCCATTATAGGCAGAAAAATCTCTCCTTTAGTTTATAAGCTCTGATAAAGCAAGTAGGGCTGCTGACATGAGACTTGCTTTAACTGAAATGTTAGTGTGTGGGGCGCTAAATTCAACTTCAAACATTTTTTTTCGCGCTGAAGCTGGCCTTAACAAAAAGGTATACCTAAATGCTACATTTACATCACACAAGGGTATTAAGTTAGCGCCGCGAAGGCGACGTCAGGGATTCTTTTAAAATAAACGAAAAAAACCGCAGCTGTCGCAATTATTCTAACTAGCATTCGTGTGGTGCTCGGAAGCACTGTGCCACTCTGGTTACCTTAGGCGTGATACCGATGAATAAAAGAAAAAACTGGCCATGATCATGTAGACAAGTCATTATTTTCTTTTTTCCAGCCTACCAAACACATGCATATGCTCCTAGCATACAGCTAAGTGCCCGTGATACACGTGGCGCTACTGATTCACATCAGCCTTTCATTTGAGACATGTGCTTTGTTAATAAATATTATTAAATTTGCGTCGTAATCGCAACATACCCCTTAGCCCTGCTATGCATGACTACATACTTCCCTGTGCCACAATGTCTTGTGACCCAGCTACTTCGTCGAAAACACGATGTTTCGTCATTGGTGAGTGGAACATCCTTGACGCTTCATTTCAGTTATATTTCCTATAGAGTTCAGTACTTGGATAAAAAAAAACCCTTCGAGGATTCGAAATATGTATTTTAAAATAGCTACAGGCTATGCTGAGGTTTTACGCTCTAATGTATATTTATATGAAACGGGAATGCTCTGAAACGACGTGAGGTATTCATCAAAAGTTGTGGGAACCCCGAAAGCCGCGAAGCCCTATACTTCTAGCACCCAGGTCATAAGAACTCTCCTGACGTGCACAGAGGATAATAGAAGCGTTACGAGGTTGCCCGCAGGTTGTTGAATCCAAGCTATGCATACGACGAATAGTACGAAATCACGTGCTGGGCGCGTCCTGAATTTGGAAATATTGTATTTCGTGGGTGTGATGAAAACGCGTTTGCGTGTTATAACATGGAGATTTAAAGGAACGTTACGCGCTGTTTCCTTACAACGTCATAGCATGCTTTCAGTTATCGCTTTGATAATCTTGTACAAGTGGTTAGCAAAAACATATTCTCACACAGGCAACGTATGTACCACAGCTTTTTTTTTCAAAGTAGCGAATCTAGCGCATTTGAACGCTTTCTTCACGAGTGTGAGTGCCGCCACTTTTACGCAGCCGAGGTGATCAATCTGTCTCCAAAATAAATTATTACGAGAGCATTACGAAGAATTACTTCCGTACAACTCCCTTGTGAGGCTATCAGTTGCCCAAGTACTTCAATAGTATATTCAATATCGTCAGCGACAAGCCATCTATAAAGTGAACAACACACGAGTGGAGGTTACTGGTGACACTGCTGAAGGAAGATCCGGCATGAGGTTGCGTCTTGCCTAAACACAAAAATGTTTGCCCCTACGCCTCCATCATCCCCATCAGGTTTCTCCCACATGCGCTCTACTCTTGCACCGGTCGCTTCCTATTTTTTCACGAACATTTCCGGCCTAGCTTTTGAGCTACTTCTGTGGATTTTTCCTTACTCGAAAGATAGAAAAAAGAACGCAGGTTCTGTGCGGGACTATATGCTTGTTTAAAAACTTAGGAAGGAAGTGAAAGTACACTGTCACCCGCCGCGATGGCTCAGTGGCTATGGCGTTGCGCTGCTGAGCACGAGGTCATGGGTTCGATTCCCGGCCGCGGCGGCCGCTTTCCTGATGGGGCGAAAAGCAAAAATGCCCGTGTGTACAAGATTTCGGCGCACATTAAAGATCCCCAGGTGGTCAAATTTAATCCGTTGCCCTCCACTACGGCGCGCCTCACCGCCTGCGTTGCGTCGGCGCGTTAAACCCTACAATCAATCAATCGAAAGTCTAGTGCCGGCTCAAATGTCAGGCTGAGTGTAACTGAGGAAAGATGAGGGGTAGGAGAGGGAGGATAATGGCCCTTAGCGAAAAGTAATACGTTTGAAATACCTACGAGTATGCTTCAAGTGTATTTCAAATATGCTTTGTATTGGTACGTGTATTTCAAGTGCATTAAAATTTGAATTTTCGGAATTTTAAGTAAATATTGAAAATACAATATTAAAAAAGCGGAAAAAATACAGTGCTTTTAAGTAGCCTACAAATAGATTAGGAATGTACTGAACCTCATGAATGCGCGCTTAAGGCATTCAGAATATATTGAAAATGTATTCCTTCCCGCCAAACGATCTAGGTCCAAATGCACTGTAAATATTTAAAAAATACGCTTACCTAACTGCATTTAGAGCAGCACTCTGAGTATACTTTAAAGTGTGCTGAAGCATAGAAATATACTACGAATATATTCGAAATATATTTCAAATGCCCTGTAGGTTTGTGGAACGAACATGGTAGATGTACACTCTCAATGCAGGAAAAATATTTATTGAAAATACATTTTAAATGTATTAAGAAAGCTTTGCCGCAATACATTTCGAGTACACTAGAGGCACTGCTTCAGTTGCTGAATCGTAAGATTCACGTAAAGCATATCTGAAGTGCCGGATAAAATACATCTCAAATGAATAAACGTACTGGGAATTTCTCCTCAATGTTTACTTTTAATAAAAGAAACTGAGGGAGATACTTTCACTGACTGCGCTGTCTAAGGCAGGCATACATATAAGCTCTCTGTATTAGAGAGAAACTCGGCGTACAAATATGTGTGCGGCGGTGTTCCAACGTAGTCGGCAAAGCAAAAACATCTAATTCAACGAGTATATATACATATATAAAAACACTTGCACTTTTCCAGCGTTGTTACGACGGTATCGTTATGGAGGCTTTGAAAATTTTCTTTTTCTGAAAAATATCGGCCTTAGATGGACAACACTGGCTATGCTTGCGAGGGCGAGCAGCTCGGCGCCTCTCACTGCCTCTCACTATCTCCTCCATTGTGCCCGGTACCCGCGGGGAGCGGCGCACCCCTCCTTCACGTTTTGCCTGCCCTTGCTGCGTTTCTTTTGCCTGTCTTGTGGTGTTACAAGTTTTCGGACTCCTCAACGCGCGGTCATCGTGCGGACGGAGCCTCTGCTTGGACGGCGCGTTGCAGCGGCGTTTTTATGAGGATTGCCGTCTAGCCAAGGTAAGAACGATTTACCAGCTATTTGCGCGTACGGTGTCGCACAACAATTAATCGATGTATGTTTGCCTTGCAATCAAAGTGTGTTAACGCCTTTTTTGATATCCGCACGGGGTTGTTAAGCTTACCTTTACCTGCGAGCAAGATTTCGTACCGTGACTACTCCGCGCAAGGGAATGTACTCACAAATCAACGACAGCAAAAAGACGTAAAAAATGATTTTTGTGCTACCCTTTTTGCGCCTAATTTTTACCTCGGGTCTTGCTGAGTGGCCGGGGGACTGTTGCTACGAGTTTTTCTGTAGATAGAGTTATTCCATTGTGAGCTTATTTAGGGCTAACACTTGCAGTAAACATATAACAGCCAGGAACGTTTTCAACACAGCCTATTCACAGAAAGTCCACGGTCCATGTTTACGCGTTTGAGAAATTTCGGAAGTGTATTCATGATGAGCACGAGGTCACGGGTTCGATTCCCTGCCGCCGCGGCCGCTTTTCTGATGGAGGCGAAAAGCAAAAACGCCCGTGTGTACGAGATTTCGACGCACGTTGAAGACCCCCAGGTGGTCGACATTAATCCGGAGCCTTCCGTCGGCGCGGTCAACCCTAAAAATAGAGTGTGAAAGGGGAAGAGGTTCCCCGCCTGCACTACATAAGTATCGCACCCTACAAACAATCAAATCAGTGTATTCAGGGACGCAGCTTTTTTTTTCTGTTCGCAGCAGCCGCTCACAGGTGCGCGTGTTGACAGCAGCCGCCGTACGGGGAGGAACCCAGTTTGTGGCATACATGCATCCGAAAAATGCGCATGCCCGGGCCATACGGCGACACGCCGGATAGCCTTCGCGATTTTTGTCCATCGCATGTCACCACTCTGTCAACTAAAGCCATGAAAGAGTGTGTGCCGTCTGTTTGGAAGTGACCAAAAGTGTTAAAATTCCACACACGTATTCTTCGGTGCAAGTTGCTCTAGCGACGCTAAGTGCTTCATGCCCAGGGACTTAAAATGATTTGTCCAAGACAAACTGTATGAGAGTCACCGCTAAGTTACAATCAGCTTCCGTTCCCAGAACCAAGAACCATCCAAAGAAGGACGGAGAAGGAAGGGGGGGTGCGAGGGGGGCAACCAGTTCGCCGCACGAGACCCCTCGGTTCCCAGACTGGGTCCCCCGGCCGGGTTCGTCTCTTTTTGTTCCTTTGATCGCTCCCCCAAAACTTCGTGAAACTTCAGGACGTTCCACTCTTCCTCTTTTGTGTTTCCTAGCAACTTTTCCCCTCCTTGCTGTATTCATTTTGTCGCGCATTCACGAACACGTGTGCGCGTTTCGAAGGGCCCTTAGGCCGCTCGTGGTCGAGTGAGAAATTCAAAAATGTGCCAAAGGCACCACAAAACAGCAAGTCTAGAGCGGGTGCGCCTGCGTTGCTTGGCAGTTGTGTGTGTTTAGCAGCCGTAATTTCTCATTTGTGTCTAAAGGGTGTGCTTAAACGAGTTCCTTTTAGGTGTCTCGAGTATTTATGAATCTAGTACTTTTTACTTGATGGTCCCTGACGCTAACAGATGTTTATCTGTTTTTTGTATGTAAACGACGCGAGCATTTACATTTTTTTCCGCGTCGCTCCCTAATAATTGATTACGTTGTCTGTGTACTGCAAAAAGTATAAAATTACCGGTTATGGGCGACGGAGAGCAAAAAAATGACATATGTGTGTAGGCAAAAATACACTTTTTCTTGCTTTGCTCATTTTAATCGCTTTGGTTAGCTGCTTACCATATCAGAGCATGTAATTTTAAGGACGGCTTGAAAGTTTTTTTTTTCGAAATAAACTTACTTTCCCGTTCCTTTGGAGGAATTGTTGAGTGCTTACGACAATCTAATGACTTTTATGTAAGCTTTCTACTACAATCCTGTCCATGCATTTTTAATCTGTTTCGCTGCGCAGTATTTTTAGCACGTAATCTCCGAAGAAGTTGACGCCGAAATACGGAACACATAACAATATTTAAAGTTAATAGGATTACTTTTTATCTTATTTTATTAGTGTCCTGTGAGGTCACAGACCAGTTTTGTCCAAGTTAATAAAAAACTAGAATGGCTACCATTTCAAGTTACCTCAAGCGCCTAAGAAAGAAGAGCAGCGTAACGCTAAGAACACTGTTGCATGTTTGGTAGCGTTTTTAGCTGTGTCTTTTTTTGTAATAATTTTTGTTAATCTTTATCCTTAGACAATCTCCATACATAAGCCTCCCCCCAAATACCATCCTTTTTTATAATGGTGTTGAAGATCCAATGTCGCGGCCGCATGACGATATAAACTATCCTTCACAATACATAAATTGCCTTACGTCCTTCAATTGGGCATTGTTTTCATGACGGTTTTTTTTCTTTGAAGGGGAAACTAAAAAATCCTTGCTCACGAGGAACGTTGGTACGGCTAGAGAAAAGGCCTGATTAATTGGACATTTATTTGCCTTTAAAAAGAAGTGTTTCCCTTATATTTTCTCCTGTTTTCTTTTCTTTTCACTGCAGGTGCTGGTGAAATTTCCCGCGTGGAGAATCCGAAGTACCAGAACTCTGATGGACAACGCTGCATCTGCGCTGGCTGCAGAGGTGGCTGAGAGGCATTCATTCCTGCTGCTTCCTCATCATCATCATCACCAGCCTATCTACGCCCACTGCAGGGCGAAGGCCTCTCCCATTATTCTCCATTTACCTCGGTCCTGTGCCAATTGTGACCAATTTATCCCCGCAAACTTCTTGATCTCATCTGCCCATCTAACTTTAGGCCGCCACCTGCAACGCTTGCCTTCTCTAGGGATCCACTCTGTTACCCTTAATGACCAGCGGTTATCTTGCCTTCGCATTACATGCCCTGCCCACGTCCATTTCTTCTTCTTAATTTCTACTAATATGTCTTTAACACCAGTTTGCTCCCTGACCCACTCCGCTGTATTTTTGTCCCTTAATGTTACACCTATCATTTTCGGCTCCATTGCCCACTGAGTCGTTCCCAATATAAGTTGAAGCCTCTTAGTGAGCCTCCAAGTTTCTGCCCCATAGGTGAGTACCGGTAATATGCAGCTGTCATACACTTTCATCTTCAGCGACAATGGTAGGCTGCCATTCGTTATCTGAGAATGTCTACCATATGCACCCCACCCCATTCTCATCCTTCTAATTATCTCTGCCTCATGGTTGGGATCTGGGGTCACAACTTGGCCTAAGTATATATATTCGCTTACCACTTCCACTGCCTCGCCATCTAACTCAAACTGCTGTGCTGTCCCGAGGTTATTGATCATTCTTTAGTTTTCTGCATATTAATTTTCAAGCCCACGGTTCTACTCTGTTCGCCCAGTGCAGAAAACATGCTTTGCAATTCGTCCCCCGAGTTACTTAGCAAGGCAACGTCATCAGCAAATCTGAGGTTACTGAGGTATTCTCCATTGACCCTTACTCCCTCCTGTTCTCAATCCAACGTTCAGAATACTTCTTGTAAGCATGCTGTAAATAACATTGGAGAGGTTGTGTCTCCTTGTGTGACACCCTTCCTTATATGTATTTTACTGCTCTGCCTATGGAGGATGATGGTAGCTGTAGACTCATTATAGATATCCTCTAGTATTCTTACATAATGCTCATCTACCCTCTGGTTCCGTAATGCCTGAATGACTGCTAGCGTTTCGACCGAGTCAAATGCTTTCTCATAATCTATGAAGGGTATATATAGGGGTTCAGTATACTCAGCGCACTTCTCTATCACCTGATTGATCGTGTGAATATGGTCCATTGTTGAAACACCTTTACGGAACCATGCTTGTTCTTTATGTTGACCTAAATCTAAGGTTGCAGAGATTCGGTTAGCGATTACCTTTGTAAATACCTTGTAGGCGACGGACAGTAAGCTGATCGGTCTGTATTTTTTCAAGTGCTTCATGTCGCCCTTCTTGTGGATTAGGATGATGTTCGCGTTCTTCCAAGATTCCGGTACTATTGCGGTTATTAGGCATTGCGTATACAGGTTTGCCAGTTTTTCAAGTACAATTTCTCCGCCATCCTTCAAGAGGTCTGCTGTTATCTGATCCTCACCAGGTGCTTTGCCCCCTTTCATTTCTTTCAAAGCCTTCCTTACTTCTTCGGTCGTTACTGGTTGGATATCTATCTCTGAACTACTGTCTTGTTCGGCATTATCCTGTATGTCCCGGCTACCGTACAGATCCCTATAGAACTCCTCGGCCACTGTGACTATTTTATCCCTATTTGTGATGACATTGCCTTGCTTATCCTTAAGTGCATACATCTGATTTTTCCCCACGCCAAGACGTCTCTTCACTGCTTTCAGGCTACCTCCGTTCTTTACAGCGTATTCGATCCTCTCCATATTATACTTCCGTATGTCAGCTGTCTTGCGCTTATTGATTGACTTCGAGAGCTCGGCTAGTTCTATTCTGTCAGCTGCGGTAGAGATTCTCATGGTTTGCCGTTTCCTGATTAGATCTTTCGTCTCCTGAGAAAGTTTACCAGTATCCTGTCTAGCCATAGTGCCCCCGACTTCTACTGCACACTCCTTGAGAATGCGTGTAAGGTTGTCGCTGGCGTCCTGCGTCGTAAGCTCTGCTTCCTCGTTAAGGTTGGAATATCGGTTTTGCAGCGCGATCCTTAATTCTTCTACTTTACGTCTTTTTGTTAGCTCATTTATTGGCTTCTTTCGTACTAGCTTGTTGCGGTACCTCCTCAAATCTAGCCTAATTCGAGATCTTACCATACGGTGGTCACTACACCTTACAATTCCGAGCACGTCCACATCCTGCACGATGCCAGGGTTATCGCATATTATGAAGTCTATTTCATTTTTGTGCTCCTGCTGCTTAGTAATGGTGAAATTGGCCATTTTGCAGAGGTGTACAATAAACAACTTTGAAACTGCCAATCTTGCTCACACATGCTGTTCTTTTCAGTAATTTGCTGGCCCGCAATCAGAGCATGGCCGGTTTACATTTTCACAATGGAGCATATCTTGAGGCTAGTGCCTATAAACTTTTCGAAACCACAACATAAAATTTTCTAGTTGGACGTTAACCATTCCCCCAAAGACCCATTGCAAGGCATCTCTCAATCTATTCATGATTTATTTTGTATACACTAGTAACACATTTTTAGTATATTTAAAGCAGTAATTTCTGCGCATTTAAAATGCATTACTAATTCATTTTGGACATAATTAAAATTACACTTTCTGAGCATTTTTATGCAATTAAAAGTTTTTAAAGATATATTGTCGATGTTATTACAAGGTTAACGGCCTGCTGTAGGGCATGCATGGCAGCAGCGTTGGACGGGCTTCCTCTGGCCAGCAGATAATAGTCTGAATCAGGCCAATGGTAGGCCATACATGCTCGGCCAATGGTAAGCCATACATGCTCGGCCAACGGTAGGTCATATATGCTTGGCCAATAGTAGGCCATACTTCTTCGGCCAATGGTTGGTCAGCCAATGGTATTACGGCCATAATAGATTCGCCAATGAATGACAGCCGAGTTCCAGCCTTACACGGCCAAGGACCATTTTGGACTAAGTGCTGAACACTTTGGCCGAAGATTGGCCGGGAGGAAAAGGGCTGGCCAATGTTCTTTGGGCAAAGATTGGCCGCACATGCTCGTGCTGCTTGGGTATATATTGATTTTTTCATTCTGGCCTAATGTGTAGTCCTTTAACATTTGTATTACGTATAATTAAATTTATTTTGTGAAGCTGAATGGTTTATTTACTTTCCAAAATTTCACAGACTCGTGCGCTTTTTACAAATGTATAATGGTGGGGCTGAGTTTCTATATTCCTGGTTTGTTTCTAGGTTACTGGCTTATACACTCTGTGATACCAAAAAACCGGAGCATTGCGCTCAGCTTAGTACTGATGTATATGATTGTGTGCCCATCACATTTTCAGAGGTCATGTATGAGAGCATGATGGTAGTAAATTTGGCGAAACAATATAAGGAGCTATTAGTCCGTTTCCAGCTTTTCTTCCATTGAATCTGAGGCTAAAAGATAGGAGATGTAGGATATTTATGGTTTGTGGTGTTGCTAACCATTCAGCACGAGCCATTGATATTTAGGATCATGACCCATGAATGGTTAGTCTGGCCTGCCTCATCAACAAATACTGCTTTATAGTGTTATCCACTACAGATTTACTTATACTACCGCTGCCTCTTCAAGGGTTGCCCCAGAAATCTTCACCAACCCACCCGTTGTCGACAGCAGCAATCAACTAGGGTAAGTCAGTGCCAACCTGTCTTTTCTACTCGTTCCCTGTTGTGCACTTAGGCCAGTTTTGACCAGAGAAGCTGAACGGCGCAGTGTGCAGCATTTCTCTCCCAGAGGAGTAAAAAGGAAGGTCGTATTCTAAACATTCCACGGAAAACCAAAAACTGGTGCGTACTGTTGCCAAAAACGTTTTCAGAGGTAGCAATTTTGAGGCAAATATTTGTAAGGATGCAGTTACATAAAGAGAAAACCCACCAAAAAGAAAGGGTTATTTCTCATTAAGGAACATACCATGATATCATAGAAAATTTTAAATTTTGTTCAAGTTGAGGCCACATGCTGCAGAAAAAATGCTCACAGGTCATTTGGGTATTGGCACGATTTCAACACTCATAATTTTCTCTTCAAACTCCGCAGGCGTTTTCTGTAGTTGTCCGTTGTTTAGTATGCGAGAGATGGCCAAACCGGTATTGTCATTGTACGTCTCCCGAGGGAATAGTTTTCAATGGTTTTCTCAGAATAAATACTATATTTGCATGGTTTTTTGAACTTGTAACATATCTCTCAACGCTGGGGAATGTTGTGGTTGCACTAACGAAGGCAACTTTGCTCGTTATTCCTAGCGAATGAATTTTTTGCTAGAGAAAACTACCGCTTGAGAAAAAAGCACACAACTGTCCCTAGTTTTTTGTATGCTAAACAAACTCGGATCTTTAGGAGAATAGCTGCTGGAATTACAACTAAAATATTTTTGCATTCTTGAAAGAAACGTTACGTATTGCGTCCCGCCGAAAGTTGCACTTGGATATCATCATTGCAAACTGTGGCAGTTGTTACGAGTGGATTTGTTGAATTATTTCGGACCAATATTACACTGAGATAAAGTGAAGAGAGAATGGAAAAAATTGTGCAGCTGCCCAAACGTTTAGTACCTACACGTTTGGCCGCCATTGCAGTATTTTTGTGTCGGCGTCGGCGTTGTGTAGGATTTCATCAAGATTGGGTGGGGTATGAGCTAAGTAATTTACAATGGTACTTTCTTCACAAATTAGTGCAGCCACATGGAAATTTATTCATTGCGTGCAGTGTTCCACGCGAAACTGAGAGCAGCGGATGAGAACCGGGGTTCCCAAGTCTGTGGAAAACTGATCCAGGCAAGGTAAGCAGGCTCTTAGCGTTCGTATTGTTGAATAAACTCGTACAAATATAGAAATAAATAAAAGCAAAGAGATTGGAAACACAGACTAGCTCGAATGGACTTCTTGACAAGCATAACACGTTATGCACTTTCATTAGGGACGATATGATATAGGGAACCAGGGTTGTCTTTGTTTGTAATGGGAGCACATTTGTTCGATGGCTTTCATTTAAGTTAACTTCGTGGGATGTGGTCTACACGTTTAAACTATTATTCCTCGTCCGTGAACGTTGGGGCAGGAGCTAACAACCTGATTTATTTATGGTGGTGCGATTTATTTAAAGTGAGGGTAGGAACAAGAATGTTGTCGCAGTGGTCCAAAATAAATAGGCCACTCGCATTGCAAGTTCACATTTGGGAGAATGAATGTCATCAGAGTCACGGTTTAGTGAAATGCCAAACAAATCTCAAGTTAAAGATATGTGAGAGGATTATGCACCAATATTGCACTGAACTACTCGCATATGTTTTTTTCCGGGGCCTAATTGCGGAATTCGAGCACTACACAGCGAAAGATATTTATTGAATACAGTCAAACGCTTGTATAACGAAGCGTGCGGGACCATGGTAATTGTTCGTTATACACGTCACTTCGCTATATGCGTCGCGCACTGAATTGACACCCTATAAAGCAGATAAGCATATATAAGAAGCAGAAGTTTATTCAATCTTACAAGAAGATGAAGGTTACAAAGCAAAATTATACAGACGAGGGTCCCATAGTCGAGACTGCACAAGGACCCTCGGTTAAATATTACATAGAAGAATTAAACACAGTGAAAGCCGCTAGAATCATATTATACAGTGGCATAGAGCTATACGCATTGTAGAGACGTAATATAAATTATAAAAAAATATTGACAATATAGCAATACAAAATAAGTAGTATATTTAGGGCGGACTCGAAGGGGGAGAAAAAAAGGACAAATAGAATAACAGGAAACGCAATATTATACATGTAAAACTATAGTAATATTCAAAAGAACACTAAGAAATTTTCACGAGATAGAAAACACTAAACCGCGCATCTAGGTGAAATTTCTAAACACCCTATGCCACAAGAAATAAAAGCAGGCATAATTACATTCACTCAGTATGAGAAAACACGATGAAGCAAAAAGGAAAAGAAGGAATTAAAGTGAAATGTAACATAAATTAATAAAAACCCAGTGCAGCACTACAAACATACCTTCAGCGAGAAAAAACAATACGCAAAAGTGCAACGAATAATACTAAAAAATACACAAAAAATTTCACTATGACTGTTATGTACCATTCAGCACTCTAGAATAAACTTTTTAAGAAGCCTTTTAAATCATGATAAAGATGATAGAGCTACAATTTCATCGGGCAGGCTGTTGTAGTTTGCAATAACTGAAAAATGCGAATGCATTTTACCGTAGTTAGTGGAATAAAGTAAGCAAATAATTAGAATTAGCAGCGAACGCATATGTTGATTTACATCAGATTTAAACTGCAATAGGCGAAAAAAAGTCAACAATTTTCTTCTGCACAGTAGTATGACGTACTGAATGCGCAACCACCACCGACCTGATGCTATCGAGGTTCACGGCATGCTGCGGCGCGAGGTCAGGGAGTGACGAGGTATATATCTGTAGCGCGTCAAATGCCGCTATCGCTTCGCGGGTAGTCATAACGCTTGGTCCTCTGCAAGCTCTTCATCGCTACCCGCCTGGGCATTTGTGGCGTCCCTTTTCTCTATGATGGCCTCCACGATGTCGTCCGTTGTAGGGTCAGAGCCAATTAGGACCTGGTCGTCCACCGAGACGTAATCGTCGGCCGTCACAACCAATGCGGCGTCGCAACACGCACCGTACGTGTTTATGGACTCCTGCAGCTCCGTGTCCGAAATGGGTGACTCACGATCGTCGGCACATCTATCGGCTGTGTCGTCAGCTTCGTGAAGCCAGCACTGCGCCAGCAATTGCGCAAAACGTCGGCGGGCACCTTCCACCATACGCCGGTAACCACTTCAATGGCCTGGCGGACGTTGATTCTAGTTGGCCCTTCAATGTTGTGTTGGAGGTTGAGCAGAATTCGCTGCAGCATCATCGTGCGGCAGCGGGCTTTAACGGACCGTATGATCCCTTCGTCCAATGGCTGCAGCACCGACGGGCAATTCGGCGGCAGAAAAATCACTTCCACGTGATTTAGCACCGGGATCTTGTTGTGTGCGGCGCAGTTGTCGATTAGAAGAGCACTGTTTCGATTCTGAAGGCGCATTGTTTTCTCCAGTTGCAAACGCAAGGTTTGGAAAAAGTCCGCCGTCATCCAGGCCTTTTTGTTCGCAACATAATCTGCTGGAAGGCTACGCACGCCCTTAAAGCATCGTGGCTTTGCCGACCTCCCAATCACCAGCGGCTTCAGCTTTTCAGTCCCTGCTGCATTGCAGCAGAGCAGCACAGTCAGACGCTGCTTGGACTTTTTCCCCCTTTGCAGCGATCTGTTTTCTCGCACAGGGTCTCCTGAAGTAACAGCTCATAAAAAAGAGCAGTTTCGTCGGCATTAAATGTGTCTCCCCGCCTGTACTCGTGCAGCACTCTCCGCAGTTCGGACTCACGCCAATTGTCGGCGAGATCGTGTGGTGCGTCGGCCTCTTCGCCAGCCACAGTCTTCAAAACAATGCCATGTCGTTGTTTAAAGCTTCTCAGCCAGCCGCTCGTCGCTTTGAAGTCCGCTTCATCCAAGCCGAGGGCGAAGGCAAACTGTTTGGCCTTCTGACACAGCAACGGCCCGCTGACAGGAATCTTCCTTGCACGTACATCGGCAAACCACGTGTAGACGGCGGCGTCAACATCCTGAAATGTGGCTGCACGGATCCGCTTCCTTGACGGGTCCGTTTTATGTTGTGCCACTTGCTCCTGTATCTTTTCTATGTCCTTAAGGAACGTCGACAAGGTCGATGCGCTGATACCGTACTCCTCGCCTACGTCCTTTTTTTTTCGGCCACTCTGCACGGCACTGATGATCATCTTCTCATCGAGGCTGAACTGTAGTCGCTTTTTAGTCCCTGCACCTTCACCTGCACTCATAGCGATTCCGAGACGTTGCAACACGAACACGGCGCAATCGAACAACCACGCTACAGGCCAGATCAGGAACAGACTCGCTTCTCTCCGCAGTCAGGCAGTGCACGCATGCGCACACTTAGCTTACTCTTCTTACGCCGTTTTTCTGCGGCCGCCTCCCTTAACTAGCCCGAAAACTCTCCTCGAAATCCTTATTGCCCTTTGTCCCTTACTTCTCGCAACCGCCCTGTCATTCTAAAACAAATTTGAAATGCACGTTTCATCCCAAATTTGCACACCGATCGCCCTTTTCCGTCTTTCTTCTCGCTAAAAATTGCAAGTGCTCCGGGAACAGCAGAACAGCCAATCAGGACTTGGGACCACGCCGACGTACCGTGCCTGTTTTATGCCATTTCTCATTTTATTTATTACACTGTAGACCTGTCTGCGACGACGAAACTTGGTCCAGACTGCTTTTCCGCTGGCAGGAAAACAGTGAAGGGAGCGGAAGAAAAGGAAGGCCACCCAACCTGGAAGTTAAGAGGCGATATGGAAATTGTTTGTCGATGTCTTCCGCGCTCCTATTTTGTCTATTGGGCGTCTGTCGACACAAGAAAGGCCAAAGGTACAGCTGGTTCAGCTCCAGGCCAACGCCTTAAAAAGAGCGAGTAACCACAGTCGGGCCACGCCGCCATTCTGTGCAGGCATTTGCGCCCCCGCAGTGATTGTGTTCTTCGCCTTGAGGGCCAAAGGCGCAATTAGGCGAACCGTCCCCTGTCTGGCTGCGTAAAAGGAAACATGTGGGCTTCCCGGGGAGGAGTTTTGTTGGAGGAAACACTAGCCCTCGCTTACGTGCGCTGCCTGGAAAATATTTCGGAAGGAGGGGGAAAGAGGGGGGGTCGAACTCCCTCCTCCCGCTGGCTACATCCCTGAGCAGCAGTGCAGCGGCATTATCGCCCTTTTTTATTTTTGTAGTTCTTTAAAAGATAGCCCGGGGTGACCTTGGTCTGGCGGTTTGCATTAGCGAGGGGCATCGGCGGCAGCAGCGGGCCGCGGCGACGCAGCCCCGAGCCCATACCGAGCAGCCCGGTTGCTCGGATTCGGTTCGCTGATGCGCGTTACCACGTGTGCGGCTAGCCGTATTCGTTATCAAACAACAATTCAGCGATTGGGAACGCATGATTTTCTTCGTTAAACAGGCAAATTCGCTGTAGTGGTATTCGCTGTAGTGGCGTTCACAATACATAGGAAACACCGGAATCTGGCCAGGCCATATGGCATGCTTCGTTGTACAGGCCATTTCGAAGTAGAAGCGTTCGTTGTAGCGGCGTTTGACTGTAGTAGGAATTCGTCATGCACACTGCCACTATACTACTGTGTGCAAACAAATCTGCGTTATTACCAAGGATATTAAGGGAAGTGTCCCGAGTGCTTCCAACGTGAGTCCTCTTTTTGGAAGTACTTAGTGTTTTTTACATAATTCCTTCTCTGTAGTTGGTCGGCAAGCAGTGTGGGGAACAGAAACGTGCGTGCTTAAGGTAGAGTCCACTTCTTCCAAATATAGCGCAAGTTTAATGGCCAAGCCATTCAAGTTGGGGGGGGGGGGTGGGTTGAACGTTGATTGATTGATTGTAGGGTGTAACGCGCCAATGCAACGGAGGCGATGAGGCGCGCCGTAGTGTAGGGCTCCGGATTAATTTTGACCACCTGGCGAACTTTAACGTGTGCCGAAATCTCGTACACACGGGGGGTTTTGCATTTCGCCTCCATCAGAAGAGCGACAGCCGAGGCCGGGAATCGCACCCGCGACCTTGTGCTCAACAGCGCAACGCCTTAGCCGCTGAGCCACCGCGGCGGGTGCAGGTTAGACGTAGTTTAAGATAAAAGGAAACGTAGGTATGGGTAGGTGACACAATCTTTGATAAGCAATAAAGCCACTGGCACAAAACCTTTCTTATTACGTGAACGTTTCCATAGAGTATTATTACGATACCGTTATTTGGCCTTTAAAGTGAATCGATTCGGCATAAACTATGTAAAAATCTGCAAATGCAAACTTAGTGTGACCCACATTGTCGGTACCGAAATGGGTGAACTAGTTCGAGAGGAAGGCTGTAGTGATGAAGTTGCAAGGTTTTGCTGCAGACAATTTTTCCCGGTTGTTAGGTAGTAAGTATAATCGTGTTCCGAAGCGGCAGGCCTATATTGGAGTGCATTATTTAGTCCGAAAGCCCCATATGTTAAAAGCAAATTCATTCCAGGTGGGGTAGTTTATGAGTAATCGCATACTGCCATAAGTAAAAAAGTGCTTAGAATGTCCGCGTGTTTGTGTATCCCAGGGAAGAGATCCGTCTTGAATTCAAGATATAAAATAATTGGAAAGTACAGCTTAGATGTTACTTTACCTGACCCATTTTAGAAATTCTTTGGTTGTCTTCCTAGAAAACAAATTTTTTTTCATTATTACTTTACAATCACTGATCAACGTTAATATAAAGGTATTGCTGACTGTATATTTGCTGAAAATTTACGTTTGTATGTTTCCAACAGATCTCGGCAAACTAACTCATGAGTCCTCTCACTCAGACTCTTCGGGATTCAAACTCATGAGTGAGTTTGAGTTTGACTGAGGGCGAGGCTTGTGTGTCTGTGTCATCCTGAGTTTGAGTCTAGTGAGCCCCGGTGAGTTTGATCCCGACTGACTTTGATTAGACCTAAGAACAAGGGAGTTCTGGGTCCGTTCTGAGTTCTTAGTACATTTTAAGTTGTCAGTATATTTTGAGATTTTAGTCCATTTTGAGTGTGGGTACATTTTGAGTCCTGAGTACATTTCGGGTTTGAGTGGAATTTCAGTTTCACTACATTTTCTGTTCTGAGTTACTTTTGATTTTTCGCCATAGCGATTTCTGAGTTTTCTGCTGACATTGAGTTTCAGTTAGCGTAGATGTGTGGCTCAGCAATGAGTCTCAGTTTCAGTGAGTGGCGGTTCTAAAATAAATTTGTAATTGGGGTTGAGTAATTTGTGCCAAATTTCTCGAGTTATGGCTGATAATAACTGCTAATTTAAAAAGATCAATTACTTCACTCGTTTCTCGTAGCATTGTGAAACTTCGCATCAGCTTCACGACCAAGCCCAACCCATTTCCTGGTACGGCTATACATGGAGAAGATGTTGTGGCAACACGAGACCATGAAAACGGCGAGCCACAGAACACCATGTATATTTAAAACACGTCAGCGGCTGACGGGCCAGCGGATGCTATGCCTGACCGAACGCCCAGTGTTCCTTGGAGCCCTGACTGTTTGCGCCACGAAGCTCGCGCAGTGATCCTTAGAGTGGTCCTTCGTCGTCTTCATCTTGGTTGATGCTGCTACAGGAGGCCCCCCTCTAGTGGCAGAGGCGTACAATAAGCCGGAATGATACTTTTAGAGATTGTCGTCTTGGTTTTGTTGTCTGTTGCGACTGGTGTGGCTGGAGAGGGTGCTCCGTACTTAGTATTGCGGATTCGTCTGGTTGTATATAGAGCGGCTCCTCAATGAAGGCTGGGTTGAGGCGATGAACAGAAATAGTGACCTGTCTGCCATCCAAGTCCAAGATGAAATGCTTATCAGCACCGTGGATGACGTGGTAGGGTCTGTCATACGGGCGCTGAAGTGGTTTGCGCACGGCGTCACGGCGGACAAGAACGTAGGGGGACATTGTCATTTCGCTGGGAACAAGCACGTTGTTGGCAGCGTGGTGCAGGCACACGAACTGAGCGAAACGAACCTCATAGTTTGGTTACGTAGTCGGTGAGATCAGGGCACGGTGATGATTCGGAATCAGTAAAAAACTCTCCCGGCATGCGTAGCGGCGCACCAAAGACCATCTCTGCGGGCGTTCAGTGCAGATCCTGCTTCAAAGTAGCCCAAAGACTCAGCAGAACCAACGGCAGGGAGGCTGACCAATGGCTAGCGTCCGGCTGTGTTCTGAGTGTAGGCTTGAGGGAGTGGTGAAAACGCTCAACAAGCCCGTTTACAATGAGATGGTACGCTGTGGTCCGAATGCGGGAAGTGCCAAGAAGGGTCAGAAGGTGTTTGAAGAGTGCCGGCGCGAACTGGCGACCTCGGTCGGTGGTGATAGTTGATGGACATCATAGCGGGAAAGCCAGCCAGCAAAGAAGGCGTTGGCGATGGTTTGACTATGGATGTCGGGAAGAGGGAACACCTCGGGCCAACGCGTGAACCAATCCACGCAAGTTAGTATGTATTTGTTGCCTTTTGAAAGAGGGCAGGGCCCCAAAATGTCTACGTGCACCTTGTCGAAACGCTCAGTTGGTGCCGTAAACAAGCCGAGAGGGGCCTTGGTCTGCCGGTTATATATTGACAGCTGGCATACGAGACAGCAGTGCGTCCAATCGCATACGTCCTTGTTGATGCCTGACCAAACGAAACGCTGCGTCAGCAGATGTTGCGTGTTTCGTATTCCAGGGTGCGATATTCTATAGAAGACATCGAAAACAATGCGTGGGAAATTCTCCAGGACGAGTGGACGTGGCGTGGGCGTAGAAACATCACAAAGCAGCATGACAGCACACGATTGAATGGGTACTTCACGAAGGTGCAGCGCGCCGGTGTTTTTCTGGAAGGGCTATTATTTCGGCGTCATCTTGCTGCACTGATGCGAGTGCGTTAAAGTCGATGTCAGCCGACTTGTGGGAACTGGGGAATGCGGCGACACGTGAGGGTGCATCCGTGGCAGCGTTGTCCTGCCCTTGCGCGTGCCGTATGTCCGTAGTAAATTCCGCGACGAAAGACCGATGGCGGGTTTCACGAGGTGAAAATCTGGTGGAGTTTGACGGGATGGCGAAGGTCAAAGGTTTGCCGTTCGTCTGGATATAGAACTCTCTACCCTTCAAGGAGTTCCTGAAGTGACGTAACCTTGAGCAATCTTGGTGACGGTACTGGCGATACCGCGGACCCCGAGCCCCCAAACATACGCTGGATCCAACCGTGGCAATGTGTTTATAGGTGGAGGGTTAGAAACCACGAACGGTGGCCGTCGGAGCCCAGGTCAAGCTCCGGCGGATGGGCTCCCTGTCTGTTCACCAGGCAGGGAGCTCCGGGACCTCCTCAGCTATCAGGGTAAGGTTGCGGAAGAAAGTACCCCCGTCCCCTGCTTGTATACATACTGTATGGCATTTTCAAAACCCCCCCCCAAACGTGATCGGTCCCTGAAAACGGGCCGCACCGAAGTATCTTTTCCTCCTTTGTCTTCGATCTCCATTCCAAAGCCCGATAATTTCTCGCGCTTCCTGGTAATGGAATCCCTGGATAAATCAAACCCCATCACTTCCCAGTCTGTCTTTATCATCTCCAAGTTCCATGAAAGCCTTGTAGGCAAATCATACAAAGCTAAAAAGCTCACTACGGGAGAAGTCCTAATTGAAGTTCAAAACAAGCAACAATCTTGTAACCTCTTGAAGCAAACGCGCATGGTCGATGTCGACATCAAGATCAAGCCCCATCGCAGTCTTAATAGCTGCCAGGGCGTGATCTCTGATAGAGATCTAATAAATGAGACTGAAGCAGATCTGCTGGAAGGGCTTAGCGATCAGGGCGTAACAGCTGTGCGGCGAATCACGATACGCCGAAATGACCAAATAATACCTACTAAACACATAATCTTTACATTTGACCGCTCAACACTTCCCGAATCGGTCAGCGCAGGTTTCCTGAGATGTCCGGTCCGACCCTACGTGCCGAACCCACGCCGCTGCTACAAGTGTCAGTGGTTTGGACATGGCACTAATGCTTGTCGTGGTCGACTAACATGCGCCAAGTGTGCACAACATGATCACGCATCTGACAACTGCCCATCACAAACCCTCATCTGTGCTAACTGCAAGGGACCCCACGGGGCCTACTCTAGAACATGTGAGAAATTCAAACAGGAGCAGGAGATCATCAAGGTAAAAGTGACTGAGAATCTTACCTTCCCAGAGGCGCGAAAGAGGTTCGCCTCTTTCCCCCTGGGGAGGTATGCCGACGCAGCTCGCCGGGGAGCGGAGCGGCGTCTGGTTTCGGCGGGGACCCAGTACCGCGAGTCGGACTTGGTCCCGCCCCCACCCCCCCTGGGTTGCCTCTGGCAGCCCAGTCCGACTCCACGCCGCTCGCTGAGCCAGCAGCGGTTGTGGTGGCAACCTCTTCTATCGGGACCGGTGCCGCTCCCGTCCGTGCCTCCCCATCGTCCAGTGCGTTGGAGGGTGCCATGGACACCACGGGCCCCGGACCGGCTCCCACCACCACCGCACCGCCCGTGCCACTTCTGGTGCCCCCGACACCAGCGGCGGTGGCGGGTCAAACGAAGGGCCCCCGAAGGGGGGCCAAGTCCGGGGGGCCCGGTTCGACGGGCACACCCAGGACATCGGACGACGAGATGGACGTCGTGCCGTTCTTGCCTGCAACGCAGCGCAAGGAGCGGCCTCCGTCGTCCAAGCCTACAGATAGGCCGCCCAAAAAGCCCAATCCAAGAGTCACAGCCCCGAAAGACGACACATAAACATACACACTCCAGTAGCTCTCACACTAAATAATGGGAAGAGAAAATATTGTTCAATGGAACTGCAGAGGCCTTATGAATAATCTTGACGACGTGTATGAGATTCTCCATACCAATCAGCCAAGTGTAATATGTGTTCAGGAAACACATTTGAATTCTAAACACACAAATTTCTTGAATAGTTACCTGGTATATAGGAAAGACAGGGATGGCTGCACACACTCTTCTGGGGGTGTGGCCATAATCGCCCGGAAATCTTTAGCATGCCACCCTGTCACTCTGAACACTATCCTTGAGGCTGTAGCAATACGCTTGATAATATTTAATAGGTTGATAACGGTATGCTCCATATACATTCCTCCTGATGTTTCACTTTTAAGCTCTGACTTCGAGGCGCTGGTTGACCAGCTGCCCGAACCATACATAATGACAGGCGACCTTAATGCTCACAACACTCTTTGGGGCTCTTCTCGCACGGATGCCCGAGGTCGCCTTATAGAGAAATTCCTTACATCTTCAGGAGCATGCCTTTTCAACAATAAACAGCCTACATATCATAACATAGGACACAACACATACTCATGTCTTGACTTGGCTATTGGCTCCGCAGTTCTCTTTCCTCTTCTCGAGTGGGGTGTGGCAAGTGACCCATACGGTAGTGACCACTTCCCCACCTCACTTACATACAAAGGTAAAGGCCCATGCAGTCCATCTTCCCATAATAGGTTCAATGAAGCACGAGCTAACTGGAATACATTTACAGAGACATCCAAACTACACCACACATTCATAGGACACCTACACGTAGATGAAGCCGCACAACTCCTCACGGCGCACATCCTCGACGCCGCCGAAAGGTCCATTCCCCACGCCTCTGGTGCCCCGCGCAACCAGCGGAGGCCGTGGTGGAATGAGGACTGTAGGCGGGCGCGAGAGGCCCAGAACAAGGCGTGGGGTATCCTCCGTCGGTACCCCACGTCGGGAAACCTCCTCTTGTTCAAACGGGCCAAGGCGTTAGGAAAACGTGTGCGCCGTGGGGCAAAACGAGAGAGTTGGCGTACATTCATAACATCAATAAACTCTTACACAGACACAAGGAAAGTATGGACACGAATACGTAAACTCAAGGGACAACAAACACACAGCCTGCCTCTGGTCAGCACTACAGGGGACACACTAGAAGACCAGGCTGACACACTCGCACAACACTTCCAACACGTGTCCAGTTCAGCACACTACGCAAACACTTTCCTGAAACATAAAGCCTGTTGTGAAAAGAAGTCTCTACGCGACAGCAACAAATCACAGACTTCTTACAACTCCCTGTTTTCACTACATGAGCTGAGGGCTGCTCTAAGCACGTGTAAACCCTCAGCTCCAGGCCCAGACAACATCACATACACAATGATACAACACCTGCACGCAGACACACTTCTAACACTCTTACACCTCTATAACAAGATCTGGCTTTCGGGGCACATTCCAAACTCTTGGAAGGAGGCTATAGTTGTAGCTTTCCTGAAGGAGGGAAAGGACCCGTCGTCCCCCTCAAGCTACCGTCCTATAGCCCTGACGAGCTGCCTGTGCAAGCTCTTCGAGAAGATGGTAAATCGCAGGCTCGTGTACTTCCTCGAGTACAACGGTCTTCTCGAGAGCTGCCAGGCAGGCTTTAGGGTGGGGCGATCGACGAACGATCAACTGGTAGCTCTTGACTCGTACATCAAGGATGCCTTCGCGCATAAGCAGTATTGTTTAACTGTCTTCTTCGACCTTGAAAAGGCATACGACACCGCTTGGCGTTATGGGATCCTTAGGGACCTCATGTCATTCGGTGTATCGGGTAACATGTTAAACACTCTTGTTAGTTACTTGTCAGACAGAACGTTTCGAGTAAGAGTTGGTTGTGCACTCTGAAACGTTTACGTGCAAGAAAATGGCGTGCCACAGGGTGGCGTGTTGAGCTGCACTCTCTTCATAGTAAAAATGAACTCTCTTGGTAAGGCACTGCCACCTACAATCTCTTATTCCATGTATGTAGATGACGTGCAGATATCCTATAAATCATGCAATCTGTCAATCTGCGAACGTCAAGTCCAGCTTGGTGTAAAGAAACTTGCCGGCTGGGCAGACAAGAAAGGTTTTAAATTAAATCCTGTAAAAAGCTCCTGCGTTGTGTTCTCCAGGAAGCGCGGGGTCCATATGGACCCAGACATTACTCTCAATGGCGTGTCGCTTCCTGTGAACAAGGAGCACAAGTTCTTAGGTGTTGTATTTGACCAGAAACTCACATTCATTCCACACATCAAGGAACCTAAACATAAATGTCTGAAAACAATGAATATACTTAAGGTTCTCTCCCATCAATCTTATGGTTCCGACAAAGAACTCCTACTACGGCTCTATACTGCTTTGGTTGGGTCTCGTTTAGACTATGGCAGTGTGGTATATGGGTCGGCGACTAAAACAGCGTTGCGAATGCTTGACCCAGTGCTACACTTGGGGCTTCGTCTCGCCTCGGGTGCTTTTCGCACTAGCCCTGTCGAGAGTCTGTATGTCGAGTGTGATAAGTGGAGCCTTGAGAACCAACGAACGTACATGGACTTGCTATATGCTTTTAAAATTTCATCACTGAATAATCATCCTTTTTATCCTGTCTTTAACGATACATCAACATCTCTGCTCTTTGCAAATCGCCCATCCGTTCCTCTGCCCTTTTCACTTAGAGTGAGAGAGCGAGCCTCGGATCTAAGTGCTTCGTTTTTAGATGTGTACAGGTCATCCTTTTCTAACAGTTTACCGCCTTGGCAAGTTCGCCCGGTGTCGTGCGACCTTTCTTTTATGAGACTTGACAAAAATCGTGTACCACGAGCTGCAATACTGCAGCACTTTCTGTCTTTGCAGTTTGAATACACATGTGCAGAATTTTAAAGTGACGCTTCTAAATCCTCCAGTATGGTGTCGTGCGCTGCTCATGGTCCTAATTTCAATGCAGCCAGAACCATGAGCGTGCACACATCAATTTTTTCAGCAGAAGCGTATGGGATTTTACTGATTGTACGACACATTCTTGAAACTCAGATTCCCAATTCCATCATCTATACAGATTCATTGAGTGTTGTTCGTGCACTGTCATCGCACAAGCCCCCCAAAAACCACATAGTTAATCTTGTATTCAGCACTATCATGTCCGTGTATGCACAAAAGCATGAGCTGGTCCTCTGCTGGGTCCCAGGACATGCAGGGATCGCTGGGAACGAGTTGGCAGACGAGAGGGCCGGTGCTGCTGCACTCAGGAGCACTGTGGACATTACAACGGTACCCTACACGGACCTCAAGCCACACATAAGACAACACCTGCGCAGAACATGGCAAACACACTGGGACGAACAGACAGACAACAAACTACATGTAATAAAGCCACACTTGGGACGGTACACATCTGACTCACACAACAGACACACTGAAGTCGCCTTGGGTAGGCTGCGGATAGGGCACACCCATGCGACGCACTCGTATCTGCTGACGGGATCTTCTAGACCCCAGTGCAGCAGGTGCGGAGAGGCCCTATCCGTAGTGCACATACTAATCACATGCAAGGCACTTCACACAACACGACACAAACACTTCAGAGAGCTCTACAGACAACATATTCCCCTACATCCATCGTTTTTCCTAGGTGATGATGCCATTGTTTCCGTGAAACGTGTGTTTGAGTATTTGTCCGACGTCAAGTTTTTAAACCTCATTTCCTATCACGCATCTTGAAATCTGGCCCTATACACCAGCCATGCTCATTGTCGTGTTGTGATTTTACTTTTGTTTTTGCTGATTTTACTTAGTGTTTAAGGTTCCACCCCTATCATCGACTATTGTTTTGGCGCTCTTTGCCCCAGTTGGCCTTGCGCCATAAACATCCAACGATCATCATCATGAAGTGACGTACAGCCATATACATTGCAAGGAGGTTTCTTTCGAAAGTGCTGTAGCGTGACTCCGCAGTTGACAATTTGCGGGAAATAAAGCAAGGGGTGGCCCCGGCATTGATCACAAACTGTTGCAGAACAGCTCCGACTGCTGCGTCAGATGCATTGGTCATTAGGCAAAGCGGAACTCCCGGTCTCGGATGAATCAGAAGGGTTGCCTGGGACAGCTTGGTCTTGACATTCTTGAAAGTGGCTAGTGCTTCCGGAAACCAAGGGAGCGAAGATGCTTTTGGTTTGTTTCCCGTGAGCATGCCTCTCAGTGGGCGGAGGAGGGCGGCGCAGTCCTGTATGAAACGGCGGTAAAATTTTAGGAGGCCAAGAAACTCGCGGAGTTTGCGTATGGAAGATGGCTGCGAAAAGTCTTGGATGGCCTGTACTTTTGAAGGCCATGGGCTAATGCCATTCTCGTCTACACGGTGGCCGATAAAGTCCTGCTCGTGAGCACCAACTGGCACTTGGCTCTACTGACTATAAGGCGATACTGGACAAGGCGACTGAAGAGTTGGAAAAGGTGGTGGATGTGTTGCTCTGCGTCGCTAATCAGCACAAGCAAGTCATCGATGTAAGCGAAGCAGAAAGGTAATCCTCGGATCACGGTGCAATGAACCATTGGAATGTTTGTGCAGCGCTGCGAAGGCCGAAAGTCATGCGGACGTACTCAAAAAGTCCGAACAGCGTGATAATTGCCGTCTTCCGAATATCTGCCAGCTCCACGGGAATCTGATGATTTTCTAAGCCAGCTCCAGGGGATCTGCCAGCTCCACAGAATTCTCTAAGATCGACCTTAACAAGGTCGATGTTAGAGAAAACCGTCGCCCATGCAGTGGTGCTGAGAAGTCTCCAAAGTGCGGAAGGGGGTAAGGATCAGGAACAGTGGCGTTGTTCAGCAACCGGTAGTCTCAGCAGTGGCGCCAGACTCCAGGTGACGGCTTTGGAACCATGTGCAGCGGGTATGCGTAAGGGCTAGGCGACGGTCGAACTATTCTGAGCTCAAGCTTGTGTTTAAACTCGTCACGTGCGTTCTTGTAGTGATCAGGCGGTAAGCGTCGAGCTCGAGCGTGAATGGGTGGCCAGTAGTGACAATGTGATGAGTGACGTCATGTCGGAAGGGAGGAGAAAGTTGGCAGGTTGAAGAAGGGATGGGAATTCCTCAAGAAGCTTGTCATAGACCGAATTCGACGACGTGCTTGCGACCGCCAAGAGCGGTTCCTTTGATGCCATACCAAGCACAAATAAGTGCGTTGTAGCATCAATGAGGCGCTTGCGGTGCATCTCAACTAAGAAATTGTAGTGACGCCGAAACTCTGCGCCCAGAATGGGGTAGGCCACATCAGCGATAAGGAAAATCTATCGAAATGTTCTCCGGAGGTCAATGATGAGTGACAGCGATTGTTCTTCGTAGGTTGCAACGGTAGTCTTGTTGGTGGCTTGTGAGCTGCTTGTGGTTCGCCTGCGCTTGCGAAACACGGCTGAGGACGGCATGACGCTGACTTCAGCGCTTGTGTCGAGGAAGAAACCCAGTCCGGTGGTTTTGTTCGTCACAAATAACAAGCAGCTTACTTTGCAACTGGCTCTTCTCGCCGCCTCTAGTGGTGCGCCAGGAAATTCCCCAGAAAATTGTAGGCGGTTGTAACTTCCGAGCTTCTTTTCATAGTTGCGTTGATACCAGCACACGCCGTGCCCGAAAGGCGACGGCGAACGGCGATCCGACAAGGAGCAGCCACGCGAGGGAGTGTGTCGGCGCTGGGCTGAGAGAGCGGCGATCTGATCTGATAGCTTGGTGATCTTCCAACGGAATTCCACACGCAGGCTCTGCAGCTCAGGTGGAGACGGCGTTGTGGGTGCTGCTTTAGTGGGCCCGGAACCTTCCGGGAGTAATACGTTGAACACGGCACGTTCGACTAGAGTGAAAAGGTCCATGACGGAGTAGGCAAGTTGGGTCAGATGGGCAATGGATAAACCTCTCGCGTACGCCAGCACCATGCTGACGGAGGTGGGCTGGCGTTGAAGAAAACGCTCTTGAAGCAAACCTTGATCGAACGTGGCTTCCTTTTCTCCAAGGAGCTGTTGAAGGCGACGAGGTAGCTGTGAAGGTTTGCGATCACCGAGTTCTCCAGAATATAGAAGCTGCCACCATCGCTGTTACGACATAGTCATCCGCTTGATAAATTCACTCGTCAGGTTGTCAAACGGGGTGGTCGCCTGCGGTGAAACAATCAGGTTGCGAAACTTGGTGGTGATCTCGGGAGGCAGCGCAGGCACGAGGTGATTGAAATGACGACCAGTCTGTTTACCTGGGTGAGCCAGAGCTGTGAGTCCTCAGGCCACTACTGGGGAAGCTTCAGCGAAAGTGCAGCTACGTCACCCCGCGCGGCGGAGGAAATTCGGTGGCTGTCATCGGCTGGCTGTGAACTGGGCATTTAAAGCGGTTTGATGGTCGGCTGCCATGTCCGATGTACGTGGTGACCAATTCTGTGGCAACACAAGGCAATGAAAACGCCGAGCCGCAGAACAATAAATGTACTTAGAACACGTCAGAAGCTGACGGGCCAGGAGCAGCTATGCCTGGCCGAACGTCCGGATTTTGTGGGAGCCCTGACCGCTTGCGCCAAGAGGCTCCCGCAGTGAGCCTCGGAGGGCTACTTCGTCATCTTCGTCTTTGTTGACGATGCTACAATGTAATTACTTCTTCGTTACAAAAGAAAATCTTTGCAGGTACAGATAGATGCGAAATATAGATAAGGCCACAAGATAGGCTGCAAGGAGGTGCGCATTCCTTTCAACTTCCATGAGCCTTAGCGTCGACATCGCCGAAATAATTAGACAGCAACAGTGTATTTTCCCCGTTTGAACTGAACTCTGCGCGTTCGGGGCGTGCTGTGTGCAAAGAAAGAATTTTGGCGAGGCAAACCTGCTTAAAAAAGTTATATCAGGGCACGAGAGAGAGAGAGAGAGAAACACTTTTATTGAGTCCTGTGGTCAGCGGTACATGGTGGCCGCCGGTTGAAGCCTGGCGGCGACGGTGGCAGCTCTTGTGACCAGGTGTGTTTGCAAGTCCAGGTCCGAGCTGCCCAGCGCAGCCTCTCACTGCTCATCACTATTTACATACGAGAAGGGGTCTTGAGGGCATGCCCACATAGAGTGGACAAGTGTTGCGGGGGCGCCACAAAGGAGGCAAGTCGGTGAGAGATACTGGTCGGGGTACATTCGATGGAGTACTGCCCGGCAAAAGTATTAGTTTGCAGGAGTCGCCAGAGGCGGCGCGAGCTTTTCTTGGCTGACTGAAATGCCGAATTTTGTTTGATTTTCGTTGAGCGCGACTCTCGGTTAATGTATTTTAAAAAGTTGGAAGCTGCAGTAAATTTTCTTGACACTTGTGTTTCGCTAGAGTTCGGACAAAACTATTGTGAAGTCAATAACAGAGAACATTGTTTTAAGTGGGATTGCGGGTGCTATATCAATGAGTTTATTATTCTGGCCTTATGTTTAGTCTAGAAACGTTTGTATTACGTATAATTTACATTATTTTGAGCAAGATGAAGGGGTTATTTACACCCGCAATTTTCACAGGCTCGTACGCGTTTACACAAAAACGTATACTGGTGAGGTTTAATTTTTATATTTTTGGCTTGTTTCTAGGTTATTGTCTTACACACTCTA
Source organism: Haemaphysalis longicornis (assembly GCF_048455015.1). Taxonomy (NCBI): domain Eukaryota; kingdom Metazoa; phylum Arthropoda; class Arachnida; order Ixodida; family Ixodidae; genus Haemaphysalis; species Haemaphysalis longicornis. Next base: position 141,506,649 of record NW_027526335.1, on the reverse strand, counting down.
TGAAACAAAAAAACTCGAGCGTTGCGTTCTGCTTAGCACTGATGTATAGCATTGTGTGCTCATCAAATTTTCAGAGTTGATACATGAGAGCGTGATGGTAGTAAATTTGGGGAAACAATATCAGCATCAAGAAGTCCATTTTCAGCGCCAATTCCATTGAATCCCAGTAAAGCATAAGTATTCAGGATATTTATGGTCCTTGGTGCTGCTAACAATTGAGGACGAGCCATTGAGATTTAGGATTGTGACCCATGCATCGTTAAGACCTACCTCAACCAAAAATACTGCATAATAGTGTTATCCACTATAGATATACTTATACTACAACTGCTTTTTCACGGGTCGTAACCGAAATCTTTTCCAACCCGCGAGTTGTCGACAGCAGCATTCAACAAAAGATAAGTCACAGCCAACCTGTCTTTTTTACTTGTTCCCTGTTGTGCACTTAGGGCAGTTTTGACCAGGGAAGCCGAAAGGCGGTGTTGGCAGCATTTCTTTCCTTGATGAGTAAGAAGGAAGTTCGTATTCTAAACTTTCCGCAGAAAACCAAACAACTGGTGCCCACTTTTGCCAAAAACGTTTTCCGAGGTAGAAATTTTGAGGCAAATATTTGTAAGATGCAGTTTCATAATAAGAATACCCACCAAAAAGAGACAGTGTTATTTCTCGTTAACGAACCTAGCACGATACCACAGAAAAATGTAAATTGTATTCCATTCGAAGGCACATGCAGCAGAGAAAATGCTCAGAAAAAGCCGTTTATAGTTGGGTATTCGCACAATTCAAACTACGATAACTTTCTCTTCAAACTCAGCAGACTTTTTCTGTAGTTGATTGAGGTTTTGCATGCAATGGAAGGCCAAACGAATATCATTATTCTATATCTCCTGAGGGGACTAATTTCGATTGTTTTTTCGGAATAAATACTATATTTGCATGGTTTTCTGAACTTGTCACATTTCTCTCGCGCGCAAGGGAAAGTTGCTTTCGCATTACCGAAGGCAGCTTTTCTCGTTATTCCCAGCGAAGGTATTTACTGCTAGAGAAAATGTGCTGCTCAAGGGAAACGTAAATAAATGTCCTTAGTTCTTCATATATAATACAAACCCCAGTCTTTAGGAGAAGAGCTGAGGGAATTACAACAAAAATATTTTCGCATTACTAACAGAAACATTAGGCATTGCATGCCCCCTGATGTTGCACAGGAATCTCATCACTGAACACTGCGGCGGGTGTTACGAATCGTTTTGGTGAATTATTTCGGACGGCATGATCAGGACCCAATGCCGATCAGCATGATCAGCATGATCAGGACCCAAAGCTGCGGGTGTAATGTGGAGTGTGTTTTTAGTCCGAAAGCGCCATAACTTAAAAGCCAAAGTCATTCGAGGTGGGGTAGTTTGTGAGTTAAGGCAGACTCCAGTAAGTACACGAGTGGTCAAGTGTCGGCATAATTGCGTATACCAGGCAAAAGATCTGTCTTGAACCGCAATTTTAAATATTTGGAAATTACGCATTCCATGTCACTTTAACCGACCCATTTTGGAAATTCTTTCGTGGTCTTCATAGTGACAGAATGATTTTCGTATTATTGTAGAATGAGTGATCAATGTTATCAATACAGTATTGCTCACTGTATATTTGCTGAAAATTCAGTTTTAGTTTGTTGCCAACAGATCTCGACATACTAACTAATGAGTTCACTCACTCAGACTCTTGTGGATTCAAACTCATGTGTGATTAGGAGTTTGACTGAGCGAGAGTCTATTGTGTCATCCTGAGTTTGAGCATAGTGAGCCAAAGTGAGTTTAATCTTGATTGAGTTTGAGTACGCCTGAGAGGAATTGGAGCCCGTTCTGTGTTCTTATACATTTTGAGTATAGGTATATTTTCAGTTTTTATTCGATTTTGAGCGTGAGTACGTTTTGATTGATGAGTACATTTTGAGTTTCTGTAGATTTTCAGTTCTGAGCTCCTTTTAAGTTTTCGCCAGAGGGATTTCTGAGTTTCGTACTGACTTTGAGTTTCATTTCGCATAGATATGTTGCTAAGCAATGAGTCTGAGTTTGAGTGAGTGGTGATTCTAAAATAAATTTGTAATTGGGTTTGAGTGATCCGGGCCAATTTCCCCGAGATTTGGCTGCCAATAATTGCTCAATTTAAAAAGCTCTATTACTTCACTTAATTCTCGTAACATTACAAAACTTGGCGTCAGCTTCCCGACGAAGCCCAACCCATTTCCTGGTAGGGCTACGCATTGAGAAAATGTAATTACTTGTTCGTTACAAAAGAAAATCTTCGCAGATAAAGATCGACAAGAATTATAGACTAGGCCTTCAGATACGCTGCATTGAGGTGCTCATTCCATTCATCTTCTCTAAGCCTTAGCGTCGACATCACCAAAATTATTACGCAGGGTCAGTATTTTTCCCCATTTGAACCGAACGATGTGAGTTGTGGCCGTGCTGTGCGTGCGGAAGAAATAATTTGGCATCCCAAACCTACTTTAAAAGTTCAATCAGGGCACGAGCTTTTCTTGGCTGACTGAAGTGCCCACATTCGTTAGATTTTCGTTTTGCAGGTCTCTATAGGTCTATGTTTTTTTTAAAGCTACAAGCTGGAGTAATGTTTTTACACTTGTGTTCCGCTACAGTTCTGGGAACATTCTTTTCAAGTCAATATCAAGGAATACAGTTTTAGGTGGAATTGTCCGTGCTATATAATGAGTTTTTTTCTGGCCTGATGTGCAGTCCAGTAACTTTAAATTACGTACAATGAAAATTATTTTTAGCTAACTGAAGGTGGTATTTACTCTCGCAATTTTCCCAGAGTCATACGCTTCTTTGCAAATGTGTAACGGTGAGGTTGAGTTTTTATTTCCTGGCTTGTTTCTAGGTTATTGGCTTATACACTCTGTGATACCTAAAAACCGGAGCGTTGCGTTCAGCATTGCACTGATATAAAGAATTGTGTGCCCATGAAATTTTCAGAGGTGATACATGAGAGCGTGGTGGTAGTAAATTTCAGTAAATAATATAAGCAGCAAGAAGTCCGTTTTCAGCTCTCATTCCATTCAATCTCAGCATAATGTTAGTTATGTAGAAAATTTAAGATCCGTGGTGCTGCTAACCATTCATCGCGAGCCATTGATATTTAGGATCATGACCCATGAATCGTTAGACTGGCCTACCTCATCCACATATACTGCATAATAGTGTTATCCAGTACAGATTTTTTTCTACTACCGCTGCCTCTTCCAGGGTCACCACAAAATTTTCCCCAACCAGCTAGTTGTCAAAGCAGCAATCTAGTAGAGGTAAGTCACTGCCAACCGGTCTTTTCTACTCTTTCCCTTTTGTTCACTTGGGGAAGTTTGAACAGAGAAGCCAAAAGACGCAGTGTGCAGCATTTCTGTTCTAGATAAATAAGAAGGAAAGTCGTATTCTTCACTTTCCACGGAAAGCCAAAAACCTGGTGCGCACTGTTGCCAAAAACGTTTTCCGATGTAGCAATTTTGAGGCGACCATACCTTTAGGAGGCAGTTACATAAAGAGAATACCTACCAAAAAACAGTGTGACTTCTCGTTAATGAACATAGCATGATACCATAGAAAAATGTAAATTGTGGTCAACTGGAACCCACATGCAGCGGAAAAAATGCTCAGAAAAAGACTATATTTGGTTATTGGCACAATTCCAACAATGATAACTTTCTCTTCAAACTCAGCAGGCTTTTTGTGTAGTTGACCAAGGTTTTGCATGCAATGGATTGCCAAAACACTATCGTCATTCTATGTCTCGGAAGGACTCACTTTCAATTTTTTTCTCAGAATAAATGCTATAATGTTATGGTTTTCTGAACTTGTCACATTGCTCTCAACGCTGGGGAAAGTTGCTGTTGCATTACCGAAGGCAAGTTTTCTCATCATTCCCAGCGAAGGTATTTGCTGCTAGTGAAAAGGGCCGCTGGAGGGAAAAGTAAACAAATGTCCGTAGTTTTTTGTATGCAATACAAACCAGGGTCTTTAGGAGAAGAGGTGACAGCATTACAATAAAATATTATCGCATTTATAAAAGAAACATTAGGTATTGCATGCAGCATAAAGTAGCATAGTGATCTCCTTATTGAAACCTGCGGCGGGTGTTACGAGTTCGTTTGTGGAATTTCGGTTTGTTGAATAATGTTTCCACTATTATTCCTCGTCCGTGAACGTGGGGGCAGGAGCGAATTGCCAGACTTATTTATGGTGTGGGTTTTTAATTAAAATGAAGGTAGGAACAAGAATGTTGTCGGAGTGCTCCAAAATGAATAGGCCACTAGCGATACAAGTCCGCATTAGGGAGAAATAATATCATTAGAATAAAGGCTTAGTGACATGCCCACCAAATCGCAAGTGAAAGTTATGTGAGAGGATAGCCGTCGCTATATCAATGAGTTTATTATTCAGGGCTTATGTGTTCTCCAGTCACGTTTGCATTACGTATAATTACATTATTTTAGGTAAACTAAAGCTGTTATTTACTCTCGCAATTTTAACAGACTCGTATGCTTTTATGCAAAATTATATAACGGTACGGTTGAGTTTTGAGTGTAGCTGACCGAGGTTTTGCATGCGGCGGATATTCAAACCACTATCGTCATTCTATGTCTCCTTAGGTGACTAACGTTGAAGTGTTTTCTCAGAATAATTATACTTCCATGCTTTTCTGAACTTGTCACATTTCTCTCGACGCTGGGGAAAGTTTCTTTTGAATTAACAAAAGCCACTTTGCTTGTTATTCCCACCGAAGGAATTTTCTGCCAGAGAAAAGTGCCGCTCCAGGGAACGTAAACAAAGTCCTTAGTTTTTCGGATGCAACAAAATAGCGAGTCTTTAGGAGAAGAGCTGACGGAATTACAGCTAAAATATTTTCGCATAATAAAAGAAGCATTAGGTATTACATGCCGCCTCAAGTTGTACAGGGATCTCCTCATTGAAAGCTGCGGCGGGTGTTTCGAGTCGGTTTATTGAATTATTTCAGACCAATAGCACACGGAGATAAAGCGAAGAGAGACTCCCAAAAATGTTGCCGCTGCCCAAACGCTTAGTGTGTAGACGATTGGGCACAGTTGCTGTGGTTTAATTTCGGCGTCGGCGTTGTATAGCATTTAATCAAGGTTGGCCAGGTGCGAGCTCAGTAATTTAAAACGGTACTTTGTTCGCAAATTAGCGCTGCCACTATAAAACGACTGATTGATCGCAGTGTTCCTCGCGAAATTGACCGCACCGGATCAGAACAAGGGTTCTCAATTCAGTGGAAATCTAATCCAGGCAAGGCAAGCCGGCCCTTGACTGTCGGATTGTTCAATAAACTTGTACAAAGATTGGAAGAAAAAAAGCACAGAGTTCGGAAACACGAGCAGCTCTAATAGTCTTCTTGACAAGCATTAGCACTTTATTCACTTTCATGAGGGGTGATATGTATTAGAGTTGTCTTTGTTTGTAAGGGGAGCACATTTATTCAATGGCTTTTATTTAGCCAACATCGCGTAATGTGGTGTACATGTTTCTACTATTATTTCTAGTATGTGAACCTGGGGGCAGGAGCGAACAACCTGACTTTTCTATGGTGGTGGTCTTTATTTAAGTGAGGGTAGGAACAAGAACGTTGTCAGAGAGCTCAAAAATAATAAGCCACTAGTGATACAAGTCCGCATTTAGGAGACATATTGTCATTAGAATCAAGGTTTAGTGACATGCCCACCAAATCGCAAGTGAAAGATATGTCAGAGACGTATTCACTAATATAGCACCGAACGAGTGGTATATATTATTTTCCAGGGCATAAAAGGTAGAATTCCGGGAAATACATCAGGATAAAGATTTATTGAATAGTGCTAATCCGTCATGCACACAGCAACAATACTACCGTGCGCGAACAAATCTGCATTTTCTCCACTGTTGGTACTGCAAGAGTCCCGAGTGGTTCCAACGTGAGGCTGTTTTTCGGGAGCATTCAGTGTGTTTTACTTGTATACTTCTCTTTACTTGGTCAGCAAGCTGTGTGGGGAACAGAAGCATGCCTGCTTAAGGTAGAGTCCGCTGCTTCTTCAAAGATACAATGAGGTCAAAGGCGAAGCAATTCAAGTCTGGGGAGGTTGGACGTAGTTGTAGATAAACGTAATGGCTGGTATGGGTAGGTGACATCATCTTCAATAATCAATAAGGAAAGCCACTTGCACAAAATATATCTTATGACGTGAACCGTTCCAGTGGGTAAAATTACGATACATATATTTGGTCTCATTAGTGAACAAATTCAGCAAAAACTATGTAGAATTCTCCAAATACAAACTTGGTGTGGCCCACATTGTCGGTACCAAAGTTGGTGAAGTAGTTTGAGAGGAAGGCTAATATTGAAGAAGTATCCTGGTTTTCCTGTACGAAATATTTTCCTATGTTTAGGAAGCCTGCATGATCAGGACCCCAAGCTGCGGTCATATGAGGAGTACGTATTTTAGTCCGAAAGCCCCATAAAATAAAAGCCAAAGTCATTCGAGGCGGGGTACTTTATTGAGTAACGGCAGACTCCAGTAAATAAAACAGTGCTTATATTGTCTGCATAATTGTGTGTACCAGGCAAGAGATCCGAGTTGAATCGCAATTATAAAATATTTCGAAATTACGCCTTAGATGTCAGTTCAAACAACCCAGTATTTAAATTCTTTGGTGGTAGTCATATGTAACAAAAATGACTTTGGTATTATTGCAGAATCAGTGATCAATTTTATCACTACGGATTGCTCATCGTATATATTCTGAAAAATCACTTTTTTGTGTTGCCAACAGATTTCGGCAGACTAACTCATGAGTCCAGTCACACAGACTCTCTTGGATTCCAACTTATGTGTGAATTATAGTTTGTCTGAGCGCGAGGCTAGTGTGTCATCCTGAATTTGAGCATAGTGAGCCCCAGTGAGTTTAATCCTGACGAAGTTTGCGGTACGACTGAGACAAATAGGAGCCCGTTTTTAATTCTTAGAATATTTTGAGTTAGGAGTATATTTTGAGTTTTTGGTCGATTTTGAGCATGACTACGTTTTGATTCCCGAGGATATTTTGGGTTTGAGTACATTTTGAATTTCAGTAGATTTTCAGTTGTGAGTTCATTTTAAGAATTCGCCGGAGTGATTTCTGAGTTTCGTGGAGACTTTGAGTTTCAGTTAGCGCAGATATGTGGCTGAGCAATGAGTCTGCGTTTCAGTGAGTGGTGATTCTAAAATAAATTTGGAATCGGGATTGAGTAAGCCGTGCCAATTTTCCCGAGTTTTAGCTGCCATTACCTCCTCATTTAAAAAAGCTCTATTACTTCACTTACTTCTGGTAGCATTGCAACACTTGGCATCAGCGTCACGACCAAGCCCAACTCACTTCTGGTAGGGCTAAGTATTGAGAAGATGTAATTACTTGTTCGTTATAAAACAAAGTCTTCGCAGATAAAGATAGACGCGAAATATAGAGTAGGCGAACAGATACGCTGCAAGGAGGTGCTCATTCCGTTCCCCTCACCAAAGCCCTAGCGTCGACATCACCAAAATTATTAGGCAGCGTCAGTGTTTTTTTTTTTCATTTAAACTGAACTGTTCGAGTTGTGGCCGTGCTGTGTGTGCAAAAGAAACAATTTTGGCAACGCAAACCTACTTTAAATTTCAATCAGGGCGCGAGCTTTTCTTGGCAAACTGAAGTTCCGAATTTTGTTAGATTTTCGTTTTGCAGTACTCTAGGTTTATGTTTTTAAAAGGTACAAGCTCTGGTAATTTTTTAAACTTCTCTTGTGCTACAGTTTTGGCAACATTTGTTTGAATACAATATCAAGGATTATAGTTTTATGTGCCATTGTGGGTGCTATATAATGCGTTTATTATTCTAGCCTTATGTGTAGTCCACTAACTTTTAAATTACGTTAAGTAATATTATCTTTAGCTAGCTGGAGGGGTGTTTTCTCTTGCAATTTTCCCAGACTCATACGCTTTTACATAAATGTATAACAGTGAGGTTGAGTTTTTATTTCCTGTCTTGCTTCTAGGTTATTGGCTTATACACTCTGTGATACCTAAAAACCGGAGCGTTGCGTTTAGCGTTGCACTGGAGTATAGAATTGTGTGGTCATCAAAAGTTCAGAGGTGATACATGAGAGCGTGGGGGTAGTAAATTTCGGGAAACAATATGAGCAGCAAGACGGCCGTTTTCAGGTCTCATTAGATTCAATCTCAGCATAACGATAGGTATATAAAATATTTATAGTCCGTGGTGCTGCTAACCATTCAGCGCGAGCCATTGATATTTAGGAGCAAGACCCATGAATCGTTAGGCTGGCCCACCTCATCCACAAATAGTGCAAAATAGTGTTATCCACTACAGATTTATTTATACTACCGCGGCCTCTTGCAGGGTCGCCACAAAATTTTTCCCAACTAGCCAGTTGTCGACAGCAGCAAGCAACTAGAGGTAAGTCACTGCCAACCCATCTTTTCTACTCGTTCCCTGTTGTTCACTAGGGGAAGCTTGAACAAAGAAGCCAAAAGGCGCTGTGTGCAGCATTTCTGTTCTACACGAATAAGAAGGAAGGCCGTATTCTTAACTTTCCACCCCCGTACGGGGCACCTTGAGCAATCTTGGTGATGGTACTGGCGATACCGCGGACCCCGAGCCCCCAAACATAAGCTGGATCCAACCGTGGCGATGTGTTAATAGGTAGAGGGTTAGAAACCGCGAACGGTGGCCGTCGGAGCCGAGGTCAAGCTCTGGCGGATGCCCTCCCTGTCTATTTACCTGGCAGGGAGCTCCGGGACCTCTTTGACCATCAGAATAAAGTCAAAGAAGAAAGTACCGCCGGTCCCTGCTTCTATACTATGATATATGGCATTTTCTAAACACCCCCCAAGACGTGATCGGCCCCCGAAAAGGAGCCGCACCGAAGTTTCATGCCCACCTCTTGCAACAACTGTCTTTTCAACAAACGTGAATAACTATTCTCGTTTTCTTGGGATCGAGTCAGCTGACCCAACGAGACCCGTGGCTTCACTGTCAGTATTCCTGGTCTCGAAATTTCTGCAAAGCACTTTAGGTGAAATGTATGAAACCAAAGAGCCCAGGACAGGAGAAATCCTTGTCGAACTCAACACTGAAAAACAATCCCGCACACTTCTTGCCCGAACTCGCATCCATGACGTGGACATCAGGATCACGCCCCACCGAGGCTGAACAGCTCCCACGGTGTGATTTCAGAGTCGGATCTCCTTACAGAAACAGATTCCGACCTTCTTGAAGGGTTAAACCCCACGGCGTCACAGGCGTAAGCCGCATCACGATGCGTAGGGACGATAAGATAATCCCCACTAAGCACATTATCCTGACCTTCGACCAATCAAGACTTCCGCAATATATAAATGCAGGCTACATCCGATGCTCTATTCGCCCGTAGATACCGAACCCGCGCCGCTGCTTTAAGTGCCAGCGGTTCGGGAACAGTACTACGTCTTGCCGCGGCAAAAGAACCTGTGCGAAATGCGCAGCGCAGGACCACCCGCCGACAATATCAATTCTGATAACCTCCCTTGCGCAAACTGCAGGGGCCCAGATGCGGCCTACTCCAGGAAGTGCGAGAAATGTCAACTTGAAAAGAAAATAATCAACCTGAAAGTGACAGAGAACATCACCCGCCCAGAGGCGCGGAAGAGGGTCGTCTCTTTTCTTCTGGGGAGGTACGCCGACACAGCTTCCCAGTGGGAGGAGCGGCGTCTGGTTTCGGCGGGGACCCAGTAACGCGAGTCGGACGTGGTCCCGTTCCCGCCTCCCCCCCTTGGGGTGCCTCAGTCAGCCCAACACGCCTCCGCACCGCTTGCTGTGCAAGCAGCAGCTGTGGGGGCAACCACGTCTGCTGGGAGAGATGCTGCATCCTTCACATCTGCTCCAGCGTTCAAACCACAGGCGAGGGTGCAGACGAGATGGAGACGGAGGAACCAGCGGCAGCTCCCACACCCACGGCACCACCTGCGCCATCCGAGGCATTCCTTAAAACCTCGGTGGTTGTGGGTCAGTCAAAGCGTGCCCAAAAGGGTGCGCGGTCCAAGGGGCCTGATCAGTCAGGCACTCCGAGGACATCAGACGACGAAACGGATGTCGGACCGTTCTTGTCTGCGGTGCACCGCAAGGAACGCGTCCCGACGCCAACGCCTCCCGACAACCCCAAAAAGACGAGAGTCACAGCCCCGAAAGACGACACATAAGCATACACCCTAAGGTAGCTATCACACTAAATAATGGGAAGAGAAAACATAATTCAATGGAACTGTAGACGCCTCCTTAAAAATCTTGACGATGTGTACGAAATACTGCACTCCAATCAGCCAAGTCTCATGTGTATACAAGAAACACATTTAAATTCCAAACATACAAACTTTTTGAATAGATACCTGGTAATTAAGAAGGACAGGGACGGTGGTGCTACATCTTCTGGTGGTTTGGCCATCATTGCCCGAAAGTCCCTGGCGTGTCACACAATCCAATTACAGACCGTTCTTGAGGCTATTGCCATTCGTGCCATAATCTTGAATAGGATAATAACACTATGCTCCGTTTACATCCCCCCTGATTTACAGCTCTCGAGCTCGGATTTCGAGGGCCTTGTAGATCAGCTACCTGCACGATTTATCCTTTTAGGCGACCTGAATTCACACAATGTAATCTGGGGCTCTTCTCGTACGAATGCCCGAGGTCGCCTTATAGAAAAATTTCTAACATCCTCAGGAGCATGCCTATTCAATAAAAACAAGCATACATACCATAATATAGGACACAACACATATTCACACATCGACTTGGCTATTGGTTCCGCAGTTTTCTTTCCATCTCTTGAGTGGGATGTGGGCACTAACCCATATGGTATTGACCACTTCCCAACCACATTAACATACATCAGCAAAGGCCCGAACAGTTCACCTTCCCATAATAGGTTCAATGAAGCCAGAGCAAACTGGAGTACATTTACAGAAACATCCAAACTACACCACACAGCCATTAGACACCTACACGTTGAAGAAGCTTCCCAACTACTCACGTCGCACATCCTCGACACCGCCGATAAGTCCATTCCCCACGCCTGTGGTGCCCCGCGCAACCAGCGGAGGCCGTGGTGGAATGATGACTGTAGGTGGGCGCGGGAGGCTTAGAACAAGGCGTGGGGTATCCTTCGCCGGTACCCCACGTCGGGAAAGGTCCCCTTGTTCAAAAGTGCAAAGGCGATGGGAAAACGTGTGCGCCGTGAGGGAAAACGAGAGAGTTGGCCCCCTTTCTTGACTACCTATAATCCATACACGGACACACACAAAGTCTAGACACATATACGCAAGCTGAAAGAACAACAGACACACCGCCTACCCCTGGTTAGCACAACAGGGGACGCACTCGACGACCAGGCCAACACACTTGCACAACACTTTGAGCACGTGTCCAGCTCAGCACACTGCACAAACACTTTCATGAAGCACAAAACGTCTGCGGAGAAGTCACTGCGTGATAGCAACAAGTCGCACACCTCTTACAATTCTCTTTTTGCAATTAATGAGCTGAAGGCAGCCCTGTCAACATGTAAGCTTTCAGCTCCAGGTGCAGACAAAATCACAGACACCATAATAGAACACCTACATTCAGACACCCTTGAAACACTTCTACATCTATCCAATAACATATGGCTTTCGGCGCACATTCCTCGCTCTTGGAGAGAGGCCATAGTAGTGGCTTTCCTGAAGGAAGGGAAGGACCCTTCCTCTCACGCTAGCTATCGGCCCATCGCCCTTACAAGCTGCATGTGCAAGCTCCTCGAGAAGATGATAAACAGAAGACTTGTGTACCTTCTTGAGTACAACGGCTTCAGGGCAGGGCGATCTGCAAATGACCAACTTGTCGCCTTTGAATCATACATAAAGGACGCTTTTAGTCACAAGCAGTTTTGCACAACGGTGTTTTTTGACCTTGAGAACGCATATGACACCGCCTGGCGCTACGGGATCCTCAGTGAACTGAAGTCATTTCGTGTCCCAGGGAACATGACGAACATTCTTGTTAGTTATTTGTCCGAAAGAACTTTTCGTGTGAGAGTTGGTTGCGCACTCTCAAGGGTCCATGTACAAGAAAACGGCGTTCCGCAAGGTGGAGTTTTAAGCTGCACTCTTTTCATAGTTAAAACTAACTCCCTTGGGAAGGCATTGCCACGTACATGTTCTTATTTTATGTATGTAGACGACGTCCAAGTATCTTTAAAATCATGCAATATGTCCATCTGTGAGCATCTAGTCCAACTCGCTGTCAAAAAATGTGCCCGCTCAGCAGACAAGAATGGGTTTATACCTAATCAAAAAAAAGCACCTGTGTTGTCTTCTCCAGGAAGCGTGGGATCCATCCGGATCCAGACATTACACTTAATAGCGTTTCGCTTCCTGTGAGAAAGGAACACAAGTTTCAAAGAGTGGTGTTTGATGAAAAACTTGCATTCATCCCTCACATTAGGCAATTGAAACATAAACGTCTAAAGGCTCTCGACATTCTTAAATTTTGTCACACCAGTCCTATGGCAAGGACAAGCAACTCCTCTTACTCATTTTTACAAGCCTAGTGGGGTCCCGATTGGACTAAGGAAGCGTCATTTATGGGTCTGCCACAAAAACGGCACTGAAAATGCTCGACCCAGTGCTGCATCTGGGTCTTCGCCTTGCATGTGGTGCTTTTCGCACTAGCCCAGTCGAGAGCCTCTACGCCGAGTGTGATATATGGTCCCTATATCACCAGAGGATGTACATGAATTTGTTGTATGCCTCGAAAATCATGGCCCTGACTAACCACCATTTTAATTCCACCAATAATAACACATCCTCACAACAACTATTCTTAAATCATCAATCCATCTCTCTGCCTTTTTCACTTAGGGTAAGACAGGAAGCCTCTGAGCATGAGGTACCCTTTTTAGACATTCACAAGACACCCATCACTGATTTTATACCCCCATGGAATCTGCGCACTGTGCTCTGTGACCTGTCTTTTACTCATCTTGATAAGACAGTGCACCAAGAATAGAGATTCAGCAGCATTTCATGTATCTGCAGGACAAATACAGGGCTGCAGAGTTTTTAGTGATGCTTCCAAAACGTTCACTGCGGTGCCTTGTGCTGCGCATGGACCATATTTTGAAGGAGGTAGAAACATGAATGCAAAGACAAGTATTTTTTCGGCAGAAGCATATGGCATATTTCTGGCTGTAAATCACATAGTTGAACATAATATTCCTAAATCAATCATCTATACAGATTCGCTGAGTGTCGTCCGTGCAATAACATCCGGAAAGTCATCGAAAAACCATGTAGTTAACCTTGTCCTAAAATCAATTATGCTGGCGTATTTTTCAAACGTTGAGGTGGCTGTGTGTTGGGTGCCAGGCCACTCTAAAAACGGCGGAAATGAACTGGCGGATGAAAGGGCCGCCAATACTGCACTCCGAAACACAGTAAACATAACAACACTACCTTACACAGACCTCAAGCCACACATTAAACAGCAACTCCGTAAAACTTGGCAAGCAGACTAGAGCGAACAGACAGACAACAAACTACAACCACACTTGGGACGATACACTACTGACTCACACAACAGGCACATTGAAGTCAGCTTAGCTATGTTACGGATAGGCCATACGCATGTAACGCACTCGCACCTGCTCACGGGATCTCCAAGAGACCGGTGTAGCAGGTGTGGGGAGGGCCTATCCGTAGTCCACATACTCATACAATGCAAAGCACTTGAAACAACACAACACAAACACTTCAGAGAACACTACAGACAACATATTTCCCTACACCCATCTTTGTGTCTGGGTGACGATGCCATGGTTTCTGTGAAACGCATGTTTCAGTATTTGTCAGATGTTAAGTTTTTAAACCTCATTTCCTATCACGAATAAACAAATCTAGCCCTACACACCAGCCATCACCGTTATCTTTATTGATGTTCCTATGTCTAGTTTACACGTTTTATACCTACCTTTGGTGGTAATCACTTCTTTTCAATTAATGACATCTCTGGCGCTCTTTGCCCTCGTCGGCCTTGCTCCATTAAACACCAACTATAATCATCATCATAACTTTTCACGGAAAACCAAAAACCTGGTGCACACTGTTGCCAAAAACGTTTTCCGAGGTAACAATTTGAGGCGACCATATATAAGATTGCAGTTACATAAAGGCAATACCCACCAAAAAACAGTGGGAATTCTCGTTATTGAAAATAGCATGATACCATAGAAAAAAGTAAATTGTTTTCAATTGGTAGCCACATGCAGCAGGAAAAATATGCTAAGAAAAAGCTGTTATATTTGGTTATTGGCACAATTATAACAATTATCACTTTTTCTTCAAACTCAGCAGGCTTTTTGTGTATTTGACCAAGGTTTTACATGCAACTGATGGCCAAACCGCTATTATCATTCTATTTCTCCTGAGGTGACCAACGTTCAATGGTTTTTTCAGAATAAATACTATACTTGCATGGTTTTCTGAACTTGTCACATTTCTCTCGACACTGGGGAAAGTTGCTTTTGAATTAACAAAAGAAACTTTGCTCGTTATTCCTAGCGAAAGAATTTTCTGCCAGATTAAAGGGCCGCTCCAGGGAAACGTAAATAAATGTCCTTAGTTTTTCGGATGCAATACAATTGCGGGTCTTTAGGAGAAGAGCTGACGGTATTACAGCTAAAATATTTTCTCATTACTAAAAGAAGCATTAAGTATTGCATACCGCCTCATGTTGCAAAGGGATCTCATCAATAAAAGCTGCGGCGGGTGTTTCGAGTCGGTTTATTGTATTATTTCGGACCAATAGCACAAGCAGATAAAGCGAAGAGATACTCACAAAAATGGTGCAGCTGCCGAAACGTTTAGTGTGTAGACGGTTGGGTACAGTTGCAGTGGTTTAATTTCGGCGTCGGCGTTGTATAGGATTTCATCAAGGTTGGCCGGGTACGTGCTGAGTGATTTACAGCGGTACTTTGTTCGCAAATTAGTGATGCCACATAAAAACTACTGATTGCGCGCAGTCTTCCTCGCGAAATTGACCGCACCGGATCAGAACAGGGGTTCTCAAGTCAGTGGAGATATGAGCCAGGCAAGGCAAGCTGGCTCTTGACTGTCAGATTCTTCTGTAAATTCGTACAGAAATCGGAATAAAAAAAAGCAAAGAGTTCGGAAACACGAAGCAGCTTATAGACTTCTTGGCAAGCATTACATTCCCTTTCATGTGGGGTGATATCAATTAGGGTACCAGAGTTGTCTTCGGTTTTAATTGGAGCACACTTATCCAATGGCATTCATTTAGGCCAACATCGCGTAAAGTGGTCTACATGTTTCTACTAATATTCCTTGTCCGTGAACGTTGGGGCAGGAGCGAACAACCTGACTTATTTATGGTGGTTGGATTTAATTAAGTGAGGGTAGGAACAAGAATGTCACCAGAGTGCTCAAACATTATTAGGCCACGAGTGATACAAGTCCGCATTAAGTAGAAATAATTTCATTAGAATCAAGGTTTAGTGACATGCCCACCAAATCGCAAGTGAAAGATATGTGAGAGAATTATTCACTAATAGTGAATTGAACGACTGGTATATGTTATTTTCAAGGGCATAAAATGTGGAATTCGGGAAATACATCGTGATAGAGATTTATTGAATAGTAGGAATCCATCATGCACATTGCAACAATACTGTTGTGCGGAAACAACTCTGCCTTATCTCCACGGTTGGTACGGGAACTGTCCGGAGTGGTTCCAACGTGAGGCTGTTTTATGGGAGCATTCAGTGTGTTTTACTTGAATTCTTCTCTTCAGTTGGTCAGCAAGCAGTGTGGGGAACAGAAGCATGCCTACTTAAGGTAGAGTCCTCTTCTTCTTCCTAAGATACAATAGATTCAATGGCGAAGCAATTCAAGTGTGGGTAGGTTCGAAGCAGTTGTAGATAAAAATAAGGGCTTGTATGGGTAGGTGATATCATGTTCAATAATCAATAAAGAAAGCCCCTGGCACAAGATATATCTTATGCTGTGAACGGTTGGACGACTTTGTAGATGAGGTGGACGACTTCGGGCCGCCTGTGTCTCCGTAATGTGCCGGATTCACCATCGGGGATCACTTCGTAGGTAAGTTATCCAACACGTCGTAGAATCTTGTAGGTTCCGAAATACCATCGCAGAAGTTTCTCACTCAGTCTGCGTCGTCGGATGGGAGTCCAAACCCACGGACGATCCACTGGGTGGTACTCGACGGCTCGGCGTCGGAGGTTGTAGCGGCCGACATCCACCAGCTGCTGGTCCGTTATACGAAGTCGAGCGAGCTGGCGGGCCTCCTGCGGACGCTGAATGCATCTTTGGACGTCGGCGTTCAGGTCGTCTTCTTCTACGTTCGCAGCATGTTATCAAGCATTGTAGTCGGCCGTCTTCCGTAGACGAGCTCGAACGGTGTCATCTGCGTGGTTTCTTCGATAGCCATGTTGTACGCAAACGCGACGTACGGGGGCACTACGTCCCAAGTCTTATGTTCAACGTGGACGTACATATACAGCATATCCGCAATCATCTTTTTTGAACGTTCCTATGGTCTGTTCGTTCGGAGGTGGTACGCCGTCTTTCTTCGGTGGTCCGTGTTCCTGTAACGTAAGATTCCTTGCATGACCTCCGTTGTAAAGGCCATTGCACGGTCCGTGATGAGGACTTCAGGGGCTCAATGTTGCAGCACAACTGGTCTTATGAAAAACTAGGCGACTTCTTGTCCAGTCCCCCTCGAAAGAGCGGCTGTCTCCGCGTAGCGCGTAATGTAGTCTCTTGCTACAACAATCCACTCGTCTCGGATCGTGACGTAGGGAACGGTCCCAGAAGGTCAATTCCAATATGTTGGAAGGGCCCCGTTGGGACGGCGATCGGCTGCAGAAGTCCGGCGGGTCTTGTCAGTGGCGTCGATCTTCGCTCTCAGTCACGGCAGCTCCGGACGTAATGGGTAACGTCAGAGGTAAGGCGAGGCAAGTAGTACCTCGCCTTAATTTTTCCAATAGTGCGTGCTGTGCCGAGATGTCCGGAAGACGGGTAGTCGTGGCACGCTTCCAAAATTTCGTCACAAAGGTTCCCAGGGATGACAAGAAGGTGATCCTTTCTTGTTGCGGGGCTGGAATGTTTCTTCACGAATACGGAGTTTCTCAGCCTGAATGCTGGTAAGTTACGTTTGAAGGTCCTAGGAACGGCAACGTTGCATCCCTCAAGGTAGTCGATTATGACGCGTAAGTCGGGGTCGGCACGCTGCTGGGCGGCTAGGTCGCTCTCCGTCACGATAACGAAGAACGCGCTGTCTTCATCAGCGTCTTGTGGTGGTGGGTCGACGGGGGCGCGGGACAGGCAGTCGGCGTCGGAGTGTTTCCTGCCGGATTTATAGTCTACTGTAACATCGAATTCTTGCAGGCGCAAGCTCCACTTACCAAGACGGTCAGAGAGGTCCTTGAAATTGGCGAGCCAACACAGAACATGGTAGTCTGTCACAACGGTAAAGGGTCTTCCATAAACGTACGGGCGGAATTTTGAAATGGCCCAAATATTTGCGAGGCAGTCTTTCTCACAGCCTGAGTAGTTTTTCCCTTCCTTGGACAGAGCGCGGCTGGCATAGGCGAATAATTTTTCGCACCCTTTTCGATTTTGGACGAGGACGGCACCCAAGCCTGTATCACTGGCATCCGTGTGAATTTTCATTTCGGCGTTTTCGTCGAAATGAGCGAGCACGGGCGGGCTCTGCAGGCGTTGTTGCCGTTCGCAGAACGCTTCCTCTTGGGAACTCTACCAGCTGAAAGGCGTGCTATCTTTCGTAAAGCGTGTAAATGGCTCTGTAATGCGGGCGAAGTGTGTGACAAAGCGCCGGTAGTATGCGCACAGTCCGAGAAATCTGCGCACGCCCTTCTTATCGTCCGGCATTGGGAAGTTCGCTATGGCTGAAGTTTTCGCCGGGTCAGGCACGACTCCCGTAGCATTGACGACATGGCCCAAAAACTTGAGTTCCACGTACGCGAAGCGGCACTTTTGAGGCTTCAGCATTACCCCGACGTATGGATGGCCTTGAGTACAGACTGAAACCTTGCAAGGTGTTTGTCGAAAGTCCGGGAGAATCCCACAACGTCGTTGAGGTATACGAGGCAGGTGTGCCACTTCAGGCCAGCTAGCACAGTGTGCATGACTCTTTGGAACGTTGCTGTTGCCATGCATAGCCCACACGGCATCACGTTGAACTCGTATAGGCCGTCCGGGGTTATGAATACAGTCTTCTCTTGATCTCTCGTCCACATCAATTTGCCAGTAGCCTGTCTTCAGATCCATAGATGAGAAGTACTTCGCGTCTCAGAGGTGGTCGAGGGCGTCGTCGATTCGTGGCAGGGGGTACACGTCCTTTTCGGTGATCTTGCTCAGTCGCCGGTAGTGAACGCAGAACCTTACTGTGCCGTCTTTTTTCTTCACGAGTACGACCGGCGCAGCCAACGGATTTTTCGATGGCTGTATAATGTCGTCGTTGCGAATGTCGTCGACTTGAGTGCGGATGGCTTCGCGCTCGTGTGAAGAGACGCGGTACGGTGACTGTCGGGTGGGTCGGGCTCCATCCTCGGCTATTATCCGGTGCTTCGTCAGAGGTGTCTGACGTAACCTTGAGTTCGACGAAAAATACTCGCTCTAGCGACGCAGCAAAGCCAGGAACTTGGTCCTTTCTTCTTGCGGTAGCGCCGGATTCACGTCGAGGGGATGCGGAAACTTGAAGGTATCGTCTGGTGCGGGTTCAAAGTCGGCGACTGTGAACACGTCACTTGCTTGTTGCGTTTCTTCGAGGAACGCAATTGAAGCGCCCTTGTTTAAATGCTGGTACACCTCAGTGAAATTGGTGACCAAAACGTGGGATTTGTGCTGCCTAAACCGCGCAATTACCTCTTGCGCCAGACACACCGTGGTCAAGAAGCAACCTTTGGTCATTCTGCACGATAGCGTCGACGTTGGGAGCAACACCTTCACAGTAGACGGTTACCATCAAGCTTGTGCGGTGTGGCAGGGTGACGTGATCATCGGAGATCCTTACAGCTGCACAGTGTGCGGGGTTCGATTCCGTCGTCAAGGAGTGATCGGAAGAAAAAGTTATCGACTTCGTCTGCAGATCGATTATTGCACCGTCGTCCGTCAAAAAGTCTATTCCCAGAATTACGTCGCGGGAGAAGTTAGGCTAAATAACGAACGCCGCTGGGTACGTCGTGCCGTGTATGGTTACGCACGATGTGCACATTCCACTTGGCGTCACAAGGTGGCCTCCTGCTGTGCGTAAATGCGGACCGTCTCATCCTGTCATAACTTTCTTTAGCTTAGACGCGAATGACCCGCTCATTACCGAACAGTCGGCTCCCGTGTCTATGATGGCGACTATGTCAAAGCCGTCGATGGACAACTGGACGTCAGACGCAACCTTCTTCGAGTTCCGGTTGTGTCGGCGCGTCGCATCTCGGCTTGTGCGTGCTGACCGTCGGGCACTCTGCGTCGTCGTTTTCCTCGTCTCCTCCGCGGCCGTCTCGGTCATGTTGGGCACGCGCCGCAATGCGTAGCTGTCACCGTGTTCGGGAGGCTCGTTACGGTTTCGTGGGGTCGTCGGGATGAGGGCATGTCGTGAATCAACGTCTTCGGCGTGCCCTTGCGTCGTTAGAGGGTTTTCATTTTTCCGTCGTTGTGCAACTTCACCTACAGAAGTTGCTTTAGTTTCCCCCGCGTGGGCTGGGGGACCTTCCACGTAGGAACTCAGCATTGCTACTGCAGTTTGGCGACAGGTATGAGTAGGGCGACGGCGAGCGGTTCAAATGTGCTGATCCACGGCTGGTGTTGGACAGGTACTCTTCTATCTCCCATGGGCGCTGGCCGGTTCGGGGACGGGGTGCGTCGACGGAGAACCCTCGCAAACCGAGCCTTCTGTAGTGGCAGCAACGGTAGATGTGGTCGGCCTCTCCGCAGTGGTAGCAAAGCGAAAGGTTGTCTAACGTTTGCCAAACGTTGGTCTTTCTTGGGGCGGGCGGTTGCACCACAGGTGGTCGGGCCGGCGACAGGGGACAACGGTACGGAGCCTCGTGAAGATAGGGCGCAGGTGGGCGAGGGCGACGGGCAGCAGCCGCGTAGGACGTGGCTTGCGGCTCGCGAGGTGCTAGTCGCATCGTTGAAGTTCCCAGCGCTTGCTGCACCTCATCTCTAATGACGTCGGTAAGAGAAGCGACTTGTGGTTGCGGCGGCGTTGGTAGAGTTTCCTCAGCTCCTCCCTCACTATTTCGCGGATAGTCTCGCCTAGGCTATCTTCGGGAATGCGCATGCTGTCGACGCAATTCGCATTGAGTGTGCCAACAAAGTTCCGGTCGTACGACTTAGCACGTATTTCGATGGCTTTCTCAATGGTGCTGGCTTCAGTCACGAATTGGGCGACGGTCTTTGGCGGATTTCGGACAACTGCAGCAAACAGTTCCTCCTTCACACCGCGCGTTAGGAAGCGCAACTTCTTTTTTAAATGCAGAGCATTTCTTAGCCTCGCCTCTTCCTGCGTCGGACGGCGTCCACAGCTCCGCGTCCGCAGCAGGTGTGCGCATGCGTCGTAGTCAGCCCGTTCACTCGTCACCCCCGGAACGCTCCGTCGCGGTCTCGGCCACGGCCGGGCTGCAGGAGCGGCGGGCGCGCACTTTCATATGAAAGTGCGTGCTCGCCGCTCCTCCAGTCCGGCCGTGTCTCGGCGTAACAGGTGCGTGATAGCAGCGCGGTGGGACGTAGAAGAGCGCGCGCTGCTTGCGTATGCGCGCTCTCCCCCCCGTACCGCTCTCCCTCTTCTGCGTGCGCTGCAAATATAAAGCCGCTAGCGGTCGCTCGTGCTTCAGTCACAGCGTTGCTCCTTCCTTCCTTCCTTCGTTGACGCTCGCTCCCACGTTTACTCGTGTCTGCTACTCCAGCATCACGGAAGAAGCGATGGAAGCAACACTGCCTTCAACCACTACTGTTGCCCCAATGCTCTGCATTTACTCGTGTTCCCCTTGCGGGAAGGCGCGGGAATTTTTTTTTTCCCGTCATTTCGGTGTCGGCGCGGCGAAACAGCTGCTTCGTCTCCTCAACGAAGATCACGACCCCTTCGTTGGGGTGTTGCGTGCGCGTTTCTTACAAAAGGGCGGCTCGTTCATTTCGCACGATGGTAGGGAATGTTTTAAGGAACTCGCTCTTAAAGAGAGTCCAGTTGGGAGCTTTCATGGTTCTCAAACCACATTCGGGCCGTATCTTCTAAATAGAAGAAAACGTGGCGGAAATGTTCTTCGTCATCGAACCTGTTAAAGATGCAGACACGCTCTACTTTCTCCAACCAGTCCTCAGGGTCTTCTCCGGGGGATCCGCGGAACAATGGTGGTTCCCGGGGCTGCTGAAGAACAAGGGCAGGATTGGTAGTGCTGGTCGTGGTGGCTGCGTTCATCATGGTGGTGTGCACGACGTCTTCTTTCTTCACTTTATCCCGAAGCAGTCCAGACTACGGCTGAAGACCTTGCTGTCAGTGGCTGGCACGAGTGGGACTTGCTTGTTGGCTTGACGTGGGCTTAGGGTTCATGTACCCCGCCCCTCTACCAGATGTCACGAAGCCACAGACGACGCAGTTGTCTTCTTGTAAAACTCGTGTATTGGAGCGAAAGTGTGCTCCCCTAACAACTCAAAGAATACAGAGGCGGCGAAGCAGCAGCCAACAAAGCGACGTACGCATGCGAGCTACGGCGAGTCGAATACCCCGGCGTCTGCTCTCCAGGCTTTTTATCTTTCAGCGCGCGTGGTTCTCGAACCGTCTACCTACATTCAGAACATTGTATTTCCAAGAAGGTTATTCTGGGCTTTTCACGTAAGATCGGAATGCTCTCCCTATCAGCACAGATAACAAATGCGGCACAGAAACAAAGAATGGAATACGCGCTTACCTTGGCAAATAGGAAACACAAACCAGCGCAGCCGGGTGGTAAAAGGAAAACACAAATAAACACAATAGATGGTTCGCAGCAATATGTTTGGTCAAATGAGTGAACGGATTCAGCAAAAAGTGTGTAGAAATCTCCAAATACAAACGTGGTGTGGCCCACATTGTTGGTACCAAAATGGTTGAAATAGTTCGAGAGGAAGGATGTTAATTAAGAAGTATGGTAGTTTTCCTGTAGAAAATATTTTCCCGTGGTTAGGCATCGTGCTCGATCAGGACTCCAAGCAGCGGTCATAATAAAGACTACGTATTTTGGTCCGAAAGCCCCATAAGCTTAAAGCCAAAGTCATTCGAGGCGGCATACTTTATGAGTAATGGCATACTCAAGTAAACAAAAGAGTGCTTAGAATGTCGGCATAATTGTGTATTCAAGGCAACAGATCCGTTTTGAATCGCAGTTATAAAATGTTTCGCAAGTACGCCTTAGATGTCAGTTAAACCAACCCATTAGTGAAATTCTTTGGTGGTCTTCATAGGTAACACAAAATGATTTTGTGATTATTGCAGAATCAGTGATCAATATTATCAATACGGTATTGCTCACTGTATATTTGCTCAAAATTCACTTTTGTGTGTTGCCAAAAGATCTCGGCAAACTAACTCATGAGGCCATTCACACAGACTCTTTGGATTCAAACCCATGTGTGAGTTAGTTTGACTGAGCGCGATACTAGTGTGTCATCCTGAGTTTGAGCATAGTGAGACCCAGTGAATTTGATCCTGGCTGAGTTTGAGTACGTCTGAGACCAATTAAGTTCTGAACCCGTTCTGAGGCCTTGGTACATTTTGAGTTATGAGTATATTTTGAGGTTTCCGTCGAATTTGAGCGTGAGTACGTTTTGATTCCCGAGTACATTTTGGGTTTGAGTACATTTTGAGTTTCAGTAGATTTTCAGTTCTGAGTTCGTTTCAAGTTTTCGCCAGAGTGATTTCTGAGTTTTGTGCTAACTTTTTGTTTAAGTTAGCGTAGATATGTGGCTCAGCAATGAGTCTGCATTTCAGTGAGTAGTGATTCTAAAATAAATTTGTAATCAGGTTTGAGTTAGCCGTGCCAATTTTCAAGAGCTTTAGCTGCCATATACTACTCTTTTTGAAAAGCTCAATTTTTTCAATTATTCCTCGTAACATTGCGAAACTGGGCGTCAGCGTCACGACCAAGCCCAACCCACTTCCTGGTAGAGCTACGCATTGAGAAGATGCGATTACTTGTTCGTTACAAAACAAAATCTTCGCAGATAAAGATACATGCGAAATAACGACTGGGCTACCAGATACGCTGCAAGAATGTGCTCATTCCTTTCTAATTCCTTGAGCCTAAGCGTCGACATCACCGAAATTATTAGGCAGCTCAGTGTTTTTCCTATTGGAACTGGACTCTGAGAGTTGTGGCCGTGCTGTGAGTGTGAAAGAAAGTATTTTGGCGAAGCAAACCTACTTTAAAGTTCAATCTGGGCGCGAGCGTTTCTTGGCTGACTGAAGTGACCACTTTCGTTAGATTTGCGTTTTGAAGGCCTATATGTATATGTTTTTAAAAGCTACAAGGTTTAGTAATTTTTTGACACTTGTGTTTTGTACAGTTCTGGCAACATTCTGTTGAAGTCAATATCAGGGATTATAGTTGTAAGTGGCATTGTGGGTGCTATATAATGAGTTTATTTTTCTGGCCTTATGTGTAGTCCAGTAACTTTTAAATTATGTATATTTAACATTATTTTTAGCTATCTGAAGGGGTTATTTACCGTCGCAATTTTCTCAGACTCATACGCTTTTATAAAAATGTGTATCGGTGAGGTTGAGTTTTTATTTCCTGGCTTGTTTCTAGTTTATTGGCTTATACACTCTGTAATAGATAAAAACCGGAGCATTGCGTTCACCATTGCACTGATGTATAGAATTGTGCGCTTATAACATTTTCATAGGGGATACATGTGAGCATGGTGGTAGTAAATTTCGGGAAACAATATAAGCAGCAAGAAGTTTGTTTTCAGTTCTCATTCCATTCAGTCTCAGCATAAGGATAGGTATGTAGAATATATACGGTCCGCTGTGCTGCTAACCAATCAGCGCGAGACATTGATATTTAGGATCATGACCCATTATTTGTTAGGCGGGCCTACCTCATCCACAAATACTGCGTAATAGTGTTATCCACTACGGATTTATTTATACTACCGCTACCTCGTCCAGGGTCGCCACGAAAATTTTCCCCAACCAGCCAGTTGTCGACAGCAGCAATCAACTAGAGGTACATCACTGCAAACCTGTTTTTTCTACTCGTTGCCTGTTGTTCACTTAGAGAAGTTTGAACAGAGAAGCCAAAAGACGCAGTGTGCGGCATTTCTTTTCTAGATAAATAAGAAGGAAGGTCGTATTCTAAAATTTCCACGTAAAACCAAAACCCTGGTGTGCACTGTTGCCAAAAATGTTTTCCAAGGTAGCTAGTTTGTGGCGACCATATACAAGGATACATTCACATAAAGGAAATACCCACCAAAAAACAGTGTGAATTCTTCATATGAACATAGCAAGATACCATATAAAAATGCAAATTGTGTTCAATTGGTAGCCACAGGCAGCAAAAAAAATGCTCAGAAAAAGTATTTATCTTTGGTTATTGGCACAATTTCAACAATGATAACTTTCTCTTCAAACTCTGCAGGCTTTTTGTGTATTTGACCAAGGTTTTACATGCAACGCATGGCCAAACCACTATCGTCATTCTATGTCTCCTGAGGAGAATAGTTTTCAATTGTTTTCCCAGAATAAATGCTATATTTGCATAGTTTTCTGAACTTGTCACATTTCTTTCTATGCTGAGCAAAGTTGCTGTTGCATTACGGAAGGCAACTTTGCTCCTTATTCCCTGCGAAGGTATTTTATGCTATCGAAAAATGCCGTTGCAGGGAGAAGTGAACAAATGTCCTTAGTTTTTGTATGCAAAACAAACTCGGGTTTTTAGGTTGTGAGTGACAGCATTACAGCTGAAATATTTTCGCATTACTTAAAGAAACATTAGGTATTGCATGCCGCCTAAAGTTGCACAGGGATCTCCCCATTGAAACCTGCTGTGGGTGTTACGAGCCTTTTGTGGAATTTCGGTTTGCTGAACGAGGTTTTTACTATTATTCCTCGTCCGTGAACGTGAGGGCAGGAACCACAACCTCACCTATTTATCGTGGTGGTGTTTTATTAGAGTGAGGGTTGGAACAAAAATGTAGTCGGAGTGCTCCGAAATGAATATGCCACTAGCGATACAAGTCCGCATTAAAGAGCAATATTGTCATTAAAATCAAGGTTTAGTGACATGCCCACTAACGCTCAAGTGAAAGATATGGGAGAGGATTATTCACTAATAATGCACCGAACGACTGATATATGTTCTTTTCCAGGGCATAAAAGTTGAAATTCGGGCACTATATCGCGATAGAGATTTATTGAATTGTAGGAGTCTATCATGCACACTGCAACAATGCTATGGTATGCAAAAAAATCTGCGCTATCACAACGGGTGGTACGGAACGTGTCCCGAATGGTTCTAACGTAAGGCTGTTTTGTGAAAGTATTCAGTGTTTCTTGCTTAATTTTTTCTGTCGTTGGTCGGAAAGCACTGTGGGGAATAGAAGCATGCATGCTTAAGGTAGGGTACGCTTCTTCTTCCAAAGAGATCATAAGTTCAAAAGGGAAGCCATTCAAGTTCGGGGAGGTTAGACGTAGTTGTAGATAAAAGTAAAAGTAGGTATGGGTAGGAGATATAATCTTCGATAAGCAATAAAAACCCCTGGCAAAACTTTTTTTTATGATGTGAACGGTTCCCTAGGGTAAAATTGCAATACTGTTATTTCGTCTATCATTTGAACGAATTCGGCCTAAACTATTTAAAATCCTCCAAATACAAAATTTGTGTGTCCCACATTGTTGGTACTGAAATGGGCGAAGTAGTTGGGGAGGAAGGCTATGAATGATGAACTACTGAGGTTTTTCTTCAGGAAATATTTTGCTGTGGTTAGGCAGCAAGCATGATCAGGACCCGAAGCTGCGGGCATAATGTGAAGCGCGTTTTTGTTCTGAAAGCACCATAACATAAAAGCCAAAGTCATTCGAGAAGGGGTAGTTTAAGAGTAATCGCAGACTCGAGTAAGTAAACGAGTGGTCAGAGTGACGGCCTAATTGTGTAAACCAGGCATGAGATCTGTCTTGAATCGAAATTATAAATATTTGGAAAATACGCCTTCGATACCACTTTAACCGACCGATTTTGGAAATTCTTTGGCGGTCTTGATACCTAACATAAAACGTTTTAAGTAATACTTTACTATCAGTTCTCTATGTTATCACTACCGTATTGCTCTTTGTATGTACCCCAAAATTCACATTTGTGTATTGCCAACCGATCTCGGCAGACTAACCCTTGTGTCCACTTACTCAGACTCACTTGGATTCAAACTCATGAGTGAGTTTGAATTTGACTGAGCGCGAGGCCATTGTGCCATTTTGAGTTTGAGCCTAGTGAACCCAAGTGAGTTTGATCCCGACTCAGTTTTAGTAAACATGAGACCAAATGATTTGCGAGTACGTTGTGTTCTTAGTACACTTTGGGTTCTAAGTATATTTTGAGTATTTAGTCGACTTTAAGTGTGAGGTCTATTTGATTCCTGAGTTCGTTTAGGTTTGAGCACATTTTGAGGAATGGGTATATTTTGAGTTTTTAGTCGATTTAGCGCCTGAGTACATTTGGAGTCCTGAGTACACATTGATTTTGAGTATATTTTGAGTTTCACTACATTTCTAGTTGAGTTGATTTTGAGTTTTCGCCACAGGTATTTAGGAGTTTCATTTAGCGTAGATGTGTAGCTCAGCAATGAGTCTGAGTTCAGTGAGTGGTGGTTCTGAAAGAAATTTTAATTGGGTTTGAGTGTGTCGCGCCAAATTTACCAAATTTGGCTACCAATAACTGACCATTTTATTAAGATCTATTACTTCAATTGTTTCTCGTAACGTTACGAAACTTGGCATCAGTGTAACGACCACGCACAACCCATTTCCTGATAGGGCTGAGCATTGAGGAGATCTAATTATTGTTCGTTATAAAAGAAAAATATCGCAGATAACGACAGGCGCGAAATATACACTAGCCACCAGATATGCTGCAAGAAGGCGCTCATTCCGTTCCACTTCCCTGAGCCTAAGCGTCGACATCGCCGAATTTACAATTAGGAAGCTCAGTGTTTTTGTCCCATTTGAACTGAACTCGTCGGGTTTCGGGCGGGCTGTGTGTGCAAAAAAAATTTTGTCCAGGCAAACCTAATTTAAACAGTCCAAACAGGGCGCGAGCTTTTCTTGCATGACTCAAGTGCCCAATATTGTTTAATTTTTCCTTGGCGCTAATCTAGGTTTATGGTTTGTTTAAAGTTACAACCTGCAGAAAACATTTCACACTTCCACTTCGCTAGAGTTCAGACAACAATCTTTTGAAGTCTATATACCGGAATATAGTTTTCGGTTTTATTGCGGGCGCTATATCAATGAATTTAGTATTCTGGCCTTATTTGTAGTCCAATAACACTTGTATTAGGTATATGCACATTATTTTAGACAGACTGAAGGGGTTATATACTCCTTGCGCAATTTTCACAGACTCGTACATTTGTATACAAAGATATATAACGGTGAAGTTGAGTTTTTATATTGTTGAGTTTGTACGTAGTCACCATCGTAGACACGGGAGCCGACTACTCAGTAATGAGCGGACCATTTGCGTCTAAGCTGAAGAAAGTTATGACCAGATGGTACGGTGCGCACCTATTCACAGCTGGAGGACACCTCGTGACGCCAAGTGGACCATGCGCATCCCGCGTCACCATAGACGGCACGACGCACCCTGCCGTGTTCGTCATCTTGCCTAACTGCTCCCGCGACGTAATTCTTGGAATGAACTTTTTGACGGACGACGGCGCAATAATTCATCGGCAGACCAAGTCGATAACTTTTTCCTCCGATCACTCCATGACACCGGAACCGAACCCCGAACACCGTGCAGCTGTAAGGATCGCCGATGATCAATTCACGCAACCACCCCGCGCAAGTTTGAAGATCACCATCTACTGTGAAGGTGCTGCTCCTGACGTTGACGATATCGTGGAGAGTGACCAAAGGTTGCTTCTCGACCGCGGTGTGTCTATCGCAAGAGGCATTGCGCGGTTTAAGCAGCGCGAATCCCACGTTTTGGTCACCAGTTTCACTGAGGAGTACCAGCATTTAAACAAGGGCGCTTCAATTGCGTTCCTCGAAGAAACGCAACAAGCGAGTGACGTGATCGCGGTTGCCGAATTTCAACGCGCACCCGAAGATACCTTCCAGCTTTCGAATCACTTCGACGTGAATCCAACGTTCCCGCAAGCAGAACGAAACAAATTATTGGCTTTGCTGCATCGCTACAGGGAGTGTTTTTCGTCGAATTCAAAACTACGTCAGACACCTCTAGCGAAGCACCGAATAATAACCGAAGATGTAGCCCGACCTACCCAACAGTCACCGTACCGCGTCTCTTCCCAAGAGCGGGAAGCCATCCGGACTCGAGTCGACGACATGCTCAGCGACGACATTATACAGCCATCGAAAAGCCCCTGGGCTGCGCCGGTTGTACTGGTGAAGAAAAAAGACGGCACAATAAGGTTTTGCGTTGACTACCGGCGACTGAACAATGTCACCAAAAAGGACGTATACCCCCTGACACGAATCCACGATGCCCTCAACCACATGTGCCATGCGAAGTACTTCTCATCGATGGATCTGAAGACCGGCTACTGGCAAATTGAGGTGGACGAGAGAGACCGAGAGAAGACCGCGTTTGTAACCCCGGACGGCCTATACGAGTTCAAGGTGATGCCGTTTGGGCTGTGCACGGCGTCAGCAACGTTTCGAAGTGTCATGGACACTGTGCTAGCTGGCCTGAAGTGGCACACCTGCCTCGTATACCTCGTAGAAGTTGTGGTATTCGCCCGGACTTTCGACGAACACCTAGGAAGGTTTGAATCTGTGCTCGAGGTCATCCGTACGTCGGGGTTAACGCTGAAGCCCGAAAAGCGCCGCTTCGCTTACGAGAAACTCAAGTTTTTGGGACACGTCGTCAACGCCGCGGGAGTCCTGCCTGACCCGGCGAAAACATCAGCCATAGCGAACTTCCCAAGGCTGAAAGAAAAAAAGAGCGTGCGAAGATTTCTCGGACTGTGTGAATACTACCGGCGCTTCGTCGCAAGCTTTGCAAGCACCGCACAGCCACCCACGCGCCTGACATAAGATAGCACCCCTTTCGCCTGGGAAAATGCACAAGAAAAAGCACTCTGCGAACTGAAACAAGGCATGCAAAACCCGCCCGTGCTTGCTCAATTCGACGAAAACGGCGAAACAGAAATGCACACGGACGTCAGCGATATAGGTTTGGAGGCCGTCCTCGCCCAAAAGCAAAGCGGGTGCGAAAAGGTAATCGCCTATGCAAGCCGTGGTCTGTCGAAGGAGGAGAAAAACTATTCTGCCTCCGAAAAAGAGTGCCTGGCAATCATATGGGCCATTTCAAAATTTCGCCCATACGTGTTTGGTAGCCCATTCAAGGTTGTGACAGACCACCATGCGCTGTGTTGGCTCGCCAATTTGAAGGACTCCTCTGGCCGTCTTGGGCGGTGAAGTTTGCGCCTGCAAGAGTTCGACGTTGCAATCGTCTACAAATCCGGCAGGAAACACTCCGACGCCGACTGCTTGTCCCGCAGCCCTGTCGACCCACCACCACAAGACTCCGATGAAGACAGCGCATTCTTCGGAGTTGTTACGGAGAGCGACCTTGCCGCCCAGCAGCGTGCCGACCCCGACTTGCGCGTAATGATCGACAACCTCGAAGGTACTTACCTCGAAGCGGAACTTACCAGCATTCAGACTGAAAAACTCCGTCCTCGTGAAGTAGAATTTCTCCCCGGAACGAGAACAAATTATCTACTTGTGAACCACGCAGACCTTCGTGACGAAATTTTGAAAGCGTCCCACGACGACCCGTCTTCCGGACATTTCGGCACAGCTCGCACTATTGCAAAAATAAGGCGAAGTACTTCTGGCCCCGCCTTACATCTGACGTCACCGACTACGTTCGGAGTTGCCGTGACTGCCAGCGACGAAAACCGCCGCCGACAAGACTCGCCGGACTTCTGCAACCGATCGCCGTCCCGTCGAGGCCCTTTCAACAGTTTGGAATGGACCTTCCAGGCCCGTTCCCTACGTCACGATCAGAGAACAAGTGGATTTTCGTAGCGCCAGGCTACATGACGCGCTACGCAGACACCTCCGCTATTCCGAGGGGCACAGCACAAGAAGTCGCCAAGTTCTTTATAAACCAGGTTGTGCTACGACATGGAGCCCCTGAAGTCCTAATCACGGACCGTGGAACGGCCTTTACCACGGAGCTGATGCAAGGAATCTTACCCTACAGCAACACGGATCACCGAAGAACGACGGCGTACCGCCCCCAAACGAACGGACTAACGGAACGTCTGAACAAGACGATTGTGGATATGCTGTTCATGTACGTCGACGTTGAACATAAGACTTGGGACGAAGGCCTCCCGTATGTCACGTTAGCGTACAATACAGCGACGCAGGAAACTACGCAGACGACACCGTTCGCGCTTTTCTGCGGAACACAGCGACTACGATGCTCGACGCCATGCTTCCGCATGTAGAAGACGACGATCTTAACGCCGACGTCCAAGGATACCTTGAACGTGCGGAGGAGGCCCGCCAGCTCGCTGGAGTTCGTATAGCGGACGAGCAGCTGGTGGATGCCGGCCGCTACAACCTCCGACGCCGAGACGCCGAGTACCAACCAGGGGATCGTGTGCGGGTTTGGACTCCCATTCGACGACGCGGACTCAGTGAGAAGCTTCTGCGACGGTATTTCGGAATCTACCAGATTCTACGGCGTGTTGGCCAATTAACCTACGAAGTGATCCCCAGTGGTGATTCCGGCACATCACGACGACGCACGCGACCCGAAGTCGTCCACTTGGTTCACCTGAAACCGTACTTCGCAAGATGACATACTCTTTTCGTTGCTGTTTTGTTGTGGCTGTTTGTTCGGACTGCCATTTTATTTTAGCATCGGGTCGATGCACTCCTAGAGGGGGGGTAACGCCGTGAAATATGTATGGGTTTGTTTATTTATTGTTCGTTTTAATTGCCCGGCCGCGCCCGGCTCTGTTATCTGTGTACCATGCGAAGCGCGTGTTCCATTCTTTATTTTCTAGCAGCACGGGCTATCTCATTCAGATAAACAGAGTGTTTACGCCCTAACGCCGCTAGCCGAGAATAATCTTGTGTGATCTACAATGTTCTGGATGTGAATCGACGGTTCAAGAAACTCTCGCGCCGAAAGATAAAAGCCTGCACAGCAGACGCCGCGCCATTCGATTCTGCGACGCTCGCCGACGCAAGTCAATTTGTTTACCGCTGCTTCGCCATCTCTGTATTCTTTTGAGTAGTTAGGGGAGCACAAGTTCACTCCAATAAACTTGTTTCTCCTTCAAGACAACTGCGTCGTCTTTGTCTTCGTGACAATATTCCTGGCTTGTTTCTATGTGATTGGCTTATACACTCTGTGATACCTAAAAACCGGAGCGTTGCGTTCTGCATTGCACTGATCTATAGAATTGTGTTCTCATCAAATTTTCAGAGGTGATACATGGGAGCGTGCTGGTAGTAAATTTTGGAATACAATATTGGCGGCAAGAAGTTTGTTTCCAGCTCTCATTCCTATCAATCTCAGCATAAGAATAGGTATGTAGAATATTTATGGTCCGTGGTGCTGCTAACCATTCAGCGCGAGTCATTGATATTTAGGATCATGACCAATGAATCGTTAGCCTGGCCTACCTCTTCCACAAATACTGTAATATAGTGTTATTCACTACATATTTATTTATACAGCCGCAGCGTCTTCCAGGGTTGCCACATAAATTTTCACGAATCAGCCAGTTGTCGACCGCAGCAATCAACTAAAGGTAAGTCACTGACCACCTGTCTTTTGTACTCGTTCTCCATTGTTAACTTAGGGAAGTTTGAACAAAGAAGCCAAAACACGAAGTCTGCAACATTTGTTTTCTAGATAAATAAGAAGGAAAGTCGTATTCTCAAGTTTCCTCGGAAAACCAAACACCTGGCGCGCACTCTTGAAAAACGTTTGACGAGGTACTGATTTTGAGGCGATCATATATAAGGATGCAGTCACATAAAGGGAATACCGACCAAAAAACAGTGTGAATTCTCATTAATGAACATAGCATGATACCATATAAAAATGTAAATTGTGTTCAATTGGTAGCCACCTGCAGCAAAAAAATGCTCAGAAAAAGGATTTATATTTTGTGATTAGAACAATTTCAACAATGATAACTTTTTCTTCAAACTCAGAAGGCTGTTTGTGTATTTGACAAAGGTTTTACGTGCAACGCATGGCCAAACCACTATCGTCATTCTATGTCTCCTGAGGAGACTAATTTTCAATTGTTTTCTTAGAATAAATGAGATAATTTCATGGTTTTTTGAACTTGTCTTATTTCTCTCAACGCTGGGGAAAGTGGCGGTTGCATTACCAAAGGCAAGTTTGCTCGTTATTCCCAGCGAAGGTATTTGCTGCTAGAGAAAAGGGCCGCTGCAGGGAAGAGTAAACAAATGTTCTTTGTTTTTTGTAAGCAATACAAACCAGGGTTTTTAGGAAAAGAGCTGACGGAATTAAAATAAAATATTTTCTCATTACTAAAAAAACTTTAGGGATGCAGCCTAAAGTTGCACAGTTATCTCCTTATTGAAACCTTCGGCGGGTGTTACGAGTCGGTTTGTGGAATTTCCTATTTGTTGAATAATGTTTGTACTGTTTTTTATCGTCCGTGAACGTGGGGAGAGGAGAGAACAACCAGACTTATTTATGGTGGGGGTTTTTAATTGGAGTGAAGGTAGGAACATGAATGTTGTCTGAGTGCTCCGAAATGAATAAATCACTAGCAATACAAGTTTGCATTAGGGAAAAAAATGTCATTTGAACCAAGGCTTAGTGAAATGGCCACCAAATCGCAAGTTAAAGTTATGTGGGAGGATAGTGGGCGCTATATCAATGACTTTATTATTCTTGGATTATTTGTAGTCCAGTTACGTTTGCATTACGTATAAATACATTATTTTAGGCAAACTGAAGCGGTTATATACTCTCGCAATTTTCAGCGACTCGTACGCTTTTATACAAAAATATATAGCGATTGATGTTAGTTTATATATTCTTGGCTAGTTCTTAGGTGATTGCCTTATACACATGTGATATAAACAAAAAACTGGAGCATTGCGGGTAGCGTAGCACTCATGTTTAGGATTGCGTGCTCATAAAAATTGCAGGGGTGATAAATGAGTATGTGGTGGTAGTAAATTTGAGGAAACAATATAAGCAGCAAGAAGTTCATTTTCAGATCTCATTTCATTCAATCTCAGCATAAGGGTAGGTATGTAGAATATTTATGGTCTGTGGTGCTGCTAACCATTCAGGGTGAACCATTGATATTTAGGATCGCGACCCATGAATGGTTAGGCTGGCCGACCTAAACCACAAATACTGCATAATAGTGTTATCCACTACAGATTTATTTCTACTATGGCTGCCTCTTCCAGGGTTGCCACAAAAATTTTCCCCAACCAGCCCTTTGTCGACCGCAGCAATCAACTAGAGGTAAGTCACTACCGACCTGTCTTTTCTGCAAGTTCCCTGTTGTTGACGTAGGCAATTTTAAACTGAGAAGCCAAAAGACGCAGTATGTGGCATTCCTTTCCTAGATAAATAAGAAGGAAGGTCTTATTCTAAAGTTTCCACGGAAAGCCGAAAACCTGGTTGCGCAATGTTGCCAAAAACGTTTTCCGAGGTAGCAAATTTGAGGCGACCTAATATAAGGATGAAGTTACATAAAGGCAATACCCACCAAAGAACTGTCAATTCTCGTTAATGAACATAGGATGATACTATAGAAAAATTTAAATTGTTCTCAAAGGGCAGCCACATACACAAAAAAAATTCTCAGAAAAAGACTATATTTGCTCATTGGCATAATTCTATCAATGATATTTTTCTCCTAAAGTCAGCAGGCTGTTTGTGTACTACCAAGGTTTTGCATGCGACGGATGGCCAAACCACTATCGTCATTCTATGTCTCCGGATGTGACTAACGTTGAATTGTTGCCTCAGAATAAATGCTATACATGCATGGTTTTCTGATCTTGTCACATTTCCCTCGAGGCTGGGGAAAGTTGCTTTTGCATTAGCGAAAGCAACTTTGCTCGTTATTCCAACCGAATAAAATTTCTGCCACAGAAAAGAGCCGCTCCAGCGAAACGTAAATAAATGTCTTTAATTTTTCGGATGCAATACAATCGCGGGTATTTATAAGAAGAGCTGACGACATTACAGCTAAAATATTTTTGCATTACTCAAAGAAGCATTAGGTATTGCATGCCGCCTCAAGTTGCACAGGGATCTCATCATTGAATGCTGTGGCGGGTGTTACGAGTCGGCTTATTGAATTATTTCGGACAAATAGCACACGAAGGTAAAGCGAAGAGAGACTGACAAAAATGGTGCAGCCGCCCAAACGTTTAGTGTGTAGACGATTGGCCACAGCTGCAGTGGTTTAATTTCGGCGTCGGTGTTGTATAGAATTTATTCACGGTTGGCGAGGTGCGAGCTGAGTAATTTATAACAGTACTTTGTTCGCAAATTAGCGCTGCCACATACAAACTACTGGTTGCGCGCAGTGTTGCTCGCGAAATTGACCGCACCGGATCAGTACAGGGGTTCTAAAGTGAGTGTAAATATGAACCAGGCAAGGCAAGCTGGCTCATGACTGTCGGATTGTTCAATAAATTCGTACAGAAATCGGATGAAAAAAAAGCAAACAGTTAAGAAACTCGAAGCAGCTCTAATAGACTCCTTGACAAGCATTAGCATTTTATTCACTTTCATGAGGGGTGATATGAATTAGGGTAAAAGAGCTGTCTTTGTTTGTAAGGCGAGCGCATTTATTCAATCGCTTTTATTTTATCCAACTTCGCGTGATGTGGTGTACATGTTTCTACTATTATTCCTAGTCTGTGAACGTGGGGGCACGAGCGAACAACCTGACTTATTTATGGTAGTTGTCTTTAATTAAGTGAGGGTAGGAACAAGAATGCTGTCGGAGTCCTCCGACAATATTAGGCCACTAGCGATACAAGTCCACATTTATGAAAAATAATGTGATTAGAATCAAGGTCTAGTGACATGCCCACCAAATCGAAAGTGAAAGATATGTGAGAGAATTATTCACTAATAGTGCACCGAACGACTGATATATATTATTTACCAGGGCATAAAAGGTGGAATTCCGGTAAATACATCGCGATAGAGATTTATTGAATAGTACTAATCCATCATGCACACTGCAACAATTTACTGTGCGCAAACAAATCTGCGTTATCTCCACGGTTGGCATGGGAAGAGTCCCGATGGGTTCAAATGTGAGGAAGTTTTTTGGGAGAATTCAGTGTGTTTTACTTCAATTCTTCTGTTTCGTTGGTCAGCAAGCAGTGTCGGGAACAGAAGCATGCCTGCTTAACGTAGAGTCTGCTTCTTCTTCCAAAGATACGAGTTCAAAGGCGAAGCAATTCAAGTTTGGGGAGGTTGGACGCAGTTCTAGATAAAAGTAAAGGCTGGTATGGGTAGGGGACATCATCTTCGATAATCAATAAAGAAAACCACTGGCACAAAAATATCTTATGGCGTGAACGGTTAAAGTGGGTAAAATTACGATACATATATTTGGTTTAATGAGTCAACAAATTCAGCAAAAAGTATGTAGAAATCTCCAACTACAAACTTGGTGTGGCCCACATTTGCGGCACCAAAATGGGTAAAGTAGTTCGACATGAAGGCTATTAATGAAGAAGTATCGTTGTTTTCCTGTAGGAAATGTTTCGCTGTGGTTAGGCAGCATGTATTGTCAGGACCCCAAGCTGCGGTCATAATGAGGTGTACGTATTTTAGTCCGACAGCCCCATGAACTAAAACCCAAAGTCATTCGAGGCGGGGTACTTTATGCGTGACGGCAGACTCCAGTAAGTAAAACAGTGCTTAGTGTGTCTGCATAACTGTGTATACCAGGCAAGAGACCCGCGTTGAATCGCAGTTATAAAATATTTGGAAATTACGCCTTAGATGTCAGTTCAACCAACCCATTAGTGAAATTCTTTGGTGGTATTCATAGGTAACAAAAATGACTTTGGTATTATTGCAGAATCTGTGATCAATGTTATCAATTGCTCACTGTATATACATGCTGGAAAATCACTTTTCTGTGTTGCCAACAGATATCGGCAGACTAAGTCATGAGTTCACTCACACAGGCTCTTTTGGATTCCAACTCATGTGTGAGTTAGAGTATGACAGAGCGCGAGGGTAGAGTGTCATCTTGAATTTGAGCATAGTGAGCCCCAGTAACTATGCTCGTGACTAAGTTTCAGTACGCCTGAGACCAATTGGAGCCCGTTTTGTGTTCTTAGTAGATTTTGAGTTATCAGTATATTTTGAGTTTTTCGTCGATTTCGAGCGTGAGTACGTTTTGATTCCCGAGTGTATTTTGAGTTTGAATACATTTTGAATTTGAGTAGATTTTCAGTTGTGAGTTCATTTTAAGTTTTCGCCAGAGTAATTTCTCAGTTTCGTGGAGAATTTGAGATTCAGTTAGCGTAGATATGTGGCTCAGCAATGAGTCTGCGTTTCAGTGAGTGGTGATTCTAAAATAAATTTATAATCGGGTTTGAGTGAGACGTGCCAATGTTCCTGAGTTTTAGCTGGCAAAAACTGCCCATTTTAAAAAGCTGTATTGCTTCACTTATTTCTCGTAACATTGCAACACTTGGCGTCAGCGTAACGACGAAGTCCAACCAACTTCTGGAAGGGCTACGTATTGAGAAGATGTAATTACTTGTTGCTTACAAAACAAAATTTTTGCAGATAAAGATAGACGCGAAATATAGTTTAGGCCACCAGATTCGCTGCAAGTAGGTGCTCATTCCGTTCCCCTCACCTAAGGATTAGCGTCGAAATCGCAAAAATTATCAGGCAGCGTTAGTGTTTTTTTCCTATTTGAACTGAATTCTGCGAGTTGTGGCCGTGCAGAGTGTGCAAAAGAAAGAAATTTGGCAACGCAAACCTACTTTAAATGTTCAATCAGGCCACGGGCTTTTCTTGGCTGACTGAAGTTCCCAATTTCGTTAGATTTTCGTTTTGCAGGACACTAGATTTATGTTTTTTAAAGCTGCAAGCTGGGGTTATTTTTTTACACTTCTATTTTGCTAGTTCTGGCAACATTCTTTTGCAGCCAATATCGAGGAATATAGTTTTAGGTGCCATTGTGGGTGCTATATAATAAGTTTATTATTCTGGCCTTTTGTGTAGTCCACTAACTTTTAAAGTACGTAAAATACCATTATTTTTAGCTAGCTGCAGGGGTTATTTAATCTCGCAATTTTTCCAGACTCATACGCTTTTACACTAACGGTAGGTTGAGTTTTTATTTCCTGTCTTGTTTCTAGGTTATTGGCTTATACACTCTGTGATACATAAAAACCGGAGCGTTGCGTTCGGCATTTCAGTGATGTTTGCTCATCAAATGTTCAGAGGTGATACATGATAGCGTGGTGGTATTAAATTTCGGGAAACAATATAAGCAGCAAGAAGTCCGTTTTCAGCTCTCAGTGCATTCAATCTCGGCATAGGGTAGGTATGTAGAATATTTATGGTCTGTGGTGCTGCTAACCATTCAGGTGAGCCATTGATAGTTAGGATCGTGACCCATGAATCGTTAGGCTAGCCTACCTCAACCACAAATACTGCATAAGAGTGTTATCCACTACAGATTTATTTATACTACCGCTGCCTCTTCCAGGGTTGCCACAAACATTTTCCCCAACCAGCCAGTTGTCGACAGCAGCAATCGACTAGAGGTAAGTCACTGCAAACCTATCTTTTCTACTCGTTCCCTGTTGTTCACTAGGTGAAGTTTGAACACAGAAGCCAAAAAACGCAGTGTGCAGCATTCCTGTTCTAAATAATTAAAAGAAAAGTCGTATTCCTAATTTTCCACAGAAAGCCTAAACCCTGCTGTGCACTGTTGACAAAAACATTTTCCGAGGTAGCTATTTTGAGGGGACCATATATCAGGATGCAGTTACATAAAGGGAATACCCACCAAAAATACAGTGTGAATTCGCGTTAATGAACATAGCATGATACCATATAAAAATGTAAATTGTGTTCAATTGGTAGCCACCTGCAGCAATAAAATGCTCAGAAAAAGTATTTATATTTTGTTATTAGAACAATTCCAACAATGATAACTTTTTCTTAAACTCAGAAGGCTGTTTGTGTATTTGACAAAGGTTTTACGTGCAACGCATGGCCAAACCACTATAGTCATTCTATGTCTCCAATTTTCAATTTTTTTCTTAGAATAAATGAGATAATTTCATGGTTTTCTGAACTTGTCTTATTTCTCTCAACGCTGGGGAAAGTTGCTGTTGCATTACCAAAGGCAAGTTTGCTCGTTATTTCCAGCGAAGGTATTTGCTGCTAGAGAAAAGGGCCGCTGCAGGGAAGTGTAAACAAATGTTCTTTGTTTTTTGTATGCAATACAAACCAGGGTTTTTAGGAAAAGAGCTGACGGCATTAAAACTAAAATATTTTCGCATTGCTAAAAAACTTTAGGTATTGCATGCAGCCTAAAGTTGCACAGTTATCTCCTTATTGAGACCTGCGGCGGGTGTTACGAGTCGGTTTGTGGAATTTCGATTTGTTGAATATTGTTTGTACTATTTTTTATCGTCCGTGAACGTGGGGACAGGAGAGAACAACCAGACGTATTTATGGTGGGGGTTTTTAATTGGAGTGAAGGTAGGAACATGAATGTTGTCTGAGTGCTCTGAAATGAATAAATCACTAGCGATACAAGTTCGCATTAGAGAAAAAAATGTCATTTGAATCAAGGCTTTGTGAAATGGCCACCAAATCGCAAGTTAAAGTTATGTGGGAGGATAGTGGGCGCTATATCAAAGACTTTATTATTCTTGGAATATTTGTAGTCCAGTTACGTTTGCAATACGTATAAATACATTATTTTAGGCAAACTGAAGCGGTTATATACTCTCGCAATTTTCAGAGACTCGTACGCTTTTATACAAAAATATATAGCGATTGACGTTGAGTTTTTATATTCCTGGCTAGTTCTTAGGTGATTGGCTTATACACATGTGATATAAACAAAAAACCGGAGCATTGCGGGTAGCGTAGCACTCATGTTTAGGATTATGTGCTCATAAAAATTGCAGGGGTGATACATGAGTATGTGGTGGTAGTAAATTTGGGGAAACAATATAAGCAGCAAGAAGTGAATTTTCAGCTCTCATTTCATTCAATCTCAGCATAAGGGTAGGTATGTAGAATATTTATGGTCTGTGGTGCTGCTAACCATTCAGGGTGAACCATTGATATTTAGGATCGCGACCCATGAATGGTTAGGCTGGCCGACCTAAACCACAAATACTGCATAATAGTGTTATCCACTACTGATTTATTTCTACTATGGCTGCCTCTTCCAGGGTTGTCACAAAAAGTTTCCCCAACCAGCCATTTGTCGACCGCAGCAATCAACTAGAGGTAAGTCACTGCCAACCTGTCTTTTCTGCAAGTTCCCTGTTGTTGACGTAGGTAATTTGAAACTGAGAAGCCAAAAGACGCAGTATGTGGCATTCCTTTCCTAGATCAATAAGAAGGATGGTCTTATTCTAAAGTTTCCACGGAAAGCCGAAAACCTGGTTGCGCAATGTTGCCAAAAACGTTTTCCGAGGTAGCAAATTTGAGGCGACCTAATATAAGGATGAAGTTACATAAAGGCAATACCCACCAAAAAACTGTCAATTCTCGTTAATGAACATAGGATGATGCTATAGAAAAATTTATATTGTTCTCAAAGGGCAGCCACATGCACAAAAAAATTCTCAGAAAAAGACTTTATATTTGCTCATTGGCATAATTATATCAATGATATTTTTCTCCTAAAGTCAGCAGACTGTTTGTGTACTACTAAGGTTTTGCATGCGACGGATTGCCAAACCACTATCGTCATTCTATGTCTCCGGAGGTGACTAACGTTGAATTGTTGTCTCAGAATAAATGCTATACATGCATGGTTTTCTGACCTTGTCACATTTCCCTCGAGGCTGGGGAAAGTTGCTTTTGCATTAACGAAAGCAACTTTGCTCGTTATTCCCAACGAATAAAATTTCTGCCACAGAAAAGAGCCGCTCCAGCGAAACGTAAATAAATGTCTTTAATTTTTCGGATGCAATACAATCGCGGGTATTTATAAAAAGAGCTGACGACATTACAGCTAAAATATTTTTGCATTACTCAAAGAAGCATTAAGTATTGCATGCCGCCTCAAGTTGCAGAGGGATCTCATCATTGAATGCTGTGGCGGGTGTTACGAGTCGGCTTATTGAATTATTTCGGACAAATAGCACACGAAGGTAAAGCGAAGAGAGACTGACAAAAATGGTGCAGCCGCCCAAACGTTTAGTGTGTACACGATTGGCCACAGCTGCAGTGGTTTAATTTCGGCGTCGGTGTTGTATAGAATTTATTCACGGTTGGCGAGGTGCGAGCTGAGTAATTTATAACAGTACTTTGTTCGCAAATTAGCGCTGCCACATACAAACTACTGGTTGCGCGCAGTGTTGCTCGCGAAATTGACCGCACCGGATCAGTACAGGGGTTCTAAAGTGAGTGTAAATATGAACCAGGCAAGGCAAGCTGGCTCATGACTGTCGGATTGTTCAATAAATTCGTACAGAAATCGGAAGAAAAAAAAGCAAACAGTTAAGAAACACGAAGCAGCTCTAATAGACTCCTTGACAAGCATTAGCATTTTATTCACTTTCATGAGGGGTGATATGAATTAGGGTACCAGAGCTGTCTTTGTTTGTAAGGAGAGCGCATTTATTCAATCGCTTTTATTTTATCCAACATCGCGTGATGTGGTGTACATGTTTCTACTATTATTCCTAGTCTGTGAACGTGGGGGCACGAGCGAACAACCTGACTTATTTATGGTAGTGGTCTTTAATTAAGTGAGGGTAGGAACAAGAATGCTGTCGGAGTCCTCCGACAATATTAGGCCACTAGCGATACAAGTCCACATTTATGAAAAATAATGTGATTAGAATCAAGGTTTAGTGACATGCCCACCAAATCGAAAGTGAAAGATATGTGAGAGAATTATTCACTAATAGTTCACCGAACGACTGATATATATTATTTACCAGGGCATAAAAGGTGGAATTCCGGTAAATACATCGCGATAGAGATTTATTGAATAGTACTAATCCATCATGCACACTGCAACAATTTACTGTGCGCAAACAAATCTGCGTTATCTCCACGGTTGGTACGGGAAGAGTCCCGAGTGGTTCCAATGTGAGGATGTTTTTTGGGAGAATTCAGTGTGTTTTACTTCAAATCTT
This sequence comes from Haemaphysalis longicornis, assembly GCF_048455015.1. Lineage (NCBI taxonomy): Eukaryota > Metazoa > Arthropoda > Arachnida > Ixodida > Ixodidae > Haemaphysalis > Haemaphysalis longicornis. The sequence continues at coordinate 141,464,902 of NW_027526335.1, read as the reverse complement.
CTGTTTCGTTGGTCAGCAAGCAGTGTCGGGAACAGAAGCATGCCTGCTTAAGGTAGAGTCTGCTTCTTCTTCCAAAGACACGAGTTCAAAGGCGAAGCAATTCAAGTTTGGGGAGGTTGGACGCAGTTCTAGATAAAAGTAAAGGCTGGTATGGGTAGGGGACATCATCTTCGATAATCAATAAAGAAAACCACTGGCACAAAAATATCTTATGGCGTGAACGGTTAAAGTGGGTAAAATTACGATACATATATTTGGTTTAATGAGTCAACGAATTCAGCAAAAAGTATGTAGAAATCTCCAACTACAAACTTGGTGTGGCCCACATTTGCGGCACCAAAATGGGTGAAGTAGTTCGACATGAAGGCTATTAATGAAGAAGTATTGTTGTTTTCCTGTAGGAAATGTTTCGCTGTGGTTAGGCAGCATGTATTGTCAGGACCCCAAGCTGCGGTCATAATGAGGTGTACGTATTTTAGTCCGACAGCCCCATGAACTAAAACCCAAAGTCATTCCAGGCGGGGTACTTTATGAGTGACGGCAGACTCCAGTAAGTAAAACAGTGCTTAGTGTGTCTGCATAACTGTGTATACCAGGCAAGAGACCCGCGTTGAATCGCAGTTATAAAATATTTGGAAATTACGCCTTATTTGTCAGTTCAACCAACCCATTAGTGAAATTCTTTGGTGGTATTCATAGGTAACAAAAATGACTGGTATTATTGCAGAATCTGTGATCAATGTTATCAATTGCTCACTGTATATACATGCTGGAAAATCACTTTTCTGTGTTGCCAACAGATATCGGCAGACTAAGTCATGAGTTCACTCACACAGGCTCTTTTGGATTCCAACTCATGTGTGAGTTAGAGTTTGACAGAGCGCGAGGGTAGAGTGTCATACTGAATTTGAGCATAGTGAGCCGCAGTAACTATGCTCGTGACTAAGTTTCAGTACGCCTGAGACCAATTGGAGCCCGTTTTGTGTTCTTAGTAGATTTTGAGTTATGAGTATATTTTGAGTTTTTCGTCGATTTCGAGCGTGAGTACGTTTTGATTCCCGAGTGTATTTTGAGTTTGAATACATTTTGAATTTGAGTAGATTTTCAGTTGTGAGTTCATTTTAAGTTTTCGCCAGAGTAATTTCTCAGTTTCGTGGAGAATTTGAGTTTCAGTTAGCGTAGATATGTGGCTCAGCAATGAGTCTGCGTTTCAGTGAGTGGTGATTCTAAAATAAATTTATAATCGGGTTTGAGTGAGACGTGCCCATGTTCCTGAGTTTTAGCTGGCAAAAACTGCCCATTTTAAAAAGCTGTATTGCTTCACTTAATTCTCGTAATATTGCAACACTTGGCGTCAGCGTCACGACGAAGCCCAACCAACTTCTGGAAGGGCTACGTATTGAGAAGATGTAATTACTTGTTGCTTACAAAACAAAATTTTTGCAGATAAAGATAGACGCGAAATATAGTTTAGGCCACCAGATTCCCTGCAAGTAGGTGCTCATTCCGTTCCCCTCACCTAAGGATTATCGTCGAAATCGCAAAAATTATCAGGCAGCGTTAGTGTTTTTTTCCTATTTGAACTGAATTCTGCGAGTTGTGGCCGTGCAGAGTGTGCAAACGAAAGAAATTTGGCAACGCAAACCTACTTTAAATGTTCAATCAGGCCACGGGCTTTTCTTGGCTGACTGAAGTTCCCAATTTCGTTAGATTTTCGTTTTGCAGGACACTAGATTTATGTTTTTTAAAGCTGCAAGCTGGGGTTATTTTTTTACACTTCTATTTTGCTAGTTCTGGCAACATTCTTTTGCAGCCAATATCGAGGAATATAGTTTTAGGTGCCATTGTGGGTGCTATATAATGAGTTTATTATTCTGGCCTTTTGTGTAGTCCACTAACTTTTAAAGTACGTAAAATACCATTATTTTTAGCTAGCTGCAGGGGTTATTTAATCTCGCAATTTTTCCAGACTCATACGCTTTTACACTAACGGTGAGGTTGAGTTTTTATTTCCTGTCTTGTTTCAAGGTTATTGGCTTATACACTCTGTGATACATAAAAACCGGAGCGTTGCGTTCGGCATTTCAGTGATGTGTGCTCATCAAATGTTCAGAGGTGATACATGATAGCGTGGTCGTATTAAATTTCGGGAAACAATATAAGCAGCAAGAAGTCCGTTTTCAGCTCTCATTGCATTCAATCTCGGCATAGGGTAGGTATGTAGAATATTTATGGTCTGTGGTGCTGCTAACCATTCAGGTGAGCCATTGATATTTAGGATCATGACCCATGAATCGTTAGGCTAGCCTACCTCAACCACAAATACGGCATAATAGTGTTATCCACTACAGATTTATTTATACTACCGCTGCCTCTTCCAGGGTTGCCACAAAAATTTTCCCCAACCAGCCAGTTGTCGACAGCAGCAATCGACTAGAGGTAAGTCACTGCAAACCTATCTTTTCTACTCGTTCCCTGTTGTTCACTAGGTGAAGTTTGAACACAGAAGCCAAAAAACGCAGTGTGCAGCATTCCTGTTCTAGATAATTAAAAGAAAATTCGTATTCCTAATTTTCCACAGAAAGCCTAAACCCTGCTGTGCACTGTTGACAAAAACATTTTCCGAGGTAGCAATTTTGAGGTGACCATATATCAGGATGCAGTTACATAAAGGGAATACCCACCAAAAATACAGTGTGAATTCGCGTTAATGAACATAGCATGATACCATATAAAAATGTAAATTGTGTTCAATTGGTAGCCACCTGCAGCAAAAAAATGCTCAGAAAAAGTATTTATATTTTGTTATTAGAACAATTCCAACAATGATAACTTTTTCTTCAAACTCAGAAGGCTGTTTGTGTATTTGACAAAGGTTTTACGTGCAACGCATGGCCAAACCACTATAGTCATTCTATGTCTTCTGAGGAGACTAATTTTCAATTGTTTTCTTAGAATAAATGAGATAAATGAGATAATAGAATAAATGAGATAAATGAGCTGCAGTGGTTTAATTTCGGCGTCGGTGTTGTATAGAATTTATTCACGGTTGGCGAGGTGCGAGCTGAGTAATTTATAACAGTACTTTGTTCGCAAATTAGCGCTGCCACATACAAACTACTGGTTGCGCGCTGTGTTGCTCGCGAAATTGACCGCACCGGATCAGTACAGGGGTTCTAAAGTGAGTGTAAATATGAACCAGGCAAGGCAAGCTGGCTCATGACTGTCGGATTGTTCAATAAATTCGTACAGAAATCGGAAGAAAGAAAAGCAAACAGTTAAGAAACACGAAGCAGCTCTAATAGACTCCTTGACAAGCATTAGCATTTTATTCACTTTCATGAGGGGTGATATGAATTAGGGTACCAGAGCTGTCTTTGTTTGTAAGGAGAGCGCATTTATTCAATCGCTTTTATTTTATCCAACATCGCGTGATGTGGTGTACATGTTTCTACTATTATTCCTAGTCTGTGAACGTGGGGGCACGAGCGAACAACGTGACTTATTTATGGTAGTGGTCTTTAATTAAGTGAGGGTAGGAACAAGAATGCTGTCGGAGTCCTCCGACAATATTAGGCCACTAGTAATACAAGTCCACATTTATGAAAAATAATGTGATTAGAATCAAGGTTTAGTGACATGCCCATCAATCGAAAGTGAAAGATATGTGAGAGAATTATTCACTAATAGTTCACCGAACGACTGATATATATTATTTACCAGGGCATAAAAGGTGGAATTCCGGTAAATACATCGCGATAGAGATTTATTGAATAGTACTAATCCATCATGCACACTGCAACAATTTACTGTGCGCAAACAAATCTGCGTTATCTCCACGGTTGGTACGGGAAGAGTCCCGAGTGGTTCCAATGTGAGGATGTTTTTTGGGAGAATTCAGTGTGTTTTACTTCAATTCTTCTGTTTCGTTGGTCAGCAAGCAGTGTCGGGAACAGAAGCATGCCTGCTTAAGGTAGAGTCTGCTTCTTCTTCCAAAGATACGAGTTCAAAGGCGAAGCAATTCAAGTTTGGGGAGGTTGGACGCAGTTCTAGATAAAAGTAAAGTCTGGTATGGGTAGGGGACATCATCTTCGATAATCAATAAAGAAAACCACTGGCACAAAAATATCTTATGGCGTGAACGGTTAAAGTGGGTAAAATTACGATACATATATTTGGTTTAATGAGTCAACGAATTCAGCAAAAAGTATGTAGAAATCTCCAACTACAAACTTGGTGTGGCCCACATTTGCGGCACCCAAATGGGTGAAGTAGTTCGACATGAAGGCTATTAATGAAGAAGTATCGTTGTTTTCCTGTAGGAAATGTTTCGCTGTGGTTAGGCAGCATGTATTGTCAGGACCCCAAGCTGCGGTCATAATGAGGTGTACGTATTTTAGTCCGACAGCCCCATGAACTAAAACCCAAAGTCATTGGAGGCGGGGTACTTTATGAGTGACGGCAGACTCCAGTAAGTAAAACAGTGCTTAGTGTGTCTGCATAACTGTGTATACCAGGCAAGAGACCCGCGTTGAATCGCAGTTATAAAATATTTGGAAATTACTCCTTAGATGTCAGTTCAACCAACCCATTAGTGAAATTCTTTGGTGGTATTCATAGGTAACAAAAATGACTGGTATTATTGCAGAATCTGTGATCAATGTTATCAATTGCTCACTGTATATACATGCTGGAAAATCACTTTTCTGTGTTGCCAACAGGTATCGGAAGACTAAGTCATGAGTTCACTCACACAGGCTCTTTTGGATTCCAACTCATGCGTGAGTTAGAGTTTGACAGAGCGCGAGGGTAGAGTGTCATCCTGAATTTGAGCATAGTGAGCCCCAGTAACTATGCTCGTGACTAAGTTTCAGTACGCCTGAGACCAATTGGAGCCCGTTTTGTGTTCTTAGTAGATTTAGAGTTATGAGTATATTTTGAGTTTTTCGTCGATTTCGAGCGTGAGTACGTTTTGATTCCCGAGTGTATTTTGAGTTTGAATACATTTTGAATTTGAGTAGATTTTCAGTTGTGAGTTCATTTTAAGTTTTTGCCAGAGCAATTTCTCAGTTTCGTGGAGAATTTGAGTTTCAGTTAGTGTAGATATGTGGCTCAGCAATGAGTCTGCGTTTCAGTGAGTGTTGATTCTAAAATAAATTTATAATCGGGTTTGAGTGAGACGTGCCAATGTTCCTGAGTTTTAGCTGGCAAAAACTGCCCATTTTAAAAAGCTGTATTGCTTCACCTATTTCTCGTAACATTGCAACACTTGGCGTCAGCGTCACGACGAAGCCCAACCAACTTCTGGAAGGGCTACGTATTGAGAAGATGTAATTACTTGTTGCTTACAAAACGAAATTTTTGCAGATAAAGATAGACGCGAAATATAGTTTAGGCCACCAGATTCGTTGCAAGTAGGTGCTCAATCCGTTCCCCTCACCTAAGGATTATCGTCGAAATCGCAAAAATTATCAGGCAGCGTTAGTGTTTTTTTCCTATTTGAACTGAATTCTGCGAGTTGTGGCCGTGCAGAGTGTGCAAACGAAAGAAATTTGGCAACGCAAACCTACTTTAAATGTTCAATCAGGCCACGGGCTTTTCTTGGCTGACTGAAGTTCCCAATTTCGTTAGATTTTTGTTTTGCAGGACACTAGATTTATGTTTTTTAAAGCTGCATGCTGGGGTTATTTTTTTACACTTCTATTTTGCTAGTTCTGGCAACATTCTTTTGCAGCCAATATCGAGGAATATAGTTTTAGGTGCCATTGTGGGTGCTATATAATGAGTTTATTATTCTGGCCTTTTGTGTAGTCCACTAACTTTTAAAGTACGTAAAATACCATTATTTTTAGCTAGCTGCAAGGGTTATTTAATCTCGCAATTTTTCCAGACTCATACGCTTTTACACTAACGGTGAGGTTGAGTTTTTATTTCCTGTCTTGTTTCTAGGTTATTGGCCTATACACTCTGTGATATGTAAAAACCGGAGCGTTGCGTTCGGCATTTCAGTGATGTGTGCTCATCAAATGTTCAGAGGTGATACATGATAGCGTGGTGGTATTAAATTTCGGGAAACAATATAAGCAGCAAGAAGTCCGTTTTCAGCTCTCATTGCATTCAATCTCGGCATAGGGTAGGTATGTAGAATATTTATGGTCTGTGGTGCTGCTAACCATTCAGGTGAGCCATTGATATTTAGGATCGTGACCCATGAATCGTTAGGCTAGCCTACCTCAACCATAATAGTGTTATCCACTACAGATTTATTTATACTACCGCTGCCTCTTCCAGGGTTGCCACAAACATTTTCCCCAACCAGCCAGTTGTCGACAGCAGCAATCGACTAGAGGTAAGTAACTGCAAACCTATCTTTTCTACTCGTTCCCTGTTGTTCACTAGGTGAAGTTTGAACACAGAAGCCAAAAAACGCAGTGTGCAGCATTCCTGTTCTAGATAATTAAAAGAAAAGTCGTATTCCTAATTTTCCACAGAAAGCCTAAACCCTGCTGTGCACTGTTGACAAAAACATTTTCCGAGGTAGCAATTTTGAGGTGACCATATATCAGCATGCAGTTACATAAAGGGAATACCCACCAAAAATACAGTGTGAATTCGCGTTAATGAACATAGCATGATACCATATAAAAATGTAAATTGTGTTCAATTGGTAGCCACCTGCAGAAAAAAATGCTCAGAAAAAGTATTTATATTTTGTTATTAGAACAATTCCAACAATGATAACTTTTTCTTCAAACTCAGAAGGCTGTTTGTGTATTTGACAAAGGTTTTACGTGCAAGGCATGGCCAAACCACTATAGTCATTCTATGTCTCCTGAGGAGACTAATTTTCAATTGTTTTCTTAGAATAAATGAGATAATTTTATGGCTTTCTGAACTTGTCTTATTTCTCTCAACGCTGGGGAAAGTTGCTGTTGCATTACCAAAAGCAAGTTTGCTCGTTATTTCCAGCGAAGGTATTTGCTGCTAGAGAAAAGGGCCGCTGCAGGGAAGAGTAAACAAATGTTCTTTGTTTTTTGTATGCAATACAACCCAGGGTTTTTAGGAAAAGAGCTGACGGCATTAAAACTAAAATATTTTCGCATTGCTAAAAAACTTTAAGTATTGCATGCAGCGTAAAGTTGCACAGTTATCTCCTTATTGAGACCTGCGGCGGGTGTTACGAGTCGGTTTGTGGAATTTCGATTTGTTGAATATTGTTTGTACTATTTTTTATCGTCCGTGAACGTGGGGACAGGAGACAACAACCAGACGTATTTATGGTGGGGGTTTTTATTTGGAGTGAAGGTAGGAACATGAATGTTGTCTGAGTGCTCCGAAATGAATAAATCACTAGCGATACAAGTTCGCATTAGAGAAAAAAAAATGTCATTTGAATCAAGGCTTTGTGAAATGGCCACCAAATCGCAAGTTAAAGTTATGTGGGAGGATAGTGGGCGCTATATCAAAGACTTTATTATTCTTGGAATATTTGTAGTCCAGTTACGTTTGCATTACATATAAATACATTATTTTAGGCAAACTGAAGCGGTTATATGCTCTCGCAATTTTCAGAGACTCGTACGCTTTTATACAAAAATATATAGCGATTGATGTTGAGTTTTTATATTCCTGGCTAGTTCTTAGGTGATTGGCTTATACACATGTGATATAAACAAAAAACCGGAGCATTGCGGGTAGCGTAGCACTCATGTTTAGGATTATGTGCTCATAAAAATTGCAGGGGTGATACATGAGTATGTGGTGGTAGTAAATTTGGGGAAACAATATAAGCAGCAAGAAGTTCATTTTCAGCTCTCATTTCATTCAACCTCAGCATAAGGGTAGGTATGTAGAATATTTATGGTCTGTGGTGCTGCAAACCATTCAGGGTGAACCATTGATATTTAGGATCGCGACCCATGAATGGTTAGGCTGGCCGACCTAAACCACAAATACTGCATAATAGTGTTATCCACTACAGATTTATTTCTACTATGGCTGCCTCTTCCAGGGTTGCCACAAAAATTTTCCCCAACCAGCCATTTGTCGACCGCAGCAATCAACTAGAGGTAAGTCACTGCCATCCTGTCTTTTCTGCAAGTTCCCTGTTGTTGACGTAGGCAATTTTAAACTGAGAAGCCAAAAGACGCAGTATGTGGCATTCCTTTCCTAGATAAATAAGAAGGAAGGTCTTATTCTAAAGTTTCCACGGAAAGCCGAAAACCTGGTTGCGCAATGTTGCCAAAAACGCTTTCCGAGGTAGCAAATTTGAGGCGACCTAATATAAGGTTGAAGTTACATAAAGGCAATACCCACCAAAACACTGTCAATTCTCGTTAATGAACATAGGATGATACTATAGAAAAATTTAAATTGTTCTCAAATGGCTGCCACATGCACAAAACAAATCTCAGAAAAAGACTTTATATTTGCTCATTGGCATAATTCTATCAATGATATTTTTCACCTAAAGTCAGCAGACTGTTTGTGTACTACCAAGGTTTTGCATGCGACGGATGGCCAAACCACTATCGTCATTCTATGTCTCCGGAGGTGACTAACGTTGAATTGTTGTCTCAGAATAAATGCTATACATGCATGGTTTTCTGACCTTGTCACATTTCCCTCGAGGCTGGGGAAAGTTGCTTTTGCATTAACGAAAGCAACTTTGCTCGTTATTCCCACCGAATAAAATTTCTGCCACAGAAAAGAGCCGCTCCAGCGAAACGTAAATAAATGTCTTTAATTTTTCGGATGCAATACAATCTCGGGTATTTATAAGAGCTGACGACATTACAGCTAAAATATTTTTGCATTAATCAAAGAAGGATTAAGTATTGCATGCCGCCTCAAGTTGCACAGGGATCTCATCATTGAATGCTGCGGCGGGTGTTACGAGTCGGCTTATTGAATTATTTCGGACAAATAGCACACGAAGGTAAAGCGAAGAGAGACTGACAAAAATGGTGCAGCTGGCCAAACGTTTAGTGTGTAGACGATTGGCCACAGCTGCAGTGGTTTAATTTCGGCGTCGGCGTTATAGAATTTAATCCAGGTTGGCCAGGTGCGAGCTGAGTAATTTATAACAGTACTTTGTTCGCAAATTAGCGCTGCCACATACAAACTACTTATTGCGCGCAGTGTTGCTCGTGAAATTGACCGCACCGGATCTGTACAGGGGTTCTAAAGTGAGTGTAAATATAAACCAGGCAAGGAAAGCTGGCTCATGACTGTCGGATTGTTCAATAAATTCGTACAGAAATCGGAAGAAAAAAAAGCAAAGAGTTAGGAAACACGAAGCAGCTCTAATAGACTTCTTGACAAGCATTAGCTTTTTATTCACTTTCATGAGGGGTGATATGAATTAGGGTACCAGAGCTGTCTTTGTTTGTAAGGGGAGCGCATTTATTCAATCGCTTCTATTTTATCCAACATCGCGTGATGTGGTGTAAATGTTTCTACTATTATTCCTAGTCTGTGAACGTGGGGGCACGAGCGAACAACCTGACTTATTTATGGTGGTGGTATTTAATTAGGTGAGGGTAGGAACAAGAATGCTGTCGGAGTGCTCCGACATTATTAGGCCACTAGCCATACAAGTCCACATTTATGAAAAATAATTTCATTAGAATCAAGGTCTAGTGACATGCCAACCAAATCGAAAGTGAAAGATATGTGAGAGAAATATTCACTAATAGTGCACCGAACGACTGATATATATTATTTACCAGGGCATAAAAGGTGGAATTCCGGTAAAAACATCGCGATAGAGATTTATTGAATAGTACTAATCAATCATGCACACTGCAACAATTCTACTGGGCGCAAACAAATCTGCGTTATCTCCACGGTTGGTACGGGAAGAGTCCCGAGTGGTTCCAATGTGAGGATGTTTTTTGGGAGATTTCAGTGTGTTTTACTTCAATTCTTCTCTTTCGTTGGTCAGCAAGCAGTGACGGGAACAGAAGCATGCCTCTTTAAGGTAGAGTCCGCTTCTTCTTCCAAAGATACGAGTTAAAGGCGAAGCAATTCAAGTTTGCTGAGGTTGGACGCAGTTCTAGATAAAAGTAAAGGCAGGTATGGGTAGGGGACATCATCTTCGATAATCAATAAAGAAAACCACTTTCACAAAAATATCTTATGGCGTGAACGGTTAAAGTGGGTAAAATTACAACACATATATTTGGTTTAATGAGTGAACGAATTCAGCAAAAAGTATGTAGAAATCTCCAACTACAAACTTGGTGTGGCCCACATTTGCGTTACCAAAATGGGTGAAGTAGTTCGAGATGAAGGCTAATAATGAAGAAGTATCGTTGTTTTCCTGTAGGAAATGTTTCCCTGTGGTTAGGCAGCATGTATGATCAGGACCCCAAGCTGCCGTCATAATGAGGTGTACGTATTTTAGTCCGACAGCCCCATGAACTAAAAGCCAAAGTCATTCGAGGCGGGGTACTTTATGAGTGACGGCAGACTCCAGTAAGTAAAACAGTTCTTAGTGTGTCTGCATAACTGTGTATACCAGGCAAGAGATCCGTGTTGAATCGCAGTTATAAAATATTTGGAAATTACGCCTTAGATGTCAGTTCAACCAACCCATTAGTTAAATTATTTGGTGGTATTCATAGGTAACAAAAATGACTTTGGTATTATTGCAGAATCTGTGATCAATGTAATCAATACGGTATTGCTCACTGTATATACATGCTGAAAATCACTTTTGTGTGTTGCCAACAGATATCGGCAGACTAACTCATGAGTCCACTCACACAGGTGCTTTTGAATTCCAACTCATGTGTGAGTTAGAGTTTGACAGAGCGCGAGGGTAGAGTGTCATCCTGAATTTGAGCATAGTGAGCCCCAGTAAATATGCTCGTGGCTAAGTTTCAGTACGCCTGAGACCAATTGGAGCCCGTTTTGTGTTGTTAGTAGATTTTGAGTTATGAGTATATTTTGAGTTTTTCGTCGATTTCGAGCGTGAGTACGTTTTGATTCCAGAGTGTATTTTGAGTTTGAATACATTTTGAATTTGAGTAGATTTTCAGTTGTGAGTTCGTTTTAAGTTTTTGCCAGAGTGATTTCACAGTTTCGTGGAGAATTTGAGTTTCAGTTAGCGTAGATATGTGGCTCAGCAATGAGTCTGCGTTTCAGTGAGTGGTGATTCTAAAATAAATTTATAATCGGGTTTGAGTGAGACGTGCCAATGTTCCTGAGTTTTAGCTGGCAAAAACTGCCCATTTTAAAAAGCTCTATTGCTTCACTTATTTCTCGTAACATTGCGACACTTGGCGTCAGCGTCACGACGAAGCCCAACCAACTTCTGGAAGGGCTACGTATTGAGAAGATGTAATTACTTGTTCATTACAAAACGAAATTTTTGCAGATAAAGATAGACGCGAAATATAGTTTAGGCCACCAGATTCGCTGCAAGGAGGTGCTCATTCCGTTCCCCTCACCTAAGCATTAGCGTCGACATCGCAAAAATTATGAGGCAGTGTCACTGTTTTTTTCCTATTTGAACTGAATTCTGCGAGTTGTGGCCGTGCAGAGTGGGCAAAAGAAAGAAATTTGGCAACGCAAACCTACTTTAAATGTCCAATCAGGGCACGGGCTTTTCTTGGCTGACTGAAGTTCCCAATTTCGTTAGATTTTCGTTTTGCAGGACACTAGATTTGTTTTTTAAAGCTGCAAGCTGGGGTTATTTTTTTACACTTCTATTTCGCTACAGTTCTGGCAACATTCTTTTGAAGCCAATATCGAGGATTATAGTTTTAGGTGCCATTGTGGGTGCTGTATAATGAGTTTATTATTCTGGCCTTTTGTGTAGTCCACTTACTTTTAAAGTACGTAAAATACCATTATTTTTAGCTAGCTGCAGGGGTTATTTATTCTCGCTATTTTTCCAGACTCATACGCTTTTACACTAACGGTGAGGTTGAGTTTTTATTTCCTGTCTTGTTTCTAGTTTATTGGCTTATACACTCTGTGATACTTAAAAACGGGAGCGTTGCGTTCGGCATTGCAGTGATGTGTGCTCATCAAATGTTCAGAGGTGATACATGAGAGCGTGGTGGTATTAAATTTCGGGAAACAATATAAGCAGCAAGAAGTCCGTTTTCAGCTCTCATTCCATTCAATCTCAGCATAAGTGTAGGTTTGCAGAATATTTATGGTCTGTGGTGCTGCTAACCACTTAGGGTGAGCGATTGATATTTAGGATCGTGACCCATGAATCGTTAGGCTGGCCTACCTCAACCACAAATATTGCATAATAGTGTTTCCACTACAGATTTTTTTATACTACCGTTGCCTAGTGGTAAGTCACTGCCAACCTGTATTTTTTACAAGTTCCCTGTTGTTCACTTAGGGAAGTTTGAACAGAGATGCCAAAAGACGCAGTGTGTAGCATTTGTTTCCTAGATAAATAAGAAGGAAGGTCGTATTCTTAACTTTCCACGGAAAATAAAAAACCTGGTGCTACTGTTTCTCAAAAACGTTTTCCGAGGTAGCAATTTTGAGGCGGCCATATATAAGGATGCAGTTACACAAATAGAATACCCACCAAAAAAACAGTGTTAATTACGTTAGCGAACATGGCATGATACCATAGAAAAATGTAAATTGTGTTGAATTGGAAGCCACGTGCACCAAAAAAATGCTTAGAAAAGGCCTTTATATTTGGTTATTGGTACAATTTCAACAATGATGACTCAGCAGGCTTTTGTGAAGTTGACCGAGGTTTCGCATGTGGCGGATGGCCAAACCGCTATCGTCATTCTATTTCTCCTGAGGTGACTAATGTTCAATTGTTTTCTCAGAATATATACTATACTTGCATGGTTTTCTGAACTTGTCAAATTTCTCTCGACGCTGGGGAAAGTTCCTGTTGCATTAACGAAGGCAACTTTGCTCGTTATTCCCACCGAAAGAATTTTCTGCCAGAGAAAAGGGCCGCTCCAGGAAAACGTAAATAAATATCATTAGTTTTTCGGATGCAATACAATTGCGGTTTTTAGGAGAAGAACTGATGGCAATACAGCTAATATTTTTTCGCATTATTAAAAGAAGTATTAGGTGATGATTATGATGACGATTTCTTTTCGTTTCCCGTTGTTATCGGGGTGATGACATGTCATCTTACCAAAAAGGAATAATATACCTATATTTTACACTCTTGGTTCAATACTAGCGTTGCTTAGGGCAGGTACAAAAAGCTTATTAAGGCACAAAAATTTTTTTTTCTTTAACAAGTGGTAGCGGTCTTAGACAATATTCCCCTCTCTGCTTTTTGTCCACCAGCATTCTAATCTTCTTTTCGTGCCCTCGACAGCCTTGAAGTTAACTTCCTTTGTTATACCCTTAAATCCTAGCGCTTGTGGAAGTCGAATATTTCCCTCGTGTAGATTTAGATTGATACCCTCTTAATCTAACATATGTGCAGCATAGTTTCTGTTTCTTTTGCGCAGACCACGCATACCCCATCACTTTGTGAATACTTCCCCACAAATCTTTTAGTTCCCAGGCAACCTGCTCTAGTCTGAAAAAGCAAAGCACTGCCGTGTGAATTATCGTAGAAATTTTCCTTTCTGATGTTCAGTTTCTCGGCCCTGTACATCTCTAACGACGTTTAAGCTTCCATTTCTTCCCTCCATTTATTTTTTTCAATCTGCCTCGCCTCTTCACCACTGTTCTTTCCGTATTTCATCGCTAGCCTTCTAGTCTTCCTTAACTTCCTTTGCTTCCTTTGCTTGGACACTGCATGGACACTGCGTGGATACTGCGTGTCAACGCTTTTCAAGTATAGGCACCAAAAAACCTTAGCTACCCACCGTCTTTCATCCATTGCTCTCAACCTCATTTCAAAGCATATTTTACTCTGTGCTTCTCTAACTTCCAACGACGCCCAGCCCATATCTCCCTGAACTGGTCGTTAGTTGTTTTTCCATGCGCGCCTAAGGCCAAACGTCAAAACGTTCTCTGTGTGACTTCAAGGCCTGATAGAACTTCTGATTTTAGGCAGATTACAGCATTCGCAAACGTGAGACCCGGAACCATTACTCCTTTCCACGTTCCTCTTTCTACTTCATATTTGTTATACCCCCACAGCGCTCTATGCTTCATTATAGCTGCATTTCGCTTTCATTTAACCTTAAGTTGCTCCTCGTGAGTTCTTAAGTAGTTATCCCCTTCGTTTATCCACACTCCCAAATATTTATTTTCCTTCACTCTGGGTAATTTGCTTTGGTGAATAGGCACTACGTCAGTGGTAGCATCATTGAAAATCATTATTCCAGAGTTTTCTGCATTAAAATTTAATCCGAGGTTGGTGGCTTCCTTACTGCTAATATATTTTAGCCGTTGCTGTTGCATATCGGTTTGGTTATCAGCTAAAAGAACAATGTGTCTGCGTATAACGTTCCTGGAATATGCTGTTCTACCACTTGGCCTTGTAGCTTATGGGTTAGGCTAAACCCTACTTTACTTTCTGGCAGTTTCTTTTCTAACCCTGCAATGTTAAGCATACATAGTATTGGGCTCAAAGGGCATCCCTGTTTCAGTGCCCAATGGATGTTGACCTGCTGGGCGCATTTCTGTCCTTCAAATGTTTTGTGCACTCTATTGTCTTTATATATTGCCTTAAGGAACTATATTAACTCGTCATTTAATCCCTTAAGTTTCAGCATCCTCCCCAGCCGTTCTCTGTTTACGTTGTCATATGCCCCGTTAATGTCCAAGAATGTAATCCATATTGGTCTCTTCTGTGCTTTCGCATTTTCAATGCACTGCGTTATCACGAACAAATTGTCATTCAGTCGTCTGTCTTGTCTAAATCAATTCTGCAGTTCCCCAAGTGTTTCATTTTCTTCCATCCATGCTCGAATTTCTGATTTCATTGCCTGCTTTACGAATCTTTACACCACTCACGTTACTGTGAGTGGTCTGTATGAATCAATACTGGCTTTGTCTCCTCTGCCTTTATAGATTAAGTTCATCTTACTTTCTACCCAGTCCTCTGGTATTTGTTTCGGTTCTATCACCTCACCGATTGCCCTCATAAACGATTTTTTACATTTAGGTCGAAGAAATTTATCAGTTCCATTGGTATTCCGTCCGGGCCCACTGCTGTCTCAGGAGAAACCTTTTGCTCTGCTTTTTTCCAATCAAGGTTGCTCAAACTTATTTCCCTTAACAAAGTTGTCTGCGGCGCTGATGTTATCGGTGCAGGCTTCACTATCACTATTGCCGTAAACTTCTCACTAATCGCTGGATGAATGTGCGCCAACGCGTGCTCTCCTTCTAAATGTTTCCCTTCCTCATCAATGAGGAATTTTTTTTGGATATCGTTTTTTGAGCTTTGTAATTTGATATGGTTCCAAAACTTCTTGGATGCGCTTTTGCCCTTCTTCCGTATTTCTGCTCATCTTTGTTCGCTTTTCTGTGTCATCTTTGCTTGCACCATTTTCTGCACTTCTAGTTTTTTCCTACGGTGCATATCTCACTTCTCCTTCACTACCTCCTGGTCCATACCAGTTCTTTTTGCTTGTCTATGTTCTCTCGACGCCTTTCTTCGCTGTTCAGTAGCCTGTTTTATTTCCTTATTCCACCAGCTTCTCGGCTTTCTCTTCCCTTTCCATCGGTTTTGTTGCTTTGCTTCATTCATCTTACCCTTTAGGAACGCAATCATTTTTTGGTAATCCCACTTTTTGCGTGGGTATTTATTGATTTCTTCTTCCAATCTATCAGCGATGATCCTTAACTGCTCATTGTTCAAATTAGTTCCTCCTATTGTACCTACTTGTACATTTGTCCGGGTTGCGCCTCCAAAGTGCAAGCTAAGCCGTTTGTGGTCGCTTTCTAAGCTGTCTGTTTCATTTTCATCCATTCTCATTTCTTGCAACCTTTCGTATACTGTCTGGGATACTAAACCGTAGTCTATTCTATACTGTCTGTTACCACTTTCCCTCGTTATTTGTCCGTCACACTTGCTTTCCGTGTTTAATATAGCAAGCCGGTTTTGCTGACATAGATCTATCACTAGAGAACCGTTGTGGTCTGTGTATCCATCCAAACCTTCTATGAGCATTCATATCTCAAACTAAGATAATTTTTCCCCAATCTTTGAACTCGTTTATATATCTTCTGAAACAGTTTACCATTTCCTCATTTTCCTCCCTAGCACTACTTCCAGCCCACAGATATATTACTCCTAATCATGCATTTTTCCCCAACATGGTGCTTCTAACCCATAGATGCTCTTTACAGCTTTCATTCAATCTCTGCCAGTCACTCCCTTGTTTAATGCGCATGCCAACGCCCCCCCCTTTCTTCATTCCTGTGTTCCTGTTGCAACCTTCCGAAACATAATTGACTATGACCTGTGGGGCTTCTAGGTATCGAAGGTGAGTTTTGGCTAAAGCGTACACGTTATTCTTTCCCGTTCAATCTGATTTTGTATTTCAACCCACCTATTACGTTTTCTGCCTGCCTGCATATTTATGTAGCTGATTAAATATTTATTGAATTTGGTTTTCCCTTTCCGTTTACGGGGTCTATTTTTGTCTTTCACGAAATTCTTTGTTCCATTGTTTTCACCTAAATCGCTTCTGTGAACGTTCTGAGTAAGGTCTGTAGGTTCTCCATTTAGATCTAGGTCTGGCTGCCTCCCAGCGTTGAGTGTTCATGTGTCCCCTGCTTTCTCTATGTCTCCTAGTTTGCCTCCCTTACCTGCGCGGGCCCCCCTAAAAAATCTACCGCTCTCCAAACTTAGCGCCACCCCACCTTGTTTCCTAGGCTGGGGCTGAAATGAATCCCCTCCCACTGGAAAGCTTGCTTATCCTCAGTGGTGCCCACAGCCTTGTTCACGTCTATCACTTCAAGCCCAAGTTCTCCCCCGCGCCTCACGATCTCGCTGTTAGCAGCGAGTACTGCCCGTTCGGTACGCACGCCCTGCTTCATCACCTCCGGCAGGGTGCGGACTGCAATGAGCACGTTTGGGGCCGTCGCCCTAAGGTCCTTTACCCCTTCGCTATCTCCCGGCCAAGTTTTTCCTCCGCTTTCTTTAGAACTTCGTTAAGCCCCGCGGCAATCACCACAAGGTTACTAGCTTTACTAGACAAGGCCAGCTGCCCCTTCGCTGGAGTCATCACAGTCTGCATCGTTTACCGGGAAAACACCCCACCTTCACACGAATATCCCCTTTTACACTTTCCACTATGGAAGCGCTGCTCCTCTTCATGTTAGAGTCTCCCGCAATTATTACCACGCTATCATCTGCCACGTGCCGCTCTTTACTGGTACCCGGCTTATCGACTGGTTTTGCTGGCCTTTCTTGCAGCATGTGGGAGTAGCTGTTGCCTTTTGTTGACTCCACCACGTGTGTCACCTCGGCGCATGCCCCCGCTTCACTGCATAGGCCGAAGTATTCGGCATTTGTTGCCGAAATGACGCTCCTTTCTAGCTTCCTCCCAGCTGCTTCTAACTTACTCTCCACGGTCCTCTGCTCGTCGCTTTCGTTACTTAGCGCTGCCTCTAATTATGCGACCCAAATAGCTAACCCCGAGTTATCCGCTTCTACGAGTTCTAGCCGCGACACCACTAAGCATAACAGACACGCACCTGCCCCTTTGTCTGCCTCGCCGCCATCCCGCTGAATCTCCTCTGAGTCTACCTGCCGCGGACAGCTACCACACTTTACCAGCTTTCTGCGCGTCATGACGGCAAAAAAATCCGACCGAATGGGAAAGAGCGGTGCAGGTAAATACTCAGCTTCGGCTGTCCTCCGCGGCCTCTGCGGTTCCGCTGTCGTTGACTGTAGAAACACGCTTTTTTCGGAGCACCAGAAAAAACCACGTCCGCACTGGTCGACTGCGCACTGCGCACTCGACCAGTGCGGACATGCATTGCATGCCGCCTCAAGTTGCACAGGGATCTCATCATTGAAAGCTGCGGCGGGTGTTACGATTCGGTTTATTGAATTATTTCGGACCAATAGCGCACGGAGATAAAGCGAAGAGAAAGTCACAAAAATGGTGAGCTGCCCAAACGTTTATTGTGTAGACAATTGGCCGCAGTTGCAGTGGTTTAATTTCGGCGTCCTCGTTGTATAGGAGTTCATCAAGGTTGGCCGGGAACGAGCTGAGTGATTCACAGCGGTACTTTGTTCGCAAATTAGTGCTGCCAGATAAAAGCTACTCACTGTGCCCAGTGTTCCTCGGGAAATTGGCCGCACCGGATCAGAACAGGGATTCTAAAGTCAGTGGAAATATGAAACAGCCAAGGCAAGCTGGCTTTTGACTGTCTGATTGTTCAATAAATTCGTACAGAAATCGGAAGAAAAAAAAGCAACGAGTTGGGAAACACGAAGCAGCTCTAATAGACTTCTGGACAAGCATTAGCACTTCATTCACTTTCACGAGGAGTGATATGAATTAGGGTACCAGAGTTGTCTTCGTTTGTAATAGGAGCTCATTTATTCAATGGCATTTATTTTAGCCAACATCGCGTGATGTGGTGTACATGTTTCTTCTAATATTCCTAGTCCGTGAGCGTGGGGGCAGGAGCGAACAACCAGACTTATTTATGGTGGTTGGATTTATATAGTCAGGGTAGGAACAAGAATGTTGTCGGAGTGCTCAAAAATTAATAGGCCACAAGCGATGCAAGTGCTCATTTAGGAAAAATAATGTCATTAGAATCAAGGTTTAGTGATATACCCACCAAACTGCAAGTGAAAGATATGTGAGAGAATTATTCACTAATTGTGCTACGAACTACTGGTATAGGTTATTTTTAAAGGCATAAAAGGTGGAATTCAGGAAATACGTTGTGATAGAGATTTATTGAATATTAGAAATCCATCTTACACACTGCAACAATACTGTTGTTCGGAAACAAATCTGCGTTGTCTCAACGCTTGGTACGGGATGTGTCACTAGTGGTTCCAACTTGCGGCTGTTTTTTGGGAACATTCACTGTGTTTTACTTGAATTCTTCTCTTTAGTTGGGCAGCAAGCAGTGTGGGGAACAGAAGCATGCCTACTTAAGGTACAGTCGGCTTCTTCTTCCAAAGATACAATAAGTTTAATGGCGAAGCAATTCAAGTTTGGGTAGGTTGGACGTATTTGTAGATAAAAGTAAAGGCTGGTATGGGTAGGTGATATCATGTTCGATAATCAATAAAGAAAGCCCCTGGTACAAAATATATCTCATGACTTAAACGCTTCCAGTGGATAAACTTACAATACATATTGTCACGAAGCCACAGACAACGCTGTTGCCATCGAGAAAAACACGTTTATGGAGCGAACTTGTGCTCCCCTAACAACTCAAAGAATACAGAGGCGGTGAAGCAGCAGTCAACAAAGTGACGTACTCATGCGAGCTACGGCGAATCGAATACCCCGGGGTCTGCTCTGCGGGCTTTTTATCTTTCGGCGTGCGTGGTTCTCGAACCGTTGATTCACATCTAGCACATTGTAGATCCAAGAAGTATATTCTGGGTTGTTCACGTTAGATCGGAATGCTCTCCCTCTCAAAACAGATAACACATGCGGCAAAGAAAGAAAAAATAGAAAACGCGCTTAACTTGGCACAGAGCTAGCACCGACCAGCGCAGCTGGGTAGTGAAAGCAAAACACAAATAAACACAATGCATGGTTCGCGGCATTACCCCCCTCTAACAGTGCATCGACCCGATGCTAATATAATCGACAGTACGAACAACTAAAAATAAAAGTTCGTCATCGTCCGTTGAAAGGTTTTAAGCGAACCACGTGGAAGACTTCGGGCGGCGTGTGTCGTCGTGATGTGCCGGAGTCAACATCGGGGATCACTTCGTAGGTAAGTTGGCCAACACGTCATAGAATTTTGTAGGGTCCGAAATACCGTCGTACAAGTTTCTCACTCAGTCCGCGTCGTCGGATGCCAGTCCAAACCCACACACGATCGCCGGTGTGGTATTTGACGGCTCGGCGTCGGAGGTTGTAGCAGCCGGCATCCACCAGCTGCTGGTCCGTTATACGAAGTCGAGCGAGCTGGTGGGCCTCCTCCGCACACTGAAGGCATCCTTGGACGTCGGCGTTCATGTCGTCGTCTTCTACGTGCGGCAGCACGGCGTCAAGCATTGTAGTCGGCCGTCTTGCGTAGACGAGCTCGAAAGGTGTCATCTGCGTGGTTTCTTGGATAGCCGTGTTGTACGCAAACGTGACATACGGGAGCACTTCGTCCCAGGTCTTATGTTCAACGTCGACGTACATGCACAGCATATCCACAATCGTCTTGTTTAAAAGTTCCATTAGTCCGTTGGTTTGGGGGGGGGGGGGGTACGCCGTCGTTCTTAGGTGATCTGTGTCGCTGTATCGTAAAATTTGTAGGATGAGCTCCGCAGTAAAGGCCGTTCCACGGTCCGTGATGAGAACTTCAGGGGCTCCATGTTGCAGCACAACTTGTCCTATGAAAAACTTGGCGTCTTCTTGTGCAGCTCCCTCGAAAGAGCTGCGGTCTCCGCGTAGCGCGTCATGTTGTCTGTTGCTATGACAATCCACTTGTTCTCGCATCTTGACCTAGGGAACGGGCCCAGAAGTTCCATTCCAATCTGTTCGAAGGGCCTTGTTGGGACGGCGATCAGCTGTAGGAGTCCGGCGGGTCTAGGCGGTGGCGTAATTCTTCGCTGGCAGTCACGGCAGCTCCGGACGTAGTGGGTGACGTCAGAGGTAAGGCCGTGCCAGTAGTACCTCGCCTTGATTTTTCCAAGAGTGCGGGCTGTGCCGAGATGTCCGGAAGACGGGTCGTCGTGGCACGCTTCAAAAATGTCGTCACGAAGGTCCGCAGGGATGACAAGAAGGTAATTCGTTCTTGTTGCGGGGCTGAAATTTTTCTTCACGACGACAGAGTTTCTGAGGCTTAATGCTGGTAAGCTGTGTTTGAAGGTCGTAGGAACCGTGACGTTGCATCCCTCGAGGTAGTCGATTATGACGCCTAACTCGGGGTCGGCACGCTGCTTGGTGGCTAGTTTGCTCTTCATCACGATTACGAAGTCGTCATCAGAGTCTTGTGGTGGCGGGTCGACGGGGGTTCGGGACCGGCAGTCGGCGTCGGAGTGTTTCCTCCCGGATATATATACTACTGTAACGTCGAATTCTTGCAGGCGCAAACTCCACCTACCAGGACGGCCAGAGGGGTCCTTCAAATTGGCGAGCCAACACAGCGCATGGTGGTGTGTCACAACCTTAAAGGATCTTCCATACACGTACGGGCGGAATTTCGAAATGGCCCATATAATTGCGAGGCATTCTTTCTCAGTGGCTGAGTAGTTTTTTTCTTCCATGACAGACCACGGCAGGCATAGGCGATTAGTTTTTCGCACCCGCTACGCTTTTGGACGAGGACGGCACCCAAGCCTATATCACTGGTATCTGAGTGAATTTCTGTTTCGGCGTGTTCGTCGAAATGAGCGAGCACGGACGCGATCTGCAGGCGTTGTTGCAGTTCGCAGAACGCTTCCTCTCGGGCACTTTCCAAGCTGAAAGGCGTGCTATCTTTCGTCAAGCGTGTGAGTGGCTCTGTAATGCATGCGAAGTGTGCGACGAAGCGCCGGTAGTATACGCACAGTCCGATAAATCTGCGCACTCCCTTCTCATCTTTCGGCCTCGGGAAGTCCACTATGGCAGAAGTTTTCGCCTGGTCAGGCAGGACTCCCGTGGTGTTGACGACATGGCCCATAAACCTGAGTTCCTCGTACGCGCACGGCTCTTTTCACGCTTCAGCATTAACCCCGAAGTACGGATGGCCTTGAGTACAGACTGCAACCTTGCAAGGTGTTCGTCGAAAATCCGTGAGAATACCACAACGTCGTCGAGGTACACGAGGCAGGTGTGCCACTTCTGGCCATCTAGCACAGGGTCCATGACTCTTTGGAACGTTGCTGTTGCCGTGCATAACCCAAACGGCATCACCTTGAACTCGTATAGGCCATCCGGGGTTATGAATGCAGTCTTCTCTCGATCTCTCTCTTCCACTTCAATTTGCCAGTAGCCTGTATTCAGATCCATCGATGAGAAGTACTTCGCGTGGGAAAGGTGGTCGAGGGCGTCATCGATTCGTGGCAGGGGGTACACGTCCTTTTCGGTGATCTTGTTCAATCGCCGGTAGTCAACGCAGAAGCTAAATGTGCCGTCCTTTTTCTTCACGAGTACGACCGGCGCAGCCCACGGACTTTTCCATGGCTGTATAATGTCGCGTTGAGCATGTCGTCGACTTGAGTGCGGATGTCTTCGCGCTCGTGTGAAGAGACGCGGTACGGTGACTGTCGGGTAGGTCGGGCTCCATCCTCGGTTTTTATCCGGTGCTTCGCCAGAGGTGTCTGACGTAACTTTGAGTTCAACGAAAAACAGTCGCTGTAGCAACGCCGCAAAGCCAATATCTTGTTCCTTTCTTCTTGCGGTAGCGCCGGATCCACGTCGAAGGGATGCAGACGCTTGAGGGTATCGTCTGGTGCGGGTTCGAAGTCGGCGACTGCGATCACGTCACTTGCTTGTTGCGTTTCTTCGAGGAACGCAATTGAAGCCCCTTTTTTAAATGCTGGTACTCCTTGGTGAAATCGGTGACCAAAACGTGGCATTTGCGCTGATTAAACCACGCAATGCCTCTTGCGACAGACACACCGCGGTCAAAAAGCAACCTGTGGTCACTCTCCACACTATCGTCGATGTCGGGAGGAGCACCTTCACAGTAGACGGTGACCATGAAGCTTGTGCGGGGTGGCAGGATGACGTGGTCATCGGCAATCCTTACGGCTGAACGGTGTGCAGGGTTTGATTCCGGCGTCATGGAGTGATCGGAAGAAAAAGTTATGGACTTCGTCTGCAGATCGAATATTGCGCCGTTTTCCGTCAAAAAGTCCATTCCGAGAATTACGTTGCGGGAGCAGTTAGGCAAAATGACGAACGCCGCTGGCTACGTCTTGCCCTCTATGGTGACGCGCGATGTGCACGTTTCACTTCGCGTCACGAGGTGGCCTCCTGCTGTGCGTATATACGGACTGTCCCGTCTTGTCGCAACTTTCTTCGGCTTAGATGCGAATGACCCGCTGATTACCGAGTAGTCGGCTCCGTGTCGATGAGGGCGACTACGTCAATGCCGTCGATGGACACCTGGACGTCGGACGCCGCCTTCCTCGAGTTCTGGGTGCGTCGGGGCGTCGCATCTCGGCTTGTTCGTTTTAACGGTCGGGCACTCTGCGTCGTCGTTGTCCTCGTCTTCTAAGCGGCTGTCTCGGTCATGTTGGGTACGCGCCACGACGCGTATCTGTCGCCGTGTTCGGGAGTCTCGTTACGGTTCCGTCGGGTCGTCGGGATGAGGGCATGTCGTGAATCACGGTCTTCGGCGTGCCCTTGCGTCGTTGGAGGGTTTTATGATTTTTCCGCCGTTGTGCATCTTAACCTACAGAATTTCCTGCCTTTAGTTTCCCCCGCTTGGGCTGGGGGACCTTCCACGTGGGACCTCAGCATTGCTACTGCGGTTTGGCGACTATATTGGGTAGGGCGACGGCGAACGGTTGAAACGGGCTGGTCCACGGCTGGTGTTGGACAGGTACTCTTCGATCTCCCATGGGCGCTGGCCGGTTCGGGGACGGGGTGCGTCGACGGAGAACCCTCGCAAACCGAGCCTTCTGTAGGGGCAGCAACGGTAGATGTGGTCGGCCTCTCCGCAGTGGTAGCAAAGCGAAAGGTTGTCTAACGTTCGCCAAACATTGGTCTTTCTTGGGGCGGGCGGTTGCACCACAGGTGGTCGGGCCGGCGACAGGGGACAACGGTACGGAGCCTCGTGAAGATAGGGCGCAGGTGGGCGAGGGCGACTGACAGCAGCCGCATAGGACATGGCTTGCGGCCCGCGAGGTGCCAGTGGCGTCGTTAAAGTTGCCAGTGCTTGCTTCACTTGTTCTCTAATGATGTCGGTAATAGAAGCGACTTGTGGTTGCGGCGGCGTTGGGAGCAGTTTCCGCAGCTCCTCCCTGACTATTTCTTGGAGAGTCTCGCGTAGGATATCTTCGGGAATGCGCATGCTGTCGACGCAATTCGCATTGGACGTGCCAACAATGTTCTGGTCGTACTGCTTAGTACGCATTTCGATGGCTTTCTCAATGGTGCTGCCTTCGGTCACGAATTTGGCGACGGTCTTTTGGCAGATTTCGGACAAGTGCAGCAAACAGTTCCTCCTTCACACCGCGCATTAAGAAGCGCAACTTCTTTTCTTCCATCATTTCAGGGTCATCGTGGCGAAATAGCTGCTTCATCTCCTCAACGAAGATCACGACCCCTTCGTTGGGGTGTTGCGTGCGCGTTTCTAACAAAATGGCGGCTCGATCTTTTCGCACGATGGTAGCGAATGTTTGAAAAACTCACTCTTAAAGAGAATCCAGTTGGTTAGGGAGCCTTCATGGTTCTCAAACCAGGTTCGGTCTGTATGTTCTAAAAAGAAGAATTTCTTCGTCATTTCACCTAAAAAGGATGCGGACACGCTCCACTTTCTTCAAGCAGTCATCAGGGTCTTCCGCGGGGGATCCGTGGAACGATGGTGGTTCCCGGAGCTGTTGAAGAACAAGGGCAGGATTGGTTGTGCTGGTCGTGGTGCCTGTGTTGATCATGGTGGTGCTCACGACGTCTTTAATTCTTCACTTTATCTGGAAGCAGTCCAAACTCTGGCTGAAGACCTTGCTGTCGGCGGCTGGCACGAGTGGGACTTGCTTGTTGGCTTGACGTGGGCTTAGGGTTCATGTACTACACAACCCCACCAGCTGTCACGAAGCCACAGACGAAGCAGTTGTCTTCCAGAAAAACACGTTTATAGGAACGAACTTCTTGTGCTTCCCTAACAACTCAAAGAATACAGAGACTGTGAAGCAGTAGTCAACAAACTGACGTACGCATGCGAGCTACAGCGAGTCGAATACCCCGGCGTCTGCTACGCAGGCTTTTTATCTTTCGGCACGCGTGGTTCTCGAACCGTCGATACACATCTAGAACGTTGTAGATCCAAGAAGATTATTCTGGGTTGTTTACGTTAGACCGGAATGCTCTCCCTATCAGAACAGATAAAACATGCTGCACAGAAAGAAAGAATGGAACACGCGCTTCCCGTGGCACAGAGATAACACACACAGGCGCTGCCGGGCGGTAAAAGGATAACACAAATAAACACAATGCATGCTTCGCGGCAATATATTTGGTCTATTGAGTGAACGGATTCAGCAAAAAAGGGCCCATCTCCCTGCGAGGGGGACTCGAGTAAATGCGTCGCATAGGAGATGGGTGTATTGCGTTAACGTTTAGTGTTTGGGGAGTTTGTGGTAGTGAATGCATTCTATCAGTGCTTCTTGAAGTAGTTTGAATGTGTCCAAGATATAAGGCAGGCTCGTAGCCTTTCATTGTGTTTCGGTTTTGTGGCGCAGTGGGAAGAGCACTATGTACCTCGCGTTCCGCCCACAGGTAGTGAATGCGTTGTATCAGCAGCTTCTTGACGTAGTTTGAATGAGTCAAGGGTATAAGGCGCGTTCGTAGCCTTACATTCTGTGTCGGCTTTGTGGCACAGTGGGTAGAGCACCATGTACCTTGCGTTCTTGCCGCACGGTCGTGGGATCGAAACCAGGTTCCGGTAAGTATTATTTTTTATATAGTGTAGGGGGAGGGGTGCGGACCTGTTGTTGAGAGCGAGGAGGGTAGCGTGATCTGGGAGAGAAGGAGTGGGGGAGAGGGCGCACCTGGAATGGCGGTTGCGGACGCCAAAGCACGCCCACAACGCCGGGTGACATCGTGTGTTAAAATGCTCTTCATTTAAAAGTATAAAAAAATCTCTAAATACAAAGTTGGTGTGGCCCACCTTGTCGGTACTAAAATGCGTGAAATAGTTCGAGAGGAAGGATAATAATTAAGAAGTACCGTGGTTTTCCTGCCGAAAATATTTCCCTTTGGTTAGGCAGCATGCACGATCAAGATACCTAGCTGCGGTCATAATGAGGACTATGTATTTTAGTCCAAAAGACCCATAACCTAATAGCCAAAGTCTTCGAAGCGGAGTACTTTATGAGTAACGGTAGACTCCAGTAAGTAAAAGTGTGCTTAGAGTGTCTGCATAATTCTGTATACCAGGACAGAGATCCGTGTTGAATCGCAGTTATAAAATATTTGGTAAGTACGCCTTAGATGTCAGCTCAACCACCCCATCAGTGAAATTCTTTGGTGGTCTTTATAGGTAACACAAAATGATTTTGACATTACTGCAGAATCTGTGATCAATGTTATCAATACGGTATTGCTCACTGTATATCTGCTCAACATTCACTTTTGTGTGTTCTCGGCAAACTAACTCATGAGTCCAATCACACTGACTCTTTTGGATGCAAACTCATGTGTGAATTAGAGTTTGACTGACCGCGAGGCTAGTGTCTCATCCTGAGTTTGAGCATAGTGAGCCCCAATGAGTTCGATCCTAACTGAGTTTGAGTACTCCTGACACCAATTGAGTTCTGAGCCCGTTTTGAGGTCTTAGTACATTTTGATTTATGAGTATATTTTGAATTTTTCGTCGAATTTCAGCGGGAGTACGTTTTGATTGGCGAGTACCATTTGGGTTTGAGTACATTTTGAGTTTCAGTAGATTTTCAGTTCTGAGTTCATTTTAGGTTTTCGCCAGAGTGATTTCTGAGTTTCGTGCAGACTTTGAGTTTCAGTTGACGTAGATATGATGCTCAGCAATGAGTCTGCGTTTCAGTGAGTGGTGATTTTAAAAAAACTCCCAAGCATTTCCCCGTGGGTGAACATGGTTAAGTGCGAATGCACGGGGTGACGCTATGAGGGGGAATAAAGTTAAAATCCGTTGGCATTCGCCCGTGAGCGCGCGCGAGCCGACCCACGGAGGTCTGGCAGTTTATCGCTGCAAATATAGGGGGGTACGCCGCGCCGAGCGCGCCGAGCCAGGTGGCTGAGAGAGGAGGCGAGCGCAAGGGGAGAGGGACAGCGGCGCACTTCAGCTGCAGCCGAGCGAGGGGGAGAGGAGAGAGTGTGACGTCACGGTGGAGAGAGAGGCGCGCCGCAGCTGCTGGGGAGAGGAGGCGCGCTGTGACGTCATACCATGACGTCACGGCGCGAGGAGCGGTGCGGGGAGCGGCGCGCACCCGCGCAGCCACGGCGAGGAGGCGGAGCGAGCGTGGTCACGTGGTGAAGTGACGTCACCGCGCCGTTTCTACCGACGCTCCTCTCCTATCCACGCCGTTGCTAGGGAGAGGAGGACTGCGGACGCCGCCGCCGCCGCCGCCGCCGCCGCCGCCGGCGGTGGAAGGTTTGGGGTCGCTTATAAAGTGCATTCGCACTTAAAAAATTTGTAATCGGGTTTGAGTAAGCCGTGCCAATTTTCCCGAGTTTTAGCTGCCAAGAACTGGTCATTTTAAAAAGCTTTATTACTTCACTTATTTCTCGTAACTTTGCAAAACTTGACGTCAGCGTCACGACAAAGCCCAACCCACTTCCTGGTAGGGCTACGCATTGAGAATATATAATTACTTGTTCAAAATCTCGGCAGATAAAGATAGACGCGAAATATAGACTAGGCCGCCAGATAAGCTGCAAGAACGTGCTCATTCCGTTCTACTTCCCTGAGCCTTAGCGTCGACATCGCCGAAATATTTGAGAACTCAGCGTATTTTTCCCATTTGAACTGAACTCTGCCAGTTGTGGCCCTGCTGTGTGTGCGGAAGAAAGAATTTCGGCAACGCAAACCAACTTTAAGAGTTCAATCAGGGAACGAGCATTTCTTGGCTTACTGAAGTGCCCACTTTCGTTAGATTTTCGTATTGCAGGCGTCTAAGGTGTATGGTTTTAAAAGCTACAAGCTGGAGTAATTGTTTTACATGTGTTTTGCTAAACTTCTGGCAACATTCTTTTGAAGTCCATATCAAGGATTACATTTTTAAGTGGCATTGTGGGTGCTATATAATCAGTTTATTTTTCTGGCCTTATGTGTAGTCCAGTAACTTTTAAATATACATATAGTTAAATATATGTTTAGCTAGCGGAAGGGGTGATTTAATCTCGCAATTTTCCAAGACTAATACGCTTTTGTACAAATGTATAACTGTGAGGTTGAGTTTTCATTTCCTGGCTTGTTTCTAGGTTATTGTAGTATGCACTCCTTGATACCTAAGAACTGGAGCGTTGCGTTCAGCATTGCACTGATGTATAGAATTGTGTGCTCATCAAATTTTCAGAGATTATACATAGGAGCTTGGTGGTAGTAAATTTGGGAAAACAATATAAGCAGAGAGAAATCGGTTTTCACCTCTCATTCCATACAATCTAAGCATAAGGATAGGTATATAGAATATTTTTGTTCCGTGGCGCTGCTAACCATTCAGCGCGAGCCATTGATATTTAGGATCATGACCAATGAATCGTTAGGCTGGCCTACCTCATCCATAATTACTGCAAATAGTGTTATCTACTACAGATTTATTTATACTACCGCTGCCTCTTCCAGGGTCGGCACAAAAATTTTCCCCAATCAGCCACTAGTCGACAGCAGCAATCAACTAGAGGTAAGTCACTGCCAACCTGTCTTTTCTACTCGTTAACTGTTGTTCACTTAGGGAAGTTTGAACAGAGAAGCCAAAAGATGATGTGTGCAGCATTTCTTTTCTAGATAAATAAGAAGGAAGGAAGGAAGGAAGGAACTAAGAAGGAAGGTTCTAGATAAATAAGAAGGAAGGTTTTTGGTTTTCCACGGAAAACCAAAAATCCTGGTGCGCACTGTTGCCAAAAACGTTTTCCGAGGTAGAAATTATGAGGCGACCTTATATAAGTATGCAGTCACAAAAATGGAATACCCACGAAAAAACAGTGTGAATTCCCGTTAATGAGCGTAGCATGATACCATTGAAAAATGTAAATTTTGTTCAATTGGTAGCCCCTTGCAGAAAAAAATGCTCAGAGAAAGTGTTTATATTTGGTTATTGGCACAATTACAACAATAACTATCTCTTCAAACTCAGCAGACTTTTGGTGTATTTGACCACGTTTTCACACGCAACGCACGGCCAAACCACTATTGTCATTCTATGTCTCCTGAGCAGACTAATTTTCAATTGTTTTCTCAGAAGAAATGCTATATTTGCATGGTTCTGTGAATTTGTTACATTTCTCATGAAGCTGGGAAAAGTTGCTGTTGCATAACCGAAGGCAACTTAGCTCTATTCCCAGCGAAGGTATTTTCTGCTACAGAAAAAGTCCGTTGTAGGAAAAAGTGAACAAATGTCCTTAGTTTTTTGTATGCAATACAAACTCGGGTCTTGAGGAGATGAGTGACGGCATTACAACTAAAATATTTTCGCATTACCTAAAGAAACACTAGGTATTGCATGCCGCCGAAAGTTGCACAGGTGTCTCCCATTGAAACCTGCGGTAGGTGTTACGAGTCGGTTTCTGGAATATCGGTTTGCTGAACAATGTTTCTCCTATTATTCCTCGTCCGTGAACGTGGGGGCAGGAGCCGACAACGTGACTTTTTTTTCGTGGTGGTGTTTTATTAGAGTGAGTGTAGGAACAATAATGTTGTTAGAGTGCTCCGAAATGAATAGGCCACTAGCGATGCAAGTTTCTTTTAAGGAGAAATATTGTCATTAAAATCAAGGTTTAGTAACATGCCCACTGAATTTCAAGCGAAAGATATGTGACAGGATTATTCACTAATAATGCACCGAATGATTGATATATGTAGTTTTCCAGGGCATAAAAGTTGACATTCGGGCACTACATCGCGACAAAGATTTATTGAATTGTAGGAATCAATCATGCACACAGCAAGAATGCTATGGTACGCAAACAAATCTGCGTTATCACCACGGATGGTGCGGGACCTGTCCCGAATGGTTCCATTGTAAGGCTGTTTTGTGGACGTATTCAGTGTTTTTTGCTTGATTTTTCGGTATAGTTGTTCGGAAAGCACTGTGGGGAACAGAAGCATGCGTGCTTAAGGTAGAGTACGCTTCTTCTTCCAAAGATAGCATAGGTTCAATAGGGAAGCAATTCAAGTTGTGGAGATTAGACGTAGTTGTAGATAAAAGTAAAAGTAGGTACAGGTAGGTGAAATATTCTCCTATAAGCAATAAATTACCAACTGGCGAAATTTTTTTGTTATGATGTAAAGGGTTCCCTAGGGTAAAATTGCCATACTGTTATTTCGTCTATAGATTAAACGAATTCGGCAAAAACTATGTCAAATTCTCCAAATACAAACTTGGTGTGGCCAACATTGTCGGTACTGAAATGTGCGAAGTATTTTGAGAAGAAGGCTATTAATAATGAACTAGCCAGATTTTTCTGCAGGAAATATTTCCCTGTGGTTAGGCAGCAAGTATGATCAGACCCGAAGCTGCGAGCATAATGTGGAGCGCGTTTTTTAGTCCGAAAGCACCATAACCCTAAAGCCAAAGTCATTCGAGAAGGGCTAGTTTATGAGTAATTGCAGACGCCTGTAAGCAAACGAGTGGTCAGAGTGATGGCCTAATTTTTTATTCCAGGCAAGAGATCTGTCTTGAATCACAATTATAAATATTTGGAACATGCGCATTCGATGTCAGTTTAACCCATCCATTTTGGAAATTCTTTGGTGGTGTTCTTACGTAACATAAAATGTTTTAAGTAATATTTTAAAATCAGTAATCAATGTTATCAATACCGTATTGCTCTTTGTATGTGCCCGAAAATTCACATTTGTGTTTTGCCAATAGATCTCGGCAGACTAACAAAAGAGTCCACTTACTCAGACTCTCTTGGATTCAAACTCATGTGCGAGTTTGAATTTGACTGAGCGCGAGGCCATTGTGTCATTTTGAGTTTAAGCCTAGTGAACCCAAGTGAGTTTGATCCCGACTCAGTTTTAGTAAACCTGAGACCAAATGATTTCTGAATCCGTTCTGTGTTCTTAGTACACTTGGAGTTATGAGTATACTTTGAGTTTTTAGTCGACTTTGAGTGTGAGAACATTTTGATTCCTGGGTTCGTTTTGGGTTTGAGTACATTTCGAGTTATGGGTATATTTTGTGTTTTAGTCGATTTAGCACGTGAGTACATTTGGATTCCTGAGTACATATTGGGTTTGAGTACATTTTGAGTTTCAGTAGATTTTCAGTTGAGTTAAGTTTGAGTTTTCGCAACAGGGATTTCTGAGTTTCAGTTAGCGTAGATGTGTAGCTCAGCAATTAGTCTGAGTTTCAGTGAGTGGTGGTTCTAAAAAAAATTGTAATTGGGTTGGAGTGAGTCGTGCCGAATTTTCCAAATTTTGCTACTAATAACTGATCATTTTAATAAGTTCTCTCACTCACTTCTTTCTCGTAACATTGCGAAACTTGGCATCAGTGTCACGACCACGCGCAACCCATTTTCTGATTGGGCTAAGCATTGAGAAGATGTAGTTATTGTTCGTTACGAAAGAAAAATTTCGCAGATAACGAAAGGCTCGAAATATACACTACCCACACGATATGCTGCAAGAAGGTGATCATTCCGTTCTACTTCCCTGAGCCTAAGCGTCGACATCGCCGAAATTATTATGCAGCCCAGTGGTTTTGTCCCGTTTGAACTCAACTCATCGTGTTTCGGGCGTGCTGTGTGTGCAAAACAAATTTGGCCAGGCAAACCTACTTTAACCAGTTCACACAGGGCGCGAGCTTTTTTCCATGCCTCAAGTGCCAAATATTGTTTATGTTCGCTTGGCGCGACTCTAGGTTTATGTTTTGTTTAAAGTTACAAGCTGCAGAAAATTTATTTACAGTTCTTTTTCCCTAGAGTTCAGACAACAATCTTTTAAAGTAAATATAACGGATTAAAGTTTTAGGTGGCATTGCGGGCGCTATATCACGGAGTTTAGTATTCTGGCCTTATTTGTAGTTCAATAACATTTGTATTAGGAATAATTACTATATTTTAGGCAAACTGAAGGGGTTATTTACTCCTCGCGCCATTTTCACAGATACGTACGTTTTTATACAAAGATATATAATGGGAAGTTGAGTTTTTATATTCGTGGCTTGTTTTTATGTGATTGGCTTATACACTCTGTGATAACTGAAAACCGGAACGTTGCGTTCAGCATTGCTCTGATATATAGAATCGTGTGCTCATCAAATTTTCAGAGGTGATACATGGGAGAGTGGTGGTAGTAAATTTCGAAAAACAATATAAGCAGCAAGAAGTCTGTTTTCAGCTCTCATTCCATTCAATCTCAGAACAAGGATAGGTATATAGAATATTTATGGTCCGTGGAGCTGCTGACCATTTAGCGCGAGCCATTGATATTTAGGATCATGACCCATGAATCATTAGCCTGGCCTACTTCATCCACAAATACTGCATAATAGTGTTATTAACTACAGATTTATTTATACAGCCGCTGCCTCTTCCAGGGTTGCCACTGAAATTTTCCCCAACCAGTCAGTTGTCGACCGCAGCAATCAACTAGGGGTAAGTCACTGCCAACCTGTCTTTTCTTCTCGTTCTCCATTGTTCACTTAGGGAAGTTTGAAAAGAGAAGCCAAATAACGCAGTGTGCAGCTGTTGTTTTTCTAGATAAATAAGAAGCAAGTTCGTACTCTCACATTTCCACGGAAAACCAAAAACCTGGTGCGCGCTTTTGCCAAAAACGCTTTCTGAGGTAGCAATTCTGTGGCGACCGTATATAAGGATGCAGTCACATAGCGCGAATATCCACCAAAAAACAGTGTGAATTCTCGTTAATGAACATAGCATGATAGCATAGAAAAATGTAAATTGTGTTGAATTGGTAGCCCCATGCAGAAAAAATGCTCAGGAAAAGTATTTATATTTGGTTATTGGCACAATTACAACGCTAACTTTCTCTTCAAACTCAGCAGACTTTTTGTGTATTTGACCACATTTTTACACGCAACGCACGGCCAATCCACTATTGTCATTCTATGTCTCCTGAGCAGACTAATTTTCAATTGTTTTCTCAGATGAAATGCTATATTTGAATGGTTCTGTGAATTTATTACATTTCTCACGACGCTGGGGAAAGTTGCAGTTGCATTACCGAAGGCATTTAGCTCGTTATTCCCAGCGAAGGTATTTTCTGCTAGAGAAAAAGTCCGTTGTAGGGAAAAGTGAACAAATGTCCTAAGTTTTTTGTATGCAATACAAACTCGGGTCTTGAAGAATGAGTGACGGCATTACAACTAAAAAATTTTCGCATTACCTAAAGAAACACTAGGTATTGCATGCCGCGGAAAGTTGCACAGGTGTCTCCCTATTGAAACCTGCGGTAGGTGTTACGAGTCGGTTTCTGGAATATCGGTTTGCTGAACAATGTTTCTACTATTATTTCTCGTCCGTGAAAGGGGGGGCAGGAGCCAACAACGTGACTTTTTTTTCGTGGTGGTGTTTTATTAGAGTGAGTGTAGGAACAAGAATGTTGTTAGAGTGCTACGAAATGAATAGGCCACTAGCGATGCAAGTCCCTATTAAGGAGAAATAATGTCATTAGAATCAAGGTTTAGTGACATGCCCACTGAATTTCAAGCGAAAGATATGTGAGAGGATTATTCACTAATAATGCACCGAATGAATGATATATGTTGTTTTCCAGGACATAAAAGTTGACATTCGGGCACTACATCGCAATAGAGATTTTTTGAATAGTAGGCAATCATCATGCACACTGCAACAATGCTATTATATGCAAAAAATCTGCGCTATCAGCACGGATGGTACGGGACGTGTCCCGAATGCTTCCAATGTAACGCTGTTTTGTGGAACTATACAGTGTTTTTTGCTTCATTTTTCTCTGTAGTTGGTCGGAACGCACTGTGGGGAACAGAAGCACGCGTGCTTAAGGTAGAGTACTCTTCTTTTTCTAAAGATAACATAAGTTCAAAAGGGAAGCTATTCAAGTTCGAGGAGGTTAGACGTAGTTGTAGATAAAAGTAAAAGTAGGTATGGGTAGGTGATATAATCTTCGATAAGCAATAAAAAAACCACTGGCAAAACTTTTTTGTTATGACGAAAACGGTTCGCTAGGGTAAAATTCCGATACTGTTTTTCGTCTATCGATTGAAGGAATTCGGCAAGAACTATGTAAAATTCTCCAAATACAAACTTCGCGTGGCCCACATTGTCGGTTCTGAAATGGGCGAAGTAGTTGGAGAGGAAGGCTATGAATGATAAACTATCGAGGTTTTTCTTCAGGAAATATTTCTCTGTGGTTAGGCAGCAAGCATGATCAGGACCCGAAGCTGCGGGCATAATGTGGAGCGCGTTTTTTAGTATGAAAGCACAATAAAATACAAGCTAAAATCATTCGAGAGGGGGTAGTTTAAAAGTAATTGCAGACTCGAGGAAGTTAACGAGTGGTCAGAGTGACGGCCTAATTGTGTATACTAGGCAAGAGATCTGTCTTGAATCGAAATTATAAATATTTGGAAAATACACCTTTGGTGTCACTTTAACCGACCCATTTTGGAAATTCTTTGGCGGTCTTCTTACATAACATAAAATGTTTTAATTAATATTTTCCAATCAGTAATCCATGTTATCCATACCGTATTGCTCTTTTTATGTGAACCGAAATTCACATTTTTGTATTGCCAACAGATGTCGGCAGACTAACCCATGAGTCCACTTACTCAGACTCTCTTGGATTCAAACTGTTGTGTGAGTTTGAATATGACTGGGCGCGAGGCGATTGTGTAATTTTGAGTTTGAGCCTAATGAACCCAAGTGAGTTTGATGCCTACTCAGTTTTAGTAAACCTGAGACAAAACGATTTCGGAGGCCGTTCTGTGTTCTTAGTACACTTTGAGTTCTGAGTGTACTTTGAGTATTTAGTCGTCTTTGAGTGTGAGAACACTTTGATTCCTGAGTTTGTTTTCCGTTTGAGTACATTTTGAGCTTTTAGTCGATTTAGCGCGTGAGTGCATTTGGAGTCGTGAGTAGATATTGGGTTTGAGTACATTTTGAGTTTCAGTACATTTCCAGTTGAATTCATTTTGAGTTTTCGCCAGAAGTATTTCTTTGTTTCAGTTAGCGTAGATGTGTAGCTCATCAATGAGTCTGACTTTCTGTAAGTGGTGGTTTTAAATAAATTTGTAATTGGGTTTGAGTGAGTCGTGCCAAATTTACCAAATTTTGCTACTAATAACTCACCATTTAAATAAGATCTATTACTTCACTTGTTTCTCGTAACTTTGCGAAACTTGGCATCAGAGTCACGACCACGCACAACACATTTCTTGATAGGGTTAAGCATTGAGAAGATGTAATTATTGTTCGTTACAAAAGAAAATTTTCGCAGATACCGACAGGCGCGAAATGTAGACTAGCCACCAGATATGCCGCAAGAACGTGCTTATTCCGTTCTACTCCCTGAACCTAAGCGTCGACATCGCCGAAATTATTACGCTGCGTCAGTGTTTTTTCACGTTTGAACTGAACTCGTGGTATTTTTGGCGTGCTGTGTGTGCACAAAAAATTGGCCAGTCAAATCTAATTCAAATCGTTCAAACAGGGCGCGAGCTTTTCTTGCATGACTCAAGTGCCCAATATTGTTTGATTTTCGCTTGACGCGACTCTAGGTTTATGGTTTGTTCAAAGTTACAAGCTGCAGAAACGTTTTTTAAACATCCATTTTGCTAGAGTTCTGACAACAATCTTTTGAAGTCAATATAACGGATTATAGTTTTAGGTGACATTGAGGGTGCTATATCAATATCTTTAGTATTCTGGACTTATGTGTAGTCCAATAATACTTGTTTACATATAATTACATTATTTCAGGCAAACGGAAGAGGTTATTTACTCCTCGCGCAATTTTCACCGACTCGTACGTTTTTATACAAAGATATATAATGGTCAAGTTGAGTTTATATATTCCTGGCTTGTTTCTATGTGATTGGCTTATACAAATGTGATACAAAAAAAACCGGAGCGTTGCGTTCAGCATTGCAGTGATGTATAGAATTGTGTGCTCATCAAATTTCCAGAGATGATACATAGGAGTGCGGTGGTAGTAAATTTCGGAAAACAATATAAGCAGCAAGAAGTCTGTTTTCAGCTCTCATTCCATTCAATCTCAGAACAAGGATAGGTATATAGAATATTTATGGTCCGTGGAGCTGCTGACCATTTAGCGCGAGCCATTGATATTTAGGATCATGACCCATGAATCATTAGCCTGGCCTACTTCATCCACAAATACTGCATAATAGTGTTATTAACTACAGATTTATTTATACAGCCGCTGCCTCTTCCAGGGTTGCCACTGAAATTTTCCCCAACCAGTCAGTTGTCGACCGCAGCAATGAACTAGGGGTAAGTCACTGCCAACCTGTCTTTTCTTCTCGTTCTCCATTGTTCACTTAGGGAAGTTTGAAAAGAGAAGCCAAATAACGCAGTGTGCAGCTGTTGTTTTTCTAGATAAATAAGAAGCAAGTTCGTACTCTCACATTTCCACGGAAAACCAAAAACCTGGTGCGCGCTTTTGCCAAAAACGTTTTCTGAGGTAGCAATTCTGAGGCGACCGTATATAAGGATGCAGTCACATAACGCGAATATCCACCAAAAAACAGTGTGAGTTCTCGTTAATGAACATAGCATGATAGCATAGAAAAATGTAAATTGTGTTGAATTGGTAGCCCCATGCAGAAAAAATGCTCAGGAAAAGTATTTATATTTGGTTATTGGCACAATTACAACGCTAACTTTCTCTTCAAACTCAGCAGACTTTTTGTGTATTTGACCACATTTTTACACGCAACGCACGGCCAATCCACTATTGTCATTCTATGTCCCCTGAGCAGACTAATTCTCAATTGTTTTCTCAGATGAAATGCTATATTTGAATGGTTCTGTGAATTTATTACATTTCTCACGACGCTGGGGAAAGTTGCAGTTGCATTACCGAAGGCATCTTAGCTCGTTATTCCCAGCGAAGGTATTTTCTGCTAGAGAAAAGTCCGTTGTAGGGAGAAGTGAACAAATGTCCTAAGTTTTTTGTATGCAATACAAACTCGGGTCTTGAAGAATGAGTGACGGCATTACAACTAAAAAATTTTCGCATTACCTAAACAAACACTAGGTATTGCATGCCGCGGAAAGTTGCACAGGTGTCTCCCTATTGAAACCTGCGGTAGGTGTTACGAGTCGGTTTCTGGAATATCGGTTTGCTGAACAATGTTTCTACTATTATTCCTCGTCCGTGAAAGGGGGGGCAGGAGCCAACAACGTGACTTTTTTTTCGTGGTGGTGTTTTATTAGAGTGAGTGTAGGAACAAGAATGTTGTTAGAGGGCTCCGAAATGAATAGGCCACTAGCGATGCAAGTCCCTATTAAGGAGAAATAATGTCATTAGAATCAAGGTTTAGTGACATGCCCACTGAATTTCAAGCGAAAGATATGTGAGAGGATTATTCACTAATAATGCACCGAATGAATGATATATGTTGTTTTCCAGGGCATAAAAGTTGACATTCGGGCACTACATCGCAATAGAGATTTTTTGAATTGTAGGCAATCATTATGCACACTGCAACAATGCTATTATATGCAAAAAATCTGCGCTATCAGCACGGATGGTACGGGACGTGTCCCGAATGGTTCCAATGTAACGCTGTTTTGTGGAACTATACAGTGTTTTTGCTTCATTTTTCTCTGTAGTTGGTCGGAACGCACTGTGGGGAACAGAAGCACGCGTGCTTAAGGTAGAGTACTCTTCTTTTTCTAAAGATAACATAAGTTCAAAAGGGAAGCTATTCAAGTTCGAGGAGGTTAGACGTAGTTGTAAATAAAAGTAAAAGTAGGTATGGGTAGGTGATATAATCTTCGATAAGCAATAAAAAAACCACTGGCAAAACTTTTTTGTTATGACGAAAACGGTTCGCTAGGGTAAAATTCCGATACTGTTTTTCGTGTATCGATTGAAGGAATTCGGCAAGAACTATGTAAAATTCTCCAAATACAAACTTCGCGTGGCCCACATTGTCGGTTCTGAAATGGGCGAAGTAGTTGGAGAGGAAGGCTATGAATGATAAACTATCGAGGTTTTTCTTCAGGAAATATTTCCCTGTGGTTAGGCAGCAAGCATGATCAGGACCCGAAGCTGCGGGCATAATGTGGAGCGCGTTTTTTAGTATGAAAGCACAATAAAATACAAGTTAAAATCATTCGAGAGGGGGTAGTTTAAAAGTAATTGCAGACTCGAGGAAGTTAACGAGTGGTCAGAGTGACAGCCTAATTGTGTATACTAGGCAAGAGATCTGTCTTGAATCGAAATTATAAATATTTGGAAAATACACCTTTGGTGTCACTTTAACCGACCCATTTTGGAAATTCTTTGGCGGTCTTCTTACATAACATAAAATGTTTTAATTAATATTTTCCAATCAGTAATAAATGTTATCCATACCGTATTGCTCTTTTTATGTGAACCGAAATTCACATTTTTGTATTGCCAACAGATGTCGGCAGACTAACCCATGAGTCCACTTACTCAGACTCTCTTGGATTCAAACGGTTGTGTGAGTCTGAATTTGACTGAGCGCGAGGCCATTGTGTCATTTTGAGTTTGAGCCTAATGAACCCAAGTGAGTTTGATGCCTACTCAGTTTTAGTAAACCTGAGACAAAACGATTTCTGAGGCCGTTCTGTGTTCTTAGTACACTTTGAGTTCTGAGTGTACTTTGAGTATTTAGTCGTCTTTGAGTGTGAGAACACTTTGATTCCTGAGTTTGTTTTGCGTTTGAGTACATTTTGAGCTTTTAGTCGATTTAGCGCGTGAGTGCATTTGGAGTCGTGAGTAGATATTGGGTTTGAGTACATTTTGAGTTTCAGTACATTTCCAGTTGAATTCATTTTGAGTTTTCGCCAGAAGTATTTCTTTGTTTCAGTTAGGATAGATGTGTAGCTCATCAATGAGTCTGACTTTCTGTAAGTGGTGGTTTTAAATAAATTTGTAATTGGGTTTGAGTGAGTCGTGCCAAATTTACCAAATTTTGCTACCAATAACTCACCATTTAAATAAGATCTATTACTTCACTTGTTTCTCGTAACTTTGCGAAACTTGGCATCAGAGTCACGACCACGCACAACACATTTCTTGATAGGGTTAAGCATTGAGAAGATGTAATTATTGTTCGTTACAAAAGAAAATTTTCGCAGATACCGACAGGCGCGAAATGTAGACTAGCCACCAGATATGCCGCAAGAACGTGCTTATTCCGTTCTACTCCCTGAACCTAAGCGTCGACATCGCCGAAATTATTACGCTGCGTCAGTGTTTTTTCACGTTTGAACTGAACTCGTGGTATTTTTGGCGTGCTGTGTGTGCACGAAAAATTGGCCAGTCAAATCTAATTCAAATCGTTCAAACAGGGCGCGAGCTTTTCTTGCATGACTCAAGTGCCCAATATTGTTTGATTTTCGCTTGACGCGACTCTAGGTTTATGGTTTGTTCAAAGTTACAAGCTGCAGAAACGTTTTTTAAACATCCATTTTGCTAGAGTTCTGACAACAATCTTTTGAAGTCAATATAACGGATTATAGTTTTAGGTGACATTGAGGGTGCTATATCAATATCTTTAGTATTCTGGACTTATGTGTAGTCCAATAATACTTGAATTACATATAATTACATTATTTCAGGCAAACGGAAGAGGTTATTTACTCCTCGCGCAATTTTCACCGACTCGTACGTTTTTATACAAAGATATATAATGGTCAAGTTGAGTTTATATATTCCTGGCTTGTTTCTATGTGATTGGCTTATACAAATGTGATACAAAAAAAACCGGAGCGTTGCGTTCAGCATTGCAGTGATGTATAGAATTGTGTGCTCATCAAATTTCCAGAGATGATACATAGGAGTGCGGTGGTAGTAAATTTCGGAAAACAATATAAGCAGCAAGAAGTCTGTTTTCAGCTCTCATTCCATTCAATCTGAGAACAAGGATAGGTATATAGAATATTTATGGTCCGTGGAGCTGCTGACCATTTAGCGCGAGCCATTGATATTTAGGATCATGACCCATGAATCATTAGCCTGGCCTACTTCATCCACAAATACTTCATAATAGTGTTATTAACTACAGATTTATTTATACAGCCGCTGCCTCTTCCAGGGTTGCCACTGAAATTTTCCCCAACCAGTCAGTTGTCGACCGCAGCAATCAACTAGGGGTAAGTCACTGCCAACCTGTCTTTTCTTCTCGTTCTCCATTGTTCACTTAGGGAAGTTTGAAAAGAGAAGCCAAATAACGCAGTGTGCAGCTGTTGTTTTTCTAGATAAATAAGAAGCAAGTTCGTACTCTCACATTTCCACGGAAAACCAAAAACCTGGTGCGCGCTTTTGCCAAAAACGTTTTCTGAGGTAGCAATTCTGAGGCGACCGTATATAAGGATGCAGTCACATAACGCGAATATCCACCAAAAAACAGTGTGAGTTCTCGTTAATGAACATAGCATGATAGCATAGAAAAATGTAAATTGTGTTGAATTGGTAGCCCCATGCAGAAAAAATGCTCAGGAAAAGTATTTATATTTGGTTATTGGCACAATTACAACGCTAACTTTCTCTTCAAACTCAGCAGACTTTTTGTGTATTTGACCACATTTTTACACGCAACGCACGGCCAATCCACTATTGTCATTCTATGTCTCCTGAGCAGACTAATTCTCAATTGTTTTCTCAGATGAAATGCTATATTTGAATGGTACTGTGAATTTATTACATTTCTCACGACGCTGGGGAAAGTTGAAGTTGCATTACCGAAGGCATCTTAGCTCGTTATTCCCAGCGAAGGTATTTTCTGCTAGAGAAAAAGTCCGTTGTAGGGAAAAGTGAACAAATGTCCTAAGTTTTTTGTATGCAATACAAACTCGGGTCTTGAAGAATGAGTGACGGCATTACAACTAAAAAATTTTCGCATTACCTAAACAAACACTAGGTATTGCATGCCGCGGAAAGTTGCACAGGTGTCTCCCTATTGAAACCTGCGGTAGGTGTTACGAGTCGGTTTCTGGAATATCGGTTTGCTGAACAATGTTTCTACTATTATTCCTCGTCCGTGAAAGGGGGGGCAGGAGCCAACAACGTGACTTTTTTTTCGTGGTGGTGTTTTATTAGAGTGAGTGTAGGAACAAGAATGTTGTTAGAGGGCTCCGAAATGAATAGGCCACTAGCGATGCAAGTCCCTATTAAGGAGAAATAATGTCATTAGAATCAAGGTTTAGTGACATGCCCACTGAATTTCAAGCGAAAGATATGTGAGAGGATTATTCACTAATAATGCACCGAATGAATGATATATGTTGTTTTCCAGGGCATAAAATTGACATTCGGGCACTACATCGCAATAGAGATTTTTTGAATTGTAGGCAATCATTATGCACACTGCAACAATGCTATTATATGCAAAAAATCTGCGCTATCAGCACGGATGGTACGGGACGTGTCCCGAATGGTTCCAATGTAACGCTGTTTTGTGGAACTATACAGTGTTTTTTGCTTCATTTTTCTCTGTAGTTGGTCGGAACGCACTGTGGGGAACAGAAGCACGCGTGCTTAAGGTAGAGTACTCTTCTTTTTCTAAAGATAACATAAGTTCAAAAGGGAAGCTATTCAAGTTCGAGGAGGTTAGACGTAGTTGTAGATAAAAGTAAAAGTAGGTATGGGTAGGTGATATAATCTTCGATAAGCAATAAAAAAACCACTGGCAAAACTTTTTTGTTATGACGAAAACGGTTCGCTAGGGTAAAATTCCGATACTGTTTTTCGCGTATCGATTGAAGGAATTCGGCAAGAACTATGTAAAATTCTCCAAATACAAACTTCGCGTGGCCCACATTGTCGGTTCTGAAATGGGCGAAGTAGTTGGAGAGGAAGGCTATGAATGATAAACTATCGAGGTTTTTCTTCAGGAAATATTTCCCTGTGGTTAGGCAGCAAGCATGATCAGGACCCGAAGCTGCGGGCATAATGTGGAGCGCGTTTTTTAGTATGAAAGCACAATAAAATACAAGCTAAAATCATTCGAGAGGGGGTAGTTTAAAAGTAATTGCAGACTCGAGGAAGTTAACGAGTGGTCAGAGTGACGGCCTAATTGTGTATACTAGGCAAGAGATCTGTCTTGAATCGAAATTATAAATATTTGGAAAATACACCTTTGGTGTCACTTTAACCGACCCATTTTGGAAATTCTTTGGCGGTCTTCTTACATAACATAAAATGTTTTAATTAATATTTTCCAATCAGTAATCAATGTTATCCATACCGTATTGCTCTTTTTATGTGAACCGAAATTCACATTTTTGTATTGCCAACAGATGTCGGCAGACTAACCCATGAGTCCACTTACTCAGACTCTCTTGGATTCAAACGGTTGTGTGAGTCTGAATTTGACTGAGCGCGAGGCCATTGTGTCATTTTGAGTTTGAGCCTAATGAACCCAAGTGAGTTTGATGCCTACTCAGTTTTAGTAAACCTGAGACAAAACGATTTCGGAGGCCGTTCTGTGTTCTTAGTACACTTTGAGTTCTGAGTGTACTTTGAGTATTTAGTCGTCTTTGAGTGTGAGAACACTTTGATTCCTGAGTTTGTTTTGCGTTTGAGTACATTTTGAGCTTTTAGTCGATTTAGCGCGTGAGTGCATTTGGAGTCGTGAGTAGATATTGGGTTTGAGTACATTTTGAGTTTCAGTACATTTCCAGTTGAATTCATTTTGAGTTTTCGCCAGAAGTATTTCTTTGTTTCAGTTAGGATAGATGTGTAGCTCATCAATGAGTCTGACTTTCTGTAAGTGGTGGTTTTAAATAAATTTGTAATTGGGTTTGAGTGAGTCGTGCCAAATTTACCAAATTTTGCTACCAATAACTCACCATTTAAATAAGATCTATTACTTCACTTGTTTCTCGTAACTTTGCGAAACTTGGCATCAGAGTCACGACCACGCACAACACATTTCTTGATAGGGTTAAGCATTGAGAAGATGTAATTATTGTTCGTTACAAAAAAAAATTTTCGCAGATACCGACAGGCGCGAAATGTAGACTAGCCACCAGATATGCCGCAAGAACGTGCTTATTCCGTTCTACTCCCTGAACCTAAGCGTGGACATCGCCGAAATTATTACGCTGCGTCAGTGTTTTTTCACGTTTGAACTGAACTCGTCGTATTTTTGGCGTGCTCTGTGTGCACAAAAAATTGGCCAGTCAAATCTAATTCAAATCGTTCAAACAGGGCGCGAGCTTTTCTTGCATGACTCAAGTGCCCAATATTGTTTGATTTTCGCTTGACGCGACTCTAGGTTTATGGTTTGTTCAAAGTTACAAGCTGCAGAAACGTTTTTTAAACATCCATTTTGCTAGAGTTCTGACAACAATCTTTTGAAGTCAATATAACGGATTATAGTTTTAGGTGACATTGAGGGTGCTATATCAATATCTTTAGTATTCTGGACTTATGTGTAGTCCAATAATACTTGAATTACATATAATTACATTATTTCAGGCAAACGGAAGAGGTTATTTACTCCTCGCGCAATTTTCACCGATTCGTACGTTTTTATACAAAGATATATAATGGTCAAGTTGAGTTTATATATTCCTGGCTTGTTTCTATGTGATTGGCTTATACAAATGTGATACAAAAAAAACCGGAGCGTTGCGTTCAGCATTGCAGTGATGTATAGAATTGTGTGCTCATAAAAATTCCAGAG
Organism: Haemaphysalis longicornis; assembly: GCF_048455015.1. Taxonomy (NCBI): domain Eukaryota; kingdom Metazoa; phylum Arthropoda; class Arachnida; order Ixodida; family Ixodidae; genus Haemaphysalis; species Haemaphysalis longicornis. Next base: position 141,421,137 of record NW_027526335.1, on the reverse strand, counting down.
ATGATACATAGGAGTGTGGTGGTAGTAAATTTGGGGAAACAATATAAGCAGAGAGAAATAGGTTTTCACCTCTCATTCCATTCAATCTCAGCATAAGGATAGGTATGTAGATTATTTACGGTCGGTGATGCTGCCAATCATTCAGCGCGAGCAATTGATATTTATGATAGTGACCCATGAATCGTTGGGCTGGCCTACCTCATCCACAAATACTGCATAATAGTGTTATCCACTTCAGATTTATTTACACTACCAATGCCTCTTCCAGGGTTGCCACCTAGATTTTCGCAAAACAGCCAGTTGTCGACAGCAGCAATCAACTAGAGGTGTGTCACTGCCAACCTGTCGTTTCTATATCGTTATCTGTTGTTCATCTTAGGAAGTTTGAACAGAGAAGCCAAAAGACGCAATGTGCAGCATCTTTTTTGGATAAATAAGAAGGAAGCTCGTTTTCTTACCTTTCCATAGAAAACCAAGAACCTGGTGCGCACTGTTGCCAAAAACATCTTCCGAGGTAGCAATTCTGTGGCGACCATATATAAAGATGCAGTTGCATAAAGGGAATACCCACCAAAGAACAGAGTTAATTCACGTTAATGAACATAGCATGATACCATAGAATAATGTAAATTGTGTTGAATTGAAATCCACATGTACAAACAAAATGCTCAGAAAAAGCCTTTATATTTGGTTGTTGGCACAATTCCAATAATTATAACTTTCTCGTCAAACTCAGCAGCCTTTTTGTGTAGTTCACCGAGGTTTTGCATGCGACGGAAGGCCAAACCACTATCGTCAATATATATCTCCTGAGGTGACTAATGTTCAATTGTTTTCTCAGAATAAATGCTATAATTGCTTGGTTTTCTGAACTTGTCACCTTTATCTCGACGCTGGGGAAAGTTGCTTTTGCAATAACGGAGGCAACTTTGCTCATTATATACACAAAGGAAGTTTCTGCTAGACAAAATGACCCCTCCAGGGACACGTAAATAAATTTCCTTTGTTTTTTGTATGCAAATTAAACGCGGGTCTTTAGGAGAATAGCTGATGGCATTACAGCTACAATATTTTCGCATTATAAAAGAAGCATTAGGTATTGCATGCCGCCTCGAGTTGCACAGGGATCTCATCATTGAAAGCTGCGGCGGGTGTTACCAGTCCGTTTATTCAAATATTTCGGATTAACAGCACACGGAGATAAAGCGGAGAGAGACTCGCAACAATGGTGCAGCTGCCCAAACGTTTGTTGTGTAGAAGATTGGCCACAGTTGCCGCGGTTTAATTTCGGTGTCGGCGTTGTATAGGATTTCATCACGGTTGGCCGTGTACGAGCTGAGTGATTTACAACGGTACTTTGTAAGCACATTATTGCTGCCAGATAAAAACTACTGATTGTGCGCAGTGTTCCTCGCGAAATTGACCGCTCCGAATCAGAACAGGGGTTCTCAAGTCAGCGGAAATCTGATTCAGACAAGGCAAGCTGGCTCTTGACTGTCGGATTGTTCAATAAATTCGTTTAAAGTCCGAAGGAATAAAAGCAAAGAGTTCGGAAATACGAAGCAGCTCTAATGGACTTCTTGTCAAGCATTAGCACGTTATTCATTTCCATGAGGGGTGATATGAATTAGGGTTCCAGAGCTGTCTTCGTTTGTAAGGGGAGCACATTTATTCAATTGCTTTTATATTAGCCAACATCGAGTGATGTGGTGTACATGTTTCTACATTTACACCACAGTCCGCGGATATGGGGGCAGGAGGAAACAACCGGAGTTATTTATAGTGGTGGGATTTAAAAAAAGTGAGTGTAGAAACAAGAGTGTTGTCGAAGTGCTCCGAAAATAATAGGCCACTGGCTATACAAGTCCGCATTTACGAGAAATATTGTCATTAGAATCAAAGTTTATTGCCATGCCCACCAAAACGCAAGTGAAAGATATGTGAGAGAATTTTTCACTAAAAGCGCACCATGCGACTGATATATGTTCTTTCACAGGGAATAAAAGGGGGAATTCGAGAAATACATCGCCATAGACATTTATTGAATAGTAGAAATCCATCATGCACAGTCCAAAAATACAATTGTGTGCAGACAAATCTGCGTTATGTCCACGGGTGGTACGGGAAGTGTCCCGAGTGGTTCAAACGTGAGGCTGATTTTGGGGGTATTCAGTGTGTTTTACTTACATTCTTCTCTTTATTTGGTCAGCAAGCACTGTGGGGAACAGAAGCATGCCTGCTAAAGGTAGAGTCCGCTTCTTCTTCCAAAGATACCATAAGTTCAATGGCGAAGCAATTCAAGTTTCGGGAGCTTGGACGTAGTTGTAGATAACAGTAAAGGCAGGTATGGGTAGGTGATATAACCTTCGAGAATCAATAACGAAAGCCACTGGCACAAAATATATCATATGACGTGAATGGTTTCAGTGGGTAAATTTGTGATACCTATTTTTTAATTAATGAGCGAACGAATTCAGCAAAAAGTATGTAGAAATCTCGAAATACAGACTCCATGTGGCCCACATTGTCGGTACCAAAATGGGTGATGTAGTTCGAGAGGAAGGCTGTTACTAAAGAAGTATTGTGGTTTTCCTGTAGGAAATATTTTCCTGTGGTTACGCAGCATGCATGATCAGGACCCGAAGCTGCGGTTATAATTAGGAGTACGTATTTTAGTCCGAAAGCCCCATAACCTAAAAGCCAAAGTCATTCGAGGCGGTGTACTTTACGAGTAACAGCACACCCCAGTAAGTAAAAGACTGCTTAGATTGTCGGCAAAATTGTGTATATCAGGGAAGAGATCCGGGTTGAATCGGAGTTAGAAAATATTTGAAAATTACGCCTTAGATGTCAGTTCAACCAACCCATTACTGATATTTTTTGGTGGTCTTCATAGGTAACACAAATGATTTTGTTATTATTGCAGAATCAGTGATCAATGTTATCAATACGGTATTGCTCACTATATATTTGCTGAAAATTCACTTTTGTGTGTTGCAACAGATCTCGGCAGACTAACTCATCAGGCCACTCACACAGACTCTTTTGGATTCAAACTCATGTGTTAGAGTTTGACTGAGCGCGAGGCCTGTGTGTCATCCCGAGTTTGAGCATAGTGAGCCGTGGTGAGTTTGATCCTGACGATGTTTGAGTACGCCTGAGACCAATTGGAGCCCGTTTTGAGTTTTAGTACATTTTGAGTTACGAGTACATTTTGAGTTTTTCGTCGATTTTGAGCGTGGGTACGTTTGATTCCTGAGTACATTTTGGGTTTGAATACATTTTGAGTTTCAGTATATTTTCAGTTCTGAGTTCGTTTCAAGTTTTTGCCAGAGTGATTTTTGAGTTTCGTGCTAACTTTTTGTTTCAGTTAGCGTAGACATGTGGCTCAGCAATGAGTCTGCGTTTAACTGAGTAGTGATTCTAAAATAAATGTGTGATGGGGTTTCAGTGAGCCGTGCCAATTTTCGCGAGTTTTAGCTACCAATAATGGCTAATTTAAAAAGCTCTAATACTTCACTTATTCCTAGTAACATTGCAAAACTTGGCGTCAGCATCACGACCAAGCCCAACACATTTCCTTGTGGGGCTACGCATTGAGAAGATGTAATTGCTTGTTGGTTACAAAAGATTATTTTCGCAGATAAAGATAGATGCGAGATATAGACTAGGCCACCAGATACGATGCAGGGACGTGCTCGTTCCGTTCTACTTCCCTGACCCTTAGCGTCGACATCGCCGTAATTATTAGGCAGCTCAGTGTTTTTTGCCTGTTTGAACTAACTCTGCCAGTTGCGGCCATGCTGTGTGTGTAAAAGAAAAAAATTGTCAAGGCAAACCTACTTTAAAAGTTCAATCAGGGCGCGAGCTTTTCTTGGCTGACTAAAGTGCCAATTTTGTTATATTTTCGTTCTGCGGAACTCTAGGTTTATGGTCTTACAAAGGCTACAAGCTGGAGCACTTTTTTACACTTCTGTTTCGCTACAGTTTGGCAACATTCTTTTGAAGTCAATATCAAGGATTTTAATTTTAAGTGGTATTGTGGGTGCTATATCAATACGTTTATTATTCTTTCCTTAAGTGTACTCCAGTAATGTTTAAATTATGTAAAATCACATTATTTTTAGCTAGCTGAAGGGGTGATTTAATCTCGCAATTTTCCCATACTCGCACACTTTTATACAAATGTATAACGGTGAGGTGGAGTTTTTATTTCCTGGCTTGTTCCTAGGTTATTCTCTTATACATTCTGTGATACCACAAAAACCGGAGCGTTGCGTTCAGCATAGCACTGATGTATAGGATTGTGTGCTCATCAAATTATCAGAGGTGATACATGAGAGCGTGACGGTACTAAATTTGGAGAAACAATATAGGCAGATAGAAGTCTGTTTTCATCTCTCATTCCATTCAGCCTCAGCCTAAAGATAGGTAATTTGGATATTTATGGTCTGTGGTGGTGCTAACCATTCCGAACGAGCCATTGATATTGAGGATCGTGACCGAAGAATCGTTAGGCTGGTCTACCTAATCCACAAATAATGCATAATAGTGTTATTCACTACAGATTTACTTTTACCAGTGCTGCCTCTTCAAGGGTCACAACAGAAATCTTCACCAACTCGCCAGTTGCCCACAGAAGCAATCAACTAGAGGTAACTCACTGAGAACCTGCCTTTTCTACTCGTTCCCTGTTGGGTACTTAGGGCAGTTTTGACCAAAGTTGCCAGAAGCCGCACTGGTAAGCCTTTCTTTACTAAATGAATAAGAAGGAAGGTCGTATTCTACACTTTCCACGGAAAACCAAAAAAACTGGTGCACACTGTAGCCAAAAACGTTTTCCGAGGCCGCAATTTTCAGGAAAATATTTGTAAGTATGCATTTACATAAAAGGAATACCCACCAAGAAGATACAATGAATATTCTTGTTAAAAATATAGGGTGAAACCGAGAAAAATGTAAACTGTGTTCAATTGGCAGCCTCAAGCAGCAGAGAAAAGTTCAGAAAAAGCAGTTTATATTTGGATTCTATCTAACTTCGCACGCTTTTCCTGTAGTTAAACGAGGTTTAGTATGGCAGAGATGGCCAAATCTGTATTGTCTTTCTATGTCTCCTGAGGTGACTAATCTTCATTTTTAACAGAATATACGAAATATTTACATGGTTTTTTGAACTTGTCGCATTTCTCTCAACGTTGGGGAAAGTTTCTGTTTCATTAACGAAGGCAACTTTAATAGTTATCGCCAGCGAAAAAACTTTTCGGTGTAGAAAACGGCCGTTGCAGGAAAAAGTAAATAAATTGTCCTGTTTTTTTCATAAGCTTTATAAACCCGGGTCTTTAGGAGAAGAGCTGATGAAATTACAACTAAAATCTCTCCGCATTCTCGAAAGAACTATTAGGTAAACTTGCAGAGGGATCTCTTCATTGGAAGCTGAGGCGGGTGTTACCAGTCGGTTTGCTGAAATATATCGGACCAATACCACTCTGAGTTAAAGCTAACAGAGACTCGCAACAATGGTGCAGCTGCACAAACATTTCGGGTGTAGACGTTTGGCCGCCGTTGCAGTTGTTTCGTATTGGTGTCAGCATTGTAACTGGGAAAAGAAGAACAAAAAAATAACTGCGAAGAACGTTTGGCGAGTACAAGGGAGAACCTAGACGCTCGTCGGTGCCGACGCATGACGAAAGTGTCAGGGGAGGCCGTGAGAGATTCTGGAAGGTGACGACAACTTCGAGGTGACGGCTTAAGAGGGCGCGTGACCTTGCTTGTGGTGATCATCCGGTCACATTCTAAGAAGCATCAGCTCCGAACCGAGAACAAGAAAACTCCTGGAAGTGCTGAGCAAATAATTTCGCATCGAAAGGTGCAGTAACTGTGCCCCATTTTTCGTAAGTGTCAGAACTTCTTCGCTCTTTTGTCTGTCCAGATACCACACAGAGTGCGAGCGCAGTAAAAAACAAAGGACGCGGGGTGTACAGGACACGCGCTACTTTCAACAATTTGTTTGTTGCAGAACCAGGCCATATGTACACGTCTGGCTAGCATTAAGAGAGGAGGAAGGAAAGGAAAATATCAAAATCATGGGCGAAAAAAAACACTGCCGTGCCGACTACGACAAGAAATCTGGATCAAGTTTCGATTTTCCCACAGACGGCCTTCTGACGCATTGATCGCCCGACCTTGCAGTCTCTGTCGCTTTAACCATTTCTCTTGTGAGGCCCGAGGGGTGAAAATCCAAAACAGTCATTGGGTCGTACAGAGCACGACACGGGTTTCCCAAGATGCAATTTTTAGAATGGGCGGCCAACTGGCCGTCGCAATCAACACTACTAACCTTGTTCTTGCGCTCTTGTCAGCGAACGTTTAAGCATCTGCCCGTCTAGCCGATACAATGTCTACTACACGACAGGGGAATTTTGTAGGCAACGCTACGTCAGCATTTACATAGGCGTCTTTGTGTTTGCGCAGATTGGTTTCCGTGCACGCGGTGGATAGCTCAACCTACGCAAGGCCAAAAGCTTGTTACGCGCCGTGTACATGACCTTGACCCTTGAACGTTGCCCAACTTTCTTGAAGTTTCGACTGGTTTTATGTATGTATGGAATAACAGCATTCATTTTTTTGGCTATTCTTTCTTTGCCCTTCCTCGGGTTTTCTGCACTCTTGTTATCGTTTCTGCAAGGGAAACCGTAACCTGCCTGAGGAAACCCGCAGCTTTCATGCGTGCAGCCAGAATGTGAGGGATTTCATCTGCGGCGTGTTGGCATGAGTTCCAGAGAGCCCTAGACAAGAAGGAAGCACTACTTTCCTTTTGACAAGCTTAAAGTGTGCCTAGCTGTACGGCAGGGGCGGCTTGTCGGCTCTTGGATCATACAACCAACACACGTGATCATCCTTTAAACGCAGCCGCAAACACAAAACCTATGCTGTCCTGCTGGGGCAATTGAAACATGTATGTGAGTGCCATAAAACAGACATTAAATCTGCTAAGATATGGAACACAACAAGGTCAGTCAAAGCTAAAGAACGTTATTGCAATTCTTGGCTGAAGGGTCATGAAAAGAGGAAGTGTTTAAAACATTCAAAACTCGTCAACATATCTAAAACATTTCAATACTTTAAGATTGCCCAGCCGCTGAAAGAAAGCTTTGTAACGACGAGTTGAAATCAAATCACCTTAAAAGGGTACGACACACGAAACAATGTAAACACCCTGCTTTTGCAGGTAAATTTTACTGTCAAAAGAAACAATGGTTGATGTGAGACTGAAAGATAAAAGCTCCAAGAATTCACTCGTGTTCATAACACACGCGTTCTGAAATTCGACCGCACCGAAATCATTAATGGCGTTCTGGACACTTGACTTGAAGGAATAAAACAAATTTTTTATGTCAACAGAACAGCAGTTAGGCTTGCATGGCCACCTCTCGTCACACAAATTACTTACAGCAGCAGAATCTCTTGTAAGAAACAGGTCGGGCACGTCCAACAACTTAAGCTTGTTCTGCGAGAAGTCTTCGACATACATTTGCCACGTCCCTGCCTCGTAGATGATCACGCCAAACGGACATACTACCTTACGAGTCAGTGCCCTCAAATACATTTCAAGGGATACATTGTCGCAGCTCAATATTTGCTTGACAATTTATATAAGGTTCAGCTGCTCAGGCGCCGGCTTAACACGACAACTGACCTTTTTGAGTGACAGCAGCTTCTGGTGGGACTTGAAGAATGCTTGCACAGATTCATAGGACCCCTAGCTCGGAAAGTTATTAAAAAGGTGAAATGTCGTACTAAGGAGATCCGCCATTACGGGTCTTTACATTTATTAACTCTATTGGTCGCGTATATTACCCCCTTTTATGCCTTTTTACTGCAACTCACTTTTACATTGGAATGACACGAGCATGACAGCAGAAGGTTTTTAGATTTCCGGCGGCGTTTTAAAAATGATCATGCGTGTGGTTTTACGAGCCATGAGCCAAAAACCCAAACCTGCCATACAGCTCAGCAAGCTATAAGCTGGTGAAGAGGAATATTGTGCAGCTGATCTTGTTAATGCTCTCTGCAAGTCATGCCAACACGCAGTAGATGATAGCCTTCATATTCAGGGTGCGCACTTGAAAGCTGCGCGTTTTCCCAGGCAGGTTACGGTTTCTGCTGCTGAAACGATGACCAGAGTGCGAAAATCCCGTCGAAGGAGAAAGAAGGAATAGCCAAAGAAAAACGAGCTGTTATTTCATTTCTGCATAAAATATCTCAATTCAAAAAAGTTGACAACACCAAGGCGTGAATGTCACGTTCAAGGCGCCTAACAAGATTTTGGGTTTGTGCAGGTTGAGCTGTCCCAAGCGTGCGTGGAAACAGATCTGCGCTATCAAGCACAGAGATGCAGCCTTAGCGTTGTCTACGAAATTCCTTTGTTGTGTGGTAGACACTGTATCGGCCAGACTGGGAGATATTTAAACGTTCGCTTTCAAGAGCACAAGAAAAAAGTCAGTAGCGTTGTCACCGATGGCCAGCTGGCTGCCCATTGTAGAAATGTATCTCGTAAAACCCGTGTGATCCCATGTTCGACCAAACGACTGTTTTGTATTTTCCCCACTCCGGCGTGGCAAGGAAATTGTAGAAGCGGCAGTGATTGCAAAATCTGGCAATCAATGCGTGAGCAGGCCGTCTGTGGCCTTGTAAAAACTTGAGCTGTTTTTCATGTCGTAGGCGGCACGGCACTGTTTTTCTTCTTTCTCCCATTGTTTCGATGTTTTCATTTCCTTCCTCTTCTCTTCATGCTAACAAGACGTGTTTCTATGTGCTGGTTCTGCAATAAACCAATTGTCAAAAGTAACGCTCCGATCAGGGTGCTCATGGCGCGGCTGCTGCTGCGCCTTTGACTAAGCTTTGTAGGCATCGCGCAGGCGGGTTTACAACTAATTTAGCAATTATAAATGCAGAGCATTTCTTTAACTCACGATGTTATGCGTCCGTAACTCGGCGTCCGTACCACGGCAGCTGCGCCCTCTCCCCCAATCCTCCCTTCGCCCTCAACACGCTTGCAACAAGAGGTGCAGCGCGCGCTCCGGCGTTGCAAGCACCCTAGCAACAGCAGGTGAGGGCCCGTCGTGGCGGGATGGTGGCGTGATAGCGCGCGCTCTTTCCACCTCCTATCCCTCGAATGCGTTTGTTGGGAATATAAACCCGGGTGTCGGCGCGTCAGCCGCACTCCAGTTCTGCTTCGCTCTCTTCTCGTCGCGGTTGTCGCAGTTGCTAAGTGATGGAAGCAAGACCTTCAACTAGTACCGTGACGCAATCCAACTTCAACGTCGCGGCACCAGTTCAAGACATCGTGCCATCACCATTACAACACCCATAGCCACCGCCACGCGCGTAACGCCGCTAATGCTCTTCATTTACTCGTGGCCCTCCCGCGGGGGCATGTCGGGGTCTTTTTCATCGAAATATGGCTTAAATGAGCCAGACTGGCAGCTTGCGAGTTCCGCACTTTACATCACACAAGATGTTTGGCAATTTTGTTCTGTTGAGCTCTTTCTGTACACCTACTTTAGATTAACGGCAATAAATTCTTCTAATTTCTTTCCTAATTATAATGAGTTACTGAAACTTCCTTGTGCCGCACAAGTATTACTTCCATCTCCACCGTTGCTGCAGTCAGAGTGCGGCATACCGAGCTTATGTATTACGTTGGCTGACCTTGACGATTTTCACAGTGACTAATATCTCTCTAGGTTGTCCCCTCCCCCTGCCAATCGGAGGAGAAGGATGGGGGGGGCGGGCTTCTGAAGAGGATTCCGCCTCTCTTATTCACCCATCCCGACTATGGCAAAATAGAGTTGCTCACTCACTTACTCCAGCCGAGCGTTCAGTCTATTAGCCCAGTTTGATGTCTCTTAGCAATCCAAAGCGAATGCTTGAATGATTGCCGAATGGCGGACGCTTAATAAGTCCTTGTATAACGCTCTTTATGAGCTGTGTTTTTATTTTATTTATGTTGTACATTAGTGTTACGGCCAAATTGTTCTGCAGAGCAGCTTGGAATTGCAGAAAGAGGAAGCTTTGTTTATCGCTGGCGGCAGCAGTTGATATATCGATAAGATTTATTACAAACTATGTAATACGCCAAAAAACTCCCAAAACTACCTGTATTACAGCCTGCAGGGATTTGAAGTCAGAAGTTGGTTACACTAACCAGCGCTTCTGAGTGTTGCCCATGGCGGCGAGCATATTGTAGCGATGAGCTCCAGTAAGGAGAGTAAAAGCGTTTATTACCAGGACTAACTTGCGCCGGCAAACACTGGCGATCCACAAGCAAGCTAGAGGAAGCGAGCTTGGACTTCTTTCTCCTCTGTCCACCACTCAGCACATACCCATTACTAGAAACAGCCCCGTTAGCCGGGCGGGGATTGATCCTACAATAATGAACTCACGACATCGCTTCCCACTCCAAGTTGCCATTGGCCCGATGCCAGGGAAGCAAAACGCAAAATAGCTACATAGATGTTCAGTGATGAACGAGAGTCAGGGTACTTAAGGTCGCATAGCATCATACGTCAGGTTCGCAAGACCGGGTGTAGTACGGCTTGATGCGCACCACATGGACAGCTTCTGAATTGGACCTCCGTCGTGAAGAACGGGCTGTTCTGTCCTCGGGTACAACCTCGTAGGTAACGTCGGACAGACGGCGAAGAACACGGTAAGGCCCAAAGTATCGCCGAAGCAGGTTCTCCGAAAGTCCTCTGCGGCGAATCGGCGTCCACACCCACACAAGGGGGTCTGGTCAATAGTCGAGGTTACGGCGTCCGTTGTTGTATTTCTCGGCGTAGATTTACTGTTGATGTCGAATGCGGACGCGTGCTAGCTGGCGTGCTTCCTCCGCCTATTGGGTAAAAGCCTCGGCATCAGTGCTGGTGACCTTGGTTGAATTGATAGGAAACATTGCATGTAAGGTTGTCGTTACAGAGCGTCCGTAAACAAGTTCAAACGGTGCTCATCGCGTTGTTTCTCACATAGCAGTGTTGAAGGCAAACGTTGCGTAGGGAAAAATTTCGTCCACGTTTTTGTGCTGCAGGTCCACGTACATGGATAGCATGTCAGTTAGGGTTCTATTAAGGCGTGCGGTGAGGCCGTTGGTTTGAGGGTGGTAGGCAGTGCATTTCCGGTGAGTGCTATTGGTTAGCTTGAAGACGTCCTGTAGGAAGGTTGCAGTAAATGCGGTGCCCCTGTCTGTTATAATATTCGTCAACGCGTCCTGGCGTAAAACAATGTGTTAAACGAAGAATTTAGGGACTTCTAAAGCGGTGCCGTTGGGAAGGGCCTTGGTCTCGGCATAACGCGTCAAGTAATAGGTGGCTACTACGATCCACTTGTTCCCCGACGCCGATGTTGGAAAAGGCCCAAGAAGATACATCCCAACCTGCCGGATCGGCGCGTCGGGAGAATCCACTAGATGAAGGAATCCCGGTGGCCTGACGGGAGGTTTCTTGCTGCGCTGGCAATCCCGGCAAGTCCTCACGTAGTGTCGTACTGATCGAAGAAGGTTGGGCCAGTAATAGCATTCATGAATCTGAGCGAAGGTGCGACTAACACCTATGTGCCCGGCGGAAGGCTCGTCATGACAGGATCGTAAAATGTTGCTTGTCAGAGCAGATGACATTACCAGAAGAAATTATCCTTGCTGCCGTACCTTCGTTTGTAGAGCACATTGTTTTGCAGGGAATACGAAGCCAAACCTCGAATATTGAAGCGTGGTGGCGTACTGTTTTCACCGCGAAGGTGCTCAATCAGTGGCCGTACGTCTGCGTCCCGTTGCTGCTAAAGGGTCATGTCCTCAGTATGGACGACCCCGAAGAATGGAAACTCCTCTTTCGTTTTATGTGCTTCATTCAGAATTGGCGCCCGCGACAATCGGCATCACTGTGCTTCTTTCCAGATTTATACACGACCGTTACGTCGTACTCCTGCAGCCGTAGGCTCTATTCAGCAAATCTACGGGAGAGGTTTTAAGGTTGGCAAGTCAGCACAACGAATGGTGATTGCTTATGGCTCTGAAGTGCCTTCTACACAAATATGGCCGAAATTTACTTGTTGCCCATATCACGGCAAGACACTCGTTTTCTGTTGCCGAATAGGTTCGTTCAGCTTTAGACAATGTGCGACTGGCATAGGCTGCAACTTTCTCGGCATCCTGCTGCGACTGAACCAAGATAGCACCGATTCCGGCGTTACTGGCGTCAGTTCTGATTTCTGTGTCGCTATCGTCATCGAAGTGTGCCAAGACTGGGGACGTTCGCAGGCGTCTACGCAGTTCATCAAATGACACTTTCTGCGTTTCCGTCCAAACGAAGGGTACGTCTTCTCTTGTGAGGCAAGTGAGAGGCCCCGCAATTCCAGAGAACCTTTCGTTAAAGCGTCTGTAATAGGCACAGAGACCTCGGAAGCGTCGGACAGCTTTTTTGTCGGTTGGTACTGGAAAAGATCTTACAGCCGCGGTTTTTTTCGGATCTGGGCGGACGCCTTGAGCACTAACCATGTGTCCAAGATATTTCAGCTCCTGGAATCCACGGTGGCAATTTTGAGGCCTAATAGTAAGCTCGGCAGACCGAATTGCTTCCAAAACGCTTCGCAGTAGTGTTAAATGTTCTTCGAAAGAACTGGAAAACACGACTACATCGTCCAAGTAAACAAGGCAAGTCTGCCATTTCAATCGAGCGAGTACGGTATACATCTTACGCTGGAACGTTACAGGGGCAGAACAGAGGCCGAATGGGAGGACTTTAAAATCGTATAGCCCATCGGGTGTAACGAATGCTGTTTTCTCACGGTCCCTTTCATCAACTTCTATTTGCCAATAACCAAATTTGCCAATAACCAGATTTGCCAATAACCAGATTGCCAATAACCAATTCTTCTCGTCCAGAGACGAGAAGAATTAATCGTTACCAAAACGGTCCAACGTATCATCTATTCGGGTATGTGGATAAATATCGTGTTTAGTCATACTGTTCCGTTTGCGATAGTCTACTCAAAAGCGAAGCGTGTTGTCATTTTTCTTTACGACTACAACTGGGGAGGCCACGGACTCTTGGATGGTTGCATAGCGTCGTCGGCGAGCATCTCTTTGACCTACGTTTGGATGGCCTCCCTCTCTTTAGACGACACGCGGTAGGGTTGTTGACGCATAGGTCAAGTGGATTCATCAGTCACGATGCGATGCTTCGCGATGGGAGCACGGCGCACTTTGGAAGTCGTCGCTAAATGGCCCGCGAAAACGTGCACTAGCCGTTTTAGGGCTTCTCTCTGGGCGGTCGGGAGGTCGTTGTTTATTTAAACTGGTATGTCGGTGCCACCTGTGAGCGAATGAAGAGACAGCGTGCTGAGCATGCCCACGTGCGTAACGTCAGCGCCTTTCTCAATGAATGTGATTGTAGTGCCTTTCGCAAGATGTCGACGTTGGGTGGAAAAATTGGTGACCAAAACTTGAGTGCATCCGTTGTGCAAGTTGAAAAATCCCTAGCCAAATCAATACCCCTATCCAGCAATAACTGAATTTGCCCTAAGCGATGCCTTCACAATACGCAAACTTGTCATTTTTGACCATTACAAAGAGGCTAGAACGGGCAGGCAGTGCGACGTCGTCGTCAACAATGCGTAGTGCTCCGTCGCGCTTGTCTTCGATGTTGCGTGCTGTGGCTCCCTTTGTCGGAAACCTAATTTTTAATTTTTGCAGGTTGATAACTACCCCATTTGTCTGCAGAAAGTCCGTGGCGGGAATCAAGTCCCTAGAGCAATCAGGGAGCACAATAAAGCTGTTAACGTAGGTGAAACCGTGTAGTTATTTGCGCGCAGTACACCTACCCACTGGGGTGATCAGATTGTTTGTAGCAGTGCGAACTTGCCGGCCAGTCCAGGGTGTGCTCACTTTCTTTAGCGTAGAAGCCAGAGTTTCACTGATGACTGAACAATCAGCACCGGTATCGGCCAATGCAGTCCTCGTACAGCCGTCGATATTCACCACCACTTCGCAGGCAATCGGTTGGGTTAAACAAGTTTCAGGTACTGGCTGCTCGTCGTCTCGTCGTAGCGGTCGTTGCAGTGGGGGATCTTGGCAGTTCGTGACATCAGCGGCATCACCTCCAGAAGTCATTGGCCTCAGTTTCCCCGGCCTTCCGGGCTACCAGAGGGCCGACGGCCAAGGTCCGAGGCCGCAGTCCCAGGACGCAGGATGGCGGTGCCCTCGTTGGAACGGTCAATACTCAGCCCACTTCTCAATCACCTGATTGATCGGTGCAGCGGTGGCGAAAAGGTAGAGCCTCTTCCAGGCTTGCAGAAGGGCTGTGGTTCGAATCCCGGTGACGGACAATTCCCACCAGATTTTAAAAAACTCGCGGTATTGATAGAATTTCAGAATGAGGCTTTGCGTGCGGCCTGACCCCGGTGACCATTGTAGGTAATGCAATCCTTCACGAGAGCAGGATTTGATAACCCGGTGTAGCAACAGCCACAACCTTCCGTGAATATGGTAATTAAACCTCCATTTATAGCTAATATGAACCCGCTCACATTTGAGCAGGTAGTTTAAACACACAATCAACAACATGCACGATACCGGCGTTCGCTGCCTGGTGATTGCGTAATCACGCTTTTACTTCCTTATACGCAGCAGATATCCGTCCCGACCGAGACTGCAGCTCGCGCTGCTCACAACGTTCGCCTAAGACAGTATATATCATCCGTAAGCTGCGTTTTTAGGAAGTTTTACTTAAAAATGTAGAAACTAGACAGACAAAAGGCCAGCTTTCTTTCCCAAACTGTAAAGAAAGACAGAGTTCTGGTAAGAAATAAACTAGTAAAAATATATGAGCGTACAAAGTTGAAACATATGCAGGTGTTGCTCTTAGGTGCCTTTGACTACGGATAAACCTATAGGCGCTTTTAATGCGAAATTGATGAATGCCCGGGTACACCAAGATCTGGCCGGTGTCATATGCGTCACGAAAATGACATCGCCAGAAAAAGTTCCATTGAAGCGGTTGCGTCCGGATTTGAACCACGAACTCTTTCGCAGTAACGGGTGGTGCACAGCACTCTGCCCACTGCGCTACCGATCTATGCGCAAGTATGTTAACGAACGCACCTTATATCTTTCACACCACTTTCTTCTTTCAAATGCCGTCAAGTACATGCTGCCATCTTGAGAAGTGAAGCGAAGCAGTTCAGAGGGCACTAATTAGTGCCGACAGTTGGCGACTCGATGCCAGCGTCTTCGTGGACGTGGGACGTGGAAAAATTGAGACACCCTCCGCTACCTAGTGCTTTCGGTATTGGTTTCATTCTGTTTCGTTCGAACGGTTTTCAAGGGACTGTGGTTTAAGTCAGCTTTACGCAATGTCCAGACGCGTGCATTCCACTGTTTAACGTTGATGCATCTAACGGTGCCATACCGACGCAATACAAATAGCGATGTGCAAGTTCATGTCGCTGCACAATAAGATCTCCATGAAGGCACATTTTATTTTTGTGTTTTACCGATTTCTATGAAAGAGGCATCAACCACATTTTTTAGTAAAAGAGACTGCCTACGTACTTTTAAGGGAACTAGGGTAATTCTGTAAGTTAGATACAGGTGGCCCAGTGAATGCTCTATGCTTCAGCAGAAAATCGCGCAAACGCAGGGCCGAACCAAATGGAGGCCACACTCTGAAGTTGAGACTGACATTTGGTAACGCTGAATGGAGTCTAGGCTCTGCTGTAAAGGACTGAGCAAACATAGTCAGGAGTTGCCAGCGTTTGACAAACGAATGATGAGGATAACAAACATTTTAACTCTCAATTAAAAGATCAGGCGTTGAAGAGCCTACCAATCAATACTTATTTCGATCTGCGAAGGCCTCAGAGTCCCCCGTTCGTGCTAACAATTGAATTTTTTCATAAGGTCGATTTTTTTAAATCGCGCAAGTGTATCAATAGGCAAAGTGTGCTAGTTTTTATTAGGGAACCAATGTTTGGCAATAGTGGAGAAAGCGCATAATCTTCTATCTTGCCAATGGAGCATTCGGAGACGTTTAGATTTTTGTTGTGTGAGGCTGTTAAAGGGACACTGAAGTGAATTTGTCAAGCTCCCGTTTTTGCTTGCACTGCGTAGACTGGCTCAATGTAGCGCACTTTTCATCGTTTATCCGGTTGACAAATCGGTAAATATTTTACAAAGCGCGAAGAAGAAAAACTACATGCGCGGTTTGCGGCGGCCGCACCAACTAAGGCTGTGACGTTGGTGGAGGGGGCACCGTGATTGGAGGATGTCCAAGGTTAGCAATCAAACAAGTTTCGCTTTCGGTTTCGGTTCTGCAAAACACAACCAATGACATTGTTTGATGGGCATCTCTTTATCACTCCCTTTCTCCTCTCTAATCTTTATATCCCCCTCGTGCTCCTCCCCACCGCACTGGGCTGTATGCAGGTGAGCCCCCAGTTGGGCTCAGTAATATCCCCAGTGCACTTCCTTTTCCTTTTCACCCGAACCACCTAAGAAGAAGAACAGGCATTCTCAATATCTCAGAAATCATCGTACCGCGCTTCTGCCATGTTGTCGGCTGTAAAATGTATAAAATTAGCCTCCCAGGACGGCTTGGAATCGTAGCATTCACTAGCCGAGACCTATGTAGTGCATGAACGCCCTCCTTGCTCCAGGAGACGCTCAAATGCCATGCGCTTTTCCCCCATATTTGGAGCTTGCCTCACTCATGCCTGTATCGCAAAAAGCGTGTTCGCACCAGGCCAAGGGTCTGTTGATTCTGGCCTGTGCGCACTGCCCGCAAGCAGTCGGTGCTTATGGCAACAGCACGCCAACGCGAACTCGCTAGCGCGCGAGTGCCAGCCTGCGATCGTTCTGTGAGCTAGTTCGTGGAGCAGTGAACGTTGCGGCCCAATAATAGGTGAACTCAGTATAGAAAACATCGGCGGAAAACGAAAAAGTTCACTTATAAAAAAAAGCACGTACCCGTGGGGATTCGAACTTGTGACTTGCAAAAACAGTTGCGACGACATACTCAGTGCTCCAAACCACTCGGTCACGTGCGAGCGCGGCCGGCCTTGGAAATATAAGGTATATAATGTATAACCAGTTTACTATTTTATTTAGTTTTAGAATTTTAACCATTCGGTTACTATTTGTTGTTTTGCGCTCGTGCAGTAAGCATCCCCCAAGTTTTCACAATATCTTACCTGTAGCAGTTGTATTTCTTAGACGGAAAAGCGTTAGCAGATGCGTAGTCGTCCTGCTGGCCGCTGTGCTTGTTCGCCCAGCGCAAAAAAAGTTCTTCCCGCACCCTAGTTTTACGCTGTACGGTAAAAATATCAGTTGATTTTATTTCCTTGGTACCTATATTGATTTCGCTGACTCTTGTCCCGCCTTCAAGAGGCCTTATATTTTCCTACTGGCGTACCAGTCAGCGAAACGTCGCATGTGCGCTTGTGTGAAGCGACCTTGACTTGGAGCTAGATACATTGTATAAACTAACCAAATAAAGAAAGGCACATTCTTCCATTCACAAACGTGTCGTGGCTTCGTTTCCACTGAGCGAACGAATCGCGACGACCCGTCGGCGGCCGGCAGACGAAACGCTGGGCCGACTGACATTGTCTGAAGGCCGGGGAGCCGTGCAGTAGCGCAGACAATTGCGAGCTCGGCTACTCCCGACGTCACACGAAAACGCCACAGAAAACGGGCGACCGTAAAAAGAAGAGGACAGCGTTTTCGAATGAAATTTTCTAATAAATAAAATCGCGTTAACGCGCACAGAGTGGTCGAAAAATGGCCTGGGGACTCCGGACTACAATTTGCGCTAGTAATCCCGCAATGTTTACATATCACTTCAGTGTCCTTTTAAGGGGAACGTGGTCAATGTTGAATTGAAATGTCACATTGAGGTGGTTTAGCGTCAAGGCGAACGGTACAGAAACTGGGTAAACCGCTTAAATATGCACAACTAGGCAAACATACACGACCATTTACAATGTATCGTTTCCTTTTTGAAACGGCCCCTCTCGTGTTTGGAAGTGTTCGAAAAATTCACCAGAAGAAAAAGAACTATTATTTTATTGGCAGATTAATTCAGTCGTGTAAACCTATTTTATGGTGATCATCTTTCCATCTCACTACTTCGGTATGTGCCACGGTACCTAGGTGGAAGAGGAAAACGAACTGAAGGAGCGAGATTTTGTGTTCTGTCCTGGTTTTTGAGCAGATGTGCTGTGTGACTTACTGTGTTGCTGCAAGTACGCATACCTCTATTATACCCATTTATTTCCGAGATAAACAGCCTCCATTGAAGCGACGACGACCATTAGAGAAACTGCCGAGATGATGTGTTCTCAAGACCGTGAAATTATTTCCGCTGACATCTATGTTTTCGTTGATAATCACCCCGTTACGGCTCTTGTGGACGCTGTTGCTGATTACTCAGTTATGAATGGCTCACTCGCGGCCCACATTCAAAAAGTGA
The DNA here is from genome assembly GCF_048455015.1 of Haemaphysalis longicornis. Classification (NCBI taxonomy): domain Eukaryota; kingdom Metazoa; phylum Arthropoda; class Arachnida; order Ixodida; family Ixodidae; genus Haemaphysalis; species Haemaphysalis longicornis. Next base: position 141,402,619 of record NW_027526335.1, on the reverse strand, counting down.
CAACATCTTCGTATGGGGATCGTGGTACCGATTGGCGTGTGCACTCCAAGGGTTCAAATTCGTCGTGCGACATTTCCTGTTTTCTTCACTGTGCTGGCTAAGTGTTCGAGGCATCTTATGCTCGTGCAGGACTTCTGCGACTCTTGGGCTGGACGATCTAAGGCCGCGATTATTTTCGGGAGCTGGTCGCCACATATTATATACCCCGAACATCGAACGACGACAGCAATCAACGTACACCGGCAATTCTTGTCTTGCTCTGTGAAGGATGAACTGAAATACTGCTAGCTTATATCAGTGTGGCGCATCAGCTTCTGTTTCGTAAAACAGGAGTTGCCTACTTCAAAAAGTCAGGGAATGTACCAAACTACACAGTTTCTTGCTATCGTTCATATATGAAATGTACTCTGAAAAACCACGAAAATTTAGTTGAACCCTAAACCGACAGGCACGCCAAAAGATGAGCTTCTCAAGATGATAGAAACTGTCAGCGACTGTTTTGCTATGTAGTAGAAATGCGGCAGGCCACCGTTGATAAACATTGTATTATAATTGATGAAAACGAGCGACTCATGTACAAGGGTCATTACGACTTATGTGTCAGCGTCGGCGGAGGAGGGGGTGATATCTGTAGCCAAGAAAACGAAATGATTAAGACAGCATATTACAACCATCAACCAGCCAGTGGGCATAACCTGTGGTCCTCATCAAAAAAGGTGGTACTTTTAGTTTTTGCGTGGATAACAGAAAACTGTGTCCTTGAGAAGCGCAGGGCATGAGCACTTGGGGGTCAATAGGAACGGCTTTCGTCCAGGAGTGGACCTGGGTATGCTGATGATGATGACAGGATGCTTAGCAAATTGACAAAAAAGTCGTGTAATCGCTGAGGAGCATCATGACTGTTTAGATCGACTCGACCACGCACGCTAGGTTTTCTTCCTAAACTTACTTGCGCTGTGGATGTCTTACAACTGACAGTAGATGCACACGATTGGGAACAAGCGGCCTTTATTACTCCAGATGAACTTGATAAATTGAAAGTGCTCCTATTATGTTTGTACTCCGCTACCTTCGCGTTCCGAAGAATGATGGACCCTCTGTTATCCGGACTGAAATGGCAGTCCTGCTTTTGTACCTAAATGACGTAGTAATTTTTCGAAACACTGGAAGGCTCCTTAGAGCGCCTTCGCGAAATTCTTGAAGCTATCCGCTGGGCCCAACTTTTCTCAAACCCGAGAAACGTCACTTTGCCTACAAAGAACTGAAATGTTTAGGCCACGTTGTAAGTCTCTAAGGCATTCGCCCCGATCCTAGGACAGCCGCAGCAGATGCTTTTGGAGTTCCATCTTACGAATGAGCTGTTCGCCGTTTTTGGTGCCTCTGCATGTAGTATAGACGTTTTCTGTTGAACTTTTGAAACTAAAGATAGCCCTTAACCCGCTTGAGAGGAAGGAATGTTTAATTTTGTTGGCGCCCCGAAGAGCACCCTGCATCAAAAAACATTCAAAATGAGCAACAACACTGTCCTCTTCTTCACCACTTCAACGAGGACGCTTATACAGACTTGCACACAGCAGCAAGCAATAATGTTGTGAGGGCTGTCTTTTTAGAGTCGAAAGATGGTGTCTAACAGGTGATAGCCTATAGAAGCCGTACACATCGCGTTGGCGTTACTACCCCCCAGCATAGAAAAGCTGCTCAGCGGTATTTAGGTCGATCATCAAATTTCCGCCATATTTGTACGGGTGATGTTTCCAACTTCCAACCGACCATCACTCCCCCTGCTCACTCGCAAATATCAAGTATCTGTCAGGGTGCCTTGCCCGCTGCATCCTCAGGCTACAGGAGCTTGGCGGGAACATAGTGTACAAGTAGGGTCGCAAACATACCCACGCTGACTGCCTTTCACGTGCCCCGGCTTCTCAGTCCTCGATCGGTACTGACGATGACTGGGGATTCCCGGGTGCCAAACTCCATCGGCTTTTGCTTAGGAACAGCGAGAACACATTGATCTCCTTTCTCTCACCCATCACCTGAAACACCAAACCCATTCATTGCCTCAAATTTTTGCATGCAACCGCGCATAGTCTTTTCTTTCTAACGACGTTGCGCTACAAGAAAATCCTTGCTCTATAACAAATATCATACCTACTTCTTACGCCCGAGGCACTCAGGGAAGAAATCTGCACGCCTGTCACAATGAGCCATTGTCCGGGCATCTCAGCAGCTCTCGCACTATGGCCCGCATGCGCCACAAGTATAACTGGCCACAGCTGTCCGAGAGTGTGAAGTGGTGCGTAAGAACATGCCGAGACAGTCAAAGGCGTACGACGCTACCCACAAAGCCAGATAGAAGCCTGTAGCCAATAAATCTACCGAAGGTACTGTTCCATGACGTTGGCATGGGCCTTTTGGGACCCCTTCTTCTGCCCTCATCTGGCAACAAGTGGATCTCTGTTGCAACAGGTGATGAAACAAGCTATTCCGAGAGGAGAGGTCTTCCATGGGGCATTGCTGCAGAGGTTGTGAAGTTCTTCATCTAGAACTTTATACTTCGCCATCGGGCCACTAGGGTACTTTTAACTGATAGAGGAACGGTGTTCATTGCACAACTAATTAACGAGGTCCTCAAACTCAGTTGTACCAGTCACTGGAAAGCAACGACTTAGGATCTAAGCGCTAACGGACTCACTGAACGATTAAAGAACATGAGAACCGACAGCTTTCGATGTATGTCGATGTCGACCACCATGACTGGGATGGCATACTTCAGTATGCATCATTGGCTTATTAAACCGCGACGCTGCTAACGAAGTGTTTTGCCCTTTCCGTTTAGTCTACAATACAGACGTTACCATTCGATACTACTTCTTGAAGAGAGTGCCAATGTTACAATGGACGCGGAAGAAATCACTCAGCGTTCTTAAGTCACAGCCTACTACCACGCCAGCGCATTCGATACCAGAGAACCGTCGAAGCGCAGTGGTATATTGTACGGAACTTAGAAGTCACGTAATCGCGGATGAACACATTTAGGTGTGGATGACGGTTCGACAACGAGGTCACTCCGAGAAGTTAATGGGACGCTACTTAGGGCGATAGAAATATTTTGGGATTAATCAATGTGGGAACTTTTAAGTTACTCCTGAAGGTACAGTAGCCTCCCCTAGGGCGACGATTCAGACTGAGATTCTACGTGTCGCCCGGATAACGCCATATTTGGGTAGTTGAACTCTAGTGTGGACGACTGTGACACTGCAAACGTGTGATTTTGCGATACTTCCTCTCTATTTTTTTCGCTCTTTCAACCACTTTGCCCATGAGCTTCATACGCACCGGGACGGTGCTTTCCAGGGGAGGGGTAATGGCACAGTGATTATGTCGTTTATTCCTATTGCATACTCATCACTTTGTCATGTCGCCAATTGGCTATGGGCCTCTGTAATTACGGTCGAAGAAGTGGAGCTCGAGGAGCGACATTTACTGTTCAGTCCTGATTTTTGCGCAGATGTGCTCTGTGGCCTATTGTGTTCTCGTGGAAGAGATCTGCTATAGAGTCATTTACTTTGATAGACTTGTTTCCACACGTGTGGGCGTTCATCATGCTGGTGTGTCCGCACATGCGGTGAAAAGTGAAGCAAAAAAAAATGTTGGTTCCTTTGTTGCAGACTTATCCAGATAAATCTAAAAGGCCACCCGTGATTTTCTATTTTGAGTGCGTATTTTCTGCGCAATGTATTTGGAGCTGAAACACTGCACTTCATTTTTCTTTATATTGCGTTTCCCCGGAGATTCTATGAGAACCATTTATGAATAAAATGTAACTTATGACTGGTTTCGGTTCAAAAAAGGGACGTCGGCATTTCCGAGTGATTGTTTCAGTAATATTGCTGCCTCATCCCTTTTTTTGCTAGTTACCGGAGTAATGGGAAGGTGAATGACATGTTATCATCTGTTAGTTTGCTTCATACAACAAACTCTAATTTCAAGTTGCGGCTTTTTGCAGAAATATGGCTTCGTTTGGTGTCACAGGAAAAATGGACTACAGAACAATGTCACATTTGGCAGAAGTGCGGAGCAGGCCGGGACTCCACTATGACTTCCAGGTAAGATGCCTGCCACGTAAAATTAGGTTTGGTTCCTAACAGAGGTATTTCGGAATACTGTCATTGGTTCATCATGACAAAAAAATCCCACCATCTCCACGAGGTGAATGATGATGAGAGCGGCGAAGCTAAAATGCCTATCGGTAAAACCGTGAAACATTCACCCACACATCATATAAAGACTTGACACGTTGTTATACGTCTTCTTGATGGCGCCCATCATCTGAATGAGTTAAGGACATAAGGCGCGCTCGTAGCAATGCTCGCGTCTCGATTTGTAGCGCAGTGGGAAGAACGCCACGTACCTCCCGTCGTGGCCAGAGAGTCGAGGGATTGAAACCGGGCGCCGCCGCGTCGAGACCACCACTCCTCCCTCGCAAAGCTTGATACTTCCCACCGCTACCTTGACAAGCCCGTCGAGGACGTCGATGTTTTGTGGTCATCTTGGCCGTCGCCTTCTGCAGAGCGTCTTGTGTCGCGTACCCCCTGTACGCGTCTTGAGCTCGCAGGCGACGAACGACAACCTCTTCTTCTTCCTCTCCTCCTTGTTGGATAGCAGCGAACGCGTTGAATGTTTAGACCTATTCGGCCAATGTTTGGTTGGACAATCCCTAGGGGGATCAGACCACAATCATCATCCTGGTGCCATGTACAGCAGCAATGAGGGACGAGACAGGCCCCGAGCAAGAGTAGCTTCGCCTCTACAAATCTTTGGTAATGGGGTATATTATGGGGAGGCATTTAGAGACGCTGCAAATACACCGCCAATTTATATACGCGTTCGGTGAAGAGAGCACGACTAATATGAGTTCAATCAATATACAGTCGATGCCGGATGTACCGAACTCACAGGGGATCGTGAAAAAGATTCATATATGGAAAACTTTATATAAAAAATATTTTCTTTTGCTTAGGATTAGGCAAGGGATGATGAACTGTTAGGTATATGACATAATTCGATTTATCCGTGTTTGGTATACGGTCAAACCCGGCTATAACGAACCCGGATGGAGCGAATTATGCTATATATCGAACAAAAATATTTCAGTTACAGAAATACATGGCGAAAATATTCCTTATGACGAAGTTCAAATCCGATATATCGAACTCTGCGCTCCTAGAATGGCTGCCGAAATGCATGGTCTCAAAGCGGGGATTGATATGTGGATTGGCCACGACCACGGAGCAAGAGCCGCGACTGAGACATTGCGCCTCGCACGGAGGGACGTGATGCCCGACACTTTCCGTAACTGTTTCCGACGCGCGGGACTCACGATGGAAACCGCAAATTCCGCGAGTCCGGACCAAGACAGCAGCATTGGTGAACTTTGGGAAGAGCTCGCCAGCGTTCCCAATGATATCGCGAGTGAAAGCCGTCCGACGCTTACAATGAAGCGCTTTCGCCAGTCGATGTGCTCCGCCAATGCTTTTTTAGATTTTGGAGGACGCGGACTCGAACTGGTACAAACAATGTTTCGTGTAGAGAATGATATGCTAGTTGAAGACGCGAAAATGAAAGTGAAAACAAAAATCACCGCTTTTTTGAAAAGTAGGCAGCTAAGGCGGAAAGTAGCTTTATTATTTGCAATAAATGGATTATTTGGTGTATGGTAATGGCTAATTTACTGTGTTCGTTTCTGCATTCGGGGATGGCGGAGTTAGGAGGAGTGGGGGGGGGGTGGCTCCCGCGGATTGCGAACTCGTGAAATAGGTTCGTTATAAGCGGGTTCGGCTTTATCGAACTATTGGATATATCGAACTAATCGCAGTGCATATTTCAGTTCGCTATAAACGGGTTTTACTGTATGCGGGATTGACTTTATTTGTGAGCATGTATGAGCATAACGTCGCACACTATCAAAAACTTGATGCTCGGCCCGATAGCACCACCTAGATTCGGATTTAAAAGCTCTTACCCGGCATTTGCAGCTGCCTGATTTACTGTAATAACCCCAGGAAATTACTTCATAAAAATTACGCCCACCTACCCTCGCGGGAACCCTGGTGTGATGCGACGCTGAGGGGGGTTCAAGCGCCAGCGGAGAGCCACCATCCACCAAAAGGCCGCCGGTGAGCGGCACACCGGTTATATGCGCAGCGCAACCGAAGGAGAGGAGACCGCGGAGAGAGAGAGTACTGCACATGCGCCGGCGCCAGTGTGTCTGCCGCGGCTATGACGCAACACAATCCAACACAATCCACTTTAATCCAATCCACTTCAAATCCAATCCAATGCAATCCAATCCTAGCCAAGCCAAGGCAATTCATTCTAATCCAATCCAATGCCCCTCGCGAGAGAGGGGCATCGGAGAGGAGAGCGGGTGAGCGGCGGAGAGCGCAGCACGCGCGGTGAGGAGAATGGGGGAGGGGTGGACGACAACAACGCCGATGACGCTCCATGGAACTGGCGACTGAATGAGATGCAGTCGCATCTAAAACTCGTTGTGTACACAAGTCATGTCACATGTGAAAGTATAAAAATGAAGCGTCAAAGTCAAAGACTGCATTGAGAACTCCTAAGAATACCAGTGGAATTATTAGCTATATAAAATGTCTCAAAAGCAATGAATTTAGAATAACAGACATAATGATCAATGACAGACATGGTAAACTGATAATCTATGAAATTTTGAGAAATTTCACGATCTGTGTGATAAGTAAATACTAATACTGAAGTATCCTGACAACAAAACAAGTACATTTAAAGAATACACACCTGCATGTTTACCAGCTATATCAATTTAAAATGACGTAATTTACATCAAAATGGCAGCATCCTCACTCCGTGGATGATGGCAAGGGTACGGAGTAAGAGGACTGGAAATGACATCCATGTTGCGTCCCGACTGACATCCGATTTGCGCCGGGACCGTCATTCGATTTGATCTGTGAGTTGCATGTTGACTATTCCTTAAAGGAAACTGCAACTTACGGCTCAAATTTAATTTTGTTTAATTTTCGATGGGTGGTGGTGTGCGCACAAATGAACTCGGGCCAACATTGCGAGGTACTAAGGCACTCCGTAACGTTACAGGGGAGGGAGCAAGTCGTTTGACTCTCGGGTACTAACTCATCGTGGTAGCCCAACGCGTAAGACGAGTGACACTAACTCTGTCTGGCCTACCAGACGCAGGCTCGAATCCTGCCGGTGCCTGTGTGATTTTTTGCGATTTGTAAATACTGTGCACACGAATGCGGACGGATATTTGTGGTCCTAAGGTACTCCGCACCTTAAAAGGAATGAAAAATAATTGACCGAGCCAGCCTACTACGTAGAAAGATACTTCCATTATTTGCACGTTATAAATCTGCCGCCCTCATCGGTGGGTTATTTGTATGGAAGACAATTCTGCTTCAAAATCTATATGCTGCTGAAACACGTGACAGGTCTGCAAGCAGCTGAGACATCACAAAAACAAAACATAAAGGAAATGACCGGAGTAGCCTAGTTGGTGTATTGGCAGTTGCATACTTGGCACGACATCAAACTTTCTGCCTTCATTGTTTTTTTTTTTAAAACAGAAATCTGCTTCCTCATGAGACATCGAACTGTATGCGCTTTCGGCACAAGTGGCAAGCCTGCAATCAGCAGAGACTTGACAAAAAACGGAACGTAAACGACCTAAGGAACCTACTAAGTACTTACATTGTGTGCACATTGTAAAACTATGTCTTTAGACTATGGGTTTCACGTGAGCAAGAGATAATTCTGCTTCATCATTACAATTTAAAAGTCTATAGGGTGTTGAAACAACTTGCTGTCTTCCAGCAGCGGAGATGTGGCAAAAAAATAGGAAAGTAAATGACCGAAGCAGCCTACTAGGTGATATGGGTAATTGCATTCTTTGCACGTAATCTTATATTCTGCCTCGTCTATGGGTTTATTGTAACGCAGATACAACTCTGCTTCATCATGAGGTACAAAAATGTATGCGCTGTCGAAACAAGGTACAAGTTTGGGGGCACCAGAGACGTGACAAAAAAAAAGGAAAGTGAATGACCGAAGCAGCTCACTAGGTTATATGGGTGCTTTAATTCTTTGCATGTCTTCCTATATTCTGCTTCATCTGTGGGTGTATTGTAAGCAAGACAACTCTGCTTCATCATGAGACATCGATGTGCATACGCTGTTTAAACAAGTGAGAAGCCTGCAAGCAGCAAAGAAGTGATAAAAAATGGCAGCATCTCCACTCCGAGGTTACTGGTCCGCGCTCCGATTACGGGCAATCGAAATGGCATCAAGGCTGCGCCCACAGTTACACCCGATTGCGCTCCGACAGTCATTCGATTTGAGCCGTGAGTTGCACATTCATTATTTATTAAAGAAACTCCAACTGATGGCTCAAATCAAATTTAGGTTTATTTTCGCTTGATGGTGGTGTGCTCACGGATGGACGCTGAGGGACATAGGGAGGCCCTGTGGTATTCTGCAACGATAAAGGCGAGGGAGTAAGCCGTTTGACTTCCGCTTACTACATTACGGTCAAAGCCCAGTGGGTAAGACGACTTACACTAACTCTGGTCTACCAGACACAGGCTCGAATTCCGCCGGTGGCTGCGTGATTTTTTGATATCGTACATGCTCTGTGCGTGGACGTGAACGGACATTGGGCGCTCAATCCTAAGGTACTCCTCCCTCAAATAGTTGTTTCATGAAGTAATGAAGAATTTTGAAGCCTGCAGTGAATAATAAAAATGCGTGATGCAAAGCTTTCAAACATATTGTAACTGATGCTTTGCACTTGACGGCTTTACTGGGCTTTAGTAGACTTCGAAATACAAAAAAAAATTTTTTTCATTTTTTCCACTTATAGTTTGGAGTTAGGGTAAAAAAGTTTTTTTTATTTGTTGAAAACTTGTATATCCTAAAAGCCAAAAGATGTAAAAAAAAGCTAATTGTGGTTCTTTTTCCGTTAACCAAAACGAGCTAGTACCTCATATTTAGCACCATTTTCAGGGGAAACAACGCTCCGCATTTCTGACAGTGGCGCTGTTTGCATGAAATGAACAGAACGTGATACTTCAAGCGGATTGATTTTTATGGGTTCTTAGGGGTAAAGATCACATTTAAGGTGCTACCCCAAAGGGGATACGGTAGCTATTTTGAAAGGGAAGACAATACCATGTTTTGGTGAGCATTTATGCGGAGTGTGAATAAGAAATTATGTGCTGGGTCGGGTGAGGATTAGTGAAGCTACGTATAATAAATAGCGAAAATAGTTATAGGAATGAGGGAAGTTTGTCTACGGAGTATATGCGGTGGAACGAATAGGCTCAATAACCTTTGCGCCATTTCTTTTAAAACTAAGCTTTCGACCTCTACCATCCAACAATTCCTTCGTGGCGTGCTAGACAAGAAACTACTAACGCGTCTGGGAAGAGGGAGGGCGGTTGTCACTGACTTAACTGAGTGTAGATGGCGCGGCGAATCGTAACATAGCGTTCCCCGTGCAATGCCCACACCAGCGGTCCCGTCGGGGCGGCAGATTTATCGTCTGCTTTAGCGGTGGTGATTTCGGGCCTGTTTTGGCGCTGCTTCGTGTCCTTTGCGCGCTACCTTTGCACGACTTGATTAACTTGTTCCAAAGCACCTCGTGGTTAACCCGAACCCGGTGGAAGTAGGTGATCATACGGTAGAGGCACGTTAAGACTTTGTATGCAAGGTGGAACAAAATGTAGAGACAATATACAGGCATGTGGCCGCTAGAGAAACTCTTTTCTGCACTGTTTCCTACCAATAGTCTCTTTATTTTTATTGGTGGGCCGAATCGCTTGTGCTTTTAGAGGAATTACAAAAGGCGAAAAGAGCAACTGGTTCTGATACCCAGCAATCATAAAAGTTCCCTCACCTTCCTGGCCATTGTCAAACATACTGAACTAATTAGTTTAAATCGGTATAAATGGTAATCACTACGCTCACATGCCAAAGTGTTTCGGGGTCTGCGCTTGTGTCGCGTGGTAGTGTAGCCCCGACCAAGCGCATCAGAATGGCTAGCTTCTGCTGTCTCAACCTTCGAAAGATGCCCTTCCCGTTTTCCTTCTCCTGACGCACGGCATGGCTACACAGATGGCGTATGCCGCTCGAGCCCGGCCGTGGCCGATGCTGTTGCGTTCGTGACACCTTTCCTGAGAATTTCATGTAGCAGCTCGCTGAATGACTAGTTTCAGTTTTTGAAGAGCCTCGTGCTTGAATTCATGTGACGTCGCGTGGGCAATTGCGGTGGGTTTCGTATAAAGTAGGCCCGCCGAGAAACAAAGTGGGTGGCAAGATTCGCTCTTACAAGAATAGGTGCAAAGAGGAAAGGCGCGTCGAGTACAGAAGAAGAAGAACGGACGTAGACGAAGAAGAAAGGGGACAAGCCAGTCGTTTGTTGAACAGCGGTATTGTAGACGAAGGTAAAAAAAGGTAAAATGGTGTAACGACTGGTGGGGCTAGGCAGAATGTAGAGGGAAAACACGTCCGAAAGGGTCCGATATGAGCGCTTTGTTGGGCCGTTTGTTTGTGGGTCGTAGCTCGAAGCAGTAATATGAATAATTTCAGCGGCTCCAAGCACCGCGGAAAGTACAAAAGAAAGAAACGTTACTCCGGGGTAACTGTAAAGAAGTTGGGGGGAGAGAAGGTGGACAATGGTGGCGGAATATGGCTCGTAAAAAGAATTCTGCAACTTCTGAAGCGCCGCCCGATCGAATAGCAGCCGCTTGAGCGCAAAGGGTAAAGTGGTCAACTGCCGTGACAACCCACCGATGGCCGGCTTCAGTTCCAGATAGAAGACCGTGCAGGTCAATTACAATGATGTTGAAGAGAGCAGAATGGTATGGAAGTGGTTCTAGCATCCCCACTGGTGTCGAAATCGGTCAATTGAGGTGCTGGCATTGGTTGACACGATGCACCATATTTGGCGACGCTGGTTGAGAGGCCAGACCAAAACCAACAGCTTTTGATGCCGTCGTATACCTTCTGAATGGCAAGGTGACCAGCCTTAGTGCCATCTTGACAAGTTCACAAAATGTGTCGCGAAAGATTGCGGGGAATGACGGTGAGCCACTTGTCGCCGGTAGGACGGTACTTGTATAGTAAACTACGACAGCCTTCAAGGATCTAAACTTTTTAAGTCAGCGGCGTCAGCGATGGCTTGATAATGGAGCGGAACCATTCAATAGATTAATCAGGTGGCAGCAGTGCGTATCGAAACGCTGGAGAGACCCAAGATTAGACCGGACCTGCGGGGTTGACAAGTTCCACGACGGGAATTTGCGAGAGCTGCCACAACCGAAGCATGCGGAAAGTAACTGTCCTCTGTGGAGTACAGTAGACAACGTTAAAAAGGTTCGGCGTAGCGTGTGTGTTACCGGTCTGGTATATCACGGTAAATTTATACTCCTGCAGGCAAAGTTACTAGACTCCAGGGGCGTCCGGTTCGGTTTTTGATGGGTGACAACAGAGTTGGTGGTGGTCCGTTACAACAGTGAAATGCCGTCCATACAAGTATTGCCGAAACATTCTGATAGACCAAAGTACAGCTCGGTTACGGCATAGTTTTTTTCGGCTGGCGTCAATGTGCAGGCAATGCAGACGCTTGCACGTGCAGACAACGTGCACATGTGAGCAACTGCTTTTGCCAAAGCAGAAGCAGTGCGTTGCAAGAGCACATCCCCAATACCATGGCCCCTGGCGTCGGTGGGGGGTATTGTTGGGGTGTTTTTACCAAAATGGATGAGCAACGTAGAAGTGAGGGCCTGCTTGAGTGTTATAAACCCTGTCTCGAATACTTCCGACCACTGAAATGATGCATTAGCAGCGAGCAGTTTGTGCAACGATGAAGCAATTGTCGAAAATGTGCGATTGAAACGACGGAAGTACGGCGCAATTCCAAGGAAACTGCAAACGTTTTTCGGATGGAGACTTCGGTGAAAATTTATAACAGACCCAGTTTTGTGGGGATCATACCAATTCCATCTTTGCACACAACAGGACCGAATTTACTTGCGAAGTTATAATTTTTACATTGAGTTGCTGGCAGGCATCACTGAGGCCAAATAAAACTTTATCCAGCTGCTGCAGAAGTTCAATAAACGCTGACGGGAAGATGTGAATGTCGTCGTGATACAACTGACACGTTTTATTTTCAATACACAAACAGCAAAACGGCAATGTCAATCATACGCTATAAGGTGGCCAGAGCATTGCAAAGCCGAAACGGCATGACAATAAATTCGTCGAGTCCGTCGGCGTTGTGAAAGGCGTTTTCTCTTGATCGCGCTAGAGCATACGAAGCTCTCAGTGCCTGAATCGAAGATCAACACTTGAGAAGTAATCTGCGCCTTGCAAGGTGTCTAAAGGATCGTCGATGCGAGGCATTGGGTGGAGATCGTTACGCGTGATTTTATTGAGTGCCCGATAATACCGACAAAATCTCGTGGATCGGTCTTTCGTTTTAACTAGCACTACGGAGGATTACCGGGAACTCAAGGAACGATAAGGAATGTTTCTTTTCATCTTGTCTTCGAGGTGTTTTTTTGGTAATTTTGAGCTGTTAATGTGAAACGCGCTACAGGGTCGCCGAACAATGCAGGAATCATCTGTTTCAATTCAATACGTGCCGCTGAAGTCTACACGACAACCGCGGTGTGAAATTCCAATATTGTCTTGTGTTCGCCACCGGGGTCAACAGTTGCTTGGTTTCTTCTGGGCTAAGGTCACCAGGATGAGACTGCAGCTTGAGATCAGATGGAATATTAAAGGTAATAAAGAGCCGTGAGGAAGAACAGCTGCTGCGTCATTGCCGGGAACGGAAGCAAATGTGTCGTCTTTAGGTAGTAAAATGATCTTGGATGACGTATTGACTTCAGGGAGAATGGCGGAACCATGTAAAAACGGACACGGAACGCGGTTGTTAGCAGTCATTTAACAAAGAAATTCCCGGTTGGTACAATTAACACATCCCTGGCAACAGTGTTGTTTCAAGCGGCGGAGATTACGGTTTCTTCGCCTGGAAACGGTAAAGTCGGAAGTAGTGGTCAAACGTAGGTCTGGCTCGTCAGTGACACTAGCTGTATACGTTCGTTTCAGTGATCGCTATCATCGGTTTTTCACAGCAGGTAAAAGCAGATGGGAATCGCAAAAATCAACCCCTAAAATGATTAGACCAGGGCACGGAGAGGCTATCGCAAAATGAATTTGATGACGAATGCTGTTGACGAGAACATGCGCTGTACATGTCCTGAGAATTGAATCATAGCCGCGTTCGCACCACGCATAGCACGGCCACAGTAAGGAGTAATTAGTTTGCCTATTCTCCTGCACAAAGTTTCCCTATTTATAAATGCAGGGTTCCGGTGTCTGCAGGTGCTTCGGCGATAACTCCCTAAACTGTAACAGTGAATATATTTCAGGTCCCGTAAGGGGGACTTGCACTGTTTTTTGTGCTGCAGGTTCACCCCCAGAAACTGCCGCATCTAGTTTTCCGCACGGTTATCACCAAGGTGTAAGCCTGGGCACAAGGAGGACGTAGAGCGATGGTGGGGTGCCTGGGAGCGACGTTGAGCCGGGCGCGGTTCTTGCGAAAAGTTCGAAGCAGCACGAGACAGCGAAGGTTGCGCGAAGGTGGAAAGTAGTAGATGCGCTGACGAGGCGCTTAGCCAAAGTAGGTGTCGCGCTCAAATGGTGCGTAACTTTGGCGCTCGCGTAGGTGGCTTCGTCAGCAAAAACTTTAAATGTATTCTTGTATGCCACAATAGTAACACACTGGTCAGTGGCTTTTTCGACATCTTGCTCGCTACGATGGAAAGGAATGCGGAGAAGGCACAACTGCAGAAATAGCGGCCAAATGGCCATGATCTGTCAGAGGAGCGATTTGTGCAAAAGGACGTGTTGGTCTCGCAACAGCTTCAGACTAGGACAGGACAGGCAGCGGAGCATGTCTACCAGGATGTTGAATGTCGGTCATACACGCCAGCTCCTCCTTGATCAAGTCGCCCAGGCCATGGGTGTGGACGTGGGTGTTCGGCTGACACGTTGCAATACACTGCTCTAGCTCCTCACGGATGATATTCCTGATCAAAGTACGCGGCTCTGAACACAAAAGGGAGCAGGTAGGCAAACAATCTCGTTGATTTTATTTGGACTGCAGGCGGTCCAGGCGCTGAGAGATCATGCGTACGTTAACAAGGGTGGTAGGGTTCTGTACCGCGAGAGCGTTAAAAGCAAACAAGGAGATTCTCTTGGTAATGTGCTTTACTTTGTTGCTTACCGACATGCCCATCCCAGCTCGACGGCAAAGCGCGATGACATCTTCTATCTACGAATAGTAGGCGTCATCCGGCTGCGGCACTCGGATCGTGAGTTTGGTTATTGGCTCCATCAGACAGAGTCGACGACTTGCGAGAAATTTTACGCAGCTCTCCAACAAAAGTGATCCAACCAGACATGGCTGCTTCATGGTTGAGAAACCAGGTTTTTGTCACTTCAGTCACGGAAAACAGAAAGTTCTGCTGTTTGAATGTATCGTCTCCAGGTTAAAAACGTTTACCCGGTTTACCTGATGAATCCAATCTTCTACATCGTCACATCGGAGGCCAGCAAAAAAGTGAGGACTGTGCTGACGGCAGGTTACAGTAATGGCAGGCTGGACCACGCCCGCAACGTTGCTGCCCGAAAGGCTGCTGTTGTGCTGTATGGAGCTGGTCGGAAGTATAACAGTCGACTTGATCGGAGCTCCAGTGGTGCGACCACGAGATGTAGACGGCGGGCTCGAAGGCACCCTTCTGAATTTAAGAGATGGGGCGAGGATGCTTGAGGTCCGCTTAATTTGCGAGTGCTGAGTGCAGCCATAAAAGAACAGCAACCGTTCCAGCCAGCGGAGATGATGGTGATGGCGGTGAAAACACATTGGCTCCAATTGACGCTGTGAAGGTGGTTAGAAAGGAACATTTTAAACTAAACTCACAAGAATTTCTCATGAATTTACACATGCGGCTCTACTAAGAATGAAACCGGTGATTCTTCAAGTAGTTACGTAGAACTCGCGGGGGTGGTGTAACGAACGCTGCAGCGATGGCGACGACTATGCTCGAGTGCCGGACACCGCCGTTTTAGCCCAGCCGTGTGTCAGCAGAAAGAAAACAGAGAGGAGCGTCTTTTCAAGGGCCACACAGGGAAATCTTGCTCTTCTGATGTGCTAGGGTGGGGCTACACTACCGCTAGACACGCCCGCAGACGCCGAAACAATATTGGATAAGAGCTTAGTGATTCTTATTTATACAGACTTGAACTAGTTATTTTAGTACGTTTAAGAATGGCAAGAAAGCTGAAGGAACTTTTAAAATCACTATTATTTCGAACCAGTTGCTCTTGTTGTCTTTTTAATACCTCTTAAATTCCAACCGAATCGGTATTCCTTAATTTAGAAAATTGAGTGCATTCGTGGCAAGCATTGCGCGAGAGGTAGCGTTCCTAAAGCAGCCAGATATCTGTATGTAGACTCTACAGTTTGTTTTCCCACCCCGCAAAGCAATCATTAACGCATCGCTGCACTACGGCAACTTAATTTCGACGGGTCTGGGTTAACCAGGATGTGCTGTCGAATAAGTTAGTAAAAACGTGAATAGGAAGCACGCGAGGAACTCAAAGCTGTGCCCAGATAGGCCCAAAGCATCTGTCACTAAAGCAGAAGACAAAGTCGCCCGCACCTCGGACGCGCCCGCTGGTATGAGCAGCGCGCGTGCAAAAGGTAAATATTCGCCGCACCATCTATACACGGCTCCGTCACTGAAACCTATCCTCCCTCTCCTTAGCTGCTTTGGGAGTTCCTTGTCCCGCCCGCTGTGAAGGAACCGTCGAATGGTAAAGCAAGAAAGCTTTGCTTTAAAAAAATTCTGATTCCTTCACGGCTCCGCCTTTGTCCTGGCCAAAGCAAAAATGGCCTCTTTTAAATCACCTTAACTTGTGTCTATTGTGCATCGGTTTCTGTGGCCAGGGTGTGCGTTATTTTTTAAGTAAATATGTTAGGGGGTAGAAGCGGCATGTTTCCAGCACCTTTCTCGAACTTCGGCTACTGGTCAGCAATCATGTTGCTTTTTGTCTTCGTGCCGATGATTTGATCTATTTTATCGGTACGTGTTGTCATGAACTGATGAAGTGATTGACATATTCGCGCTTACAAAAAACCCCGCTGAGAAAACAATTCAGGCGTATGTCAAATAGCACACCCGCAAATGTTTTGTAATAGACACCTGCCAATGCATAACACAGAATGGGGGTTGGATGATAGGTTAAATTAGGTTTGTCCCTTGGTCGGAAACATGCGCGCTTATAACTTTTCCACAAACTTTACAATCATACATCATTACATGACAGTTTTATTGAACCCCCCTGTTCCATCTTTCCACGTCGTAATTATAACAAAGATATGTGCCGGCTATCTCGCTCACTTAATTTCGTTCAGTCATCTGTCCCGGGCACTATTGTTGAGTGGAACAGTTTGTCCGCACACACTGCCACCGAGAGTCAGCTAAGTTTTTAGAGCTCATGCGCACTACAGTGTCTAACTAATTTTCTTTCTTTTGTTGTCTTGTTTTGGTTTCTTTTTTTTTTTAAATATGGTATAACGCCATGAAATTGCTGCCCGTATTTGCGGTTTGCGTTTTTTTGCGGTTGTCAGGTTGCATTATATCTTTTTGGACTGCCTTTTCTTTTTGTTGTTGTTTTCAAACCATGTTGTATTGCCCCCCCCCCCCCCCACGCCCTACGTAATACCCTCTTCTAGACGGCCTTAATAAATAAATAAATAATGTAGTTGTTTTTCTGGAAAATCTGGTATAGGGAAAAGGCTTAAAATTGTAAAATGTGTTTGGGATAGGCCCTTTTGGGGGGCATTTTATTCCGTCCATCCTGTCCTTGTTTCCGTGTTTTTCTTCCCCATTGGGAAATCCCCACATCATCATCAGCAGCAGCATGTTCAGGTGCACTGCAGAACGGTCCACTCTAGTCCACTGAACAATAATGCAGTCCACTGCATAATGATACCCATAGCTTACCACTGAGTATTTCATACCGCAGTCGTGTTATTAGATGCGAAGCATCTTATGGTAGCGGCTATGTCCCTTCCTTGTCGTTATTTCGCCGTCCACACCCCCACTGCGCATTCTCGGCCTGCTGAACGCCCGGTAGTGTCTTACCATTTATTGGTGCCTAGAGCGACAGTGTTGCCGGTGTTTTCCTGGGCCGGCAAGAGACGAGCACGCTTCACGCGCCTTCGAAGTTTCATCGTCGTAGGCAGCAGCGTTTGTGGGGGAGTCTGGGTGGGCCGTCATTACAAGCAGCCCACAACCATCCGGGGAATGTGCATCGAGCTCATTTTCAGAAACTGTAAGGTTCAGCCACTGCAACAGCTCTTGACTTTAAATTTCACAGAACTTAAGGCGGTGATAATCAAAGCGGAATGTCAAATACAGCTCGACGTCACCTATGTTGAATGTGATGATAGAAATACCTTAATAAAGACCACCTCATACCGCATACAACGTCTCTCTCTCTTTGTGTCTCTCCACTCTAACAACCCCCACCGCTGTCCAATAAAATTACACCACCTTCCCGTAGGAGAACCCCGTAGTAGGCGAAACAGCCATTGGGTCAACGCAACGTCCCATTTCGTAGTTCCGGTAAATGAAAAGTGTAGTACTTACCATGGAAACTAAACAGTAAATATAACGGTAGCTACGTACCTCAACCTAATGGAAATGATGAAATGAAAATTAATGGGCACTTGAATCGACCCCATGGCTGCTTTGCATGCCCCTCAGGGTTCCCCTACGGGAAGATGCTGTAATTTATTTGCCCTTTCCCTTCTTCTCGACCTATCTCTTGACCAGCTCCTGTCCATCAATTGTCCACCGGTTCACGGTTTCTCTCATTACATGTCCAGCCCATGTCCATTTTTTTCTATATTTCAACATGATAAGTTCTACTCTAGTTTGGTATTTGTTCCAGGTAGCTCGCTTTTTGTATCTGAGTGGTATTCTTAACACTATTCGTTCTATGGGCTGTTGAGCCGACATTATCTTGCTTTATAGTTCTTTAGTAAGGCACCAAGTGCCACCTCCCGTTATTTTAACCAGTAGTGTGCACTGGTTGTCGGTTTTTATTTTGACTGGCAGACCTAGCTTGCTTTTCAATATTTGGGGATGCTTGCCGTGTGCTGCCCAGCCCCTACCTATTCTGCAGCGTTTTTCTCTTTAGTGTTTGGGTCAGCACTAACCATGTGTCCAACCTGGTCAAATTTTTACATATTCTCGCGTGTCGTTTCCTCAGTTTGATTAGGTTTGAATCACGGTCTTGGTAGGCTTAATCTCTATTAATTTAGATTGGTCCATATGTTTTTTAGCCCATGGCAATGTTTTTTTATTGTAGTGTTCACGCATTCTTTGCATGTGTTTAGTACACTCGCTCAGCAAGGCTATGTCTTATGCAAACTTCAAAAGCCTCAAGTATTCCACGTTTGTTCTCAATCCTACGTTTTTTTAGTGAAGTTACTGAATACCACCCTTTTAGATACAGGGAATGGTTTGGGAGCTATGGTGTCTCCATTTTTACTCCCTGTCAGCTCGGAAAATTCTCGCTTTGATTGTGTAGGGTTGTTTGGCCGGAGCATAGCCTAAAAATGTCTTGTAGAAGTCCTACGTATGTTTCCTCTTTTTCCCGTGTTATAGTGCTTCTAAACAGCTGCGCCGAGTACGAAACCAAACGCATTCTTTTAATCTATAAAGGCCAGGTAAAGTGTTTAGTGTACTGTATGGATTTTCGATACCATGGTTGACGACAGTTGAATCCGATCCACCATAGTTGACACATTCATGCTGTTGCGTTTAAAAATTAGTTGCTTCGTTGTCTGAGTTTTCAGGTGCGTTCTGTTCAGTTGCTTCTTCCACAGCAGCTGCTGATTTATTGAGTGCCAATGTCAGGTTGTTAATTAGCACGTCTACACTGACCTCCTTCTACTCGTTCAAAAGCGAGAGTTTCTTTTGGTGAGATATTTTAAACTCCCGCAATCTGGCTCTCACTGATTTCAAGTTAGGTTTCTTTGTTTTCACATGTTTTGTCGTTTCTCTGCTAAGACTCAGCCTTAGCTTGTATCTCACCATCCTGTGATTGCTGCTGTCGCGTCCGCTCCTTTTGGGAGCGGTGATGCGAGCAAAAGACTGACGCCACTCCGATGTAGCCGCAAACAAGAAAAAGCCCCGTGTTTATTTCACAGCCGCGTTTTATACAATCCAGCCAGTGACGTCACCTCGGCCCGCGCACCCTGGTGCGCAGCCGCAACAGAGATAACAGATAACACGACATCTCCCTTTTTTTTTTAAAGGGTTTTCAACACGACACAAAAGTAACTACAAAGCCCCAACAGATACAAGTGAATGTATCAACTGTAGCCATATCGCTCTGGCGGTCTTATCTCGCGGCCGTAACATGTCACATAACCGCCGGGCCTTTGTTTATTCAGCGGAGTGGCCGGCGTTAGATTCAACGTGGAAGGCTCTGAAGAGGCGTTGCCTTCCTCGGATTGCCCCGTAGCGTTGGGAGTGGCAGGAAAGTCGTAAGACGGGGCATGCCCGCTGGTTTGCTCACTGTACCTAACCAATGTCCTCCTGTTTCTCTCCAGCTCCGCTCCGTCATCGGTCCGTACCCTATACGACCGAGGCCTCAGGGCTGAACTCAACACCGTTGCCGGCTTTTTGCAGTCTTTTATCCACACCCGGTTTCCTGGCGCGAGGGGTGGCAAGGGGGTAGCCGCATGGTGACGGTCGTAGTCGATCCTTTGCTTGTTCCGAACTGCCTCGTCTCTGCTTTGAAGGCTCCTGAAACCCCGAGCCTTTGACGGTACAAGTTTTTTCGGATGCACCGGGAGCGTAGAGCGTAAGCCCATCAGTAGCTGGGCTGGACTTGTGCCCAACGGGCCAGGGGAGTCTCTATACGCCAGGAGGGCTAGGTACGGGTCAACCGATTTTTCCAAGAGCCGTTTTACAGTTTGTACCGTACGCTCGGCTGCCCCGTTAGATTGCGGGTACCTGGGGCTGGATGTGACGTGATGGAAGCCGTAACTGGCCGCAAACGCAGCAAATTCTGCAGACGCGAACTGAGGACCGTTGTCAGTCACAACAATTTCTGGGATCCCGTGCCTGGCAAATACGCTCTTCATTTGTACAATGACCGCCGAAGAGCTTGTGGAAGATAATAGGGCGAGCTCCGGATAACGAGAAAAATAGTCTACGACCACAAGGTAGTCTCTTCCGCGCAAGTGGAAAAGATCAGCTCCTAGCTTTAACCAAGGCAAGCTGGGAGACTCTGATTGCATCATCGGTTCGGCTTTTTGAACGCGCAGCGTCGCGCACTCCTGACAACTATTAACCAAAGCTGCCCGCTCGGCGCTGAGACCTGGCCACCACACCGATTCCCGAGCCCTTGCGCGACATTTCACAGTGCCCTGGTGTCCCTCATGCAATGAACAGAGAACTTCGCTCCTTAGACTCCGAGGCAACACCAAACGAGACCCATGCAGAAGAACCCCGCCACATATCGTGAGGTTTGCTCTTTGCGACCAGTAAGGACTCAGCCAACTGCTTACTTTTGCGCAACGGGGCCAGCCTGCCCTACAATACCAGCGAAGTTGTTTGCAAGTCTCATCTTTTTCTTGCGCCCTCTTCATTTTGTCCCAGTGTGCTGAAAATTTGAGTTCGCCAATACAGCCTTCTACGTGGCTCGACACTTCGCTGCAACCTAGCTCTCCCATCGCTAAACCAGCTTCCTTGCACGGTGCCCGGGAAAGAGCGTCGGCGGTACCGATCTGCTTTCCTGGGACATAAGATACCGACAAGCAAAATCGCATGAGCCTTAATCGGAACCTTTGTATTCTGGGGGGCAGCACATCAATCGGCGACTGCCCCAGCAGCGATACAAGCGGTTTGTGGTCTGTCTCAATTTGAAATTCCAGCCCTATCAAAAAACACTCGAGCCTTTCTGCCGCCCATGTCAGCGCCAGCGCTTCCTTTTCTATTTGCGCGTATCGTTGCTCCGTTGGTGTTAATGACCGAGAGTGATACGCAACGGGCCGCCTTTCGCTGTCCGGCTGCACTTGCATCAGCACACAGCCGAGACCTACCGACGATGCGTCGGCCGACACAATGGTGCGCAGCTTGGGGTCGAATTTCGCGACGCATTGCGCCGAGGTGATCAATGCTTTTAGAGCCTCGAATGCTCTTTGCTGAGGCGGGCCCCAATGCCACTCTGTCTTTCAAGAGCAGACTGCGGAGCGGTGCTGATACGTCAGCAAGATTGCTCACAAACCTTGCCAGATAGTTTATCATGCCCAAAAACCTGCGTACATCCGCAACACTTTTTGGCGTAGCCATCTCGTTTAAGGCGTGAACTTTTTTGGGATCTGGCCTGATTCCTGAAGAATCGACCACGTATCCTAAAAACGCTACCCGTGTGACACAAAAAGAACACTTTGCCCAATTAAGTGTCACGCCAGCTTTTACGAGCCTTTCGAGTACTGCGTGCAGCCGTTCGTCGTGTTCCTGTTCCGTTGATCCGTAAACCAAAATGTCATCCATTAGGTTCACCACCCCTGGGAGGCCCTCCAAGATTTCAGCCATTTGCTTTTGGAAGTATTCCGGAGCCGAGCTGATACCGAACGGCAGTCGCTGGAAGCAGTACCTACCGAACGGAGTGATAAAAGTTGTCAGCTCCTGGCTTTCTTTTGCCAACTTAACCTGGTGGAACCCGGAATTGGCATCCAATTTCGAAAAGTATATGGCCCCCGCCAATTGCCCAAGGGCGTCGTCTATAGTTGGCAACACAAACTGTTCACGTAGGACGCTCTTGTTCAGCTGGGTTAGGTCCACGCATATTCGCACTTCCCCGGATGGTTTTACTACTGGCACTATTCCTGCACACCATTTAGTCGGACCGTTAACCTTCCGAATGACCTCACTTTCGACCATTTTGTCCAACTCTAGTTTGATAGGGTCCTTTAAAGGAATGGGTATTCGTCGAGGTGTAAAAATTGCGAAGGGAACCGCGCCCTCCTTCATGCGAATGGTGTATTCGCCGGGCATCGTGCCCAGGCCACGAAAGAGCTGCGGATACAAGTACTCGTACTGTTTATCATCAACAGCATCAACAAATTTGACCACACCGAGGGCTTCAATTGCTGGGAGCCCTAGCAAAACACACTGCAGTGACTCAACAACGTACACTGTTTGTCGCGCGGTTTTGCCTTTCCAAACTATCTCAGCAGAAAAGGAACCCTTAACATCAAGGCGCTCATCTGCGGCGCTTCTCAACACAGCTTGTGATTTGTCTATGCGAGGCGGAACACCGGGGAAATCGGGCGGAACGACAGTGACCTCGGCTCCCGAATCAATTTTTGCACATACGCGTACATTGTTAATACACACTTCCGCGTATCTGGCATTACAGCTGCCGAGTGTCCCGAGAAAAAAATTTTGTCCTTCGCCTTCTAGCACAGACACGCCCACCTGGTTGTTTTCCTTGGACTTCTGGCAGACCACGGCGAAATGTCCTTTGGTTCCACAAAGGTGGCACCGTGATAACCGTGCGGGGCACCGGGTTCTCGCATGATTCTCACGTCCACAGAACCGGCACCCTGGTAGTCGGCGGTTTTCTCGTGACCATGGCTGCAGCGACTGTCGCTGTTCGGTGGTGCGCCCCTCCCGGTTGATAAACGGCTCGCTCGGTGTCCGTTGAATGGTGCCCAGTTCTCCAGTCGTTGCCTCGTTGCTGTCGGCCCGAAGTTCCAGTTGCTGTCGGTGGACTGTTTCCTTGAGTCTGGCCTTCGCTAGAGCGGTCGCTAGCGTAAGAGTGGCATCCATTTGGAGAGCTTCTGACAGCTGTGCGTCTCGGAGACCTACGACAAATCTGTCCCTGATCATGCGCTCCCGGAATTCTGCAAATTCGCAGCGGTCGGCTAGCTCATGCAGGGCTGTCACAAACTTGTCCACGCTTTCTCCGGGCTCTTGCTTCCGGCGATAAAAATTAGCGCTTTCGTAGACTATGTTCTTGGCGGCCACGAAGTGAGCGTCAAACTTAGTCTTCACCACCGCGTAGCTTCGGGACTCTTCCTCCGTCAGGCCGAACGTTTGAAAAATTTTCCTGGCCTGCCTGCCCATGGTGTACAACAGCGTCCTCACCTGGGCTTCCTCCGTTCTGTCGTTGAGCCCCGATGCGTAGCGGTAGTCGTCGAAGGACGTAATCCATTCTGGCCACTCGGAAGTCCTGTCGAAGTTGAACGGCGCAGGCGGTGGCAGGGCGGCCGCTGGTGGGCTGGCTGCCGCTTTCTGGTCCGTCATCGTACGAACGAGTGCAGGGTGAATGCCGCAATGCCACCGAGGGAGAGGAGGCTCATCCCACTTCTGACACCATGTCGCGTCCGCTCCTTTTGGGAGCGGTGATGCGAGCAAAAGACTGACGCCACTCCGATGTAGCCGCAAACAAGAAAAAGCCCCGTGTTTATTTCACAGCCGCGTTTTATACAATCCAGGCAGTGACGTCACCTCGGCCCGCGCACCCTGGTGCGCAGCCGCAACAGAGATAACAGATAACACGACAGCTGCTCCGAATCTTACTGCAACTTCGTCTCAGACAATGCTCAGCCTGTCACTAAGAATGAAGTCAATTTTGTTTTTGTTTGTACCATCCGAACTTTTACGTGCATATTTTCTATACTTTTGTTTGTATAAAAACGCATTCGCTAACTTCTTGTTATTTTTCTCAGTAAATCCCACCAGCGTATCACATCGGCTGTTGCGATTGTCTGCTCCAAAGTTTCCCTCTGTTCTTAAATCTTTTTGCTTCCTACCGACCCTTCAGTTGAAGTCTCCCATCACTATTTGAACAGCGTTGTTGTCTTCTTCATTTCTGATTGGACGTCGTCATAGAAGCTATCTAGGGCACCATCATCATAGCTGGTTGTTGGCGAATACACCTGCAGCATGTTACACCTGCATTGCTTGTTCAGTTTGATCACGACAGGGCGACTCTCTGTTTATTGCTGAAAAATCCTTCCATGTTTATGCTATTTTTCTGTGCATTCCAAATCTCATGCCGTTTTCTCAGGGTTCACTGCAGCACAAAATCTATCCGCTGGTGAGCTCCATAAATACCTTTCCTCTCCATCGAACTTCTCTGAACCATATACATCCCAAATGTTGTCACAGAGGTTCTTAGTAATACGCTAAGTTTCCCTCGCTTGACACAATGTGGGCGTTGGACTTTGCCATGACAAAGTTCCAATGTCATCCTGTCCTTACGGAGAGACCCTTAGCACACTCTTCTGTATCGCTCTTCTGACAGCCGCCTTTTCTAGGTGCTCTACATACGCTTGGAACTGAGGTTCAAGCTATCGGTTGGTTAGTCAAGGGAGTTGGCGCCCATGTACTCCACCATGGTGGCCAGATCATCTTGTGATGAAGGAGCACTGATTTTGTCTCTAAAAGCCTTCACGACATGGCTAAACCTATCTAGTGTAGCCCGTTATATATCCGGGATGGTGTCCACTATTGTTGCGGGCAACACTCTATATATTCATAGGTTGGCCGCACACAGCCAGAAGAAAAACAGCGATGGAACGAGAGACGTTTACCGCCGAAGACGTTGTTGCGGGCGCTTGTAGATATACTGAATATTTGTGGTTGGTTTTGGTTTTTGACACGTGCTGTTCTGCAGAACTAAGCTGACACGCTAGTTTCTTGATAACGTCGACTTACGTCTGGCCTTTTGAAAGGTAATATACTGTTATGCCCGTGTATAGAACGTTGAACAAATGGCTAGTTTGAAGGTCAGCTGGCTAAAGAGAAGCTGGTGAAGAGAAGCTAAGGTTCTCAACTGATGTTCAGCAAGCTAGTTTGAAGCTCAGCCCGCTGAGCTCCATAAAGCCTGCCCGATATGAAAGGAAGGTTTCGGAACGTACGGGTAATGTTTATATTTC